>NC_069685.1:16222500-16847500 GCF_023699985.2 Odocoileus virginianus | reverse complement strand
CCATAATTCATAATACAGGGAAGTCAGGCCGAGCTTGTTCGGGACCTCATAAGACGGCAGGAGAGATCCCGAAAGGCTCCGACTTTCCCGCCTCCCCAGTCTTGGACCACACATGACCTGGGAGAGAAGCTAGAGGAGAAGCAATACGCTGTGCCACGTGACCTCTATAACCTCCCATGGAGTGAGCATTTTACGTCATTTTTGGTTTCTTATCCGCCATCCAGAGTAAAAGAAGTTTGATTCCCCAGGCATTCAAACACAGGAAACGATACTCTGCCACCTTGTCCCATGTCTTAGAAAAAAAGAGAAGAAAACCCCTCGACAAACCTAGGAACTACAGGAGGATGTGGAGGAAGGGCGTCTGAAGGTAATTAACCCCCTTACGGCAGAAGCAAGGAGCATCGCACGTCCACGGTCTGAAACGCACCACGAGAGCATCTCCAAGAGCCTCACTCTCACGCTTACCTGGCCGTGGGATGGCAGCGCCGGGTAAGCCGTGGGCTGACTCATCACTCCCTTTTGCTTGATGAGGAGCACGCGTTTCTGGTCCTCACTCAGGTGCGCCCTGGGGGCCTGGAGCTGAGGCGCGGGCGGCTGCGGGGGCTGCGGCTGCGGGGGCTGCTGCTGGATGTAGGGCGTCAGGGGGGTCTTGTTGGGATTGGCCATCGGGGGCGTCATCCTCTGACTCAAGTCGGCATTAAAGTGGGTCAGAGGCTTAGTGTTGCCGTAAGTCAGAATGTTGTGCTGTTTGCTTAAGGAGTTTGTACCCACGTTATTTGGCTGCTGCGCGATCATATTCAGGTGATTCTGAGGGAGGTAGTTATTCATTGTCGTCTTCTGCAGGTTGTTGGCCATGGGAGGCACTATAGGAGTTTGGTTGTTAAAGGCTTGGGGGTACATCATGGGGCTATTTGGCTTTTCCGCCGAGAAAGCTGCTCCGTAGGGGCTGGATGGCGGCGCCAAGGGAGACCAGCTGGAAGTCTGGCTGGAGTGCTGCGGCTGCTTCTGCTGCATCAGTTTGGCCCTCTGCTGCTGCTGCGCGGCCATCTGCTTGAGCTGCTCGGCGGGGGACAGGTCGGAGCCGGGCACGGCCCCGGGGCCCGAGCCCGCCGCGGCCACCGGCACGGCGGCGGGGTTGAGGAGATAACCATTGCCGGGCCGGGCCGCAGCCTGGCCCGGCGTGTGAGCTGGGTTCGGAGTTTGAGGGGACTGGACCGCACAGTTTGCGGGGGAGCTGGCGGGGTTGGGCGCCACGGGAGTGGTGGCCACGGAAGGTAAGTTGGTGGCCGTGGAGACGGTGGAGAAGGGAGGACCCGAAGAGGAAGGCCTGGCCTGGGGGGAGCCCAGAGAGACGTGAGCGAAAGGAGAGTGAGACGGGTCGCTCTTCACACTGGCGCTCTCCTGGGATAGCGGGGTCTCCGTGGCCGGTTGCGAGAATTCCGGCTCCTTTTTCTCTTCGAAGTCTTCATTGAACAGGTCCTGTATGTCGTCTTCAGGAACGGTGTTGGCCAGTTCATCTATTAACTCCTGCCACTCCTGATCGTTCAGGTTAATGTCCGAGAACAGCTTGTTCTGATTGGAAAGAGAGGTTTCTGATGTGTCTATGCAAGTAGGGTCATCAAGAGGTTCTTGTTTGAGATCTTTGCTCTGCACGATGGTGAAGCTGTCCTCCAGGTCACTGCAACCATTCACAGGAAGTTTAAGTTCTGGGAGTCTCCCATTTTTACTCAGGTCTTCCAGAAGCCCAGGAGTGTGAGTCCCACTATTCTGCAAGGGCAAAGAAGGCTTCAGGTCAAGTTGGTGAAGAGGAGAAGCTGAAGGCAGTGGCATGTTGTTGGGTAAATTGTTGATGGCTTCCATCCCCGTGGGAATGTCCTTTCGTATTCGCTTGCTAGTTGGAGAAAAGCTCCCATCGCAAGCACCATTCTGCTGGTCTCCATTAAGTGGTGATCGGGCTCCTTCCAACTTCCTTTTCACAGTCTCTTGGAGCTGGAAAATAAACAGGAAAGATAATGACTAAATCTCCAAGTCACAGTTGACTCTTCAAGCATGGCAGTGTGCATCACTATGAACTAATTGTTAAATTATTTAGAACATATCAGAAAGATGTTATATATCTAGTTTCAAAACTGCCCAGCCTTCGATTCAAATGCTTTTCAAAGAGGTTTTATCCAAAAGCAGAGTTCACAGGACTAAGAGATAGTAAGCAAATCAAAGACTGAAGGGTGGAACAAAAGAAAATAAACAGTTAAGGCAATCAACGCTTGTCTTTCTGGGAAGAATCATCTAGGAATATTTTTCAAATGAATGCTACATGTGATACTGGGGCCAAAATGTGCCATACTCAAGAAAGATGTTGATACCTATCTTAAATTCTTGTCACACCTTAATTGAGAACATCAAGGAATTAAATCAACAATACTATAAAGCACACTGAAACTCCTTGAGGAATATGGCACTTAACATATTTACTGAATAGCACAGAAATGAAGATTAATGGTTAACATAGCCCAAAACTTCTTTTTGGTTCTTATTGTACTTGACCTCCCAGCATCTCATGACATAGTAGCCTGCTCTGATCTAAAAGCATGCATGCATGAGTTCCCTGATATCACACTTTCCTGGATTTCCTACTTTCTTTCCATCTGCTCATTCTCTTTTGTATTCTTTCATTCTCCTAAATGATGGCATTCTTCATTGTTTGGTCTTAAGCTTCCTTTTGCCTCCAGGGCACTGTACCTGTTGTTTTCTTTTCTTGGAACACTCCTCTCCCTCTCTCTCCCCTTCCCTGGTAAGAGCTACTCATCTTCCTGGTTGTATCTTAGATTTCACTTCCTCCAAGCAATCTCTCACATCCCCTCCCCACCCCAACTACAATAGGTACCTCTTTTGACCCACCTGTACTGGGTTGGGAATTCTGGAATACGTATTTCCAAGCAACCTCTCCTTCCCCATCATAGGTTTTATGGTACACTGGGACAATTGCTTAAGTGTCTGTTTAGCAAGCTCCAAGAAGGTCAGGGCTACGGCTGACTTGCTTACTATGCATTTGTGGGGCTGCAGGTAGTGTTCAGTTCAGGTTCATAGCAGTGGTTAACAGGTGACAGCAAAGATGAATGATTCTATTGTCTAATTCACAGGTGCTGAAGGAGGTGAGTTTGAATCAGAGCAGGAGGCAACCCCACTGACATGAAGGAATGCTTGACTTTGAACTTCTACATTCCTGGTAATGGGATATCTAACCCTGGAGAGTGCTGTGTCTGTTTAACTGGACTTATCTGCAAAGTCCAGTTAAGAAAAGTCTTGCTAACTGTGGATTTAGTAAGTATAAACCTAATTCACCTGTCTGTTCCTTTCCTTTTTGCCGGAAAGGGCCAGTCCATAGGGCTGTAGTGAAGGAGGCTGACACAGAGGAGGTTGTGGGGAAACACCTGCTGGATGATGACAAAAGGAAGACTAGCTTGGGTTAGAAGGAGGCTCTAGTAACTTTGCAGAGTTGAAAGGCACAAGGCAGAGAGACCTGGGGAGGAAGTGGGAAGCAGAGCAGCCCCGACCCAGGCCCTCTCCAATTCTTGGCAGAGCATCCCAGGATCGAGGCCAGAGAGGGACAGTCTTCCCTCTGGCCCCACACACGCTCAGGGAGGCACACATGTAATAAAACCAACCTGGAGATGACATGAGGGGTTCTAAGAAGTGCCACTTTATTGCTATCATCTCATAAGTAGAGGATTCCATTTTAAAAGTAAACAGAAGAGGTCTTTAAGTAAAAATCCAGTCTAAACTTTGCTCCTACACTTTCTTTTTTAATCACAACCCCAAACATTCTGTAGTTGCTTGGTAGACACTCCTGGATTGCTGAAATCAGGCTGTAACTCAGACACACTGACTCAGACAAACTGGAATTTGACTTCAAAGAAGATACTGGCTCCATCTATCGTACAAGGCAGAAACTTCGAGAAAATGAAGCTATTTATTGAACAAACCGGGAAATGGTGGTTCTGATCTTAGGTATGGCAGATACTTGAATGTAGCTCCAACACATAGTGGCAAGGTCAGAAATGACAGGTTCAGAAACTAAAGGAAGTAAAACTTGGGGCCCTCAGCACTTCTTGAAGGGATGTTAACCTTAAGAAAAGTAAGCACTTGTCTTAAAGATGAGGGCTTCCCAGGTGGCTCAGTGGAAAAGAATCCATCTGCCAATGTAGGAGAGCAGGTTCCATCCCTGGTTTGGGAAGATAATGTGGGGAAAGAAATGGTAACCCACTCCAGTATTCTTGCTTGGAAAATCCCATGGACAGAGGAGTCGGTGGGATAACAGTTCATGGGGTCACAAAGAGTTGGGCACAATGTAGTGACTGAAGCACAACAGCAACTTAAAAATGACCCTGACTTTATTTTTAAAGGTACAGATCCAGGGTTCTGTTCTAGGCCACGAAGTGGACAGGGCAGGATGGAGAAATGAAGACAAATGCTTTATTTATTCCTCTGGGAACAGTGGAGACTGAGATCATGGAGACAGACAAGTCTGGCTGGGAACCCCAAGGCTCACCTCTTACCAGCAGAGCAGGCCCGGGGGGTTGAGGGTGGGAGAGGCAGAATATGGCAAAAATGCAGAAGCAGCCTTGTTGGCCTTGGAGTCAGAATGTCTGGCTTCAACCCCAAGAACCCCCTCTAGGAGTTCATATGTATAAATGTTATCTGGTACTCAATAAATATTAGCTATGATGCCCTCTGAGCTTCCCTGGGGGCTCAGATGGTAAAGAATCTGCCTGCAATGCAGGAGACTGGGTTCTATCCCTGAGTTGGGAAGATCCCCTGGAAGAGGGCATGGCAACCCACTCCAGTATTCTTGCCTGGAGAATCCCCATGGACAGAGGAGCCTGGCGGGCTGCAGTCCGTGGGGTCACAAATATTAGGACACAGCTGAGCGACTAAGCGCACGCAGGATGCCCTCCACTAGACAGTGAGTTAGGGGGACTTCCTGGTGGTCCAGCGGTTAAGAACCCACCCGCCAACGGGTGGCACAGGTGTGATCCCTGGCCTGGGAAGACCCCACGTGCCAAGAGGCAGCTAAGTCCATGCACACAACTGCTGAGCCGGTGCTCTGGAGCCTGCAAGTCACGAGAGAGGCCACTGCAGTGAGAAGCCTGTGGGCTGCAGGGAAGAGCAGACCCCACTCACCGCAACTAGAGAAAGCCTGTGCGCGGCAGTGAAGACCAGGGCAGCCGAAAATAAATAAATAAAATAAAACAAAAACCAAACAGAGAGTTACATGACGTTAGGGATTTTTCTGCTTTTTTCTACTACTGGAGACCCCCCCAGTGGCTCACAGTACATACTCAATAAATACATGTCAAGTGTATGAACCCTGGAAAACTTATTTATCCTCTCCTAAACTTTGGTTTCTTCATCTGCAAAATGGGTCAATAATATCTAGCTCATACAGTTACTGTGAGGATGAACTTAAAAAAAATTAAATGGAAAGAACTTAGTTTCATGCCTGGAATCCTGTAAGCACCCACTAAGCCTTAGCTATTATTATCTTAAAAATGTGATTAAAAAGTTTTTTAAAAAAATGCAGTGATACCCATTGAAACAATTGCAACTTAGATTAGTTTCTGAATCTCTAAATACATACAGGTACAATGATATATTTTTGTTCTCTAGCTTGCAATAGCCTAATGTTTTCCAAGCAACTTGTATAACTTTTTAAATATAAACAACAAAAATCAAATTTGCAATTCAAGCCTGAGTCCAAGTGCTAATGCATTCGTGTCCTAGATTGTAGAACAGCGCTGCATGGTTGGGGCTCAAATCAAATACATTTCCAGGATGTGACCCGAATGAAGCTACTGAGTATTTCCTTTTCCTTGAGGGCCTAGAGTTCCCCACTGCTGGCCCCTTTAAGCCAAATCTTGACATATTTCCTGTACCAGAGTTGGGAATGGAAGAAAGATATAGAAGAAACATGTTACAGTTTTTCTTTCATTGTTATTCAGTCACTCAGTTGTGTTCGACTCTGTGACCCCATGGACTGCAGACGTCAGGCTTCCCTGTCCTTCACTATCTCCCGGAGCTTGCTCAAACGCATGTCCATTGACTTGGTGACGCTTCCTAACTATCCGTCCTCTATTGCCCCCTTCTCCTTTCATCTTCAATCTTTCCCAGCATCAGGGTTTTAGTTGTGTTCAGAACAGCAGAGCCATCTCAGCATCCCTCCTGTGTCCCACTTTGCTAGACAGCAGGGTGGTCTGAGAGTCTGACTCCCTCCTTATGTCCCTTTTGGGGGATGGAAGGAGAGTGGACAGGAGGAGACAGGAACTGCAGGCTGAGGAACTGGCAAGCAGCAACTTTCATGCTCACAACTGCCTACACATGGAAATGTCCTGGGGACTCCCCACGCCCCGGGGACTCCCCACGTCCCAGGGACTCAGGTCGGGGTCTCTTCCCTAATAGCCTTATCTTAGGAAATCCCTGGGGAAACCATGGGAAGAGTGAGAGCCTTTATTTTCTTGGGCTCCAAAATCACTGCAGATGGTGATTGCAGCCATGAAATTAAAAGATGCTTGCTCATTGGAAGAAAAGCTATGATCAACCTAGACAGCATATTAAAAAGCAGAGACGTTACTTTGCCAACAAAGGTCCGTCTAGTCAAGGCTATGGTTTTTCCAGTAGTCATGTATGGATATAAGAGTTAGACTATAAAGAAAACTGAGTGCCAAAGAATTGATGCTTTTGAACTGTGGTGTTGGAGAAGACTCTTGAGAGTCCCTTGGATAGCAAGGAGGTCAAACCAGTCCATCCTAGAGGAAATCAACCCTGAATATTCATTGAAAGGACTGATGGCTAAGCTGAAGTTCCAATAATTTGGCCACCTGATGTGAAGAACCGACTCACTGGAAAAGACCCTGATGCTGGGAAAGACTGAAGGTAGGAGGAGAAGGGGACAACAGAGGATGAGATGGTTGGATGGCATCACTGACTCAATGGACATGAGTTTGAGCAAGTTCTGGGAGTTGGTGATGGACAGGGAAGCCTGGCGTGCTGCAGTCCATGGAGTAGCAAAGAGTTGGACACAACTGAATGACTGAACTAAACTGAACAGGAAGTCCCTGGTCCTTCTGCTTCCCAAAGATGGAAGCCTCTTAATATGATCTGTGCCCCCTTGGAAGAAGCACAGGAAGTCTTCACCAAGCGTCGGCTTCCTTGTTCCACTATTCTTGTTTTATTACATGCACACGTTTTCTCCCATTTAGGGACACTGCGGGGCCCGGAGCTGAAGTCATCCATTGCCTGTGACACTGGGGGTCTCTCTTGTGTGTCAGTTACTCTGCAGGAAGCAAATCCCCTCCACAGTGGTTCCAGCACAGTCTCTTGCCTACAGTGTGGCTTGATGGCTGTGTTTCTGTGAAACTCTGTGTATGTGTGTGTGTGATAGAGTTGAAACAGGGAGAGATAGAATGGTTTGGGATCAGTGATATGACATCCAAACCAGTAGTAATAAGAACAGCTAAGCCTTTGGGGTTATAAAGCACTTTTATGCAGGATCATGTATTATCCACATAGCAAACCTCTGGGGAAGATCATGCATGTGCTGGTCTGAAGACTCTATAGGAGGTGAAATGGAGAGGGCGGATGATACCCACAACGAGGAACATAGCTGAGATGACTGGACCTCTGCTGACATTTCTAGCAGATTCTAAAGGGTCCATGACAAAGATAATCTTTCTTCCTGTAGACTTTTAGCAGTGCCAGTATGCTTAAACAAAGGAAAGCAAAACAGAACAAAACTCAACTCTTACTGATGTCTCTGACTTTGCATGAAATTGGGGAGGATCTGGGATGATCCTGCTATTAAGATGATGAAGATTTTAAGATGGAAGATATTGGGGGTAACCATCAGATTCCTGTCTTCTCCTACAGAGTCCAAAAGGTGGGAAGGATTCACTTGAACCACCTTACAGAGGAGGAGATTTAGGCCTAGTGAGATTAAGTACCTTGTTCCAGATTACAGTGCCTGGGGTGGGGGGGTAAGGTGGGGCACTCAACCTGGATTCAAATTCAGACTCGGGTGACTGCATAAACACTTCGCCTCACACAGGTGGTGAAGCACAGCCATGCCTTCATCAGTGACCCTGGGATCCAATGCTACTCATGATACAGTGTTTTCAGACATTTTCAGGACTCATCCTTATTCCAACTTCTCCTCACCACCTAAAGCCAACTGCACCTCAAGGACATCTGTTCTTATCACTATCGATTTTTATCTTAATAAAAGATTTTTATCTCATCTTCCACTCCCAACGCCACTCCCTTAGTTCAGATCATCAACACTGATCTCTTGATTTCGGCAGCAGCTCCTGACTAGCCTCTCTGCTCCAGTGTTGCCTCTTCTCCAACCTATTCTCTCTGTTGTCTCTCTGTTGGGGCTGTGATTTTCCTTCTAAAATGTGAACCCATGCTTCACTTTCAGCTCCTCTGGAGCTGTCTGCTGTCATCAGCATCATCTAAGCCTCACACAACGGCCCTCCACAACTTGATCTTCACCACTCCTCACCTCTCCAGTCTCGGCTATCACCTTGAAACTTCTTCCCCTCCACTGGCCCTCCAACTCCAAGCAAACCTAAACCTTCAGCTCTACTGAATTATTTGCCATTCTCAGGATGCATGGTGTTTGTTCTCTGTCACTCTTGAATCTTTGCATATGTTATACTCTCACTCAGCTTCTTCACCTGACCAATTCTATTTGTCCATCACCATACCGTTTAGACATTATGTTCTATACAGTCTCTCATGACAGCGCCTCTGCACACCTCTTGATCTTGGAGACCCCTGATGTGCTTCCACAGCACCTAATATGCATCATACTGTAACAGCTTGCCTTTCCTTCATAAGATTGTAGGAATGAATGAAAACTAGAAAGATTGCTCAAATAACCACACTCAGTTTGTATAACTGATCCCTAAGGCAGGCACTTGAAAATGTTGGCCTGTAATGACAAATAAGTAAATGTATGATTTATTTTGGTTATTTTAAAAGTTTGGAAATGGCCCACAGACTGTCCCTTCCTCAAGATGTTGGGAGAACTCTATGGGTCCAGGAAACCTATGTTGAGAACAACTTGAGAGCATATGAAGAGCATCATGGTGAAGAAAAGTGAATTTGAAACCCAGAGACTTTACATAACGTTACCAGGTTTACAGGTTTTGACATGTTTTTGAACTCAAAATGTTGGATATTTTCATAGTTGAAAATTTTAAATTTCCTTACAAAGGTTTCGAGTGGTTTTCACCCACCAACATGCTCTTTCCAACCAAAAGTGTGGGTGAACTTCCTTCACCAAATAGTAGAGATACAAGTATACCAAAATTAAAGGTGAATTGCAGGTGCTATAAGTAATTTAGAGGCTCCAAGAGAATATTCTGGTTGTTCTAATCTGCTCTGGTCAAACCACAAGATGATTCATGGAATCAATTTTCATATGGTTATTTTCTTCTCATTCTATCAGTAGATAATAAGCATATGAACACATGGATAAATTTGACTTGCTTATTTAATATATTTGATGAATGACCCAGAATATTCATGTGTTAGATATATTAATTAGTAGAATATGAATAGAGTGGAAAACATTTCCAGAACTGTCTTCTAGATTTAAGTGTCCTTAGAAAGACTCTTTTGAGGTTTATTTAGAGGTTCAGTTTTCTAGATCAGTGATTATCTGACTTTACAGTGAGTTGGGAAGCTATTAAAAACTCAGGTTTCTTGGTCCCACTTCCTCAGTTTGATTTTATCACCCAAGGTGGGGCCCAGATTGGGACAAGACTGGTGGCGCAGGCATCTAAAGAAACGTAATAAAAACCTCCAATTTCCCTGAGTTCGTCCAATATTCCCCGTTTTTAGAAATTCCCATCTAGACTGACAATTCTGTCAGAGTCCTGAAATTCTGAAGTTGTCCGTTTGGTTAAAAATATATCTGCACACAAACCTAACGAATGTCAATATCAGACGTCCCTGGGAATTCCCTGCTATCCCGTGGTTAAGACTCAGGGCTTTCAGTGCTGTGGGCCTGGGTTTGGACCCTGGTCGGGGAACTAAGATCCCACAAGACACAGTGTGGCAAAAGAAAAAAAAAAAAAAAAAAACACAACAACAATAAACAAAAAAACCCCAGTAAAATATCGTATGTTCCCGAGTTAACTGGTGACGCTCTGGGACAGCTCATAAAACTGGATCAAGAAGCAAAGCTCTAGATGGAGATATTTCCAAGGGCAGGGGAGCTTGAATCCTGTAGGAGCTTGCTGAATTTCGACACGACTTTACATGAAAATGTTTATTTTTTATATTTGGGTTTCTCTGAGTAGGATAATACCCTAGATCATGTTCTCCCTCCATATTATACATACCTACCTTCATTTTCATTCCTCACAAACTGAGGGTGTGTCGTATGCCTGTGTGCCAGGTACAAATGGGTGGGTTCATCCCCAGAACAAGGACCACGTCAGAAAGTGAATGGATGTCAGATGTATGTTGAGAAAAGTCAAATATGTTTGTTTTAAGGGAATCTACTTGAAGAGTCTACATGTTCAGATAGCATCAGCAACTCAGTGGACATGAACTTGAGCAAACTCCAGGAGATGGTGTAGGACAGGGAAGCAGGGTGTGCTGCAGGCCATGTGGCCGCAAAGAGTCGGACGTGACTTAGTGGCTGAAGAGAAACAACAGGGAGGGTAGAGCAACCCACATGAAAAAGATAAATCTTGTCATAACTTCTGAAATCTGCTTCGTCAGCCTTTACACTCCTAACATTATTTTAGAGAGAAGACAACTTTATTACCTAATAAAATTCATATGAGTTTAAATATACACACACACAAAATTTGCCTGAGAGCCAAGAGTTTAAAACCTCTACCTGTGACCATTCCAGGATACAGCTTCTCTGGACCTAACCAAGAGGAAATTCGGGTCTTTGGAGGGGATGTCAGTTAAAAACCCAGTCCAATTGTTGGGACTCAGTGTGCTTTCAATGTCATAGCCCAGGGTTCAATCCCTGGTCTAGGAACTAAGGTCCCACAAGGGCAGCACAGCCAGAAAAGAAAAAAAAAAAAATCTGAGTTCTGAAATGCTCCAGGAAGAAATGGATCATCTTAAAAGTGACCTCGCCCTCCTGGAAAGCATCTGAAACCTCAACTACACAGGCCCAAAGGAATGCTGGGGCATTGCTGAGCCCCCAGCCCAAGGGAAAAGGACCATGCAGAACGTTCTGGGAGACTTTGAGTTTAGCTTCAGAAATGATCATGATCTTTTTCCTTTTTGCTATTATATATTGTATTGCTCAGTCACTAGTCATGTCTGACTCTTTGTAGCCCCATGGACTGTAGCCTGCCAGGCTCCTCTGTCCATGGAATTCTCCAGGCAGGAATACTGGGTGGGCAGCCATTTCCTTCTCCAGGGGATCTTAGTTACCCAGGGATCGAACCCGCATCTCCTGCATCGGCAGGTGGATTCTTTACCACTAGTGCCACGTAGGAAGCAAACTCTATTCCCAAGTCACCTTAGATACGTACACACGAGTGGTGGTGCCTCTTTTCAGTGTTCAGAATGTGGATGCCTGCCCAATTCTAGCTGCAAGCTGCTAAATTAAGACATTTTTAAAAAGCACTTAAAATGTTTTGTGTGTGGCTGAATTTTTAGGTACCCTTTATCCTTCAGTTATGCCTAAATTGCACCACCTGAATCCACAACAACACATTGAGAATGGATCATCAAACATCAGGAGCAGTGGCAGCCAAGGCCCTTAACACTGAGAAATGCCAAGTCCCAAGATGTCCTCAAATCTCCATATTTCCAAATACATGAATGTTGGTAGAGGTTCACGGCTTTCTCTCGATTAAATGAATGACATATATTTTCATTGCAAGTCAGGTGCATTCTGTGCACTCTTTATATCTGAAGTAATGAAGTTTTTCACAAGCTCCATATATGTAGTTCAAATTGGTATTTCAGTGAATTTATTAACTCTTTGTTGAAACTGAGACTATCGCTGCAAATGCCAACTTTCAAATCTCCTCACATTGTTTTCAGTAGAAAGACCTAACTAGTAGGTTTTTCTTAGAAAATCTGGTTCACTGAAGATATTATTGTCATTTAATATTCTAATTGGCTGAGACCTTGCAATGTACCAGGCATCATGCCACATGCTTTACGTATATTGCTGGTGATGGTGGTTTAGTCGCTAAGTTGTGTCTGACTCTTTGTGATCCCATGGACTGTATAGCTCACCAGGCTCCTCTGTCCGTGGGATTCTCTGGGCAAGAATACTGGAGTGGGTTGCCATTTCCTTCTCCAGGGGATCTTCCCCAGCCCGGGACTGAACCTGGGTCTCCTGCATTGCAGACGGATTCTTTATCAACGGAGCCACCAGGGGAGCCCGGTTGTTAATCCTCACAATACCCCTGTGATGGATGAGGAGTGGGCTCAGAGACTGTGGTCATTCGTCCCAGGACACACAGCAGGGCCTTACTTAGTTCCATCTGCCTCTCAAATCTGCATTTTCACCTCCTGCACTGTTCTACATCTGATGACTCCTGTCCTGATCAAACATGAGCAAACCTGGCTCAGAAATCCTGGGAAAATGTTTTCGACACTGGTGTCGTGACAGGCTAGGGAGGATGTGTTCACGTGTTTTGAGTCAGAGCTGCCTGATTCACAGAAAAGCATTGTGCTCCTCTACGAGGAAAGATGTTACTCTGCAAATTTAGCATGTGTTTGAGAAGTGATGATAGCTGTGGCCTTGAAAACTTCAGGAGGGAGCAGATGTGTGCATCCCTTGGCAGCTTCCTCTTCTCAGTAGCTTTCTGTAGGAAAAGCTCCGCTGAGATCTGCAGTTGCCATCAGAATTCTACAGTCTGAACGCTGCTCCGCTCTGTCTTTTCAGATACATAAACACACACACATACACATGACACTACATTTAAGGACAAGAAACAATTTCCTTAGGAATATCTCCTCCTAGAGCGTCTTGCATACATTAGCTACTCAAACACGCCTGTGTGCATGACCTTGTATTACAATCTGAAATTCCTAATGGGATTTTATTTAGAGCTGAAAAGAAATGACAGCAAAGGAGGTCGGGGAAGAAGAAGGGAAAACCGTAGGGAGGAAGAGGGCAAATGGAGAGATCAGATCTTATCTGCGCCCTTCACAGCTGGAGACTTACACCGACAACACATTCCAAAGAACAGGCATGTTGGAACGAAGCCTGAGGTTTCAATCTGTTTATTTTCCGGGAGGAGGGAGGCAGCAGGAGAAATACTTCGGGGAGGCTGAGTACTTTTCTCTCCCTGGGGTAGGAATCAAGAATATTTTTATTTCACTGTTTACTCAACATGTCCCTTCTTTTTAATGAGAAATTCTCCTTTTGTCTATAGCCCCCTCCAGGAGTGCCTCCGTCGCCCTGACGGCCTGTCCTACAGCTCTGGGGATGCAAACAGCCCCCAGCGCCTGGTCCTGACACCACTTCTGAATAAAAATCCAAGCACGTGTTTATCTCCCTTTGGAAAACAAAAGTATTGAAAATAAGATCTCTGAGTCCATTAAAAGCCTCTTGTTTTCCTCAACGAGGTCAGACTCTTCCTTGTGAGTTGGAGTTTACAGACAGCAAAGAAAGAGAATTCTTCATCTCTCTCTCTCTCACACACACACGCACACACAAGCACAAAACCCATCTCAGTGAGCAGACAGGACGTTATTCTTATTCCTGGATGGCGACTGACTCCCATCCCACACCTCCCTTTCTTAGCAGGTTTTTGCCCCAAAGTTGAGAGCTACGGGACTCGCCTTCAGCTGCCAGCAAAGAGATCACCATTATTTATGTCTTCAGAGTAACTTTGTCCACAAATAGGAGACAAGGCAGAAAGAAGGAAAGGGTTTTTCTCTCCAGGATGAATCTCCCGGGGGTGGCGAGGCCCATGTGTAGACAGGCGCGTTCTCACTTCCAGGCAAACATGGGTATGATTTAACCAGCTCTGAGGATGTTCCAGTGGGCAGGGGGCAGGCAGGGCACCACGCACTCAGCCCACAAACAGCAGAGCTCCGGAGGCTGTCATCTGGGGGGAGAAGCTGCTCGGCTTCATCCCACCAGCTGAAATTCATTTTTCAAAAGAAATTAGACCAAGGTACTGTTGTTATAGCAACAGTCAGAGTCACTTACACAGCCTCTTTCCCACAACCTCACTGACTTCCTGGGCAGCGATTTTAGTTATGCACAGGCAGTGACCACGGCTGAGCCAGGCGGGGCGGGGGTGGGGGTGGGGGGGCACCCTTCTCTGCCCTTTAAGGAGTGGAAGCCTAAATCCTCTATTCCAGTCTAAAGCTAAAAGACCAGACCCTCGTGTTTCACAGAGCTCTCCCAGTCCTGAGAGTCAACAAACAGGGAAGATCAGAGAAAAGCCTTTGCATCTGATGTTTTCATCTCTTGGATAGGAATAGGACATGCGACCACTGAATTTTCTGGGGTTCCCCAAGTACTAGCTGTTTCACAATGAGAATTTCCAGTGAGTCTGGTAACGTTGGCCATCACCAACACCTTCTGAACTGCTTTATTACTTTCATCCTCTGGGATTTTATTTTTGGGGGTGTGGAACTCCCAATATGATAGCCTAGTCCAGCCCTGGAAACAACCGTCAGCTCCAAAATGCCACTTTCTTAATGAAAATGTACATCTCTTACCAAACCTTTATAGCAAATAACCTACCCAGGAAGACGGCAACATAATAGTGGTAAAAATCTATGAAGCGAGTGCTCATGATGAACGTGAACTGTGTCCCGCCCCAAATTCATATGTTGAAGTTCTAACCCACAATAGCTTAGGATGTGAGGGTATCTGGAGAGGGGATCTTTAATGAGGTCCTATGGGCATGCGCTCATCCAATCTGAGTGGTGTCCAACAAGAAGGAAAAATGAGGACACAGATAACTCGCAGAAGGAAGACCATGTAAAGACACGGGGAAAAGATGGCCAGAGACAAGCCAAGAGGAGGGACCTCAGGAAAAAGCAACCTTGCTGACACCTTGATTTTAGACTTCTAGTACCTGTAAGGAATGCATCCCCGAAGTTGAAGTCACCCAGTGTGTATGCTTTGTTATGGCAGCCCAAGTAGACTAACGCAACTGACAATCTGATTTAGGCATATCTCTGTTCTCGCAGTTAGGCATTCAATAACTATTTCAGAGGAAAATCCTGCAAGATATGTTCACACTTTGATTCAATGAATGGAAACCCTACTGTGTGCCAAGTTCAAGAGCGGGCACTAGGGACTCCACAGTGAATAAGATTCAGCCTCTGACCTCCGGAGTCTTCAGAGTGGAGGGGAAAGAAGTGGATGAACAAGGACAAGATAATTTGATGTAGATAACTGTGCCATGGAAGCACAAAAGTGCTACGTGCTCGGTTGCTCAGCTATGTCCGACTCTTTGTGACCCCCTGGACCGTAGCCCGCCAGTCCAGCTGAGGTAAAGCTTCCCTGGCGGACTGCCATGTAAGCAGAGATGGGAAGGAATCACAGCGAGGAGAAGACATCAGAGGAGAAGAAAGCATGGCTTCTACGGGAAACTCAGGTGGGGGTGCCTGGCTTGGGCCAGGGTGTGAGGGGGGAAGCACTGAGAAATGAGGCTGGAGCACGGAGAGCTATACAGATCGTGGAGGGCTTGTCTGCCGTGTTCAGGAGCTTGGACTTCATCCAGAGGCTTTGAGAGGCACGGGAGGAGAAGGGGTCCCTTGGAAGGCTAACTTCTGATTCTACAGTGATAGACATTGGTTGCAAACGTCATGTATTTGAAGGGATTGGGATGGGGAAGTGAAGATGCTAAGGCTGCCATAACAAAACACCACAGACTGGGAGGCTTAAACAGTAGAAATAGTTCTGGAAGTCCAAGGTGAAGGCACTGGCGGGCTGGGTTTCTCCCAAGACCTCTCTCCTTGGCTTGTTGGCGGCTCCCTTCTACATCCGCACATGGCCTTTTCTCCTGCGTGTGTGCATCCCTGGTGTCTTCCTGTGTGTCCGAATTTTCTCTTCTTAGAAGGACACCTTCATTAGACTGGATGAAGGCCTATCCTGACAGCCTCATTTGAACTTTATCACCTCTTATAAGGCCCTATCTCCAAATGGAGTCCCATCCTAAGGCTTCAACATAGGAATTTTGAGAGAAGACACCATTGCAACCCATAGCAGGATCCAACATTATTCCCTGCATGTCTGATTATGCCAATGGCTGAAGTCACCCAATATAGCACACACTCGGTCTTAAAGCAAGAACCTCAACAATTCTATCTGGTACAGAGCTGAACACTACGTTCTTTCGAAAAGTGTTTGTCTCCCAATTTTAATCTCAAATTCAAAAGAGGCTTCATATTAGCCCCTGAACCATTAGCAAAGAAGCAGAGTCAGAGATGACTGTGCTGTGCTTAGTCGTTTAGTTGTCTCCGACTCTTTGCAATCCCATGGACTGTAGCTTTCCAGGCTCCTCTGTCCATGGGATTCTCCAGGCAAGAACACTAGAGTGGGTTGCCGTGCCCTCCTCCAGGGGATCTTCCCAACCCAGAGATCGAACCCAGATCTCCTGCACTGCAGGCAGATTCTTTACCATCTGAGCCACCAAGGAAACCCAAGAAAACTGGAGTGGGTAGCCTATTCCTTCTCCGGGGGACCTTCTCAATCCAGGAACCGAACCAGGGTCTCCTGCATTGCAGGCTGATTTTTTACCAGCTGAGCTATCAGGGAAGCCCTCAGAGATGACTGACTCCAAGCAAAGCCTCAGAAGTAGCCTGTCATGATTTAGAAGCCTCTGAATAATGACCAGCTGTTCCCTGAAGCTTAGTAAATGTTACATTACATTGATAATTTACCTGACTTCATAGAGACACACAGAGGGAAAATCGAGGCACCAAGAGACAAGGACCACAGCTTAGAGAAAGCACAAGGAATGATAGTCAGAATTCCTGCTCCAGCCCCATGCTATAAATTACTTTGCCTGTAACAAATTCAGAGTTTGTCAACTTTCTGTTCAAATTGTGGTGCGTTGTAAATGTACTGTAACAGTGCACAGTCGAAAGTATGTATTTCAATGGTTTTATCTTTCTTACCTAGCCATCCAGATATTATTGATGCAGTTTCCATTATAATGCCACAGTGAAGTTTGCATAATATTTTCTGTTACCACGTACTTTTGCATGGTTATGGCTTTCTAAAACTCCCCTGGGACAGAATTTTTTTCACCTCGGTTTCACTTCCGAAGTAAATTTTTTTGGTAACAACAGATGATGACTTTGGGGCTATTTTGAAGTTATGTGGATGTAAAAGAAAGAAGGATTTTTTTTTTTTTACTGCAATGAATATTTTGTTACCTTTTGTCTAATCAAACACCACAAATCAAAAAGAGCTGAACATAAAAGTATCAAGCAAGGTAGAGTAATAGATTTCACTGAAGACTGCCCACATTGCAAGATTTCACTAAATAAGATTTGCATTCACATGCTTATCAGTATTTTAGAAATACCCTGAGTGCACACAACTGAAAATGTCAGGAAGTTGAAAAGCAAAACTATGCACGTGGCGTTTCTAGATTTCCCTAAAGCACAGCAAATAAACAAACTTAATTATGTGATCAGGCCACAGTGACTTAACCTCTCTGGACCTCTGTTTCCTTAATTATAAAAGGAGAGGGCTGGACTACCTGATGGCCAAGGCTTTCCCCAGCTCTGTTTGGACTCTGGATTCAAATCAATGACTCACTTTCAAAATCAACCTGGAAGGCACTGTTAACTCAGAAGGGTAGGTGTATTTGGCAGGTAGCTACTGAATAACTAAGAGCTTCATTTTAAGGCAGTGAGCAGGAAGGCAGTACACCCTTCTGCAAAGGCTTCCCAGCGTTAGTAAACTGGAAAGAAAAATTAAACTAAATCCTAATCACCAAGATCTTTTCTAAAAAACCAGAAACCCAAAGGTGTAAATCACATGGCTCATTTAAAAGAATTTCTCACTTTCTGATGGTCTGCTCGGTGTCAGGTGCTGAGCTCCGTGTAGAAGACAGGAAAGATGCAGAAATTCAGAGCTTGCTGCACATTCTCCTTTTGCTCTTAGTATCTAATGGATACTTTGGGAGACTGTTCCTGCTATGCTTAGCATCTGTCTGATGTAGACAACAGCGATGTTTCCATTCTGGTGACCATATCTTGGCTAACTTCACTAATTTTTAGAGTGGTACATGGCTGTCTCTTCACCTCCACCATGAATGGCTTTGACTAATTGATCCTAAGGTTCATGAAGAGTCTAAATGTGCCTGCTGGTTAACTGGATATCCACCAGGTCACAGGTAGGAGCTGTCCAGCTTAGATGTGTGTGGATCACTGGTGTGTCACCTAGAAGATGCAGATGGGTATGAGTCTAAGAATCACAAGGTTAGAGTCACAGGCGCTGGGAGCTAGAATTACTTCTCTCATGACCAAGCCGTGTACTCTATGGAGGTCAGGTATCTATTCTCACCCTCCGTTTTCTCCTGGACAAAATAATCTCCAAAATCCCTTACAGATCCAACAGCCTAGAATTTTAAAATCTATAGGTCAGCTTGGATATGGCTGAATGATGAACCAACTGGCATTTCAGGTTTCCTCTCAACCTTGTGGTTCTTTTCTAAAATATGCAACTAATTCCTAAACTTGAAAGAATGAAAAAGTTTGCATCGATCACTGTTTCTACACTGTGTAGTAAAACTTGATTAATTTAATTCCTGCTAATTTTGCCTTTAGCTGTAACTTGGCTAAGGGCCAACCTGATGTTTATCCTGATGTAAGAAAAAAAAAAAGAAAGAAAAACTCACTATGTAAAAGAATAGGTATAATAATGATTATAAGGGGAAATGCTTAATTTACTTAAGACAGAAATGGGTTTCATGGACTCAATGACTCAAGTCCTGAGACAGGTACTATGATTCCTTCCCATATATTAATTAAGGTAGTTCCTGAAGATGGTTTATTTATTAACCGTTTGATGGTCTAGTTCGGATAGCAGTTGTTACTTTCAAATATCTCACAGGTAGTATATATTTACTGCTATACTTCAATTCAGATTTTTCTCAATTTGGGCAGCAGTTTGTCCAAATTGGTTTAAATTAGGGAGAATCTATTGTGCCCATCAACGCCTCATCTAAATGGCAGAAATGATGAGTATAAAATTCGTCTTAGATATGTTGGAACTCTGCAGCTTACCATTTAGTCTGAGCCTCGTAAAGAATGAACATGGAATGATTAATGGCCATTACTGATTTCTTAGAGCTGTAACTTATCAGAATATGTATACTCTAATACTGTACCCATAGTAATTATCTCATTACTATGAAGTGTCACAGAAATGCATTATGTGAAGTACACGTTGAATCAAACTCAGCAATTTCTTTTTATGTTCAAAACCCTGAGGCTTAGTGTTCTCTAATAGCTGGAGCTTTGCATGGAAGTTGGGGGCTTTGCAAAAGAGTTGGGGGCTTTGCAGGGGGATAGGGGGCTTAGCATGGGAGACATGCACATGAACTGCAGTTCCTGGGCAGAGGCATCACCAGCTTTCTGCCTCTGGACTCTCTTTGAAACTCTTCTGCACCTTAACTTCTAATTTGAAAATGGGCATATTCGTGCATGAGCCCTGCTATACCTCACAGAAAGGATTAAGCAGATTAGGTCTATAAAACAGTTGGTCACCAGGAGGAAAGGCATTAAGGAAATTACTCAGCACACAACAGTGGTGACTTCCCCAACTGCATGAATATTTAATGAGCAGGTACACATAATACCTGACATTTCTATGGAGCTTTTCATGCAAGCATTCTTACATCACTTAAAGAAATGCATGGCAACAATGATCAGAGACGGTAGAAGATTAGCTCATGGGCCAGAGAGGGCAGAGATACAGAAGCTTTGTTTTCTATTATCAGGGTATTCCAGAGGAATTAAACATCCAGATCCAGTTATCCCACAAACCTGAAGATACGGCCTTAGAAATAAGGCGATGTTTATTCGAGAGTCAGCCACCCATACATCTGAGATGGCCTGACAGCATGGGAGCAAAAATTCCCAAAGGAGGTGAACACATGGTTGGAGACGGGTCCTCTTAATTAGATGAGAGAAGTCAGCAAAGAGACAAACAATATCAGTGAGAGACTAAAATAAAACATCATCAAGAAAGTAGAACAAAGCAAAGAAGAGCAATTTGTGGTCATGTTTGTCATGCCAGTTGCAGCTCTGAAATGAGAACTAAGAGTCCACTAAATTAGTATCAGAGTAATTCAGTGGGGATCTAAGAGAAGGTTCCTCTAGGACACCCAGCAGCATCAATATCACCAAGGAACTCGGAAATGCAAACTCTTGGTCAGGTCTCCAGACTTCTGAATCAGAAACTCGAAAGATGGGGCCCAGAATCTGTGTTATAACCAGCCTGTCCCCATTCCTGAAACAAGTGATTCTCCTGATTCGCAAATCCTTATTCAAGAACAGTGCTATCTGGGACTTCCCTGGTGGTCCAGTGGTTAAGACTACAGGGGGTGCAGGTTCGATCCCTGGTCGGGGAACTAAGATCCCACATGCCTTGTGAAAATGAAAACATAAACCAGAACCGATATTGTAACAAGTTCAATAAAGACTTTTTTAAAAAATGGTCCACATCAAGAACAGTGCTGTCTGTTCAATAGAACTTACTAAAGTGATGAAGATGTTCTGTATCTACATTTTCCAATACATTAGCCTCGGCTATATATGGCTATTCAGTACTGGAAATGTGGCTAGTCCTACTAAGGAACCAATTTTTACATTTCATTCATTTTAGTTAAATTTAAAATTGCTGCATGCAACTAGCAGCAACTCTGTCGGAGAGCAAAGTTCTAGAATTCTGCTGTGAATGAATACCAGGTTTTGGGTCAGTAAAAGAGGCAAATGGTGAAGAATGGAGATGCTGGCATGGACTCTTCTATAGATAAAATATCATTTGGAAAAGCAGGAGAGAAAAGGCATCATGGCTTATGTGCCAGGAGGTGAAGTCAAGGTTTTTCAGGGAAAGGAAGGCCTGAATGGTTTCAGAGGTGAAGGAAATCAGAGAGCAGGAGAGGTGGACATTAAGATAGGAGGGACAACCTGTGGCTGATTCATGTCAATGTACAGCAGAAAACACCACAATATTGCAAAGTAATTAGCCTCCAATTAAAATAAATACTTTTTTTTAAAAAGATAGGAGGCACACATGAAAAATTGTGTAGGAAATGTCTAATGGTGGTAGAATATCCATAATAGAAAGTTTACCATTTTAACCATTTTTAAGTGTACAGTTCAGTGGTGTTAAGTACATTCATGTTGTTGTACAATCATCTTCACCATCCATCTCCAGAATTCTTTTCATCCTGCAAAATTGAAATTCTATACCCATTAAACTATAACCTCTTATTACCCCACCTCCTCAGACACTGGCAAGCACCATTCTTCTTTCTGTCTTTACTAATTTATTCTAAATATCTCACATAAGTAGAATCTTAGAGTATTTGGTTTTTTGTGTGTGACTGGACTATTTCATTTAGTATAATACTTTCAAAGTTCATCCACACTATAGCATGTGTCAGAATTTCCTTCCTTTTTAAGGCTGAATAATATATATATATATATAAATACATAAAAAAAAAAAATATATATATATATCTCACTTATCTGTCCAAGGGCATTTGGGTTGCTTCATCTTTTGGCTACTGTGAATAGTACTGTTATGAAGATGGGTTCAAAAATGTATCAAGACCTTGCTTTCAGTTCCTTTGGGTAAATACCCAGAAATGGAATTGTTGAATCATACGGTAGTTCTATTTTTAATTTTTTGAGGACCTACCACACTGTTTCACATAGAGCTGTACTATTTCACATTCCCATTGAGATATCTGCTTTTGAACCAATGAAGAATGGCACATCAGAGCCGCTGAAAGATGGCTCTAAAGGCAAATATGGGGAAGAGGTATGTTGAGATAGAAGTGTGTGTGTGTGTGTGTGTGTGTGTGTGTGTGTGTGTATGGGGTGGGGGCAGGTGGACAAGGCTGCTTGAAGACAAGCCTAGACGTATGTGTGTATATATATACACACATACGTATGTATATACTCACTTCCCTGGTGACTCAGTGGTAAAGAATCCACCTGCAATGCAGGAGATGCAGGAGACATGGGTTTGATCCCTGGGTTGGGAAGATCTCCTGGAGGAGGGCATGCAACCCACTCCAGTATTCTTGCCTGGAGAATCCCATGGACAGAGGAGACTGGTGGGTCACAGTCCACGGGGTTGCAAAGAATCAGACACAACTGAAGCTACTCAGCACACATGCGCACATGCACACACACACACACACATATACATACATACACATGCAATGGAATACTACTCAGTCATAAAAGAGAACAAAACAATGTCATTTGCAGCAACATAGATGGACCTCACTTATCATACTAAGTGAAGTAAACCAGACATAATAAGAAATATCATACAATATTGTTTATATGTGGAATCTAAGAAATGATACAAATTAACTTACTTACAAAACAGCAATAGACTCATAGACATAGAAAATAAAGTGATGATTATCAAAGGTGAAGGGAGGAAGTAGGGATAAATTAGGATAATTTGGGAGATATACATTATTATATATAAAACAGGGAAGCAACAAAGATGTACTATATAGCAAAGGGAAATATATTCAATATCTTGTAATAACCTATAATGGAAAAGAATCTAAAAAAGAATATGTATATTAACATAAAACTCAATAATTTTGCCGTACACCCGAAACTCTGTAAACCAACTATAGTTCACTAAAAAATTTAAGTAAGAAAAAAACAGGGAAATGTTCCCAGATCTCTGAGGCAGAAGTACAGCCAGGACTGTTACAGGACATAATCGTGCTTCCCCATAAAAGACGTGCTGAAGTCTTACCCACAGGACCTTAGAATGTGACTCTACTTGGAAAGCGAGTTATAGATATAATTCACTAAAATGAAGTCACGCTGGAATAGACAGGGCTCCTAATCCAACACGTGTGGTGTCATTCTTATAAGAAGACGAAGCTGTGACGACATGGAGATGCACAGAGACAGTGCCAGGTGAGGACAGAGGCAGAGAACGGAGCTATGTAGCTGCAAGTCAGGGGGTGCCGAAGAATGCTGGTAACCACGAGAGGCTAGGGAATGGCAAGGAAAGATTCCACGCAGAGTCTCAGAGGGAGCAGGGCTCTGCTGACTCCTTGATTTTGGACTTTCAGCCTCTGGGGCTGTGAGACAATAAATCTCTGGTGTTTTAAAGCACCTGGTCTGTACTGCTTCATTGTGGTAGCCCTAGGAACTAATACAGCCACAGAGTATGAATCTGCAATAGGCCAAGGTCATCCCATGCCAAGGCCAATATACGTATTTACAAATTACTGTGCATCCAACCTACCAGCAATATGCTTCCTGATATACTGTGATAAGACAGGTTATCAGTCAATGTAACCTATATTTTGAATCACAGTACTTCCTAAAAGATTTTCTTCCTGTTTGTCTTTCACAAGAACAAATGGCACATGCACATAAATTGCATGCTGCTAAGAATCAAGGGAGGAAAGAAATATTGAGTAGAAGTATGTGGACTAGTGTACAAACCATACCTTGGGACTGTCATTACCTGGACATTGTTCGGAGTTTAATTCACTTACATCTGACTCCTGAATTTTTTTCTGGGTTATTAGGCTAAGTATGGCACTTGCTTCACTTGTAAAAATCCACTTTCTGAAATTCTTAAGTTTGTCTGCTTTCTCTGACTTTGGACTTTAAGTGTCCATGATTTCGGGGAATGATTTCAGTGATTTTGGGGAACTAGTAATACAATTACATTCTTACTATTACACTTGAGTTTTATGGAAAAAGTCAGCATTAAGGTGATGAGTGTCTAGAGATTAAGTCATTTAAGAAAAAGCTGCTTGATATATGCCAGTGGATAAATTCAGATTTTATTTTCTTGGGCTCCAAAATCACTGCAGATGGTGTCTGCAGCCATGAAGTTTAAAGACGTTTGATCCTTGAAAGAAAAGCTATGACCAACCTAGACAGCAGATTAAAAAGCAGAGACATTACTTTGCCACCAAAATTCCATCTAGTCAAAGCTATGATTTTTCCAGTACTCATGTATGGTTTTGAGAGTTGGACCATAGAGAAAGCTGAGCACCAAAGAACTGATGCTTTTGAAATGTGGTGGTGGAGAAGACTCTTGAGAGTCCCTTGGACAGCAAGGAGATCCAACCAGTCAATCCTAAAGGAAATCAGTCCTGAATATTCATTAGAAGGACTGATGCTGAATCTGAAGCTCTAATACTTTGGCTACCTAATGTGAAGAACTGACTCATTGGAAAAGACCCTGATGCTGGGAAAGACTGAAGGCAGGAGAAGGGGATGACAGAGGATGAGATGATTGAATGGCATCACTGACTTGATGGACATGAGTTTGAGCAAGCTCCGGGCATTGGTGATGGACAGGGAAGGCTGGTGTGCTGCAGTCCCTGGGGTTGCAAAGAGTCAGACATGACTGAGTGACTGAACTGACATCCAGGTGGTGAGTGGTAAAGAATCTGCCTGCCAATGCAGGAGACACAAGAGACACAGTTTGACCCCTGGGTTGGGAAGATCCCCTGGAGTAGGAAATGGCAACCCACTCCAGTTTTCAGAGGAGCCTGGTGGGCTACAGTCCATGGGATCACAAAGAATTAGACATGACTGAGCACACACATATCCAGACAAAACTATAATTCAAACAGATATACGCATTCCTATGTTCACAGTAGCCCTATTCACAATAGCTAAGACATGGAAACAACATAAATATCCATGGATAGATGAATGGATAAAGAAGATGTGGTGTATATATATATACACAATGGAATACTTCTTGGCCATAAAAAAGAATGAAATAATGCCATTTGCAGTAACATGGTTGCAACTAGAGATTATCATACTTTGTGAAGTAAGTCAGGAAGAGAAAGACAAATACTATATGATATCACTTACATGTGGAATCTAAAATAAGACACAACTGAATGCATCCACAAAACAGAAACAGACTCCTGGACATAAGAGAGCAGAATTTTGGTTGTCAGTGGGGAGGGATGGTGTGGGAGGTTGGGCTTAGTAGATACAGCTCAGTTCAGTCGCTCAGTTGTGCCCAAATCTTTGCGACCCCATGGACTGCAGCACACCAGGCTTCCCTGTCCATCACCAGTCCCGGAGCTTGCTCAAACTCACGTCCATTGAGTCAGTGATGCCACCCAACCATCTCATCCTCTGCCGTTCCCTTCTCCCTCCTTCAATCTTTCCCAGAATCAGGGTCTTTTTCAATGAGTCAGTTCTTCGCCTCTGGTGGCCAAAGTATTGGAGCTTCAGATTCAGCATCAGTCCTTCCAATGAATATTCAGGACTGATTTTCTTTAGGATTGACTGGTTGGATCTCCTTGCTGTCCAAGGGACTCTCAAGAGTCTTCTCCACCACCACAGTTCAAAAGCATCAATCCTTTGGTGCTCAGTTTTCATTACCGTCTAACTCTTACATCCATACATTCCTGGAAAAACCACAGCTTTGACTAGATGGACATTTGTCAGCATAGTAATGTCTCTGCTTTTTAATCTGCTGTCTAGGTTGGTCATAGCTTTTTTTCCAAGAAGCAAGTGTTTTTTAATTTCATGGCTGCAGACAACATCTGCAGTGATTTTGGAGCCCAAGAAAATACAGTCTGTCACTGTTTCCATTGTTTCCCCATCTATTTGCCATGAGGCAATGGGACCAGATGCCATGATCTTAGTTTTTTGAATGTTGAGTTTTAAGCCCGCTTTTTCACTCTCCTCTTTCACTTTCATCAAGAGGCTCTTTAGTTCCTCTTCACTTTCTGCCACAAGGGTGGTGTCATCTGCATATCTGAAGTTACTGATAATTCTCCCAGAAATCTTGATTCCAGCTTGTGCTGGAAATGACCATCAGATACACATACAAACTATTTTATATATAGAGGAGGCAAACAACAAGCTCCTACTGTATAGCACAGGGAAGTATATTCAGCATCTTATGATAAACCATAATGAAAAAAATATAAAAAGAGAATATATATGTATATGTATAACTGAATATGAATAACTGTATCGCAGAAATTAACACAATATCGTAAATCAACTATACTTCAACTTCAGAAAAAGAAAAAGCTGCTTGGTTATGAATCTTGGGTGAGTCTCTGCCGGAGGCGGATATACAGTGGCTGTGAGAGTTGAGGGGTGTGGGGTCACCAATGCCATTTTCTGCAGCACAAGGCAAGAGTCGAGATCCCTCAAATGTCCTAAGAGAAGAGTCATGCTGCTGCACCCTGGAAGGGGAGCTCAGCGATGGCTGATGTGGACGCAATGTGGATTATTTGGTTGAGCTGGATAATCTTGAGTGTTTGCCAAGTCAAGACATAAGTCATAAAAACAAAGTCTTTCCCCTGCTGCCTGCTTGTTCTTTTCCCTTGAAAACGCACCTCTCACTTTTGTTAAAATTCACTTACATCCCAGTAAAAAAGGAAGAAAAGAGCTGTAAAACTGTAGTTACAAAGAAAAAAATCCAGAGAGAACTCAGTATTTAAATTTCTCTACAAGCAACGTATCCAGTTAACAAACTCTTTCCCTTCTCTCTCCCTCCCTTCTATGACCCCTTGCATTAAAAAAAAAAAAAAAATTATATGCTTTGGCTTTTCATGAAAAGCCCACAGTAAAAGTATCACTGTTCCAAAATTCCAAAGCAATTTCACAATCCTAATGAAATGAGGGAGGAAATGGTTCTTGTTGAAGTCTTGAAAACAATCACCCCATGTTGCTATATGAAATATCTTTATAAATTGTAAAGGCATTTGCAAAAATTAGTTTGTTCCTTCAACACACACTCACTGAGCATCATTTATGCTCTGGGCCCTCCATGAGAAGCTGGGAATACAGAGATGAATAGGACATGATTGGTCTGGAAGAGCTCACAACACAGGGAGACAGTCATTATTATTCATTACAACATGGCCAGGCTTCCCACGCCCTGTTCCTACCTCCGGCTCCAGCTTCAGGAACCTTGATTTTAATTCACAAAGAACCATATTGTGGGGAGAGGGGGAAAAAAAAAAAGAAAATGACCACAGTAAATCCTGCGAAGGTGGCAGGTCTCTCTAGAAATATAGCTACTCCGTGAGCTTAGACCTCCTTTGAATGAAGGGGAGGGAGAGGAAAGAATACAGTCAAACACCTAAGCAAACTATACCAGACCCAACCACGACAAACACCTGGAACTAAATGAGAGAAATTAAAAACTGATGGGGAAAGAAAATCATACACACTGCAAAACGGGCTGAAAAGGAAAACAAAACAAACTGGCATAGACTCAAAAGCATCTTTCTCTCCTTCTCCTTTGCAGAATTGCTCCCAGAATTACATCTGAAGAAAGCCATTACCTTCAGAATTCCACTGGAAGCGTGAGGTTTCACAGACAAATTCACCCAAGTCTGGAATTGATGACCCAGCTTCTACATATTTTGCTCTTAACTCAGATGAGCCCACGTGAACACCCAAACTCAGATTTTTCTGATGTGGTTTTATGCCTGCTTAGATTCAGAGGCTGCAGAGAAAAGTATATACACAATAAATCTAAAATCATTCAATTACCTTAAGTCAATTGGGAGGCTTATATTTACTGAGAATAGGCATTTGACTCCCATATTACAAAGACAAGCAAATGACTCCCATGTAGCAAAATCATTCTGGATAGTTTATTACTCTGTGCTCAGTTGTTCAAGGAACAAGGAGAAAGGCTTGAGAGCTTGATCAGGAAAATACCACATTTGTCAATTGGCAGCAACGGCATGCCAACACAGCCTCTTGAATTGACTGCTATATGTGCATCAGCTCTCAGCAAAGGGAAGAATTCAGCCCCTTCTCTGGAAACAGACTCATGCTGCAAAATTATTTTAATTTCCTTCAGTTAATTAAACCGGTTTCCTTATTAGCAAAGGGAGATGACCAGTCTAGTCTACATCTAATGACTCACAGAATGATGAGGTTAGCTAGCCCCATCTCTATATTTAAACTTGACTTTTAGACTGAGTCTCCTAGCACTAGTATAAGCAGTATTAGCCCCACCCAGTATTTAGTTCTGCTTTTGTGACTGTGGAACCAAGGATTCTCTCAGAAATGTCCATGTGAACTACTCCTGAGGTCTGCTAACTGCTAAATTCACATACTGTTCCATCTCTCTGATGTGTGTGTGTGTGTGTGTGTGTGTGTGTGTGTGTGCACCCAAAGTACCATGACATATACCTTGTGAGTTTGGGGACTAAGTAGTCCTGGGAAATACTCTGAATCCCCCGTCACGTTACCTCTCATGAAGGATAAGCTTATGGTGGATACACTCTGACTTCCTCTTTATCTTAAGCAAAATTTTGGTGGTGATGAGGGGTGTGGACAGGGACAGGAATTCCTCTGGAATGGCCCAGGTATCCAGGTCCAATCCAAGATAAACCTGATGGTATTGCTGAGCCAACTGTTATCCAGACAGCCCCAACAACTGAAACTCTCTTTGAAGTTACTAGCAAATAGCCACCATTCACTGTGTATACCCTCCTATGCCAGGCAAATCCAGAATCTCTTCTCTTCCCACACCAACCCTGCAAGGTAATACATATCATTTCTACAAATGAGCAAACTAGGGCTCAGGGAGACTAAATAGAATGCCCAAGGTCACACAGGTCACGGGAGGGAGTCGAGGTTTGAATTCTAAAGTCTGTGGTTTTCCATTTCATGCTTCTCCACTTGTGAATGGAATGTTTCTCATTTCCAAATTACTCTGAAATGAGCGTGGCTCTGAAAGAGACAGGAAGAGAGGGGAGGCATCTTCAGAAACGCTCTCTCTCTGCAGTGGCTGCCTGGCACATAAGGAAAAACTTTATGAAACGGGATTTCCAAAAAGGGCTGTAGCTCCTTCAGATGTTCTCAGGACAGCTCTTCAGCTGCCTGAGCTGCACAGGTATGGACACATACCAGCCGCTAACCCAACGCTGTCTGATCCTAGAAAAGAATAGTGTCAGCAACGGCCGGCACACCACCCACACGGGTCGCAGGAGTGGCCAGTCACACTGACGACCACTCTCCAAGAACATCACTGCAAGGCCACCGACACAAGGACACGTTTCCCAGGAAACCAAGCCTGCTGCTCAACCACGGCTCATCGCTGGAGCAGTGAAAACTCACACTGCGCTGGCACTGCCTTCACTCGGATCTTCGTAATTGTCTTTATTCTTCTTTATGACTGTCCTTCCCTTCAGTTTCACTGTCCTCATAAGACAGGGTTAATATTCTCTACTTCAGAAGACGACTATATACGCCAAATGAGGCAATGTATTCAACACGGCCACTTGAAGACTTCTTGTAACTTTCCTCTTCCATTAATGACTTTATAGTAACCTGGTGGGGATGTCTAAGCGGGTGTCCCTTAACATCCTGTTCAATGCTGTTATCAAGTATAAAGATAACGCAAATATACAGTTTTAGATGACAGAACCAAGGTTCCAAGATACGAATACTGCCAATTTTTTGAACTTGAGGTTTACATCTATGAACAGTATGAAAAGGCAAAAATATAGGACACTGAAAGATAAACTCCCCAGGTCGGTAGGTGCCCAATATGCTACCGGAGATCAGTGGAGAAATAACTCCAGAAAGAATGAAGGGATAGAGCCAAAGCAAAAACAACACCCAGTTGTGAATGTGACTGGTGATGGAAGCAAGGTCTGATGCTGTAAAGAGCAATATTGCATAGGAACCTGGAATGTTAGGTCCATGAATCAAGGCAAATTGGAAGTGGTCAAACAGGAGATGGCAAGAGTGAACAGTGACATTTTAGGAATCAGCAAACTAAAATGGACGGGAATGGGTGAATTTAACTCAGATGACCATTATATCTACTACTGTGGGCAGGAATCCCTTAGAAGAAATGGAGTAGCCATCATAGTCAATAAGAGTCTGAAATGCAGTACTTGGATGCAATCTCAAAAATGAGAGAATGATCTCTGTTCGTGTCCAGGGCAAACCATTCAATATCACAGTAATCCAAGTCTATGACACAACCAATAATGCGGAAGAAGCTGAAGTTGAACGGTTCTATGAAGACCTACAAGACCTTCTAGAACTAACATCCAAAAAAGATGTCCTTTTCATTATAGGGGACTGGAATGCAAAAGTAGGAAGTCAAGAAACACCTGGAGTAACAGGCGAATTTGGCCTTGGAGTACAGAATGAAGCAGGGCAAAGGCTAATAGAGTTTTCCCAAGAGAACGCACTGGTTGTAACCAACACACTCTTCCAGCAACAAAAGAGAAGACTCTACACATGGACATCATGAAATGGTCAACACCGAAATCAGATGATTATATTCTTTGCAGCCAAAGATGGAGAAGCTCTATACAGTCAGCAAAAACAAGACCAGGAGCTGACTGTGGCTCAGATCATGAACTCCTTATTGCCAAATTCAGACTTAAATTGAAGAAAGTAGGGAAAACAACTAGACCATTCAGGTACGACCTAAATCAAATCCCTTACAATTATACAGTGGAAGTGAGAAATAGATTCAAGGGATTTGATCTGATAGAGTGCCTGAAGAACTATGGATGGAGGTCCGTGACACTGTATAGGAGGCAGGGATCAAGACCATCCCCAAGAAAAAGAAATGCAAAAAGGCAAAATGGTTGTCTGAGGAGGCCTTACAAATAGCTATGACAAGAAGAGAAGCAAAATGCAAAGGAGAAGAGGAAAGATATACCCATTTGAATGCAGAGTTCCAAAGAATAGTGAGGAGAGATAAGAAAGACTTCCTCAGTGAGCAATGTAAGGAAATAGAGGAAAACAACAGAATGGGAAAGACTAGAGATCTCCTCAAGAAAATGAGAGATACCAAGGGAAAATTTCATGCAAACATGGGCACAATAAAGGACAGAAATGGTATGGACCTAACAGAAGCAGAAGATATTAAGAAGAGGTGGCAAGAATATACAGAAGAACTATACAAAAAAGATCTTCACACCCAGATAATCATGTGGTGTGAACACTCACCTAGAGCCAGACATCCTAGAATGTGAAGTCAAGTGGGCCTTAGGAAGCATCACTACAAACAAAGCTAGTGAAGGTGATGGAATTCCAGTTGAGCTATTTCAAATCCTAAAAGATGATGCTGTGAAAGCGCTGCACTGAATATGACAGCAAATTTGGAAAACTCAGCAGTGGCCACAGGACTGGAAAGGGTCAGTTTTCATTCCAATCCCAAAGAAAGGCAATGCCAAGGAATGTTCAAACTACTGCACAACTGCACTCATCTCACAAGCTAGCAAAGTATGCTCAAAATTCTCCAAGCCAGGCTTCAGCAATACATGAACCATGAACTTCCAGATGTTTAAGCTGGTTTTAGAAAAGGCAGAGGAACCAGAGATCAAATTGCCAACATCTGTTGGACGATCAGAAAAGCAAGAGAGTTCCAGAAAAACATCTACTTCTGCTTTATTGACTATGCCAAAGCCTTTGACTGTGTGGATCACAACAAACTGTGGCAAATTCTGAAAGAGATGGGAATATCAGACCACCTGATCTGCCTGCTGAGAAATGTGTATGCAGGTCAGGAAGCAACAGTTAGAACTGGACATGGAACACCGGATTGGTTCCAAATCGGGAAAGGAGTATGTCAAAGCTGCTAATTGTCACTCTGCTTATTTGACTTACATGCAGAGTATATCATGAGAAATGCTGGACTGGATGAAGCACAAGCTGGGATCAAGATTGCTGGGAGAAATATCAATAACCTCAGATATGCAGATGACACCACCCTTATGGCAGAAAGTGAAGAAGAACTAAAGAGCCTCTTGATGAAAGTGAAAGAGGAAGAGTGAAAAAGTTGGCTTAAAACTCAACATTCAGAAAACTAAGATCATGGCATCTGGTCCATCACTTCATGGCAAATAGATGGGGAAATACCTATTTTCCTAACCCTAACCCTAACCTTAATCACTGGAAAAAGTGACAGACTTTATTTTTTGGGGTTCCAAAATCACTGCAGATGGTGACTGCAGCCATGAAATTAAAAGACACTTGCTCCTTGGAAGAAAAGTTATGACCAACCTGCTGCTGCTGCTCCTAAGTTGCTTCAGTTGTGTCCGAATCTGTGTGACCCCATATATGGCAGTCCACCAGGCTCCACCATCCCTGGGATTCTCCAGGCAAGAACACTGGAGTGGGTTGCCATTTCCTTCTCCAATGCATGAAAGTGAAAAGTGAAAGTGAAGTCGCTCAGGCGTCTCCGACTCTTTGCCTTCTCCCTATGACCAACCTAGACAGCATATTAAAAAGCAGAGACAGTACTTTGTCAACAAAGGTCTGTCTAGTCAGAGCTATGGTTTTTCCAGTGGTCATATATGGATATAAGAGTTGGACTATAAAGAAAGCCGAGTGCCAAAGAATTGATGCTTTTGAACTGTGGTGTTGGAGAAGACTCTTGAGAGTCCCTCGGACAGTAAGGAGATCCAACCAGTCCATCCTAAAGGAAATCAGTCCTGAATATTCATTGGAAAGACTGATGTTGAAGCTAAAACTCCAATACTTTGGCCACCTGAGGGGAAGAACTGACTCATTGGAAAAGACCCTGATGCTGGGAAAGATAGAAGGCAGGAGGAGAAGGGGATGACAGAGGATGCGATGGTTGGATGGCATCACCGACTCAGTGGACATGAGTCTGAGTAAACTCTGGGAGTTGGCAATGGACAGGGAGGCCTGGCATGCTGCAGTCCATGGGGTTGCAGAGTCAGACCTGACTGAGTGACTGAACTTTACATAAAAGTGGATTTTAGGATTTCTGATAACCCCCAAAAATATATGCAGAATTCTATGGTTATATGCCCTTATTTCAGGAGAGAGGATTTAAAACTTTCATCACATTCTCAGTGTGGTTTAGGGTCCTCCAAAAGTGTACAGTAACAGATAAGGTCAAGGAGAGCCTGCCTTATAAGCAACTTTGATTTTTTCAAAGTTCAAAACCATGTGCTTTTGCAATTCCAGGCTGCATTAACGAATGAATGTTCTCCAGATCCAGGGAGGCTGTGCTTATTCTACACTCATGGCAGCTGGAAGGCTGGGCTTGGTTCCAGAGTCCTCATTCTCATTGGGCAGCAAGAAGACATGACCAGGGCAGAGAAGGTCCCAGAAACCATATCATGTGAGAAACAGATGAAGGAACCAAGTATTTTTTGCCAGAGAAGGGAGGAACTGGGGAGTAGGAATGTCAGAGCTCATCGTTAAATGGGTGACCATTGCTATGTAGGAAATGGATTAGTTTAATCTATGTTAACTCCAGAATATGGCACTAAGGTCAAGCATTGGAAATTACTGGGAAAAAGAAATCAGCCTCTCTGTAAGGAGGAACTTTTAAAAATGATTAGAGAGATTGAAAATAGAAAGGGCTGCCTTGTGAGGCTAAGATCCTCCTGTCCCTTCAGTTTTCATACCACGTTGCATGTTCATCTGCCAGGGATTTGTAAAAGGGATTCTTTATTGGGTGGAAGGTAGGAGAAAATGACCTCTATGAGTCCTTCTAATTCCATGATCTATTAAGATTTTATATCTCTTATTAAAATTTATAGTCAAAGATGCATACACATGTTCCCTTACTTCATATAATAGATCTTTATGGTGAATCATTTTATAAGGAGGATAATCACTCTTTTAAAAAACTTTTAATTTCTACGTATTTTGTTGCCTTAAAATGGGGTAAACCTGTGCCCGGAACGCTGTGCCTGTGTTTTCAGCAAAACCTCACCCATCTACCTCCTTGTCTGAGTCTGCTCTGCCCCCACCAGCCTTCTCCCTGGGACTCTTGGGCTCTTTGCCTAACTTTAACCTTGCTTCCCACCTATGATCTTTCCAGTATATTCGCCATGAGCAACGAGAGGAATAGTTTAAAACTACTCATCAGAGGATGTCTTGCTGTCTCAGTTCAGTTCAGTTCAGTCACTCAATCGTGTCTGACTCTTTACAACCCCACGAACCGCAGCACACCAGGCCTCCCTGTCCATCACCAACTCCCCGAGTTTACCCAAACTCATGTCCATTGAGTTGGTGATGCCATCCAATCATCCTCTGTCGTCCCCTTCTCCTCCTGCCCTCAATCTTTCCCAGCATCAGGGTTTTTCCCAACGAGTCAGCTCTTTGTATCAGGTGACCAAAGTATTGGAATTTCAGCTTCAACATCAGTCCTTCCAATGAACATCCAAGACTGATCTCCTTTAGGATGGACTGGTTGGATCTTCTTGCAGTCCAAGGGACTCTCAAGAGTCTTCTCCAACACCATAGTTCAAAAGCATCTATTCTTTGGCACTCAGCTTTCTTTATAGTCCAACTCTCATATCCATACATGACTACTGGAAAAACCATAGAGTTGACTAGATGGATCTTTGTTGACAAAGTACTGTCTCTGCTTTTTAATATGCTGTCTAGGTTGGTCTTGCTGTCTAAAGTCCTTCTTTCGATTCCCATTCTCTTAAAGTCACGCTCAGGGTCACGACATGGAAGGTGTTAGGTGACCTGGAGCCTCCAAGCTCATGTTAGGCCAGCCGCCCTCTCTACCTGAGCTCTGGCCACACTGGCTTCTCCTCTTGCTCTTCTCCTCCTCTGCCCCTATACCTGCTTCCTCTCCACCTTGAAGCTGCTACTCCCAGATCTTGGTCATCCTTCAGATCCCAGGGCAAGTATCAACTCAGAAAGGCTGTCCCTGGCCACTGCGTCTCAGCCGCACCCCACCTACACTTGACATACCACTGTTTCATTTCCTTTATACCTCTTATCACAACTTATCACCATCCTTCTTCTTACTTTTGGCTGGTATTCTTCCCCCATCTCAGTGTAGCTCACTGACTGTAAGGACCTAGTCCACGTTGTTGACTGATGTGTTTGTGACCAGTGTCTAGCATAGGGACTGGCCCATGATTGAGGTCAGTAAGTACTTTCAGAGTGAAAGAATGAATGCATGGGTGAGTGACTGTGTGAGCAAGTCTGTTCAGTACAGATGGTTGGCTCTGAGGCTGTGTGTGACCTTGTTGAATTAGACTGAAACAAATATGCTTCCTTGTTGTTCATCCTCTTACCTAGGACAGGGTTGTGTACACAGCAGGTCCTCAAAGAATTTTTCATGGTCCCCCAAGAAGCTTACAAATATAAAGTCAAAGATTAGAAAAAATAATCTTTTTTACTGAAGACAGACATTACCCACGCCATGGAGTGTCTGCTGAGGGGTACAATCGTAGAGAGAAACAACCCAAGTCCCTAAACCTAGGATAGCATGTTTTTTCTTCCTCCTTGGGCTCTCAGGAAAAACTATTCTGGCTGAGAGGAGCAAGAAATGCTGGAATGGGTTACTGAGGAGGTGGTAGAATCTCCTTTTCTGGAGATCTTTAAAAATAGAACAGCCATCTGGGATGATTTAGATATGGTCTCTATTGAAGAAGGGGGATGGAAAGGAAAGATCTCTAAGTCCCATCTCATTCTTGATTTTCTGATATTTCACTTTAAGCTTTTATTCATGGCAAAAGCCTGAAAGGAGCTAGGAATTCACTTTTTCTTGTTAACAGAAAGTGAAATCCCATTTTCCTTTGAGCTGTAATTCTGCTGTATCATTCTCCTTTTCTCCTCAAATGGGCAATTTGGATGTCATAATTTTTTGGTTAGGTAGAAAGTTTAGATGACACTTAACTTCCATTCTCTTTCTTCCTGAAACAGAAGCACAGGATTCTGAGATAGCGGAGTTTAGATGTTGAGAAATGACAGCGTGAAGAGCACAAATCCGTGGGGGTCTTGCTCCCACCTCTGAAAACAACAGAGGAGGACAAGTATCCCAGATAAAAGCAGGCAAGGCCTTGTGGAATGCTACACATCCCATGACAGGGACCTGCCATGCTTCCACACAGAAGTTAAGCCTAGAAGTCTCATCTGCTGTTCGCAACAATTCATTTTTTGTCCTCTTTTATTTCTTTAATGGAATCAAGTTTGGGGAAGTCAACATGTAAACAGCATAAGGCATATTTTTTTCTTACATTTGGCTATGAAATTTATAGCAGTTGAACTGTTGCTGAGCACTATTCTTATGACTCTTGCTTGGTTTGTCAAAGCTGTGTAGTTGAAAGAATAATAGATTTTAATACACAAGAGTCTGAATTTGACTATTTTTACTACAGAGGCCACACCATAAAAAGCCTTGCTTAATGTTCCTCAGCAACATTTGTAGCCATAACTGTATTTCTAACCTAAATAAACCTGGTTGTGATGATCATTTATTTTTAAATGTTCATTACGGGCACCATAGTACATAACAAACTAATGGCCAACAGGACTGTGGTTTTGTTTTTTCTTTCTTCCAAAAGGAACACAAACAGCTTTCAATGATGAAATTAACTCTTTCACCTTTTGGTAAGTTAGTGGATAATCCATACTACTATGGAATATTGTGTTAAGCCAGAATGAAGTGTGACCATAAAGGTCTTCCCAAACCATACTTGAAAGCTGGCCCTGTCACTTCACAGGATATCTATCAAGGTCATGTGCTCCTTCATCTGCTCACTGTTCCAGAATGTCCACGTGGGCAACATCCCTGTGGACCTCTGGGTGTGCCTGTGCCCACTTATACTAGAAACAGAACCTGAATGGCAGATGTTTGCAGAAAGAAACTTCTAAGGGAGAAATAAGAGCAAAGCAAAACAAAAAGGCAGAAATGGGATATTCTCAAAGGACGGGAACATGAATTACTTTGAGCGGCCCTAGTGATACAATGGCAACCCACTCCAGTACTCTTGCCTGGAAAATCCCATGGGCGGAGGAGCCTGGTGGGCTGCAGTCCATGGGGTCAGGAAGAGTCGGACATGCCTGAGCGACTTCACTTTCACTTTTCACTTGCAGGCATTGGAGAAGGAAATGGCAACCCACTCCAGTGTTCTTGCCTGGAGAATCCCAGGGACAGGGGAGCCTGGTGGGCTGCCGTCTATGGGGTCGCACAGAGTCGGACACAACTGAAGCGCCTTAGCAGCAGCAGGAGCAGTGATACAAAACCCACACATGGTTGTATTTTGGTCCATTCTGCTGTGTAAGTCTTGGCTAGAGCAGCGGTCACCACCTTTCCCTTCTGGGCAGAGTATACATATGGTTCAGGGCTGAGAGAAACACCCGATCCTTTAACAGAATAGGATTAAGTGTCAGCGGGAAAGTTGTAGTTTCTACAGAACGTGGCTCCAACTCGCCGCCCATGAGGCAGCTGTCTGGCTGCTGGAGCCCCTGGGGTTACTGCAGAGGGGCAGGGTCCAGTTTGGGCCAGGGCTACAGAGCCTAGCATACTGGGACTTAATCCCTGGGTTGAAGCCTGGATGGGTTAGGGCCCAGCTAGGTCAGATCTGAACAAAGGCCAATCTTCTTTCTATCTGCTTTGTGACCTTGTCTGTGCTCCACCCATACCAAAACGAGCAGATGGCTGCCGCTGAGAAAGATGGTGGTACTTTAGAGGCTAGGTCTTGTGACCCCATGGACTGCAGCCCGCCAGAATCCTCTGTCCATGGGATTTCCCAGACAAGAATACTGGAGTGGGTTGTCATTTCTTCCTCCAGCAGCTGAGAATGCAGCCTCCCAAATCCCCTGGGCTGAATCCCTCTGCCCCGTTTTCTTCTCTTTATTCCTCCTGTCACCTCCCTCCTCTCTGCCTTATGGTGTCCTAGTTGATCCCAGGGAGCACTGGGCAAACTATGGGGGCAAGTGCCACCTTCTCTGGGAGGGTCTCAATTCGGAGCCCGTCTACCTACCATTCCTCACACCTAGGCTCTGGGGCAGCTCCTACTGAAGACCCAGGCCTTCCTTTCCAGGCTTCCGGTCAACGCCCCTCCCTTTCCGTCACTCGCCCCGCAGCACGTCGAAAGGCGGGTCACTTTGTTATTTACAAACTGTCCAGTTCTCCCTCACTTAACTCTACTGCATCATCGTTCTCTATCGCTCCTTTGGGGTTTGCTCACAGCCTTCCCTCACAAATTCAACACCACCACTCCCTCAGTGCCAAACAAGCGTGGAGAGCTTGCTGGGGCTTGCAAAAAAGGCGGAGGGGGGCGGTTAGCTGCTTTCCCAAAGCCCTTCCTCTGGCACTGCACATGTTAACGCCTATCTGCGGGGAGATTGCAATTCTAACATAATGAGATATTAATGAGTTTTGCACATGTCCCCAGCTACAACATTTCTCTCCCCCTCCCCCCACCACGCACCCCCTCTTCCGCGCAGAATCTGCTGTTTTTCTGACATGGCGATTTGTCCCCCTTCCCCTCTCCCACTCGGACGCCCCCCGCCACCCCGCGCACCTCAAGCTGCCAGCGCTACAGCGCACCAAATGGGTTGGCACCGCCTTGTTTCCTGGCCTAATGGATGCTTGTTTAAACACTGGGGCTGTTTGCATTGCTGCGGCTCACTGCATGTTAAACACAGTCCTCTGAAACCCTATGCCAATCCAATAAAGGTATCAGCAGTTCAGTGCGGGGAGGCAATTAGGAGATGTTCCCAAGTGTGCCTTCGAAGCTCTAGGAAGGAAAATTTGATCGAACAACTAAAAGGAAAATCTGATTCGGCTCAGCATCACGTGGAGGACACAAGGCTTAACGGCAGCCAGGTCCGCGGAGGGCAGGGGGAAATCAATGTGGGCCGGAGGGAGCACGTGCGCCACGTTAAGGCGCCCGGAGCCAGCCTGTTAGGAACCCCGGCTCCTGCCTCTGCGGAGACACCCGCCCGTCCTGCCACTTTGGCTCCCTTATCTTCCTTCCTTTCTTTTTTTTATTCCAAGGGGTATACTTATTTATTTTTTAACGACAAACTGCCATCCATCTTAACATTCCGCACCTCTCTTTCACCTTTAATTCCTTAAGCACTCATATTAAAAAAAGAAAAAAAAGGCTGTTCTTGTGCGAGATCATTACCATATCAAAGGCGATAGAGAGAGCACACGCAAAAATCTTAGAGGGATAATATACCGGCAGGGAGAAGGCAGGGCTTCAGAGAGGTCGGTGGGTCCCTACCCTCTGGCTAATGATATCAGTCGACAAGGCAATGGATTGGTTCTCTGCCTTGGCGAAGTAGGAGAGAGTAAGGGAAACGGACACAAGATGTAAAGCAAAAGTTTTGGAAAACCCTCTGCTAAGCTCTGGACTTCGATTTCCTTTTACCTTGCTCTGCTTTTCATTTAAAATCTGCCCCGCAATGGCCCTTGTTTCCGGGAGACGGCAGCAGCGGATGTGCCCGGCAATGCCAAGAAACGGTACACACAGCGCTCGCTGGGGTGCCGTCCATTTGCCAGGAGTTTTTGCCAAATCCCTGTCTATTCCCCGAGGTTCCTGGCACAAGGGATACAGCCAAGATGGAGCTGAGCTGCTCTCAGCCTCAGGCAGCAGCAGCCCAATCCAGTGCGTGGAAGGATGACGCTGTCCTCTCAAGGCGGATGGGGCCGGAGTGCCAAAGGGAGTCTGTGGTCGAAGTGAGCTCTAATCACCACAGGGCTCCAGACGGGTGATTATGGATAACGCACTGGACGGCAGTCCATCCACGAGAGTCTTTACGCAGCCTCCAGACCAGCACACACTTAGTTCCGGGAACAAGAGGCCCCGGCCTGGCACCCCTGACTTGCCTTTTTGTTACCCACTGCACCTGCTGTAGAAAAATCCCCAGCTGCCACGCCCCGGGCTCCAGGAGGCAGGGAACCAGGTAGTGACGGTCCAGCAGGCGAGCAGCGCGGCTGCCCGGCCCGACTGCGGGGCGGGACGCAGGCCTGCACTCCTCTCCGTCATTGGCCGGGAACAGTCACGGCAACTCACGAGGACAGTAGCCTTCCATGTCCATGACTGTTGACACCAGGTCAAGTACTACTGATTTACAAAGCCACAGCTGGTGTATTTGGTTCTTGCCTTCTCCTTGGCTTTCTGACTTAGCATTCATGGAATTGCCGCCTTATCTCAGGCCTGAAAATATGGGTGAGAGCACTATGGTAAAACCCTTCCAAAAATTACAGAAAATGCCTTCCTTATCCTGTACTTTGGGGAATGAAGTGTTCCACTTAAGCTACACACACACACACACAGACACACACACACACACACACACACACACACACACACACACACACATACAGGCTACACTCTTTAAGTGCCAAAATAATTTTGAAAAGATTTGAAAAATAAATTTGAAAAAGATTTGAAAACTTTGTGATGAAAAACTTGCTAAAAATATTTAGGTGCTTCACTACTTTATTAAAAGGTAGATATTAATAACTTTTTATGGAAAATCATAATATGTTTTTTCTATTTATTTTATATTGGTATATAATTGATTAACACTGTTGTGTTAGTTTTAAATGTACAGCAAAGTCATACACATATTCTCTTTCCTCTTTTCCATTATGGTTTATCACAGGATACTGAATATAGTTACTTCCGTGTGCTATAAGATAGGTCCTTGTTGGTTATCCATTTTATACAATACTGTGAACTTCCAGATGTTCAAGCTGGTTTTAGAAAAGGCAGAGGAACCAGAGATCAAATTGCCACCATCTGTTTGAGCATCAAAAAGCAAGAGAGATCCAAAAAAACATTTATTTCTGCTTTATCAACTATGCCAAAGCCTTTGACTATGTGGATCACAATAAACTGTGGAAAATTCTGAAAGAGATGGGAACCAGACTACTTGACCTGTCCCTTGAGAAATCTATGTGCAGGTCAGAAAGCAACAGTTATAACTGGACATGGAACAACAGATTGGTTCCAAATAGGAAAAGGAGTATGTCAAGGCTGTATATTGTCACCCTGATTATTTAACTTATATGCAGAGTACATCATGAGAAATGCTGGACTGGATGAAGCACAAGCTGGGATCAAGACTGCTGGGAGAAATATCAATAACCTCAGATATGCAGATGACACCACACTTACAACATAAAGTGAAGAAGAACTAAAGAGCCTCTTGATTAAAGTGAAAAAGGAGAGTGAAAAAGTTGGCTTAAAGCTCAACATTCAGAAAACTAAGATCATGGCATCCAGTCCCATCACTTCATGGCAAATAGATGGGAAGACAGTGGCTGACTTTATTTTTCGGGGCTCCAAAATCACTGCAGATGGTGACTGCAGCCATGAAATTAAAAGATGCTTACTCCTTGGAAGGAAAGTTATGACCAACCTAGTCAGCATATTAAAAAGCAGAGACATTACTTTGCCAAAAAAGGTCCATCTAGTCAAGGCTATGGTTTTTCTAGTAATCATATATGGATGTGAGATTTGGGCTGTAAAGAAAGCTGAGTGCCAAAGAATTGATGCTTTTGAACTGTGGTGTTGGAGAAGACTCTTGAGAGTCCCCTGGACAGCAAAGAGATCCAACTAGTCCATCCTAAAGAAGATCAGTCCTGAGTGTTCATTGGAAGGACTGATGGTGAAGCTGAAACACCAATACTTTGGCCACCTGATAAGAAGAGCTGACTCATTTGAAAAGATCCTGATGCTGAAGGTGGAGGAGAAGGGGACGACAGAGGATGAGATGGTTAGATGGCATCACCAACTCAATGGACATGAATTTGGGTAAACTCTGGGAGTTGGTGATGAACAGGGAGGCCGGGCGTGCTGCGGTCCATGGGGTCACAAAGAGTCGGACACGACTGAGTGACTGAACTGAACTGTGTACATGTCAATCATGAACTCCCTAACTATCTCTCTATCCCTCCTTACCCCCTCCCCAACCATGAGTTTGATCTCTAGGTCTGTTTCTTCTTAGTAAATAAATTCATTAGGTAGATAATTTTTTTGATAACTCCTAGTGTCCTATATTACCACCCTTGTTATTGGTTATCAGTCAGCTGCTTAATTTCTTTGGTTAGGGGAAAAAAAGGTAGTTAGTTGATTACCACTGTTTATTAGGAAAGAAGAGAACCTTGCAAAAGATAATAGGCCAATACATTTAGGAGACTCACTTATGATCTGTCTTGAGATACCACCTTGCTGTATTTCCAGAGTCTAAGCTCTGTAGGAATGACAGACTTGTTTCTCAACAAGACATGAACTATCCCCACTCGGCAGAAACATTACATTTTTCATTTCTTTTTTCTTCTTAGTGTTTGAATATCATCATGAAATTTTAAAAAAGTGATACTGGCCCCAAACATTTTCAACCTGCTCTTTTATTCTCTCCCCAGACACAGAAACTCACAAAATCTCTGGGCTCCCACAGTGTCACTCTCATCCAGAGACAGCAGCAGAAGTGTACTAAAATCACAGAAAAAAAGTCTGCTGCCAAGATGGAGAAATATGGTAAAAGAGAACGTGCTGTTGGTAGTGAGTCTGAGATGACGAAAGTAGAGAAAACAGTTACACTGAACATAAGGATTTTCCTCTTCTTTTGATTGCTTCTTTGTGTGTACATTGAGGCTGTTTTCACTTAACTATATAAAGAATAATCTCTGAAATCTCTACCTTTCCTATTATTTACATAACAACATTTTCTCTTTTTTCCCTAATTTGTAACACATGAAATTTTCTCTCCATGCAAACATCTTGAATTTTGTTATCCCAACCCAAGACATGGCATTCCTTCTCACCACCATGAAATAAAGCGCATATCCTCTTGCAAAACTGTTAGATGATTATGAAAACCATTTAAGTCAGTTATCCCAAAGTGTATTTTCATCATCTGGCAGGCTTCACTCCCAAATACTACTTTTCTCAAAAAGGTGTAGCTTTCACCCTTTGATATCATATTTGGATACAGATGTAAAAATCTCTTACGCTCAGGAAAGGAGCATCTTATTTATCTCATTTCAGTATCCATTTATATCATCACTTTCTGATTACCAAAAATTGCTGGAATGCTTCATTTGGAATAAAACCCAAGATTCTTAAACCTGACTTATTGATGATGGAAAAATTCAGATTAACAACTGGAAGAACCCTGGTTGGGTGACCTTTCATTACCCTTTTTCCTTCAGTGTTTAATAGCACAATCAGCAAAACACGATTTTAGTTTCTGTTAGAATTAAACCTTTAGACCAAAAAGTGACTTTAAGATTAGAGTAAAAGCATAAATTAAATTTGGGCCCCTAAGCAAATGTTTGGGCTTCCCAGGCGGTGCCAGGGGTAAAGAACCTGCTTGCCAATACAAGAGACGTAAGAGATGGGAGTCGATAACTTGGGGGAAGATACCCTGGAGAAGGGCATGGCAACCCACTCTAGCATTCTAGCCTGGAAAATCCCATGAACAGAGGAGTCTGGTGGGCTAAAGTCCATGGGGTCATAAAGAATTGGACATGACTGAAGCGACTTAGCACACATGCACGCAAGCAGATAGCTTGAGCCCTCACAGAAATGACCTCAATCTGCACTGTGCAAAAAGGTGCGAGAGAGAGAATTTTTGTGAGTCCCTGCACTGGAGCAGTTGCTCCTACTGTTAAGATAAAGTGGCCAAGATACAAGGCACAGTCCCAAAACCAAGAGTATAAAAACAAGAATGAAGAAAGTTTAAGAGCTGGAGCCAGTGCAGTCACCTTCATCCTCACCGTGCAGAAGAGAGACCATTGATGACACCCTTGGAAACAGTACCTGTCTGGTGAAGAACAAGTTGACAAAGGTTTTATTGTATTTCTCTATTTCTTCCCTATGTTTGAACATATCCAAAATAAAACGTTTTGAAACAAGTATGTCGACTGGTTCACTGGAAAAGAAGAATGCAGAGGGCAAGGGAAGTGAGCACTGCATCAGTTCAGTCATCTTCGGATGGAGATCTTGAGCTCTCCACCAAGCCATAATGCAGTAAGAAAGAGGAAAATGCAGAAATCACAGGAGCACAGAGGGCAGTCTCTGTTCTTGCTCAGAGAACTCCCCGGATGATGGGAAGGTCCAGGCAGTGGAGAAAATGCTGCTCTTTACATCATGTTATCAGAAGAGATTTCAGACAGAGCCCCAGTCAACTCGAAAACCCAAGCATCCACATACAGAGATAGCATATGTCCTATACTATCTGACCGGAAGGAAACAGCTTTTTGCACAGGCTGTTAGACCTACATATATTTTAAAAAAAGTGGAAACGAGATGTGAGACAAGGAAAAGAATGACAATTAGAAAGGATACAAAGGATGTTTGACTGCTTAACTTTCATTAAAGGCAGTTTGGATCATCTTTGATAAAAAGTGTTTACAATTTTAATTACTAATAGCTTCCCTTTAAAAAGTTTCTTTAATTTTAAACTATTTTTGACCTCCAGAAAAGTGGCAAAAATAGCACAAAGCCCTTCTTAGCCTTTACGTTGCTTTCCTTAATGTTCATGTCTTACTTAACCACAGCATAATTATCAGGAACAGGAAATTAATATCCATGCTATATTATTCATTACACTATAGACCCTATTTGAATTTCACCATTTTTTTACACTAATATCCTTTTCCTCTTGCAGGATCCCATCCAGGATGATCCCACAATGCAATGAGTTGTTATCTTTCCTTAGTCTTCTCCTTCTTCCCATGTCTTTCTTGGCCTTGACACTTTTGAAGAGTACTGACAGTCATTCTGTTGAAGGTCCCTCATTTTGGCCTTGCCTAACATTTTTTTTCATGATTGGAATGAACTTATGCCTTTTTAGCAAGAATACTACAAAAATGACATTGTGTTATTCTTGGCGCATCCTATCAAGGGGTTCATGATGTCAGTATGGCTTATCACTGGTGCTGTTTCCCATGATCACTTGGTTAGAATGGTGTCTTATTTTTCCAGTGTAAAGTTTCACTGTCTCTCCCTTTGTAGTGAAAAAGTGTCTTGAGGGAGATATGCTGACACTATACAAATCCCATTTCTCCTTAAATGTTACCCACTAATTTTAGCATACATCTGTGGATCTTGCCTTAAACAATCATTACTGTGGTGTTTGCCTGATGGTGATTCTGTTTTCCAGTTTCCTTCCACATTTATTATCTGGAATTCTACTTAAAGAAGAGTTGTCACTTCTCCATGTTTTTTATAGTCAGTATGGAATCCTTGATATTTATTTTATTCTACAGGTTAAAATTCAGTACTCTCTTTATCTCTCTGCCCAACTTGTACCAGCTTTGGTCACTAGGAATACATTTACATTGACTCCTGTGTTCTTTCGACAAGCTCTTGTCTTTCGGAAGGAGTGTCTCCTTATTTCCTGGCACTAGATGTTCAGGTTTGTTTTGTGTTTTTCCTGTCTGAGCCCAGAAACACAACTGTTTCTCCAAGGAGGCTTGGTTCCCTTCCTTCATTGGAGAATAGAGTTTAGAAACAAGATATGGATGCTGAGTGAGCTTCTTGCTTCTAGCCTTCTCGGCAGATGGAGCTAGGTATTAGTAATATATGCATGCATACTAACCCATTTATATACAGATATGTATATTTTTGTATCTCCGTGTGTGTATAGACAGTAGTTCATACTACTACTCTGATCCTAACCCAATAGGGTTCTTTTTAGCCTTCCTGTCTCTTTATTGAGGGGTTTCCCTCGTGACTCAGTCAGTAAAGAATCTGCCTGCAATGAGGGAAACCAGGGTTTGATCCCTGGGTCAGGAAGATCCCCTGGAGGAGGAAATGGCAACCCTCTCCAGGATTCTTATCTGGAGAATTCCAGGGACAGAGGAGCCTGTGGGCTACATACAGTCCATGAGGTCGCAAACAGTCAGACACAACTGAGTGAATAACACTTTCACTTTTCTCTTTATTGATACCTTTTTCTTCATCATTGTGATGTTCATAATAGCTTTCTTTTAACTTAAAACAGTTGAATTTAATCAACTCCAAAGCCATTCGTAGATCAGACTGGAAATGGAGTTATTAATTTAGCAAATATGAATTGCCAAGTACTGTGTTTCTTTAAGGCCCCAAATAAAGAACTCTGGGTGGAAGGGAGATAATCATAGACCCTACCTTCAGGTAGTTTATGGGCTACCAGGAAATATATAAAAATAATACAGAAAGTAAGGAGTGTCAGGAGAAACAAACAAATGGTGATGGTCGTGCAGAGGAAGGAGAAATGCATTCCTATTGGAGAAGTAGGGAAGCCTCCAGAAGAAGCTATGGATCTTAAGAGCAGGCAGGATGGGATCTGTGGTGATTAGGGGAAAGCACTCCAGAGATGGCTGGAAGGCCTCATGGATTCAATGAACATGAATTTGGGCAAACTCCGGGAGATGGTGAGTGACAGGGAAGCCTGGCCTGCTGCAGTTCATGGGGTCTCGAAGAGTCGAATACGACTTGGTGACTGAACGACAAGAGCGGCTTCAGAAAAAGGAAACAGCTTGAACAAAAAGCACTGGAAGAAGGTTGTGGAGGCCAGGCATGGAAAAAGAGTACCTGTGTCTGGCTGGAGTCCAGGGCTACGAAGGGAGCATAGTGGCTGGAGCTGGATCACAGAGCACCATGGACAGGTGGCTACGGTGGAATCTGCACTCTGTTTATGGGTCATGGAGAGCTCCTGAGGTTTTGTGAGCAGGACAGGACCAGACAGGATGTAGTGGGACTCAGAATGGACGGGGAATCTGTGAACCAGGGAAGATTTATGCAGGAGAGAAATCAGTCTAGAAGCTACTGACACAGGTGAGGGAAGCAGAGATGGTCTGAACTACGGCAAGAACAAGTCTAGAGAGGAGGCATTATATATGAGGAGCAAAGGTGAGCACAGTCAATAACAATTGACAATAGCTTAGATGAGGAAAGTCAGGAAAGAGTCAAAGGTAGCTTCTGGATTTTAAGGAGATATATTAAAAAGCTATTAGAGTTAGAAACTAGGATATAAGCAACATAGCAGAAAACTGTCCAACAGCCCCCAAGATGCAGAGTTGAGGGAGATCACTTCCCATGTGATCATCCTGATGCTTGGTTATGAGTGGACAGGAAAGGAGAGAAAATCACACATTATATCAAGCAGTGATGTTACTTTCTAGCAGCAATGCTAAATGTCATAGAGTAAAAAAAAGAAAAAAGAAAAAAAAACTGCATTAAAAAGCAAAGTGAAATTTCAAGATGATAATGAAATTTCATTTGCCCATGATGCTGCTTAACTACTAGCATTGAGAATCAACACAAAGGAGTATTTTCTTTGAAGTTAGATAGTTAACTCTCTAAACTAGAAATTGCCAACATTTTATCCATAATGATTTGGAGACTAGTAAAACGGAGCCATATAACTCCAGTCACCAGGGAGTTTTAGAACACTGAAGTTAGAATGAAACCATAACAGCTCCTCTATTAATGATGTATCACTATTCAGATGTGATGGTTTACCTCAGGGAACAGCTGAAACTCAAATACACTAGCATCTATACAACCACGGGGCTTCCCAGGTGGCGCTAGTGGTAAAGAACCCCTATTTCAGTGAAGGTTTGATCCCTGGGTTGGGAAGACCCCTTGGAGGAGGGCATGGAAACCCATTTGCGTATTCTTGCCTGGAAAATCCTATGCACAGAGGAGCCTGGCGGGCTACAGACCATAGGGTCACAGAGAGTTGGACACGACTGACATGACTTAGCACAGCACAGCACATACAACCACGAGAGCACTTATTAGTCAGCACATAATGCACAGGTATAGGCTGTGTTTGCTGGAGAATATTTGACTTTTAGGTTCGAGAAGCAACTACAAGTCAATTATTGTTACATCACAGTCTTTGTTGACTGTGTTCTTTTTTTATTTTTTCCATTTATTTTTATTAGTTGGAGGCTAATTACTTTACATCATTGCAGTGGTTTTTGTCATACATTGAAATGAATTAGCCATGGATTTACAAGTATTCCCCATCCCGGTCCCCCCTCCCACCTCCCTCTCCACCCGATCCCTCTGGGTCTTCCCAGTGCACCAGGCCCGAGCACTTGTCTCATGCATCCAACCTGGGCTGGTGATCTGTCTCACCCTAGATAATATACATGTTTCGATGCTATTCTCTTGAAACATCCCACCCTCGCTTTCTCCCAGAGTCCACAAGTCTGTTCTATACATCTGAGTCTCTTTTTCTGTTTTGCATATAGGGTTATCGTTACCATCTTTCTAAATTCCATATATATGTGTTAGTATACTGTAAATGGGCTCCAGTTCTTTTTTTTTTGGGCTCCAGTTCCATCCATCTCATTAGAACTGATTCAAATGAATTCTTTTTAATGGCTGAGTAATATTCCATGGTGTATATGTACCACAGCTTCCTCATCCGTTCGTCTGCTGATGGGCATCTAGGTTGCTTCCATGTCCTGGCTATTATAAACAGTGCTGCGATGAACATTGGGGTGCACGTGTCTCTTTCAGATCTGGTTTCCTCGGTGTGTATGCCCAGAAGTAGGATTACTGGGTCATATGGCAGTTCTATTTCCAGCTTTTTAAGAAATCTCGACTGTGTTCTTTTAGAGGAATAAAGGAATGAACTAAGTTTGTTCATTTGTTTTGCAAGATGCTAGACACTTAATCATGCTATAGGGCAACAGAGAAGACAGAAGTGGAGGAAAAGAGTACACACTTTCCTTCTACTAGACTGTGATGAAGTTGGGACTGCAGACCTATTGGCTGTAGGGAAGTCTGGCATGGATGCTCAGTCTGGCCCCGGCCAGGTGACCACGTCCGGATGGGCCAGCACCCACAATCCACAATGGCCTGCTCGTCCTCCCCCGGTTGTGGAAACGAAAGGCCTTCGGGTGGAAGGCCTTCACCTTCTTAGACAAGGTGTCTCTGCTACCCTAATTGCTCTCAAAGGATGAAGCTGCTAGAATGATTTAGAAAACAGACACTCTTCCAGTAGAAATGGAGAGCCTTCTAATCAGGTGGAACAGAGGCTATTATTCAGTGGGATCACAGGATTCACACCGAAGGAGAGAGTCCATGTTATCACCTGTTAAGAAAGCTCTGAGACCACAAGAGTTGTCCATCACCAACCAGCACACACTTCCAGGCAGAGTCTGTGGACCCAGATTCATACCCTGAGTTGACAGGGGGCTTGAGGACAACCTTGCACAGAACCTTCACTAGTACAAGGATAGATTGAGGCTTCTGTGGTGGCTCAGATGGTAAAGAATCTGCTTGCAGTGTGCGAGACCCAGGTTCAAGCCCTGGGCTAGAAAGAATATCTGGAGAAAGGAATGGCAATCCGTTCCAGTATTCTTGCCTGGAGAATTCCATGGACAGAGGAGCCTAGTGGGCTACAGTCCATGAGGTTGCAAAGAGTTGGACACAACTGAGAGACTAATACACAGACACACAGGAGGTCAAAGAGGGCACCATTAGGGAGACAGCAGCTTTGAAGATATGAAACAATCATTCTAATGGAGATCAAGCTCCCCGCTTTATGAAACTGCCATGTTGAAAGACTTCTTTATCAGTTAAGGCAAGCAAGGTTGGTATAACTGAATGCATCAGCGAGAAAGAATTAAAGGCAAAAACTGTGAAGTGGTGAAGACACCTGTCATCGTGCACTGGCCCCCTCCCTGAAATATCCCCCTTCCGCTTCATGCCACGTTCCCTCTTCTCTGTCCTTCCAAGTCCCTTTCTCTGTGTTTAAATATGGTGTAATGGGACACTAGACCTTTAAACTGTTTATTGATTAATGACACTTTACTATGTTGGTTGCTTAGGTTATTATGTTACTAATTGAGTCCATGATTTTTAAAATCTTGGTTTATAATTATGAAATTGAAGGCTTTGTCACTGCTATGGGAATTTCAGGCCTTGGCCAGTTGTGGGCTATATGAATTGAGCACTCAGAAGGGCCATATGATCCCATTTTTAGTTCTCTAAAGAAGTGAGGTGGCAGAGTTGGAAGGAATATGGAGTCTGTGTTTCCTTTGTTATCCTGGAATCACTTAGGTTATGGTTCTTGTGTTCCAAGATGCTGTGAAGGAAACACTGCCAGAAAGACACACTCTACAGCTTGTAGGACCCAGTGCAGAATGAAAATGCAGGACTCCTTAACCCAAAGTAAACATTCTCAGACGGTGACAGTGGAGCACGAACCCCTGCTCAAGTCCCAGAGGCCACAAAATGCTGCTGTTCTGCCTTCAAGTTCCTCTTTGCTGAGTAAGTCTGTCATTCTTGACACTAAAACTCACCAACATGCTAAGACACTACTTGATCATGACCAGGTTTCATCTGCCATTTCTTCTTCGGACCTTGTTCCACCTAGAACTGCAGAAGCACATTAAAATGATTTCAGGTTTCCCGAGTGGCTCAGTGGTAAAGACACTGCCTGGCCAATGCAGGAGACGTGTGTTCGATCCCTGGTCTGGGAAGATCCCACATACCTCGGCGCAGCTAAGCCCATGAGCCACAACTACTGAGGCTGTGCTCTAGAGCCCGGGACGGGAGTCACAACTACTGAAGCCCACATGCCCTAGAGCCTGTGCTCCTCAACAAGAAGCCACTGCAATGAGAAGCCTGCGCACTGCAACTTGAGAAAGCCCGCGTGGCAATGAAGACCCAGTACAGCCAAAATTGAATAAATAAATAAAATTATTTTAAAAAATGTTTTCCACCTTAGGTTTTGTTATTTTATGCAATATTTCATTTTGTACTCATTTTTTAATAACAAGAAAGTGAAAGTCGCTCAGTCATATCTGACTCTTTGTGACCCCATGGACTACACAGTCCATGGAATTCTCTAGGCCAGAATACTGGAGTGGGGTAGCCTTTCTCTTCTCCAGGGGATCTTCCCAACCCAGGGATCAAACCCAGGTCTCCCGCATTGCAGGCGGATTCTTTACCAGCTGAGCCACAAGGGAAGCCCAGGAATACTGAGTAGCCTATCCCTTCTCCAGGGGATCTTCCTGACCCAGGAATCGAACTGGGGTCTTCTGCATTGCAGGCGGATTCTTTACCAGCTGAGCTAGAGGGAAGCCCAATTGAATGACATATTTTGGAGCATGTCCCCATGCCTGCTCTAATTTTTTTCTACCAAACTGCAGTCCTGGATGTTTGCGTAGGTCAACAGAAGGCATTTTTCCTGCCAACTAAACATCTTCACAATGTCCACAACCCTCCTGTGTGGTCTCCTTTGGTAATCTCTGTTTTTGGAATCACTTTCTGAAGAGTGAAAAGAACTTTAAAAAGTACTTCAGAAATAATATCCTGATTTGCTTTGTTCATTGAATAGTGGTCTTTTGACTGCCTTCCTTTGACTAAACTTTAGAAAAATATGATGTAAATAAAAGGTATTCTCTTCTTGTTTCTCATGTCAGGGCATTAATTTTCTATTTTGCTTGCATTTTTTTGTTTGATCTTCTTTAACAAATTATTACAATTTTTTTTTTTTTGGAGCAGTTTAAGGTTCAGAGTAAAATTGAAGGGGACGGTAAAGAGATTTCCCACAAAACCTCTGTCCCTATGATCAGATTTTTATTGCTTGATTTATACAGTCATCCCTTGATTCACAGAGGATTGGTTCAGAACACCTGTAGATACCAAAATGATAAAGTCCCTTAAATATAATGGTGTAGTATTTGCATAAAACCTATGCACATCCTCCTATATGCGTTGTCATCTCTAGATTACTTATAATACTTAATAAGTAAGTGCTATGTAAATACAGTTGACCCTTGAACAATGGATTTGAACTGCTGAACTACAGGGGTCTACTTCTATGTGGATTTTTTTCAGTAAGTGCCACAGGACCCCATGATCCACTGTTGATAAATCTATAAATGCTGAACCACAAAAAATGGAGAAATGTCATTGTGGGGGAAGAATAAATTATAAAATGTTTTAAAGGAGTCTCATTAATCTCAGGATTATGCAACACCTCAAGCTAACTAAGGGTAACAAAGTGTTGCTTAGTTAACAGTGACTTGGTGTCAGTTAAGGCCTTTAATTAGTAGTTAAGGCTTATTTGTAATTAGCATATTGATTATTTACACATAAACCAGTGCTTCTAAAGTGCTTGAGGGGATCAACTGAACAGCTTGTGAAGAGTTTCAAATCCCCCCTCCCCCCACACATCATTTATTTCAGTACTAATAGACTCTATTTTCCAAGTAGCTCTACACTAGGCCAAGGAAATATTGGCTAAACCATTAATTCCGAATAAGTATTGTCAACTAATAATCTTTATTTCTAGAAAAATGTTACCTGAAGTCCTTTTAAAGTAGGTTTGCATAAGTGACAAACCATTGGAAAAGAAACAGTGATGCTCACAGACCTAATCTAGGCTCACACACTTCCACCCGCAGTCTCGATCTCCTGTGTCTCCATTTTAAGGGAACTGACCAAACTCGACAAGATTTGCTCAGGAGGCCATCTGCCTTTGGTCACAGCTGATGGAGCCAGGGAGCAGCCCCTGATCCAGGGAAAATCTGCAGTCTCTATGCGACACAGGCTGGCTTGGAAGATGAACTTCATCCATCAGCTTCTGACTCTGGGAAACGTGTTGGGGAACATGAGAGAAAGAGATGCAGCTAGCAGTTGCCCCAGAACTAAAAGGATGGCAGTTAAGAGAGGAGGCCAGGAGCAGGGGTGAGCCGTGTGCAAAAGCTGAGTTGTCTGAGGAAACAGAGCTGTTGAGGGAGGTAGGGAGGGAAGAAGGGAGAGAGGGAGGGAGGAAGTGGGAAGGATGGAGGAGGAGAGATGGAGGGAGGGAGAGAGGGAAAAGGGAGACAGGAAGGGAAGGGATAAAATGAAAGCCATACATACACGGACAAGACAGATGACAGATGGACCACGTGACCCTTGAGAGGCATGGCTCGCGCCCAGAGATTTCCTCATTGACTTCCACTCGGGCCCAGCCCATAAGCATCCTTAGAGTGAACCTCTTTATCTCCGGAGATAAGCTGAATGTGTTGCTGTTCCTTATTCTGTAGCTTGCTGTCAGAGATGAACTAAAATGCCCCCAAACATCTTCGTCATAGGAGCAAAGTCAGGGGCCTGGTGGGGGGGGGGGGGGGTTGTGGCTATGGCTATGGGACAAAACAGAGAGACATCCAACAGAGAATACATTTTACACTGAAAGCGCCTTCCTTCCTACAGACGTGAATTTTTTTAAATCTTATTTTATACTGGAGCAGAGTTGATTAATAGTGTCGGTCATTTTCAGGTGGGCAGCAAAGTGATTCAGCTATAATGTACATGTACCTTTCCTTTTCCAAATTCTCTTCCCAGTTAGGCTATTACCTGTATTATGTCTTCACAGGTACACAATCACAAAAAGGTCTTGCGATGATGGTTAAGGCCTGGGTCCTGCTTGTAAAAGCCATCACTGGCCGCTGCTCTGTCAGGCCTGATGCCAGGGCGGGTCATGGGGTCTCTCATCCTGCTTTGATGTCCCCAGGCAGGACAGCTTCTGCCTGCTAAATATTCATTTAATCCAATTTGGCCAATCAAACTTCAGGTCTAATAAATGATTACAGTAACAGGCAGCTCTTAATCCACAGTCCCTGCTGTCTCCTGGTCAGCCTGGGGTTTTGTTTGAAAAGCAGGATCTAGCAAAGCAGCAAGGGGGAACCCAGAGAGAGAAAGTAAGAGAGGCAGTGTGTTGTGAACATGTTTGTGAGTGTGTGAGGGCGAGTGTGTATGTATGTGTGAGTGTTTGTAGAGCGGGGAGGGAGAAGGAAGTGAAGAAATGGAGAAAAAAACAAGCAAAAAAAAAAAGAAAGAAATGGAAGGCTATGTGAAAAGGCACATGGAAATCCTCCTCTCTCAATTGGATATACAGATCTAAATGTGAATCTGCCTTCCAGGCAGCTGTGATGTCACTCTCCCTTCATCAGAAGGCGGATGCCCCTTGCCTTCATGCTTGCCCATCATTCTCTTGGAAAGGAGTGGGGGAGTTGGCAGGGACTCTTCAGCGCTCCTATTTCTACTCAAAGACAAATACGAACCACATAGTTCTCCACAAGCCTCACTTAAGAGCATGCAGAGAGAATGACCTCATCTTCCAAAGGGCTTGGGGAAAACACCCAACTCAACTCAATGTGCTCTCTCTGTGTCCGGGAAATCTGGTGGGCTGCCGCTCCTGTTTTTCTAAATATCCTTGGCCTAACACCACTTTGGAACGTGGAGACAAGATTCTTTATCTACCGAGAGAAAACAGACCCTGAAGCCTATAGCAATTTTCTGTTTGTTGAATCTTGTGCCTGGTTTGTTTCAACAAAGCCCAGCTTCCTTAGCATCACCTGGCTTATTCTATAAATCAGGCACTTCAATGTGGGTGTAACTGGGTTTAGCCAAAGCTCTCCGCTTTGCCAGACATTGTCCTGGGCAACATACTGCTGCCAATATCCACTCAATGAGAAGGTATTCATCATCCATTTTACCGTTCTCCCTACTGCTCATCAGCCCCCACCCCCACCTCAGCAAGACACGGGCCCAGCAGTCTTCAGCTTTCCTAGCAGATGCAGTTACATGGCAACCATGAAGACACTCCTTTTTTTTTCCCAGACAGATATTCTATGAATCCTTGCAAGTTTATTAGTTCTGACTCATAACAATCCATCAGCCATAAGTGCAATAAATGATGCTTGTAAATTAATACCCACATTTCTGCAGAGGAGGTCTTACATATTAAATTATCTTTAAAGTTATAAATAAATAATCTACATTAAATAGATTTAAGCAATAAACATATACTCCACAAACAATACTCAGGAAGCTTTCTGTTCACCAAGCACAGGCGATTTCGCCCGTGTCTTGATAATAGACCCCTCCACCCCACCCCAACATTCCCTGTCCTTCCTTTCTGGTAAGATCATAAATCCATTACATGCAATATTGGGGTCGTTCCTTTCTTAGCAAAAATGTTCCTTTCTAACACTCATTCAGTGCTTCAGCTGGCTTTTTTTTTTTTTTTTTTTTTCATTTATTTTTATTAGTTGGAGGCTAATTACTTTACAATATTATAGTGGTTTTTGCCATACATTGACATGAATCAGCCATGGATTTACATGTGTTCCCTGGCTTGTTGTTTTAAAAGAGTAATTTAGAGATCTTCCAAGATATATTTGCTCCCACTGCCTCTTCTTTATCTGGTCCCCCAGCCCCTCCAACAATGCCATTTGAATAGCCTTTCTAAATATTATTTTCTTTATTTTTAAAGAACAGTGTTATTACATATGAATGTTGTTCAGTCGCTAAGTCATGTCTGACTCTTTGCGACTCCACCAACAGCAGTGTGCCAAGCTTTCCTGTCCTTCACTATCTCCCAGAGTCAGCTCAAACACATACAGATATACATAAAACACAGTGTTCAGTGTTTTTCTATCCTTTACAAGCAATGTGTTGCAGGTAAGTAATAGCACATCAAATTTTATCCTTACTAAGTAATGAAGATATGGCATTTGTGGTAATGAAGTATTGAGTTATGGAACACAGTTTTATTCAATGAATTGTTTCGTATAAACATTTAGGTTCTTTTATTGAGCCTTAGGTTTTGGGTATGATCTGATAAGACTATACCAGAAGAATCCTTAGGACCTCATTCCCTATTGAAAAGTCTCCTTCAAGAAACTTTCAGGATTTAGATTGGGCTTTACCACTGATCTAAAGAAGAACACTGACCTGTTCTTCTACCTAAAGAACAGACAAAGCCTGAACTTGAAAGTATCTTGTCTCTTTATTTATCTATCAAGTTTTGCTTATTTTTATATTTATCAAAGGAGTATCATACTTTAAGTGATCTTTAGGGAGTTTTATTTCCCACTCTATACTGTATGCCTAAGATTGAATAACTTTTAAAAAGTGACCCCTCTAAAGGAAGTTCTGTTGAAATCATGGTTTCAGTTGAGTTTTTCAAGAACCCAAAACATTAGAAACTCATCTTGTTCATAAAAGCAAAGAGGCTGGTCAGGAGCCAGCAGTCTGTTCTAATATTTGATGAAAGTAAGTTGGGGTTTACACGAAAGTGGGGCTTCTCAAGTGGTGCTAATGATAAAGAACCATCTGCCAAAGCAGGAGATGTAGGGGTCTAGTCTAGACTTTAGGGATTGATCATGGGTTCGATCCCTGGGTTGGGAAGATCCCCCAGAGCAGGACAAGGCAACCCACTCCAGTATTCTTGCTTGGAGAATCCCATGGACAGAGGAGCCTGGTGGGCTACATAGTCCATGGGGTTGCAAAGACTTGGACATGACTGAAGCGACTTAGTCAGAATGCACACACCAGGCAAGGTCAAGTTTCTACCAGGTAGCAAAGAACTGTACCATAGTGTCTTCCAAAAATAAGTCAGAAACCATTTGTTTATTTTGATTTTTGTTTTTAAACAAGGGGAATGAGAAGGAAAGAGAGGCTAAAATGCTATCCGCCAACTTTTATTTCTAATTAGCTATAATTTCTAAAAGAAACACTCAGTAACATGTTTTGTAGAGATACTTTTCTTTAAGTACTGAATTAAAATCTGCATAATTTCATCAAGTATCACCCTTCCTGGAAATGTAATGATTACTGTGCTCTTGTTTCTTAGAACTAAATATTTTACTCTTAACCTCAGTCATAGATTTAACCTGCTATCACAAAGCTCGACAGCATTCATGTCAGTGACAACTTACAGCGAAGGGTTAATGGCAAAAGTCAGTCTAGACAATGCTACATCAAGGGACATTTTTATTTTTTAACCTCCAAGGCAACAATAACAGAACGCAACTTTATGTCAGCCACTCCTATAGCTTCGTTGGCCCCTTTTTTTCTTTGCTTTTCTGCACACAGATGTGCTTTTGGCTGATGAATTTAGGAGAACTGCCTCCATCAATTATATTACACCTTTCCTGCCTTCATGCAATTTTGCCAGACTTCAAAATTTCAGGAGCCAGACAGATTAAGATGCACAGACTTCAACTTGATATCCCTGCTGGATTCTGAGGCTAGACAGACAAATGCTGATTTTGTGGTTGTCTGCTAGGTAAAAGCACCTCTTTGATGCCACACACACAACACTCCCCATTCTTCCTGTCTCCTGCCCCAGTGTGAACGCTCTTACATCTCTACAGAGTCTAATCCTAAGGGCTTTGTGTGGTTTCCAAGGCCAAGAGATTTTTTTTCCAACTTTTTTGAGGAATAATTGACAAGTAAACATTGTATATATTTACAGTATACAATGTAATATTTTGACATATGTACACACTGTGAAATGATTATCACAATAAAGCTAACTTAAACTCAAAAAGAATGTATATATACCTGTATGCGTGTGTTCTAAGTTGCTCCAGTGGTGTCTGACTCTGTGTGACCCCATGAACTGTAGCCCGCCAGGCTCCTCTGTCCATGGGATTCTCCAGGCAAGAATACTGGAGTGGGTTGCCACGCCCTTCTCCAGGGGATCTTTCCCATCCAGGGATCAAACCTGTGTCTCTTACGTCTCCGCTTCTCTTATGTCTCCTGCATTGGCAGGCAGGTTCTTTGCAACTAGCACCACCTGGGACGCCTCTCTCTCTCTCTCTCTTTCTCACATATATATGTGTGTGTGTAAACTGAATCACTTCGCTGTACAACAGAAATTAACACAACATTGTAGATCAATTATACTTTAATAAATTTTTTCAAAAAAGACAAAACTCTAAGACAAAAATACTTCATTCAAGTCAACAAAGGCTTTTTTTCCCTTGATAAAGGTGGTTTAAAGATAAATATATCTTCTGAGTTCCTTCACATGGAAGGCATTACTGATGTCTCCTCACATGTACAACACAATGCTGGGCATGTGTCACCCTTCACTTTAAGAGCGCAGTAGAGTTCAGTCTCCATTTATGCTGTGTCCCAGTGAACAGAGATACAATACCAGGGAACTCTTGCCCATTAAGATTTACTTACATAGCTTAGGGGTTGGCTCAATTCTCAGACTTTGTTATTAATGATATTGTCCTATAATCCATGTTAAATATAGATCATGAGCAATGCTGATGAATGAGTTGAATGTCACGTTTGTGTTAGTTCAATTACAATCATATATTAAAATGTTCTCTACCCCTACTATGTAGATTTGGTGTAGGGTTCTATTAGGATGACATAATATTCCTCTCATTTTCATAAAGACATGCTGGCTTTTTTATTTTGCTTTCTATTTCTAGATTTAGCTGTACATTATTGGCAACACATGCTGTCCCCATTGCAGAATTTGGTAATAACTTATACTATCTTTGAAAATTCTTTTCAAGGTGTAAGATTTTCTAGTCTCAGTTGTTATATGCACTGAATCTTTGGTTTTCCTACATATTGTAGATTCTGCAAAATAATGCATGGAGTCGTGAATTTATCACTGTAAGTCTGAAACAAAGCCATCAATATACAGAGGTGGGTTGACGAATTAGGTATAAAACTTTCAACTTGCTTTCTGTTTGTTAAGAAGTTTTCTCCTCAAGTGGCAGGCTGTAGCCTCCTTCCAGGGCATGAAACTAGAGTAATCCTAATTTGACATTGTTTCTGGTGGTGGTGTCTTCTTTTTTTTTTTTTTGAGGGTTGGGAGAGAATTCTGGAGGCAGAAAGAATGGTAATAATGACCAGACATTAACAAGGTATGTGCATTTATGTGTGATATGTGTATGTATGAGTGTCAGCATGTTATACGCATGTGTGCATGTACAGAGAGCTGAGATACATGTTAACCCTCACTAGTGGCAAGACAAAGACACACAGTCTGCCCCTGGGCCCTTTGATCTAATATGCCTTCATATTTCAGTATGAAACATACAACTGAGTGAATTATTCAATCCTCTCTTACTTCCCATTAGAAACTTTTAATACCAAACAAAGAGGCTTAACAGCAAGGAGGACACAACCCAGAGGATTTCATTACCTTCTTTAATAGCCAAGCTAAGAGATTCAGGAGCCCACGCCCGCTTAACTGTGGGCCGCTGAACACAAACAAAGAGCTGCAGTTTGCTCTTTCCTGTCCTCTGCCCTGCTACAAACATGCTGGAACCGCTGTGTGATTACTGAAGTCAGCTCTCTGATCAATCTGGACAGGACACCAGACCACAAGAATGGAGTCAGATATCTCATCTGAGAGACACCACTTTACAGTTATGACATGAGGCTCCTGGGTACCCTTTGTCTTACGCTGTATCTTGCTTAAATTACTCAGAAAGATGATTTAAATCAAACTTTACGAAGGTACGGTTTCATGACTTCTTTTTTCTTACCAAGGTATGCCCCCTGTTATACATATTGCCACTGTTAATGAGAAAAAACTCAGATTTCTGGTTCTCCCATGTAAAAACAGTATAAATTATATATGTAAACTACATAGAAACACATGTTGGAGCAGTTACATTAGAAAACTGAATTGCGATTTGGTTAGTTTATTCCTCAAAGCTAAATAAAGCAGGTTTCTGGGAAGTTACAGTGAGACAAAGCATTTTCAATTTGACAGGTTAATTTGGGCAACATTCTTTGGCTCTGCTTTATTAGAATAACAACCATCATAGCTCAGAAAACTGATATCAAGTTTGTGCCAATGTAAAATGTTTATATAAATTTGTGTGTCTTCTGATCTTTTTCTTCAATAAAACATAATTTTTTAACAAAAATGTAAAATCAGAATTAATTTTACTGATAACTGTGAAATGGGGTGCTGGTAAAAATAAAAAAGAATGCTTCACTTAAATAAAAGGATTCTTCCAAAATAGAACATTTAAAATATAGGATTGTTTTGAATAGCACTGTGTCCCTGCAATCATATAACACCAAAAGAAGGGAAAGCTTTTTCTATTAGAGAAAAAAATGTTTATAATCTTTACAGCCTATGGAGGTAAAAGAGGATATTGGAGAAGCCAGGTATGATTGACAGGAAAAGAATAAAGAGGACCCACAATTGAAGGGGCCTGGAGAGGGCTCCAGAGAGGTCGGAAATTGCCAGGGGCTGGAAAAGTAAAGTGTCCCTGCTTTGAAAACAGAGAAAAGAAGTAGAGAAGAAACAAACTGAACCTTAGAGAAGAATAAAGGAAGTCAGTGGAACTAGAGCCCTGGGGTGGCAGGTGGGGGGTGGAGGATGGGCACAGGAGGATGTCTGGGGTTTATCTAAGGAGATAAGCTCACTGCAGCAAACCTGGAATTCCAGGGAATGACCAGCTCTGGACCCAAGTAATTATGCAGCGTATGGGCTCTGTCGCTCAGTCGTGTCTGACTCTTTGTGACCCCATGGACTGTAGCCCACCAGGCTCCTCTGTCCATGGAGGTTTCCAGGCAAGAATACTGGAAGGGGTTGCCATTTCCTACTCCAGGGGATCTTCCCAACCCAGCAATCGAACACGAGTCTCTTGCATCGCCTGCATTGGCAGGTGGGTCCTTTACCACTGGCACTGCCTGGGAAGCTCATGCAGCATATCACTTGGGCTAAAGTGCAAATAGAACCAGAACTAAACATGGATGTGGATCAAGTTGTATTTAATATCTACACTGAACGTATGTAATTTACTTGTTTAGAAAATGTTCAGTGGAGGTGTTCTTGAAATAGCAGGTTTTATATGCTAAATAGCTCCCTTCTGTTGATTATCTACAACCTGCTGATTATTCACTACAAAAAATCTGAAACACAACAGGGTACTAGAGGTTAGGTTGCAACCTAAAAGCAAAAGTTTAAAAGACAGAGGATTCCCTCTCCTCAAGCCCTAGGCAAGGATAAAGGCGATTTCCAGGAAGTTCTGATTTGAGGTTGGCTCTGGGAGTGTTCCATTCACTCTCCCAGGCTTCCCTTTTTCCTCCTTATTTTCTTGGGCAATTAAGGGGAGCTTTGCTTCTCTGCTAGTTAAATTTTAGTTTCTCAATTAAGACTGAATTATTCCAAGGCAAGTAACTCTTCCTGTAGCGACTAAAGTTAATAATATTTAACTGCATATCTGAAAGTTGCTATGAGAGTAAATCTTAAAAAACTCTCATCTCCAGAAAAAGAAATTCTGTAAGGCATGGTGATGGATGTTAATTAGACTTAACATGGAGATCATTTCACAACATATACAAATATTGAATATTATGTTGCACATCTGAAATTAATATAATGTATATCAATTATACCTCAATGAAAGCATCTTTAACACTTGCATATCAAATCCTGAATTTATCAAAATAATTTTTTAAAGTAAAAAATCATTTAATGTTAAATTTGAATTTAAAATATCAGTCTAAATCCATGATGGTTTTTCTTAAAATACACACACACATTTCCGAGCTCTGTTAACTGAAAGGCCTAACAACAAGACAATCCTGTAATAATGAGCATCCTTATGGCCCAGTTTGGGGCCTCCAAAAACTACTTTCTACTAAAATGAAGAAAGGCTCCTGGGAAGAATGGCTGATTCCAGATTTTTTTTAAAAAAGACTAAACTATTTCAAAACAAAGAACTCTTTCTATTCCTGCAAATTATTTAAATTATTTTACTTACTTCTAATTAATTCAGAGGTTTAAACAAATTCCAGCAATACACTGATGTGACTTTTGTCTAAAACCCTGTAAAGAAACATTTTTAAAAAGATATATCCTTAAGCCCCAAAATTTCATACCCAGTATTATGGATTGATGATTGCTGGATGTTAATTCCTTTTTTTATAGTCAAACATTTATCCTTAATATGAAAACTAAACACACACAAGACAGCATTTTCTACAACACTCTTTTAGACACAATTTAAAGTCAAAGTTTTAACTGCATAGAGATATTTAAAGGTTAATAAATCATCATGTTAACGTCACCAACTTGGTTTCATTGAGTTTAGACAGCCTGATACTAGATAGATATTTCATAAATGTTTGTCCTAGGCAGATTTTCCCCCTACATTTAACAAAACTAAATCAAAGTTTTATTTCAATTGTCAAAATGTTTTAACTCCTCTAGGTCATCAGCACAGGTTCCTCTACCTACCCAGGTACCGAATACCAAAGTGTTTAATCAGGCAGTGGTTTTTAATAAGCCATTGTATGAAACAAACAAAAAAAGGGGGAAGGTGTTGCCTGGGAACTAACAGCCGTAATAAGGAGCCAGCGGATTGCTCCCTAATAAGTGTATGCACCGCACATCTGCTCTGTCCTGATTAACTACATTCTATTTTAGCACCAGATATCTTCTAATGAGAAAATGCTAAGTTTCCCCAAATGATATGATGGTAGAAACAGAATGGAAAATACCAATAAAATCTTGTGAATACTGTACCCCCCAAAATGTGGGCTAGTTTCATCTTTATGTCTTTTGAATTCATCATTCAATATACATAATAGTGAAAACTTACAGTGTGCTAAGTGAGGCAAAAATCTTATGTTCAGAAGCTAAAGATAATATATGCATCAGATTCATACTGAAGTCTTTAAAGGTAAAGTGAAATCTATTATTTTTCTAGGTAAACCATCAAGGCTGATTCTTTCAGACTCAGGGAATATGCATTGGAGCAAATTTTCATGGTTGATATGAAGGACTTGTGGCCAGAATCAAGTACTTTTCAGTCTGGGTAATGAGCCTGACAATGTGAATAATAATCTCAATGCAGTAAAAAAAATTTTGATGCTAAACACATGGGAAAGTAATTCCTAAATAGTCAAAAGATAACTAAACCAAACACAAAACTGCTAATGTGGGGGATAATATGATAAATAATTACAGATTTTATTTTAAATGTAAGTTTTCATGCTGGAAAAAATTTATTTCCAGTAGAAAAATTAGTACTTAAGTAAAAATCAAACTGAAAGCCTTCCAAATAGCCTAAGTTGACACTCTTGGTTTTAGTCAAGTAAACAAATATTAAGTAGTATAGTAAGAGCTACAACAGAGGAAAAACCATGCTTCCTGCCCTCAGGGAACTTATCAATTCACTGAGGGTCAAGAAATGGCATATTTCTTAAACTACCATAGATTGACTACCACTGATGCTTCAAAAGGAAAACAAAAACAGCACCTGAACTTTTCCAGACATACATGTGTGCGCATGTGTGCACACGCGCGCGTGCACACACACACACATGTGCTTTACAAAGGCAAAGTTTGCAACATGCTATAATTAAGCTCCCATCCTGACAATAAAAGACACAGAGTTTTATTCTAAATTTAGAGGAAGAACTCTCCACATGCACAGCCTCCCTATGGTTGCTGTGAAACTCGTCATGGATATGTCAGCATCTCTGTTGCAAAAAAGAATCATCCTTTTTGAAAATACACATATAGTAGATGCAAAAGCTGTACCACATTCATTGTTTATTTGCACTAGAGATTTTGTTAATATCTCTGGTAAATTTCTTTCCTTCTTTGCCCCTCTTCTAGCTCTAAACCGTTGGTTAAATGGCATTTTCCTTCTCGCTGTCAAGGCAGTGAAGAGCTGTTTGCTAAATGGACACGAGCGCTGGCCAGAGCTCAAGTCCTGAGTCTCAGTGTTTCATGAACACTGTGTCCAGGTCTCCTCCAGAAATGAAACGTGTCCTCAGCAGAGAACCTACACACACACAGCAGCTGTCAAGCACACAGGCAAAGCCCTGCTCAGTGAAATACACCGACAATACTGGCATGAACATGCCAACTTCCCAACAGACCAGACTGGACGCAGCACTGTCTCCTAAAAAGAATTCCAGACACAAGAGCAGTTCAAAGCACACTTTTTAAAACACCTCCAAGCCCCTAGCAGGGGGTAGGGCTGGTTTTAGTTGATGAAACTTAAAGAACGTTAGAGGGTTGTGGTTAAGTGTTTGGACTTTCCTACTCTTGCCACTTGAAATCCAGCTACCTCTGATGAACCTGGAGCAAGGTCTCTCCCCGAAGCCTCGTGTGCGCGTGTGTGCAAAGTTGCTTCAGTCATGTCTGACTCTTTGGAACCTTATGGACAGCAGATCACCAGGCTTCTCTGTCCATGGGATTCTCCAGGCAAGAATACTGGAGTGAGTGGCCATGCCCTTCTCCGGGGGATCTTCCCAAACCAGGAATCAAACCTGCCTGTCCTGCATCTCTTGCACTGGCAGGCAGATTCTTTACCATGGCACCACCTGGGAAATCCTCAGTTTTTTCAAATGGAAAACAGTGATAATCCGAGTAACTTCATTATATTATTGTGAAGATGATGTATGATGATACATATAAAACCTTCACTACGGTGCCTTACACACAGAGGATCTTAACAAAAGGTAACTAGTATTATTTTTCATTAGAATTTGTAGGACAATGAAAGCTATCACTCTACACCAAAAAGTCAAACAGGGAAGTATATAAACCAAAAACCGATGTAGAAAACTCTACAATTTACAGAGATAAATCAGATGCATAGGAAGGAAACACACTCTGAAGCACCCCTCCTCTGTACTACACTTCATCTCGCTAAGAACAACTGAAAGGCCTTGGGTGGCAAATACTTCAACTTTCAAATATCTTCTTAGAAAAGAACTAAAAACTATATTTAATTGCCTCTCAGGCAATTAGACCATGGTTATTGCCACATCTGCTATTTGCTCATCAGGAAACTGCTTCCAACACATTTAACATTCATAGGTGTATTAGCTCATTATTAATACCTTGGAAGTTCTCCATGACAATATTAACTGCAGCACAGAACTGGATACAAGGAGTCTCCATCTTGGTGTCAATTCATCTAAGGGGATTACGAACAGAATTCCCTAAAGGACAACATTGGAAAGTAGTCTCAAACATGGAAGAATCAGAGCAAAGTTCTCATATATAATCTATTTCTAAAACGTTTTCTTCAACCACCTCCATCCTCTACTCATACTTTCTCTCGTCATATTCCCAGGGAGTAATCATCATAATAGCAAACATTTATGTGGCACTACCTATGTACTACCTGGAGTAACAGGCAAATTTGGCCTTGGAGTACATAATGAAGCAGGGCAAAGGCTAATAGAGTTTTGCCAAGAGAACGCACATAGCAAACACCCTCTTCCAACAACACAAGAGAAGACTCTACATACACATGGACATCACCAGATGGTCAACACCAAGATCAGATTGATTATATTCTCTGCAGCCAAAGATGGAGAAACTCTATACAGTCAGCAAAAACAAGACCGGGAGCTGACTGTGGCTCAGATCATGAACTCCTTATTGCCAAATTCAGACTTAAAGAAAGTAGAGAAAACAACTAGACCATTCAGGTATGACCTAAATCAAATTCCTTATGATTATACAGTGGAAGAGACAAATAGATTTAAGGGACTAGATCTGATAGAGTGCCTGATGAACTATGGATGGAGGTTCGTGACATTGTACAGGAGACAGGAATCAAGACCATTCCCAAGGAAAAGAAATGCAAAAAGGCAAAATGGCTGTCTGAGGAGGCCTTACAAATAGCTGTGAAAAGAAGAGAAGTGAAAAGCAAAGGAGAAAAGGAAAGATATTCCCATTTGAATGCAGAGCTCCAAAGAATAGCAAGGAGAGATTAGAAAGCCTTCCTCAGTGATCAATGCAAAGAAATAGAGGAAAACAACAGAATGGGAAAGACTAGAGATCTCCTCAAGAAAATGAGAGATACCAAGGGAACATTTCACACAAAGATGGGCTCGATAAAGGACAGAAATGGTATAGACCAAACAGAAGCAGAAGATATTAAGAAGAGGTGGCAAGAATAGACAGAAGAACTGTACAAAAAAGATCTGCATGACCCAGATAATCATGATGGTGTGATCTCTCACCTAGAGCCAGACATCTGGAATGTGAAGTCAAGTGGGCCTTAGAAAGCATCACTATGAACAAAGCTAGTGGAGGTTATGGAATTCCAGTTGAGCTATTTCAAATCCTGAAAGATGATGCTGTGAAAGTGTTGCACTCAATACGCCAGCAAATTTGGAAAACTCAGCAGTGGTCACAGGACTAGAAAAGGTCAGTTTTCATTCCAATCCCAAAGAAAGGCAATGCCAAAGAATGCTCAGACTACTGCATGATTGCACTCATCTCACACACTAGTAAAGTAACACTCAAAATTTTCCAAGCCAGGTTTCAGCAATACATGAACTATGAACTTCCATATGTTCAAGCTGGTTTTAGAAAAGGCAGAGGAACCAGAGATCAAATTGCCAACATCAGCTGGATCATCGAAAAAGCAAGAGAGTTCCAGAAAAACATCTATTTATGCTTTATTGACTATGCCAAAGCCTTTGACTGTGTGGATCACAATAAACTGTGGAAAATTCTGAAAGAGATGGGAATACCAGACTACCTGACTTGCCTCTTAAGAAACCTGTATGCAGGTTAGGAAGCAACAGTTAGAACTGGACATGGAACAATGGACTGGTTCCAAATAGGAAAAGGAATACATCAAGGCTGTATATTGTCACCCTGCTTATTTAACTTACAGGCAGAGTACATCATGAGAAACGCTGGGCTGGAAGAAGCACAAGCTGGAATCAAGACTGCCAGGAGAAATATCAATAACCTCAGATATACAGATGACACCACCCTTATGGCAGAAAGTGAAAAGGAACTTAAAAGCCTCTTGATGAAAGCGAAAGAGGAGAGTGAAAAAGTTGGCTTAAAGCTCAGCATTCAGAAAACTAAGATCATGGCATCTGGTCCCATCACTTCATGGGAAATAGATGGGGAAACAGTGTCAGATGTTATTTTTGTGGGCTGCAAAATCACTGCAGATGGTGATTGCAGCCATGAAATTAAAAGATGCTTACTCCTTGGAAGGAAAGTTATGACCAACCTAGATAGCATATTAAAAAGCAGACATTACTTTGCCAACAAAGGTCCGTCTAGTCAAGGCTATGGTTTTTCCACTGGTCATGTATGGATGTGAGAGTTGGACTGTGAAGAAAGCTGACCGCCAAAGAATTGATGCTTTTGAACTGTGGTGTTAGAGAAGACTCTTGAGAGTCCCTTGGACTGCAAGGAGATCCAACCAGTCCAGCCTAAAGGAGATCAGTCCTGAGTGTTCATTGGAAGGACTGATGCTGAAGCTGAAACTCCAATATTTGGCCACCTCATGCAGAGAGTTGACTCATTGGAAAAGACCCTGATGCTGGGAGGGATTGGGGGCAGGAGGAGAAGGGGACGACAGAGAATGAGATGGTTGGATGGCATCACCGACTCGATGGACATGAGTTTCAGTAAACTCCGGGAGTTGGTGATGGACAGGGAGGCCTGGCGTGCTGCGATTCATGGGGTCACAAAGAGTCGGATACGACTGAGTGACTGGACTGAACTGAACCTATGTGCAGACACTTACATATGTTAATACATTTAGTTGTCCTAAAACCCTGTGAGGTAGAGACTGGTGGTATTGTCCCCCTTGTACCTGTGAGGAAACTGAGGCTCAGGCGGGTTAAACAACCCTGCTTAGCTAGGAGCTGAACCTGGGCAGTTCCACCCCACCGTTAGAACTCTCCCCCTCTGGCGATGGAGCCTCTGAGCCTTATCAACATACTTCTCAAAATACAGAAGTGGTGTAGAAATTAATTACTCTCAGGTTCTTATTATAGGGTGGTGCTAGTGGTAAAGAACCTGCCAATGCAGGAGATATAAGAGACACGGGTTCGATCTCTGAATCGGGAAGATTCCCCTGGAGGAAGCCACGGCAACCCACTCCAGTATTCTTACCTGGAGAATCCCATGGACAGAGGAGGCTGGCGGGCTACAGTCTATGCGGTCGCTTAGAGTCAAACACGACTAAAGTGACTGAGCAAGCTCTTATCATAAGACAGAAGCATGATTAGGAACTGAACACTGCTCTTTTCAGAGATCTGCAGTAGCCCAAGTGCTATTCCTCTGACATCAAGGTAAAAAGGACTATTTCCAATGAATGCCCATTAGATCAGAGATTACACCAAACACAATATGTCACAAGAAAATCAGAAAGCACATCAGTGAGACAGCCTGGCTCATAGCATGTTTTACTCTAAAGAAATTTCTATCATTTGATGTATGGGCATCTGAATAAAATGTTCCACTTTCAGTGTAGAAATTCCCCATGTGATGTTGAATTTTATGTGTCAACTTAACTAGTGCCCAGTTCTTTGGTTAAACTGCAGTCTATATGTGGCTGTGAAGGTTATTTCTTTAGATGTGATTAACATTTAAATCAGTAGACTTTGCGTAAAGCAGATTACCCTTCTTAATGTGAGTGGGTCTCATCCAAACACTGGAAGGCCTTGAAAGCAAAGACTGAGATTTCTGAATAAGCAATTCTGCCTTAAGACTGCAACACAGAAACTCTGCCTGGGTTTCCAGCCTGCAGATTGAGGACTCAAGACTGTAGCATCAACTCTTACCTGAATCTCCAGGCTGCCAGCCTGCTCTCCAGATTGTGGACTTGCCAGTCCCCACAATCACGTGAGCCAATTTCTTAAAATAAATCTCTCTCTCAACATAGATATACACACACTCATATATACATATTATATATATCACATATATCCTATATATCTCCATATATATCGTATATGTCTACAATATGTGTATACATATACATATATAGGGATGCATATATTACATATATGTGTATATAAAATACACATCCCCATATATGTGTACACACACACACACGTTGTAGATATATAGGATATACAAGAGATATATATGATATGTATAATATGTATATATATGCCTGTCTCATATATAAGAGAAATATATATATCCTATTAACATATATACACACACACATATATACACACTCACATCTAATGGCATATATATCCTGTTGGATATATAGATACCTGTATTATATATCCTCATATACATACCATGGACTTCTCATGTGGCTCAGTGGTAGAGAATCCACCCGCCAATGAAGGAGACACAGGAGATGCCCAGTTCAATCCCTGGGTGGGGAATATCTCCTGGAGGAGGAAATAGCCCACTCCAGTATTTGTACCTGGAAATCCCATGGTCAGAGGAACCTGGCCGGCTACAGTGCATGTGGGCGGCAAAGGAGTTAGAGAGGACCTAGCCACCAAAACAAACAACATACACAGCTTAGACGTATACATATATATGTCCTCCTGGTTCTTTTTCTCTGGAGCACTGACTCGTCCATCCCAGAACCCAGCCTCGATCACTTTTACATAGAAGGCTCCCAACATAGAGTCATGAGCTGTGCTGGGTAAAGCCTCCTTCCTGCTTCCCCACTCTCGTTCTAAGAAGAGAAGATGGAGCTGGCGGTTTTGAGCAGAAGCACATACGCACACACTTTCTGGAGCTGGGTAACACGCTCTTCCTGGTCTGACCACGGACAGTCTAGTCCACAAGCCTCTGAGAAAGGCTGTGGTCTGACAGGCTACAGCGACACACACCCTGGTCTGTGGAAGGCCCCGCAGGGCCCCAGAGACCCGCCGCCTTCCGGGCTGAGGCCAGCCAAGCCCGGCCCTGTGGGAAGGACACCGCCCACCGTCGCCGCGCTGGGTGCCCTCTGGGCCGGCCCCAGAGACCTGAGGGAGCTGCTTGGTTTACAGTGGTGTTCTGTCACCATTTCCTCCCCAGATCACTCATGATACTCATGGCTCCCAATTTCCATCATGTGCACGTGGGGTCGGCTGTCATCTCCGTGTTGCTACCTGGCAACCCTCCCATTCCAGCTGTCCGAATTCCTCTCCTGTGGCAGCTCCCAAAGAAAGGACCCGAAGAAAACCAATATCCGTTTCCTTAAGAAGAGACCTCCGAAGGCCGATGTCCTTCCTCCCCCCGCTGCTTCTGTCTTTCTCCCCCATCCCACCCAAACCACAGAGCCCTGGACTCGGTAAAGGGCCGGAGCTGGGAGCTGGTCCCACCGAGAACATCCGGAGTTGCCCAGAGCTGCTTTCCTTGTGGCTTCTTCGGGAGCAGGCACGCTGCCTTCAGTGTTTACAGTCAGCAATTTCAAATGTGCTGACATGGAGAACAGCGACCACAGAGTCCGCACAGACCAGCAAGGAAGAGAAACCCCAGGCGGAAGGGCTCGGCGGGACGTGAGGCGTCTCTCCTCCCCAGGGTGGCCGAGGTCTGCCCCGGAGGCCCCGGCTCATAGATGCCGGATGCGCGGTGGGGAGAGAAGGCGCTCACCTCATTCTGCTTTCTCCTTCCATCACGGCTTCATCCCAAGGTTTCTACTCTGGGGCCTGACGCAGGAGGGCGCCATCTCATCCCGTGGACAGGACGGGGGACGGGGGTCAGGCGGCGAGGTTCCCAGCGGCCTCAGGACTTCTCCCTCGCTAGCACCTAACTTACAGAAGTTCTTTATATTGTTGATGTGCTTTTGTTCATTTTTTCCCCTCTAGTGGCAGAGAAAGTTTTGTGAGCAAAAAGGGTGTCGGAAAATTGCTGTGTAACAAGTCTAGCGTGAGAGGAGGGGGTGGGGAGGAGCCGCTAAATTAAAGCTTGGAAAGGAAAATCAGAATATTGCTAGAATGTTTTATAGCTACATTGGGAATTCCGGAATCGCTCTGTTCTTGGCTCTATCTGGGTGAGATAAGACAAAAACTATTTAGTTTGAGGAGGTCCAATAGAGTGTTCAGGTAGGCAGTGGATTTCCATGTTCATGGGGCATTTCTGGGACCTGGGCTTGCCTACTGGACGGGGCAAAAGTTGAACTTGACCTTTGGCCTCCTGGCTAAAGTAGTGGTTCCCAAGCTCTCACAGGTCACACCTGCAGTATAAAAATCTCTTACCAGCCTCCCTACTGAACTCCCACAGGCCGAGGGTCAAAAACCCCACTCACTGTAATTACAAGAAAACCATGCACATCTGGGGCTGAAAAGCATAGCCAGAAAGATTGGCCAACTGTCCACCAAAGGTGTGTGCACCCCTTCGCCAGTCTGAATCAGATACTGATGATTGGTTGCCCAGTAAAGAACTACATTTCCCAGCTCTCCTTGCAGCTAGATGGGGATATTTGACTTAGTTCTTGCCAAAAGATTGTGGGCAGAAATGATGTTGCCATTTCTAGGGATAACCCATAAAAATCTCCTGCAAGATTCTCCATCTTCTAGGCTCTTCTAGGCTCTCTCTTTTCCCCACCAGCTGGAAGCAGCAGGTTCTAAATCCCATGGACAAACTTCAAGATGGAAGGACCTGGTTGCTTGTCCACTGAATTCCCACACTGGACTATTGCACAAGAGAGAAATGAACTTTTTGTTATTGGTAAGCCACTGGAGATTTAGTGTTCTCTATCACAAAAGCAATGCCACAACATCAATGTGATACCAGAAGAAAAGTATCAATTTAATTAGACACAATGACATAGATGTTAAACTGGATACCATTTGGGTTAAAAAATAAGTATTCGCTCACATACACTTCTATATGCTTGGGTTGTCACTAGAAGGAAACATAAGAAAATGGTAATGATGGTTACTTTTAGGAAAAGGAACTGGGAAACGGGAAAAGGGGGGGGTGGAAAAGAGATTTATCGTCTACCATATATTGTTTTTAACCTTTTGAATTCTGTACTTTGTGCATTTATTACCCAGTCAAAAGTTACATTTAAAAAACACAAATTCTGAAAGCATTCTATTTTCCAGCCACCCAGAGAACACTTACAGACACGGCTATTCGTCCCTAGGGCCTTTTTTGAAAAGCAGTGGTACAAACTGTTGACATTTAAAAATACATAAAACTGTACTTTTCTTGAAAACTCCAGGGATGGGCAGAAGTAGCTGCTATTCCCACAGTGTGCCTGAATTCTGGGGGTTAACTTTCTCATCCTCTCAGAGACTTTCCTTTCCTTGCAGTGGTGACAGGAGGCTGAAATGAGAGAAGAGTTGTCCGTTCTGCTGGATCGGGTTACTGCTAACTGTGTATCACACAAGTCATTCGTAGTGCTTGGTAAAAAGAAGGATTCCTGGGCCTCTTTCCTGAAAATTCTGTCAGTAGTTCTAAGGAGCAACCTGGGATCCATGTTGTTAACACATGTCATGGACTCCTGTGCCTGGCCAAACCTGGGAGACCCCACCCTCATCTGTCCAGATGTCCTACCTGTGATCTTGGATAAGTTGCTACACTTTCACATTTTATCTCCCTGGAATACAGAGGATAGAATTTATGATCTATGAAACAAATGTCTGCTGAGATGAAGGTGATGCCCATGAAAAGAGCCAAACTCCTTACATCATGAGATTTACATACAAGCCCCAATGATGATGATAATTAATTACTGTAGCATCTGTGCTCTGGATTGCTATTTTATGTTTTAAAATTCACTTTATCAAAAAACAAACCCACTTCATTTTAAAAGGGAGGTTAGGGGTAAAAAACAAGTTCTATGTTTCCGTGGAAAGCTTTTCTAAGAATTTCTGTTGCGCTGATGGGTGTTTAGCAGGGAGCTCACACTGAGCTGACCGTCCACCCATGACAAGTACAGCTGCTTCCAGAATGCAGAGAGCAGGGCAGGAGCCACAGGGAAGCTCCACAGGTGAGTCCAGTAGCTAGAGGTGAGGGCAATTTAACACAAGGATATTCAGGCAGTAACTGGTTCTGTGGCAGATTACCATATGGAACGGGGACGGATGCAAGAGATTCACTTTGCATGAGAACTATCTTCTGCAGTCCAGCTGGCTCTGCACCACTTTATTTTCTGTTTAGCTCACAGGTCCCATCCTTCTCTCTGAATATTCTACAATCTTTCACACCAAAATGTCAACTACAGCCAAGCCCTCTATGTAACTCAAAAGTCAAACTGCTTCTTGTCCCTGATTGCAATTTTCTTCTATATCCATTATCCAAACACAGAGAGCATTTCCTTCTATATCCATAATCAAACAAAGAGGGCAAACCCCATAGAGGCTTATTTCCTGGGAAATAATCTGAGTAGTTAAGAAAACTTGTTTGAATGACATCACGAGTTTTCTAAAATATCTTAGAAGTAAATCTTGATATTTTATAAGGAATAATTTGAAGAATTCTTTTAATCTGACAGTTTCTCTATGAAATAGAGGGGAGTGGAGGGAGATCAATACATTTAGATCTCAAGTTTTCTGCTTACTTTCTGGAGAACATTCTAATTTTTAAAATATCAGGTCCCAAAAGGGAAAGCATATTCACCAAAAAGAGATGAAAATGTAAAGGGATGGATGTTAATTTAGATGGGTGGAATCCTTTCACCATGTATGTGCTGTGCTTAGCTCAGTTGTGTCCGACTCTTTGCGACCCCATGGACTATAGCCCGCCAGGTTTCTCTGTCCACGGGGATTCTCCAGGCAAGAATACTGGAGTGGGTTGCCATGCCCTCCTCCAGGGAATGTTCCCAACCCAGGGATCAAAACCAGGTCTCCTGCATTGCAGGTGGATTCTTAACCATCTGAGCCACCAGGGAAGCCCAGGAATACTGGAATGGGTAGACTATCCCTTCTCCAGGGGATCTTCCCAATCCAGGAATTGAACTGGGGTTTCCCACGTTGCAGGCAGATTCTTTACCAGCTGAGCTACCAGAGAAGTCCTTCACAATGTGTGTGTGTGTGTGTGTGTGTGTGTGTGTGTATAATATCACCATGATGTACACTTTAAATACCTTATAATTTTATTTGTCAATTGTACCTCAATAAAGCTAAAATTTAAAACAAAGAGAAACATTAGCATAAACTGCTGTGACTGTAAATTATTTCATTTTTCTTTTTGGCAACTGCCTCATACATCACATGCTGTTTAAATTTGCTTTATCTCTTCCCATCCTTCTCAAAGAAATGAAATGCCCAGGTTACAGTATTTAGCTTGCCAGGCTCCTCTGGAGAATTCTGTTAATTCTCCAGACAAGAATACTGGAGTGGATTGCCATTTCCTTCTCCAGGAGATCTTCCTGACCCAGGGATCAAACCGGGGTCTCCTGCATGGCAGGCAGATTCTTTACCATCTGAGCCTCCAGGGAAGATGCATTTATTAGAAAGCATCGTTAACTCAAATGGGGCCCCTGCAGTGCGCAGTGTCTTTAAATGGACCACCTAAAAGCCTGAAGTGGAGATTTCTGGGGCTCTGCTGCTTTCTGAGTGTATGGGAGGATTTCCCAGGCTCCCAGGTAGTGAATTTGAGACCATGCAGCTAATCCGACCAATGAGCTACAAGCAGAGGAAAGCCGCTATGAATTCTGCACCTTTTCCTCCCCGGCTGCGGCAAACCTTGAGGTCACACGTGGAGATGGCAGTGTCGGAACCGGTGCAGCCTCTGTCGGCCTGGATCCCTGAGCGACCAGGGGGAGCAGAGCCTCCACACGCACACCCGCTCCCACAAACCTCGAGTTGGAAGTGTGGCAGGAGCAAAACTTGTTGTGTTAGGCCAGTGGGGCCAGGAGTGAGAGGGGGCAGTTACAACTGGATACTGCAAGGTAATCTTGCCTTTTCTGATTCATCAAAGCTACTGGCTTAAAATCTCTGGGTTCCAATCAGGACACTAGACTTCACACTGATGTCATTAGGAGACAATTCACCTAATGTTTTGGAGCTTCCGGCTTTTTGTTTGTTTGCTTTGTTTTGTTTTTTAACTGTAAAATGGGGATAACATATTCTGGCCTGTTTACCAGTCAGGGATTTTTGAGGATCAGACGAGTTTTTCTGAAAGCGTTCCGAAATCTGTAAATCGCAAGCCGAGATGTAAAGTGCCAGCCTTGCTGCTGTGGGTCTGTCTGGACAACTTAAGAGGCTAAATTGGACTGCTTATTATAGGGGTCAGCTATTTGAATTTGCAGCTTCGTCATCCATAAAGCAATACACTCCATCGATAGATCTAGATCATGAAAAGTCAGATTCTGATACCACTTGGAGAATAATTCGTTATCTTAAAAACGTCAGGGCTAGCTGAATGGTTTCAGAAGCCTCACTTCCAGCAAGCAAACTCAACTAGTTGCCTCTGGCATAAAAAGAAAGGAAAAATAGAGGCCCCAAGTGAAAGGCCTGGCACAAAGCCCTTGATTCCTCGCAGAGCCTGTCGGAGGGGAGGAGCGGGGGAGAACACAGGGGCGGAACTCAGAGCCTGGGCATTCCACACTCCACCCCTGCACAGAGAGACAGAGCGCCTGCACACTCAGGAAGGGTAGCGCAAATCTGCTCCTGCGTTCCTCTCACAAAGACAGATTTCTCCCCAGAGCAGAGGGGAAACGGAGGAGACGGCCTCCGCACAGAGAAGATCCAGACGTAGGGCGCGCGTCTGTGCGCCCCGCCGTCCCTCAAAGGGCTGAGGCACAGGAGAAGGGCTTCCTGACCCTGACCGTGGATGACACCGATCCAAAGAGGGAGTCGCAGAGGGCTGTTTTCACCCAGCTGCTCGGACTGTCAGATAGTAACAGCTGCCTTTTGTGAGCACTCACTAAATGCCAAGCGCTGACATTTGAGATACCCAGAAACTCAGGCACAGCAAGGCTACGTCACTTGTCTGAGGTCACAGAACAGGGATACAGCAGAACTGTGGAGTTAAACCCCGACAGTCCACCTCCAGATGCTGTAGTCTTAACCACTGCATTGACCACGGTGGGACGGCAAAAAGGAAGGAAAACGGGCAATCCTGTTGCCTCCTACATGCCTCGCAATGGGCTCCAGACACTTTAACTCAGTTCATTGTCATATTTCTTTGTTTTTTTATATACTGCAGAAAGGGTTCAAAGTTAGGTGTCCTTAACGTCTAAAAATACATATTTATTTTTAATTGAAGGATAATTGCTTTACAGTACTATGTTGCTTGGGCTCTCCTTGTAGTAAAGACTCGGCTTACATTAGCAGAGACCTAGGTTCCATCCCTGGGTGGGGAGGATCCCCTGGAGAAGGGCACGGCAACCCACTCCAGTATTCTTGCGTGGAGAATCCCATGGACAGAAGAGCCTGGAGGGCTACAGTCCATGGGGTCCCAGAGAGCTGGACACGACTGAGCGACTAACACTTTCACTTTTCATAGTGCTGGTTTCTGCCACACATTGTCTTATCTTTTCTAACAACTGGTATTCTTTCCTCATTTCCAAGTAAAGAAACAGAGGCTCAGAGAGGTCAATTAACTCACCTGAAGTCACAGAGCCAAAGAGTGAAGTTAGGCACCAACCTGATTCTGTTGGATTAAAGTGGGACGGTTTATGGCTGAAAAATATGCCAGAGTTTAGGGAAGAAACCAAATACAATAATAAGACAGACAAAAGAAAGACTATGGAAGGGAGGGAGAAGCTGGCACTTCTGGGTCCCGAGAAATAGAACAGATCTAAATATAGGATAACACCTATTGATAGAGTTCCCTTTATCACAGAGGCTTTTTGTCCTCAGAGTAAGAAAGACGGTCAGTTGACCGGACCAAAGAAAGACAGTCCTGCACATCAAGCAAACCTTCTCTTAATCCAGCAAATGGAGAGTTACCATGAAAATAGCCAATATCTTTTTTTGACTGTCTTTACGTCGTCTCATACTAAATTGTTATGATCATATACTTCCACATCCCCTAAACCGACGAATCACTGAGTAATGTTAGCTGCTTTGTTGTTGTTGTTTTGCATCATTTGCTAACCCACAGAGAAAATGTTCTTCCCACCTCCAGCTAGGGAGGCACAGTGTAATTATGACACAGGAGCAAAAGAAGCTCATTAACATACCCATGACTGACACGGAAGATCATTAATTAGGCATTCTGAGCATAAGTATATATGTATAAATTAGCATCTATTCACCATTTAAACTGTAAGAGATTTTTTTCATATCTGAATATCAACTACGTTGGAAAATTACTAAGTTTTCCTGAGCAAATTCCACAAACAATACCCAACCCTGACCACAAAAATAAAGTGAAGAGAAAAGCTTCTGTGAGAAGAACTGGACACAGTGGAAGGAGTCACATGATGCTACAACCCCTCATCTGTCAGTGTATTCATTTGTGTCTTTCCCCTCCTGTGTATTTCTGATGACTCCACCTGTTGGGAGCTGTGTGTGTGGACCCTTTTCTGTCAACAAAGCTTAGATATGTCACTAGCAGCGCAATTCTAGAGATGCTTTACCTATGTCTGTATTCTGTCATTGTTCATCCCTTTATTCTTTCACTATAGCTTTACTGGGTGTGATTTCTGTACTGAAGACAACGTGGAGAATATGTACATGCACCTGGCAGCGTTTCTACTCTCAGGGACTTTACCATCTAGCATGAAAGACGAGACATAAAATATACCCAGAGGGACTCCCCTGGGTGTCCAGCGGTTGGCAGTCTGCCTTCCAATGCAGGGCACGTGGGTTCGATCCCTGGTCAAGGAACGAGGATCCCGCATGCCACTCTAGAGCCTGCATACCACAAGTAGAGAAGTCCACGGATCGCAACTAACACCTGACCCACCCGAGTAAACAAATATTAAAAAAATTAAGTGTACCCATAAAAGTAACATGTTAAGGTAGAGAATTACACTGTCAGAGAGCATCAGTCTGACTCAAAAGAAGAGCAGACTTCTTCAGGCAGGGGGAGGATTGGTGAATGCTTCATGGAGGAAGTGGCATGTAAGCAGGACACATGGAAGGCGTAGAAGAAGCGGATCTGACAGAGTTTGGGCCATGTCAAGAGAGTCATGTGCTGGCGAAACTAGAGGTGAATCAGTGTCTGTCATCACACTCAGGTCTTGCACTGTGCTAGTTCTGTAGCCAATAGGGCCACTCCTCCATTTTTCCAATGTGATTAAAATACCTATGCCTTTGGGGCCCTGGAAAACCTCCAGTATCAGGAGCACGATAACAGTAACAGTCTGTTGTCCTTCACACAGATGACAATGATACTAATTACTTCATAGCGCTGTGCTTGCATTGTTTTTCTTGCAGTAGTGTTGGATTCATGCCAGCATATCCATCATCCTCTATGGATTTCTCTTGGGACCAGCGGCACACTTTTGTAAGATGGCTATCCTGCACGAGAGCTGGAATTCACAGTTCTTAGACCATTTCCTCCCCCAGGATGGAGCTAACAAGTCTCTGTGAGGACTGAAAGGAAGAGCTTGGCCTTTGGGGCACCAGAATATTACCATCTAAGCACAGCAACTGCACCTGTATTTCACTGGTGGTCTTTTTCAGCAGAACGAGAGAATTTTAACAAAATCACCTGTATGAAGAACGGCAGTCAATTGGGTAACTTGTGAATAAGGTGAAATCTCAGAGTCTGCAGTTTTTGACATCTACCTGTAGAAACCAGGTAGCCCACAGATTGATGCCCAGAGCATGGGCCTTTCATAGCTTTCTTGAGGCTGCATCCATGGTGATTCAGTTTGTGGGGTTGCCTCCAGGCTGAAATCCTTATTCTGAGGCCTCTGTAGCAAAATAGGATTCAAGATATCTCCTTGGGAGCGAGTTTCAAGAGGGAGGGGACATATGTGTACCTATGGCTGATTCATGTTGATGTGTGGCAGAAACCAACGCAACATTGCAAAACAATCATCCTCCAATTAAATTACGACTTTTTTTTAATAAAAAAAAATTAAAGAAAAGACATCTTCTTCATATTGGGTACCATTCCATGGCAGAAAGGAAGGCAACCCTCAAGATCAGAGCTCAGTTGTGCTCATGGAATCAGAAAACTAAGTGGCCAGCAGCAGTTTTCATGACTGTCTGAGTCTCTTGGGCCTCAGCCATTGGCAGGTATTGAAGTTTCTGAGGCAATCCGGGTCCTGAAGGAAATGAACAAGTTACTTGTACTGGACTAATCTGGAAGAACATTGGCTGTTATTGGAGAAAAACGAGGATAATGACTGCTGACTTCTGCCATGCTCCTTGGTAAACAGAAATCTATCTTCTATTTGTAGGGCAGATTTATGTAGAGGAAGTATAAATATTCCATTTTTGTAATGGAAGAACTTTTTAAGGCCATTAGTACCCGTGATTAAAATGCTAAGAAAATTCCAGACTCTTATATCATTGCAGTGGATAATAATTACTTAATTGAAGCATCATTCACTAAGATTGTATTATAAATCTCAACCCACTCCTGGCAGGTATGTGCTCAGTTATGACTGACTCTTTGCGGCCCCATGGACTATAGCCCACCAGGCTCCTTTGTCCATGGGATTTCCCAGGCAAGAATACTGGAGTGGGTTGCCATTTCTTACTCCAGGGGACCTTCCCGACCCAGAGATTGAACCCATGTCTCTTATGTCTCCTGCATTGGCAGGTGAGTTCTTTACCACTAGTGCCACCTGGGAAGCCCCTGGCAGGTAATGGACACATACAAAATGGAAAGACAGCATCATTTATTTGGAGATAACTGCAGAGAACAAGCAACAAGTTATGCTTGTTCTGGAAATTCAGAGGAAAGGAGAGCTCACAGTGGTCCGAGGTCACTCCCAGAGGCCCACATAGGGGAAGGAAGATAAGGAGGTGAGTTCCACAGAAAGTGAGAGCTACATGATCTTCACTGGCAAAGTCACAGCTCAAACCTTGGAAGTACATGTGCAAAGAATCTGGGTCAGATAATCTCAGTAAAAATTTTCTCAAATTTCCTCCTGCCAAAGAAGGAATACAATCATGTTGTTCTGTGGGCATCTGCCGAAATGCGTCTATTTTAAGAGATGACCAGCAGTAGCCAATGGGTGTATTAACCCCTCTTCCCCCACGATCTCCTAGAACTGGACAAAGCTCTTCTGAAGGTGGTCTTCTGACAAAGACTGAATCCTGGCTTTTGATGCTGAAATTCCTCTGCTGTATCAAGGGTAATTTGTTAAACCTTCACTGAAAGAGATGCTCTGAGCCCAACCTACGGAGACATGTTCCAATTTAGGCTGTGGAATGAAAATTACAGGGCAGTCACAGAGGCAAGTTTAAAATTAGGACAGACTTCACTTTGGGCCTCTTTGGCCTCAAAGAGTTAGTAGATGAGGCAAAGGAAAATGAAAAAAAAAAAGTAACAGTAGGAACTTGAAAAGCCAAACCCTCAGACTGCTGCCCCTTCCTACGGCCCTCCCTCCCAACATGCTAGGCTCTGCACATGGGAACATGAGCCACGAGAAGCCTTCTGAGGCCCTTAGCAGCTTCACACAGGAGCCACGGCCTCGCAGGGCCTGTGAGGAAATGCCGGAGGCAAAGAGATCAGAAGATCCCAGCTGAAAAAGAAGGATGAGGAGAAGAAACGGGGCGGGGAGGGGGGGGGGGGGGGGTCCCTCCCCAGCCCAAATCCTTTTATTCAAGTCCTATGGCTCAGTCTACTAGCTACCCAGGAGTCAGCCAGCAGACAGGTCTGTTGTAGGCATGGAACCTTCTTAGAGGGCAGTTGTCACTAACCCCAGCCCAGAACTGAAGTTGCAAGGTGACAGAGAGAGACCGTCACCTCTCCACTGACCCATCCCCTAACAACCACCCTCCTGAAAAAGAATGTCTCTGGGAAACTGACTGGGCTTGCTTGTTGCCTCTGCAATTTCATCTCTGTTTCTAGAAGTTAAGTAAATACTATCTAGGGACTTCCCTGGTGGTCCAGTGGCTAAGACTCTGCACTTCCTCTGTGTCTGTGTGTGTGTGTGTGTGTGTGTGTGTGTGTGCACACATCCGTGTGTCTTGAGGCAGGGGTGGGGGGGGTCCTGGGTTCCATTCCTGGTTGGAGAGCCAGATCCCTCATGCCACAACTAAAGATCCCACACGTGGCAATGAAGATCGAAGATCCTGCATGCTGCAATGAAGACCCAGCACAGCTAAATGAATAAAATAGATGAAAAAAAAAAAAAGAAAACACTACCCACCTTTACCTTTTTCTGAGACCATTTTTGACTGGGTGCTTTTTGGTAAAGAGTTTGAATTCCTCCGAGGAATTCAATTACTAAATAGGAGAGGAATTATTCTTACTATTATACAAAAAGGTTTTTTTTCACTTGAACATCTTATTTTCAGAAAGCTCAGGAGTGCACATGTTTAGCCACTGACAGACAATCTTCCACTGGGTTATCCTGAAGCAGGTACTAAGTATCTGACCAGGGTAGGGAGGAACCCATCCGATGTGATTGACCCTGCAAGTTCTCCAGATGGACCCAGCCTGGGACTCCCTTTTTCAAAATCATGTGTTAGATTCACTTCCTGGTCTGGCTTCCTGGAAGTAGACTATCTTATAGGAGTCTTAATTTCTGGTTCTACATTCCTAAGAACCAGAAAGTAGAAGTCAATAAAATGTAGAAGAATGGTTACTTTCATGTATGACTCTTACTGATGGTCTGAAGTGTAGTAACCAAGTCTGTTAAAAGAGTTGCCCACTTTTGCTATGTCTTGTTAGAAAAAAGTTCTCAATAAATGGGAAGTAGAATGAATCTCCAAAGTAAAAGTGTTGGTACCTCAGTCATGTCTGACTCTTTGCGACCTCATGGACTGTAGCTCCTCTGTCCAGGCGGTTTCCCAGGCAAGAATACTGAAGCAGGTAGCCATTCCCTTCTCCAGGAGATCTTCCCAACCCAGGGATGGAACCTGGCTCTCCTGCATTGCAGGAAGATTCTTTACAGACTGAGCCAGCAGGGAAGCCCTAATGAAGTGTAAATACACTCCTGATCGAATTCATCCTGCAAACTAAGAAGTCAGAAGTGGTGGAGAGTTATTGCTCATCTCAGGCAGCCCTGTGAAACCTACAACTGTCTTAATCCAGAGAGTGTTAATAACAGATCATCAGAACATAGGGCCTCTCCCAACAGCTGTTGCCTTTTAGGCTACAAAGCTTACTTTGTCAGAGCAATTTCTGCTTGAGTTAGAGCACAACTAGTTATACAACTTGATCTCATTGAAATATTTGGTGCCTGCTGATATGTTCAAACAAATTCACCAGATCTTGATTATGTTCTGGCAATTAAAGCTATTAAGTCAGTAGATAGACAGCAGGTTATTTCATTGCTGGTTGAAAAAGCCAGCTTTCTTTTCTCCCCTTTTTATGTGACAGCACTGTAATTAGCCTTAATCAAATACTATTTGTGTTAGGTGCTGTAACTTTGCTTCCTTAGCCAGGAAACTCTGCCAATCAAGGAGAAGCAGAAATACAACTCTGGTCAAAGATCCAGAGAGATGGATGGGCATGAGGTAACTGGGAACTCTGCGCCATCTTTGTAACTTTTCTGCAAATCTGAAACTGTTAAAAAAATAAAGACTTTAATTTTAAAAGTCAAGAAAGAGGGATGAAGAAGGAATGAGAAAGAGAAATGCTACTTAATATAAGACTGCCATCTTACCAGGTTAGCAGATAAAATCAAGCTTTAGAAATAGTCAAATAGTCCAAAAAATATGGCTCCCTCTAGAAATTCTGGGTTATTCTCTCTCTATGCTGGGGTACGGGTGTGCTCTCTTTTTTTTTTTTTTTTACCTCTGCAAGTAAGTTTTTGATGGGAGACTAGAACCAGGTGAATGGAAAGACAATGCCATGAATAAAATTGACCCTTCCACCATTTAGCCAAAATTCTGGTTTGTTTCTGTGTGTGTCTTAAATCCACCATAACTTTCAAAAAGTGTTCAAAGAGCTCTTCAGATAGCGAACAGGGGAGGCAGTGTTTCCTAAACTTTAATGTTCATACAAATCGCCTGGGGATCTTGTGAATCACATTCTGACTCAGTAGGTCTAGAATGGTCCCCAAGATTCTATATTTGTAGCAAGCTACTGGTTGGTGCTAAAATTGCTGATCTACAGATCATACTCTGAGTAGCAAGGGTATAGGGACTAGTGACTGGGAGAGTGATTGCACTTGGCCAAAAGCAGAACCACAATATCTTGACTACATGACGGACAACAAGAAGTCTGCAAGAAGCAGCTGCCAACAAAACAGATATACATTTTCTATTTTCCTTGGCCAATAATCCCTTGTGTAAAAAATCTGAAATACATTAGTAGAATGGTATTATACCAGGAGTCAGATTGTCCATTAGCTCAAAGAATCCCAATAATAGAAGTAACTATTCTCCTTCAAAGTGCCTCAGCCATGATAGGGAGGCATCAAGGAAAATGGGTGAGTGGTAGTCGGTGTGTGTGTGTCCAGTGATCTAACTTTTATTATTTTGACTCTATGTCTCCTCATATTTCAAATTCTATATTTATAAAATATTAGCTATTAGAACTAGTAATATTTTGGGTTAAGGAAAAAAATGTCATGTAACTATTAGAGCCTCCCTAGAGGCACCATCTAGCACAGAGCTAGATCTTAGCTCCTGTTACAGAATGCAGGTCTCCCTGCCTCCATTGTGGCTGAGAGTCACTTGATGAAGATATGTTCATGTGACCCCATCCCAAATGGTAAAACCCACATTTGGCGAGATGTGGCAAGACCTAGAGACTGCAATACGGAGCAAAGTAAATCAGAAAGAGAAACACATAAAATATCATATGTTAATGAATACATGTAGAATCTAGAAAATGGCAGAGATGAACCTATTTGCAAAGTAGAAATAGAGACACAGATGCAGACAACAGATGTATGGATACCAAGGCAGGGACGACAGTGGGATGGACTGGGAGACTGGGATTGACATGCATATACTACTATGTGGGGCTTCCCAGGTGGGAAAGTTGTAAAGAATCCACCCGCCAATGCAGGAGACACAGGTTCAATCCTGGGTGGGGAAGATCCCCTGAAGATCCACTGGAATGGCAACCCATTCCAGGATTCTTGCCTGGGAAATCCCACGGCCAGAGGAGCCTGGCAGGCTACAGTCCATGGGGTCACAGAAAGTCAGACACCACTGAGCGACTGAACACACACATATATAAAGCAGATAACTAAAGAGAGCACAGGGAATCCGACTCAATGTTCTGTGGTGGCCGAAACAGGAAGGAAACCCAGGAAGGAGGGGATATGTGTACACATAGAGCCCATTCACTTTGCTGTACGCAGAAACTAATGTAACATTGTAAAGCAACTATACTCTAATTTTTTTTTTTTTTAAAAAGCTAAGACCAGGCCATCAGCTACTCTGAATAGCAAAAAACATATTTCTTACAACTCGTGGAAACTATTGTGGTAACTGCCACAAATGCCACATTTCTGGTTCTATTCCACTAGGTTTGTTACCCCTTTAAGACATTTTTTTAATTTCAAACTATGATTCTATGATTCTACTTATTTTGGATTTCTTCCATATCTTGACTAATGCAACTCAATTAGGCTTTATATCCAGTGATATGCTGGTAAATATTTAATAACCAGCTCTCCAGGAAACAAACAAACAAAAAAGCCCTGGTAGGTAGCTTTTGCCAATGTTTATGGTGTAAATACAACCACTATGGCCAATTTCAAGTACCAACCTGACTTTACTGAATAAAAATACCAGAAAGAAATGTGCATAATCACAAACCTCTATGAGTCAGCTTTGGTACACAATAACAAGTGACCCTGAAGACACAAGACACTGTTGTTTCCATAATTAAATTGTAAAAATCTAGGAGGGCTAAAAGTATTCTATCATTTCAAAATAGCTTGTTTCTTAAAATGTTTTTGCAGTGTTACAGAAGAAGGCCATAAGCCCTTGTGTCTTTATACACAAAAATAACTCCCTGCTAGTATTTTTTTTTTCAATGACAGTCTCACAATCTGTATAATCACCACAAAATCTTATAAAGCAAGCCATTTGGATTTTAATGACACAAATATGCTGAAAGTTCAGAATTCTTCTATATGACCTTGAGCGTTGAACTCTCCCATTTTTGGCTCATTCCAAGCTCTTCCTTTCGTGGACTACAAGGCATGCAGCTCAATCAGACTCTGTGGCCTATGCATCTGCAGAAAAGGCTGAAATCACCATCCTCATGGTTTTTAGTGTTCCCTACCACTAACTACTTACTTCTGATGGGTTTCCCAGGTGGCACTAGTGGCAAAGAACCTGCCTGCCAATGAAGGAGAGATGAGATGCAGGTATCATCCTTGGGTCGGGAAGACTCCCTGGAGAAGGAAATGGCAACCCGCTCCAGTGTTCTTTCCTGGAGAATCCCATGGACAGAGGAGCCTGGTGGGCCGCAGTCCTTATGGATGCAGAGCTGGACACAACTGATATGACTTAGCATAGCACCACTACTTCTGAGACTGACAACAACTTCATGTCTTTATTTCCTCCCCTGTATCCAAAATTATTTTCTTCAAATTTAAAGACTATTTTAGGGACTTCCCTGGTGGTCCAGTGGTTAAGATTTTGCCTTCCAATGCAGGGGGTGCAGGTTCAATCCCTGGTCAGTGAACTAAGACCCCACATGTCTTGCAGCCAAAAACTCAAAACATAAAACAGAAGCAATATTATATCAAATTCAATAAAGAGTTTTAAAAAACTATGTTATATTAAAAAGGACACTAGAATGAGAAAACTGCATTTAACAAAAAGTTGTAACATAGATGTGTTTTTTGCACATTTAATCATTTAATGTACACAACTCTTTCTAATATGTCATTCCTTCCTTCTGCTTTTAGTCCATCTGAGATTCTTTATATACCTGCTTCATGTTTTGACCCACGTTCACCTGCTTATTGCCAATGAACTTCTTATAAGAAAACAAAAGCGGAGAAGGCTACAGCTCACAGGATGGGGGGAGGGAGGAATTGGTGAAAAATATCTAACCAAGTAATGTAATTAACTTGAAGAAAAACATTTGCATCAGGACTACACTCATGCCTTTTTTCATCAGCAAAAGCCAAAACCAAACAAACAAAAAGCTGCCACACACTTGCCCACCACCCTGAGTGCAAATGATTTTGGCAGAGCAGTTGACATGAAAAAATACTGATTTCAAACAAATCAGGGGAAAGACACTGCTTCCATTTGAGTGTTCCTGCTTGCCTCCATCCTGCTCACTTTGTGTCTTTTGAATTGTGTACCCTGGGCACCTATTAAGTCTTCAAAAATATAGGTTGCCAAGCCTTCCTAGGTTTTGAACTTTTAAAATTCTCTTTTTACTGAGAACCCTGTTTAGGAGGAATGCATCAGGTTATAACACATGCAGAACGCAGTACAGTATACCCCCTGCCATCTGCCAGATGTTAGCAACTAGGAACACGCAAGGATTTTTCATGTTAGAAAAATGGTGGAAGTCAGCTCATCAAAGGGAAAACAGCAGAATCTGTCCGTGCCTTTCCTTTTCCTGAAATGCATTTAAATGCACCGGGCTCATCTCTAGTTTGACAGGATTATTAATGGGATGGGCTTACCACTCCTGTGGATGAATCTGTTAGCCAGAGGAAAGCCTTTTACTATCTTGGATGTTTCTTACCAGTGTCTGATGACTGCCAGCTAAGCTTCGCATTAACTAGAGATTTCTGGCCGATGATCACTGTGTAAGAGAGTCAGACGGGCAAACTTATTACCACTAAATTAGGCCTAGGTGTTTTTTTTTTTAACAGAAATTTTTACATCAATCAGAAGACTGGCTAACAGGCTTCCACAGTGACAAAAATATTCATCATGAAAGAAAAAGTATTCCCTACATCCAGTGTTCTTGAATGATTATGATAGAGATGTCTCAACTCGCCACTCATCAAGTACAACAGCCATGCTTCATGAAGACACGAAACAAGAGACATGAAGAATACAAGTTCTATGGGAGGGCTATATGCAGAGTGAGCATGGACACGGAAATAGATGGGACATAGGTCTAGCTGGTAACCGAATGACTATCGGTGCCACTTTAAACAACTGGGAATAACTCAGTTCTGTTTCATTTAAGAGCAAAATCCTTAGATTCTCTGTCGAGGGGGAAAAAAACAAATAGACAAAAATATAGCAGCAATGGCAAAGAACTCCATTAGGGAAGCTTCGCTGATATTTGGGGATTCTTCGCTGCTGAGTAAGAGGAGAAGGAGACATTCAGTGAAAGGGTCACCCCTGTTCAATGTCCAGTTCTTTCCCTGAGGTCACCTATCTGTCTCTGCATTTGTGCCCTTCCTGTTGGTAGCATCTGGGAAACACTGGAAGGAAGAGGGATTGAGACATGAGCTGGCATTAGAATACAGTACAATCTTACTCTGTACTCCTGCACAGTCCAGAGTCCATGCCTCTTTAAACATAACATGAAAAAATATCAAGTAGGGTTTTTTTTAATGTGGAACACACACACACACACACACACACACATACACACATACACAATTCTTTATCCCCAGCAGTTTCTCAAATGAAACCTGATGTCCTGAGGCTGCATGCGGAAGGCGATGAGAGACAGGTTCTCTCTGCCAGGTCTGAAAGGTTCTGGAGGGCACCTAAAAGTGAAAGCTTTTAGCAAAGCACAAATGCAAGCAAATTGCAAAATCACAGTGTGTGCAGGACTGGATTCCGGTTGGCCAAGGTTTGGCGATGAGTTTTTCAAACACCTGGGCAAAGGGGAATGGAGCCTCCCTGCCTCACACTGGCCTTGAACTGCATTCAGGGTTCATTGCTCTATTTGTTTCCTTGCTATGCTCTCATCTAAATTCAACTCCTCTTTCCCAACAGACGTCCCAGCAGACACATCGCTCCCCCAGCTCCCTCTGATTTTAGGTTCACATTAGTGTGTCTGTGTTTCCTTAAGAATACACAGAGGGTGGGCAGAGGCTCAAGCTGAGTTTATATGCATTTTAAGTCAAGCGATACAAAATTAATCTGGCTTCCATAAACTGGCTACTTTTTCTCAGCGCCTCAGTTTCTCCTCCAGTAAAGAAGGTTGCTGATCCCTCTTGACAAGTTCATTCCAACTAGCATAAACTGAATTCTTGAGCAGCAGGCAAAACCATTCTTACAGCAACCATAGCTTGATATTTATACAGAGCTTATTAGACACTCTTTTTAGACATTCTTAGACATTCTTCTAAGTGCTATATCTATGGTGACTTGCTTAATCCTCAAATATTCCCTATGAAGTGGGTTTTATTGCCCCCCATTTCACAGATGGAGACACTAAGACTCAAAAAGACCTGCTGAGGTTGGTCTTAACTACTACCTCTCAGTAGGAACTTCTTTCAGCAATGAGGACTTTTTAAATGCCTTCATTTTAAGTATTTAGTGGTTGTGGGGATTACAGAAAGCAAAGCCTTCCTGCTGAAGAGTGGAGAACAAGGAAGCTGCCCATGCTTTCATCTACTAGCACTTTCCTATTCTGGGAAAGTAAGCCGACCAGTGTGTGGCCCAAGACTTGTGCAGAAGTGTTCAGACACATGACTCTAAACCAGACCAGACGGCCAACTCGGGCAAGAGAAACAGGTAAAGGACGCTGGGTGGCCAGAGCCAAGGTGAGGAGGGAGGCGGAAGGAGAAGGGCCGGCTGGTCAGTAAAAGGGAATCTTCAGGTGAAAGCTCCATGAACCCACAGCACGGATCATGATAGTATGCTAATGACTGGGATCCTTCCCTGACCTGCAGAGGAAGGAGCCTGCAGAGTGTAAGGGGGGATGGCTGCAACCCCCTTCCTGCTTCCAGACCCCCCAGTACGACGATGATAATGGACTGACTTGTCCAGTTCTCATAACACCGTTCAGATAGATAGATGAGAGGTGGATGCAGTCAGTCACTCCCCACTTCACCTCTGCTGCTTTTTGCTGCCCCACATTCTTGCATCAGAAAATTATACTTGGAAAAATGAACCACACATACACATACACACAGTATCTCCTTTCAGCACATTTTTTAGTCAAGGACCTTTATAAGGATGAAGAATTTCCACATTTCATAATTTATAACAAACTTTTCATTTGGGTATTAAAATGTAGGCATCTGAAAAGCTCCCTGACACCACTTCTCCCTACAACGGTAACATATTTATGTAAAAGAATTCACAATACAGATTTTATGTTAATATTCCTTAATCTTCACTTCTTGCATTTCAACTTAACTGCCCTCACAGGAAACAGCTTCCAGGCTCCCCTTCAAATATTCATAGGGTGTACTGTAGACGGAGAAATTATACTCAACAGAAACACATCCATCCTGACTACCCCTCAACCTGACTGCCCCGGAAATGTCGGGAGCCATGACAAGAAGGGCAGTTTTGCACCACGGAGTCACAGAGAAGTTTCTGCAAGATGAAACCACGGATGGACTGGATACATGCTCCGTAAACATCTTGGAGTTCCTAAAATCTTGATATAGATCAGAAGAACCAGGTTTTTAGAATGGATCTTCTGCTAACATCTGACTGTGGGCAATAATCAACAGCAATGGGTGAAGGTTTATTTATTAACTCTGGGCTCTGAGGTCAATGGATTATAAGCGACGCAGTCCCAGCCCAAGTCTTTCAGGGATTTAGAATTTAGGGAAAGAGCTAGAACGATAAACACTACACATAATCAAAGCAGAATGCAGCCACTGTCACAGGAGCCGTCTGCAAATGGGCATTGTGGAGATGCAAGGAATCAATAATTGAACTGGGAGAATCAGAGCAGGCTTGAGGGATCAGCTAGCATTTGAGCTGAGCTTTGAAGGCATTCATTGATTTTGACAGGTGGAAAGAAACTGGGCAAGAAGGAACATGAGCAAAGGCTGGAAGCAGGAAATGCTGGCCACACAAAGCTAAGGCTGGAGAGAGGGCAGGTACTGAGCTCTAGTTTGTGGGGGAAAGCAGTAGGAGGAAAGGAGACAGTGGCTCTGAGATACGGGAGGGACTCTGGACTCACTCTGTAGGCAACTAGGTTCCCCTCAGAGTTCGAAGAGGAAAACGGAGCAATGGTTTTAAGAATGGATGAGAGAATCAAGGGATTAGGAAGCAGAGGGAGGTTAGGAAGATGCCCAAGGAGTTTAGATGACAGATGACAAGGAAAGTCATATAATTGCTCAGGGTCTTGGTATCATTTTTTTCTCCAAATGCAGGGAAAAGTTCTATCATGGTATAGGTGATGCTAAGTATCCTGAGACAGTCTTTTTTTCCCTTTTAAGTCAGGCTTATTGAGGTATAATTCACACAGAGTAAGTCCTGAATATTCATTGGAAGGACTGATGCTGAAGCTGAAACTCCAACACTTTGGCCACCTTGATGCAAAGAACTGACTCATTGGAGAAGACCCTGATGTTGGGAGGGATTGGGGGCAGGAGGAGAAGGGGACGACAGAGGATGAGATGGTTGGATGGCATCACTGACTCAATGGACATGAGTTTGGGTAGACTCCGGGAGTTGGTAATGGACAGGGAAGTCTGGTGTGCTGCAGTCCATGGGGTCGCAAAGAGTCGGACATGACTGAGAGACTGAACTAAATTGAACTTTCTCCTTATTTGGAGTTTGATATCCAGTCATATCCAGCCTTGTTGCTCCACCACAATCAAGATATAGAACATTTCTATCACACCAGCAGGATGTCACAGCCCCAGACAACCACTGATTTGGTTTCTATCCCAATAGTTCTGCCTTTTCCAGAACTTCATAGAAAAGGTATTCTTTTGCTCTTAGAGTCACTTTTTATGTTTATGGAGTAATTTTTTTAAAGTCTGCATACTTTTCACGAAACAGGATAAAAACTGAGACAGTCTTATGGGCTGGTTCTCCTGGGTTCTCATTGTGCCTGGTACCTGTCTTCATTACAGCAACTTGCATGGAATTCTTGTGGTCCACTTTCACGGCTGTCTTCTCATCATCACAACTGCCTTAGGAGCAGAACCTGTGCCTTTTTCGTTCTATTTCTAGAGACCTAGAAGGGGACCATGCACAGAGTAGGCAGTCAAACATCTAAATTACTCTGCAATTTCCATTTTCCAGATAAAGACATGGAATGTCCCATGATCACTGAGAAAATAAGAATCTCTATCTTGGGTTCATACTAGTCATTAGAAACTGTCATACTGATGCTAAGGCAATCTGAGAATCCATATCTATGTTTTAAGGACCTTGGGGTTAGTTTGCATCTCTTCAAATCTGTTTTCCTCTCTAATTCTCAGAAGGACTGCTACCAGCCTCTGCTCCCTTTGAATGAACCCTCCCAGTTATGAACACTCCCCACCACACCCTCTGGGTGAATTAAATGGCACCGTAGATCCGACTCACCACCAGCCTACTGGGTCTCTGTTGATCAACTGCCAATCCAGTGACTGTATTGATACACTAATTCACCAAAAGTACCCAAAGGCCTCTCTTCACCCCTAGGGTAACAGATTCTATTTCAAATGTCAACTTACCCCCTATTCTTGGACACACAAGATATAACCATGTTTAATGATGCTGGTGGATTGCCCTGGTGGCTCAGTAGTAAAGAACCTGCCTGCCAATGTAGGAAGACTCGGATTCGACCCCTGGGTCCAGATAATTCCCTCGGGAAGGAAACAGCAACCCACTCCAGTATTTTTCCCTGGGAAATCCCATGGACAGAGGAGCCTGGTGGGCTATAGCCCACGGGGCCACAAAAGAGTCAGACGTGAGTTAGTGAGTAACAACGACAATGATGCTGGTATCTAAACTACACAACAGAGCCTACAGAAGAAACCCTCAATCTTCACGAATCCCCAAATTCAGAAATACAATAGCATATCATTTGCCTTGTGCTTCATGGTAATATAATCATGACCGAAAACATAAGGGATATGTTCAGTCCCTAGTGAATTGTTTCTCTTTTAAGGAGTTATTTTTTGCATTAGCCCAACTGTTCTCTGAGACTACTAAACTTTTTTTTACTTCCATATAATAAATTCATTAATGGCCATCCATGCTTCCATTTTAAGAAAAATTACTTTCTTAGCCCTCTCCATTTGCATGTCCAATACTACATTTAACTTTCTTTGGGGAGTCATTTCTCATCAAGACACCATGTTTCCATCACTCTATGAAAATTACCTCCTTCAGACTCAGAAGACATCCTTACAATGGTCAGTTTTGGGCAACAAGGATGATCTGCAGTGGGCTCACTTACTAGGGAACTCACTCACTCTTGTACCCATCCAGCTCAGAAAGTTGAGACTCAAACCTGTGCCTTGCAGAATTACAAATTTCTTCTTCTCTCAGATATTTTAGGTTCTTTGAAATACACAAAATGTTCAATCTGTAAATACCAGGGGTCTATTAAGGAACCAAATAAGCATTATCCTTTACAGCAGCAGCCACACTGGGAGACAATATCAGCGTTTATGACAAAATAGATGCAATCCATTGCTCAAAATGTTTTTGGAGTTCATATCTGAAGTGACTGCCAGAACCAGTTTACTAACCTCATCAGAAAGCAGATGCCACGATTCAATAGTCACATCTTGTTTGTGACCCAAAGTCAAATCACTCCATGTGATCTAACTCTCAGCCACTGGATTTTGCTCCTATACTTTTCAGTTCCTACAAAAGTCTAATCCACCAAAGTAGTGCCACCAAAAAAAATAATAGTCACAAATGTACTAAAATGAGAGAACTTTGGGGAAAGATGGAAATGTTCTATATCATCATTGTGGAGGTAGTTACACAAATATATGCACTATCTAAACTCATAGAAATGTATCCTAAAAATTCATGAATTTTATTTTATGTAAATGATATCTCAATTTAAAAAATGGAAACAAATATGAACTCTGAAGAAAATTTCCAAAGGGGAATTGTCTGTATCCTAAGGATAAAGATAAATGTATGAAGCTTTTGACAATTCTAAAGGAACAACATTCAATTAGAGTATTTAGAGAACTATAGATACAGATATATAAACATATAGGGCAAGACCACAAAGAATATTTTCCCTAAAATATGTACAAAATGCCAGGAATTTCATTTTGTCTCTCATATGAATATATTGAGTTGGCTAAAATGTTTGGATTTTCCATAAGATGTTATGGAAACCCCAAACTTTTTTGCCAACCCAATATAGCTGGATTCTCCTCCAGTGAGACTGTAAGACACTTTCCATACTTCTGTCATTTGTTTTGATCATACCATTTATATTTTATCTTGGATTTTTGACCACTGATATTCATTATTAGATGACTAGTTAAGAGTCTAGCCATAAATCAAGCTACTTGGCTCAATCAAGAATTTCCTCCTTCTTAGTATTACTGTCATCATGATATGGTCAGCTAAGTTAACTGACTGAGTCATAACATCGGACCATGGGTCACTAACACTAGAATACTAGGCTTTAAAAGAATTCTCCAAAACCAGAGGGATTTCTCCACAAGTTATTTCAAACCTCAGGAGCTTTGCTTTGGCCGCTGTGCATGAATAGCAACTGAATTCACTTTCCTTACTTCTGTCATTTGTTTTGATCATACATAGGTCAAACTCAGAACAGTGCTAAACATATTGGCAAAGACTGCAACACTGGAAAATCATTATTGATTTGTTTGGGCGGGTGTGTAAGGTTAAGTGTAACCAGTCTATGTTTTGGACAACAGACTCCTGGAAACCACTTCATTTGGTTGTGCACTTATTATTGAAACAGGGTCTTAGCATCGCCCTCACATGGAGGTATATTTTCAAGAAAACTCTGTGCTTCACAAGGACATCTCTGGGTGACAGGATGAACTAGGTCTCCTGAAATTGCCCTGATAGATCAATATCTATACACATTGAAAGTTCACATCTGCTATCAAAACCAATAATTATCTAAAGAAATAGCTCAGTGGATGGGACTCAGCCATGATTGGTCTTTCCCTTTTGGATAAAGACTGATTTTTCAAAAATTCATTTTTAATCCCAATTGCTTTGATAAATCTTATCCAAATATTGAAAATAGCTGTATCATGTAGGGATGATACCATTTCACCAGAACAAATATCTACAAGAAAGGCAACATTTTTCATTCTTTCATCTAACTACATTCACAAGCAAATCCCTAAAATCCACAGCTGAAAATACACAAGCATTTTACATGGCTTTCTGCATCAGAATGTCTGTGAGTTCAAGATGTGGTTGATGAATATAGGGGGCTATATTGGTCCTTTAAAAACAAACAAAAAATCGAATTGAACTTAATAAGCATCTGTTATATAATAAGGACAATATTAACTACTATTATAGAGGACTTTGGAGACGTGTAAGGCAGGGCATCATTCACTAATGAGTGTATAATGCCATTACAAAAGGCTATTTCCTACACATTAACCACCAGTTAAGTGAATCTGAGAAGCGTCCTAAACCCTGCTGAGCCTCAGTTTCCTCATTTGCAAGATGAAGGAGTCAGAACAGAGGATTCCTAAGGCCCTTCCAGGTCTTAAGTTCCTTAGATCTTTTGGTATAATACCTATGAGACCTGCTTTGAAAGTAAGGCAAGACAGTAAACGATCAAGTCCAGATGCACACAAATGATCAAGTACCACAGGAAGAAAGAGCAGAGAGAGATCAATTTTGGGGTGCAAAGGTTTTCTGGGAAAGCAGAAACTTCAGCTTGGACTTGAAGGACGAGTAGAATTTGAAGAAGGTGGGGATCATTCTTTTTACTGAGAGTGCAGAGGGCTTTTGCAGGATGAGCGGGACAATTTGTCAGTTGGGGCCAAGAGATTGAGGAGTTTGTGGATAATGGGATTATATGCTGTCGAGTGCTCGGTTTAAGCAGGGGTAGTACTGACTTGATGACATGATGCTCTTAACCTGTAAGTCAAAACACAGTCTCCTGGTCCAGGTGGCGCTAGTGGTAAAGAAACTGCCTGCAAATGCAGGAGCCACAAGAGACAGTTCGATCCCTGGGTCTGGAGGATCCCCTGGAGGCAGAAATAGTAACTCACTCCAGTATTCTTTGGAGAAGGAAACGGCGACCCACTCTGTATTCTTGCCTGGAGAATTCCATGGACAGAGGAGCCTGGCAGACTACAGTTCATGGGATCACAAGAGTCGGACACAACTTGGGACTATCTTTCTTTCTTTCCAGTATTCTTTCCTGGGATATCCCATGGACAGAGGAGCCTGTTGGGCTACAGTCCATGGGATCGCAAAGAGACAGAGACAACTGAATGACTAATACACACACACACACAGAGAACATACTATACTTCTCAGATTATCCAGCAACCCATCTCACTAGATAAAGGCTGAAGTCCCTGCAGTGATCCACAAGGCCTTGCATCATCTGCTTTTTCCCCAATGCCACGAACTCTCTCAATATACCTCCTACTTCTCTCCTACACCAGCCTTCTCAGACCTTTCCTCAAACACCTGACATGCTTTGAGCTCTCACACATGCCTTCCTTCTGCCTAAAAAGCTCTTTCCCTGGGTATCTACATGTTGGGCTACCTGTTCATGTATTTGCCTAAAAGTCATTTTTCTCAGTGAAGCCTTCCCTTATCACATCTTTTTTGTTTTGTTTTAATTTTTTAAAGTTTTTTTTTTCAATGTGGATCACTTTTAAAGTCTTTATTGAATTTGTGACAATATTGTTTCTGTTTTATGTTTTGGGTTTTTCACCACGAGGCATGTGGGATCTTAGCACCCCAACCAGGGATCAGACTGCCACCCCCTTCATTGAAAGGCAAAGTCTTAACCACTGGACCAGCAGAGAAGTCCCTCACATTTTAAACCAAGCCCACTCTTTCCATACACACAAACATACACACACTCACTTTCACACATGCACATAGACACATACTCCCTATTACCCTTCCCACTTTGTTTTTCCATAGCATCTATCACATTCTATCACATGCTATCAATTATTCATTTTACAAATGTCTGTCTCCATATGCAACCCTCCCTGCTTGCCCTGAGTGGAATGTAAACTCCACAAGGGCAGGGATTTTTGTCAGCTTTCCTCATGGCTGTATTTCCAGAGTCTAGAACAATGTCTGGCCCCAAATGGGACCTGCATGGATAAATGCACACGTACAAGGAAAAAGTGTGAGGTCAATGAATCTCACAGGTTGCACTGCAAGGGGGGGAAGTTTTATGAGGTTATTATCATTGTGGGAGGGTGAAGTCATGAAAGAGGGAACTAAAGAGCCACGGGGGACTTCCCTGGTAGTGCAGTAGATAAGAATTCATCTGCCAATGCAAGGGACACTAGTTCGATCCCTCGTCCGGGAAGATTCCACATGCCATGGAGCAACTAAATCTGAGAGCCGTAACGACTGAGCCCATACGCCACAACGACTGAAGCCTGCATACCTAGAGCCTGTGCTCTACAACAAGAGATGCCATCGCAATGAGAAGCCCGGGCTCTGCAACTAGAGAGCAGACCATGCAAAGCAACAAAGACCCAGTGCAGCCAAAACTAAATAAATAAAATAATTACTTCCTTTAAAAAAAAGAAGGGCCATGGGAAGAGGGAAAGGGCTGACTTTAAGGGATCATATCATAACCAAAAGGGACTGTTCATGAATTCAACATCCAGGCGTGGATTAAAGGAGAGATTCACCATGGGAGTTTGGAGAATGTTCAAGGGCAAAAGAGGAACTGGAGACGCACTGAAAATAAAATGGTGCATAGTTGTACAAACAAATATCAGCTGGATTTAACTTCAGTTGTTTCTCAACATAAATGATGGCAATTTTCTTCCTGCTTACATTCTCTCTTAATTGTAAGAATGACTGAAAGGAAAGTAAAAGAGAAGGAAGGGAGAAATATATACAGCATGCCACGTTTTCCTTTTAAGGCAACTTCAGCCTGAATGACAAGGCAAACCTCACCCCGCATTTCACAATTTCTTCCTCATCAGTTCTCAGGAACACAAAATATAATGCAGGAAAGACAGAGCCAGTTCTTCTGGGGTTTTCCTCTTCTCTTTATTGTGTTTTCTCCTCCCATAAAATAGTAATCGATGAGGATGATAATAAATCTTTCAAACATCAGCTTTGGTGTAATTAAACATACTGGAACTGGAAAAAGCAAGAGGGTTTGTGACATACCCATTAACAGTCTGTGTAGGTGGGAGGATCTGACTAGACTCACAGCAAGAAAACACTATATATGTGAAGTTGATGTCTTATTCATGCCTTCTTTAAGAAAGCATTAAGACAAGGTATATTAACATTCAGTCATCTAATATTATTTGCAATCATATGTGACATCTTCAGAAGAGAAAAAAGTTGGGTGGCTCTCTTTCTTGAAATGATTTCTCAAGGGCAGTTGAAGGGCAGTTGAGAAGGTATATACAGATGGTATATATGTAGGAAAGGAGTTTTACACTAAAGCCCTACCCTCTGCTAACTCAGATTTTACTATTACCTCTTTAGAAATTCAGTATTTTTTCCCAGAGGTATTTGCATAATTAAGTTTGTTTCTATATTTATTTTTCTGCCTTTTAAATACACACTACAAATCAGCCCTCAATCAGCGGTTCTCATCTGGGGGTGATATTGTCTCCCTACTTCCCCGCCTCTCCTGGCCACATTTGGTAATGTTTAAAGATATGTTAGTTGTTGCAACTGTGGGATGCTGGGGGCAGCTACTTGCATCTGGAAGACAGAGTCCAAAGATGCTACAAATACTCAGGACAGCCCCCACAGCAAAGAGTTAACTGACCCCCAAATGTCAAAAGTGTTGAAGGTGAAAAACCCTGTCCTAAATCTAGGGGCTTCCCTCGTGGCCCAATGGTAAAGAATCCACCTGCCAGTGCAGGAAATGCAGGAGATGCATCTCTTTGATCCCTGGATTGGGAAGATTCCTTGGAGAAGGAAATGGCAACCCACCCCAGTATTCTTGCCTGGAGAATCCCATAGACAGAGGAGCCTGGTGGGCTACAGTCCCTGGGGTCTCAAAGAGTTGGACACAACCTAGCAACTAGACAACAAGAACAACAACAAATCATCTCAGAGAGATCACCAAATTATGAAAGAGTAATAGCTTTTTTTAGTCTAAGTGTATCTTTCACATAAGATTAAGCAGAAAAGCCAAAACCCTCGACTTGCATTATTTAAAAATGCAGTCCAGCTCTGCTTTGGAACATTCTGTCTCTATTGGTAATGCTAATTAGGAACATTTAGATTAAATCTCCAGATAAGCATTAAAAGGATATTCTGTGCTCTCTTCTGTTCTTACACAGAAATTCAGAGAAATGTATCATCACAGAATCTGGAAACAGCAAAAGCGAAGAGCCCTCAGAGTGTATCAAGCGAACTCTCTCACCTTACCCATGGGGGTGGGAGATGGCGACCGGGGCAATGCCCAGTGAAGCTCAGGGCACATGCTTGCCAGCTCATGGTTTTCTGCCGGGACTGGAATTCACCTCATCCCCCAGGTCTGTGCTCCTCCTACTTACCTGAGAAGCAGATGGGAACAGTGGAGCTCCAGGAGGTTACAAGAAAATCCTAGGGCCAAAGTCCACCTCTGATGCCAGCCTCAAAGGCAATGAGCTCCTGAGTGCATGCTAAGTTGCTTCAGTCGTGCCTGACTCTTTGCGACCGTATAGACTATAGCCCACCAGGCTCCTCCATGGGATTCTCCAGGCAAGAATACCAGAATGGGTTGCCATGTCCTTCTCCAGGGGATCGCCCCAACTCAGGAATCGAACCCACATCTCTTATGTTTCCTGCAGCGGCAGGCGGGTTCTTTACCACTAGTGCCACCTGGGAAGCCCAAGCCTCAAGGCATGCTGGGCTCTCCACCCCCAGGAGCGGGAGCCATCCAAGAGAGGAGAATCAGCACCATTCTGACTGCGGACCTCTCCCCAGGCCCAGCCAGCATCAGCTAGGACGTCTCGAGGGCGCTTGTTAACCTGAGTACAGAACAAACCCAACAGATGTCAAGGGCAGCCTCTCAAGCACCACTTGTCTCTGAAGGGAAAGTTCTACCCAAACATGAAGGTCTGGGAACACTTTCAAACCCAGCAGCCTAGGATGGTGGCCTCTCTGCTCTTATTCTTCCTGGATCAGGGGCAACTGGCCCTCGCCACCCTCTCCAGATGCTTGTCATGACTTCCCGGACCAGCCACATCATAAGACAGGAGAGACCACACAAGCACCCTGAGCGCCTGCATCACGCTCCCCTTCCCAGGTCTCCCATCTCGGCCCTGGGGGGCTGTCTAAGAAGCAGGGTCTTCCCTGCCTCTCCACGCCCCCTCTACTGGGGGGCTCGGGTGCCTCCAGAGACGACCTCCTCCCGGGCCCTGGTGGGTTCGCCTGCCCCTCTCCAGCCGCCCCCACCTGGCCTTTACCCACAGGGCTGCGGAATAGGAAGCAGACCGGTGACTTCTCCATCTCCAGATGACACTGAAGCAAAGGCACATTCCCCTTTCACTTTCCAAGGGCTTCGTGACTAGTTACTTTTAGACAAACTGCCAGGAACAAAAGCCACAACCCTTCCTGTGTGGTATCAGTCAAACATCACATCGGCCCTTGTTTATTAGGCATCTTGTATGTGTCTGGCCCCATACTAGAGTCACTCCTACGGCAGCCTTTCAACAACCCTGGAACATGGGTATTTTTACTCTCATTTTAAAGGTGAAGGAACTAAGGATGAGAGTGATGGTAAGATCACAGAGTCAGTAAATAAAATCTTAAAACATTTTAGCCTAAGTTGGCTTTCGCTTCAATGTGCTATAAATGAATGTAGCCTTGTCTGGCTCATAGCTCCCTCCTTAAAGCATTTTCCTTGTGTTCACTTCCCAGGTGGTGCTAGTGGTAAAGAACCCATCTGCCCATGCAAGAGACATGAAAGATGCAAGTTCCATCCCTGGGTCGGGAAGATCCCCTGGAGGAGGGCACAGCACTCCACTCCAGTGTTCTTGCCTGGAGAATCACAAGGACAGAGGAGCCTGGTGGGCTACAGTCCACAGGGTCGCAAAGAATGAGACACAACTGAGCGACTTAGCATGCACACATGCGCTGAAACTTGGCTTTTGACATTTTGTGCCTAGAGGCTGAGCTCGATCATCCTCTGTTCTGTGGAGACTAGCTTCTCCACCATCCCGTCTGCCCCATCTGCTGGGTCCCTTCCACATAACATCAATGGTCTTCTCCACCTGTTGTCTCAGCTTTGGCCAGGTCCAGCTGCTAACAGCTGGACAATCCATCATTAACACATGGGGTCTGCAGTACCACCCCTATAGTACATGGGGCCTGAGACTATCTTGTCACACACAGGAGTCTAGGTGGGTATGGACAGAGTCCCAGGGCCTGACTGAGCATTGAGCTTGGTTTCCCTGGACCATCCTGCTACCTGCTTGGCTGGCCTGACACAGAACTTCTGGCAGATGGTTCCCCACCCATTCAGCTTCCCTCAGGACCCAGCTTTGGGCCGAGGGCCCCAGTTCCTGCCAGTCTCTTTATGCTAGCACTGGAGCCTCATCTTGAAGGGCCTCTTTGCCTTTCAACACATCTGCACATAGCTGATAAAGACTAGGCCTGCCCTTAGCATTAGATGTCCCCCTCCATTCTACTCCCTTTGAGGCTCCCTCTCCCCTGCCCACATACACACCTCCCTGGGCTGTTACCACTGCTTTATTTTGACTTGATTTTGTCCCAGTCTCTGAGGGACTCTGGCCCAGTCAGCATCCCTTGCCCTCCATTCCTTGTTCAGATTCAGGCTGCTTCTCAGACAGAAGAACATATCAAAAGTCAAACACCTTGGGCCACATGGTTTACACAACTGCTCACCTACTTAGAAAGATGTATAGAGGTGCTTCCAGTCTAGTAAAGGAAGTGAATCAGTAGTTCTCGTCAAGAGTGCCCCTACTCCAGGGGGATCCGTTATCCTTTCAACAAATAGTCACTGAGTGTTCTACTGCATGGCCAGCACTGGTCCTGGGGTTTTGGTGGGGAGGATTCAACTATGCAAGAGAGAGCAGAGGTTCCTCTTCTCAAGGACCTCGCATTCTATTGCAGGAAGACTGGTGATAAATGAATAAACAAATGAGAAAAATAGCCGTTGGTGGTAAGCCCCATGCAAGGAAGTAAAATAGGGTAATGCAATGGTGTGGTCAGAGTAGGCTCCTCTGTGGGTGACCCTGAGCTGAGATCTGAATGAACATGAAAATAATCCAGGCAAAGGGCCTGGGCTGGGAACAGAAAGAATGCCAGTGTCACCTTAAAAGCAACCTTTTACTTTAGAATAGTGTATCATTAATAGTTTGCTGGGGCTGCTCTTAAAAATATCACAGCCTGGTGGCTTAAACAACAGGAATGTACTTCTTCTCAATTCTAGAGGCTGAAGGTTCAAGATTAAGGTGCCAGCAGCTGGGTTCTTCCAAAGCTCTCTCCTTTGGCATGCAGGAGGCCACTGTCTTACAATTGATCTTTCCATACAGACATCCTTTTGTACATGTGTACTGCTGGTGGTTCTTCCTTTTCTTAGAATAGTGGTCCCCAAACTTTTTGGCACCAGGGACTGGTTTTGTAGAAGATACTTTTTCCATGGATCAGGTCAGGGGTATGATTTGTGAAATTAAAAGACACTTGCTCCTTGGAGGAAAAGCTATGACAAACTTAGACAGTGTATTAAAAAGCAGACACATCATTTTGCCACAAAGGTCCATCTAGTCAAAGCTATGGTTTTTCTAGTAGTCATGTATGGATGCGAGAGATGGACCATAAAGAAGGCTGAGTGCCAGAGAATTGTGGTGTTGCAGAAGACTCTTGAGAGTCCCTTGGAGACCAAGGAGATCAAACCAGTCAATCCTAAAGGAAATCAACCCTGAATATTCATTGGAAAGACTGATGCTGAAGGTGAAGCTCCAATACTTTGGTCACCTGATATGAAGAACTGACTCATTGGAAAAGATCCTGATGCTGAGAAAGACTGAGGGCAGGAGGAGAAGGGGGCGACAGAGGATGAGATGGTGGGATGGCATCACAGACTCAATGGACATGGGTTTGAGCAAACTCCTGTAGATAGTGACAGACAGGGGAGTCTGGTGTGCTGCAGTCCCTGAGGTCACAAAGAGTCGGACACAACTTATTGCCTGAACAACAACAGCAAGCAAATTATATTCGTTATGCCACTGCTGATCTCAGTGGAGGTGGGCTCAGGTGGTGATACTAGTGATGAAGAACAGCTATAACTACAGAAGCTCTGCTTGCTCGCCTCCATTCACCTCCTCCTGTGCAGTCCAGTTCCTAACAGGGCATGGACCAGTACCAGTCTATACCCCAGGGGCTGGGGATTCCTATCTTAGAAGGACACCAATCATACTGGATTAGGGGCCCACTCTAATGGCCTAATTTTCATTCAATCCCTTCTTTAAAGACCTTTGGTCACCAAACACGGTTCTATTCTGCTGTGCTCAGGGTTTGGGGAGGGACACAATTCAGCTCATAAGAAAAGAGTTTTAAATTTATAGGCAAGTTGCAAGATAGTACAGAGAATTCCTGTATGCCTCATCCTCTATTATTAACATATTAGTATGGTACATTGTCACAACTAATGGAGCCATACTAATTCATTAGCATTAACTAAAGTTCATAGTTTATTCAGATTTCCTTAATTTTCATCTAGTATCACTTTTTGATTCCAGGATGCCATCCAGGATACCACATCCCATTCATCCCTGATGTCTCCTCAGGCTCCTCTTGGCTGTGATTGTTTCTCAGACTTCCTTTGTTCTTTACGACTGGTTTGGAGAGGACCGACCTACTCTTTGGGTTTGTGTGATGCTTTGCTCACGGCTTCACTGGCATTACAGGCCTTCAGGAGGAAGTGCGCAGAGGTGAGGTGCCACTTTCATCACATCTCATCTAGAGTGCGTGGTATCAGCCTGATTCATCTCTGCTGACGTGAAGCGACATTGTCTGGCTGAGGCAGTGTTTGCCAGACTTCCTCACTGTAAAGTCACTCTTTCTTCCCTCTTTCTCCTCAGGGAGAGGTCACTATGTGACTCGGTGAACACAGCTACAGAGTGGGAGGTTATGTTCCACTTCCTTCTCAGTGGAGTATTTCCATAAATGATTTGGAATTCCTCTGTGCAGGAGATCTGACTTTCTCCCCATTTATTTATTTATTCAATCGTTTATTTATATCAGTATGAACTCGTGAATGTTTATTTTATACTTTGGGTTATAATCCAGTGCTATTTTATTTATTTTGCTGCTTAGATTGTTCCAGTGTTGGCCACTTGGAGCTCTTTTGGTTGGCTCCTGTGTCCCTCTGGCATACCCCCAGTATTGTGGGGTTTTTTTTTTTAAACACTCTCTCATTTCTTGACATTACAAAAATTTCCAGGCTCATCTTCTACACTTTCTGCTCCAGCCCTAGAATCAGCCATTTCTTCAAGAAGCCCTGGTTCCTTTGACTGGAGACTGGTATTAGAAACCAAGATACGAGCACTAGATGTGCTCATTGTTAATTAGGGTGTCATTTCTAGGCCCTCTCAACTGATAGAGCAAAGGACTGTAAGTTAATATAGTAAGGTATAAGGTAAAAAAAAAAATATATATATATATATATAATATAAAATATATATATATTTTTAAGTTGCTCAGTAATGTCCAACTGTCTGTGACCCCATGGATTGTCCACGGAATTCTCTAGGCCAGAATACTGGAGTGGGTAGCCTTTCCCTTCTCCAGGGCATCTTCCCAACCCAGGGATTGAACCCAGGTCAGCATCACAGGAGGATTCTTTATCAGCTGAGCCACAAGGGAAGCCCAAGATGTATATACATACATCTATAAATGTTTCTATTTGTATGCAAATGTATCTATGGTAAGCCCAACATTAATGTCCACCTCTATCATCATATGGATCATTCTAGCCTTCTCTTACTTCACCGTAACCCTTCACTTCAAAAGTGAGAACTCGGCCTCCCACAATCCACCATTCACTTACTTAATTGTTCAACGATAGTTGTTTCAGATCGTTACTCTAGGGGAAAACTATCAGAGTACAGCGCCTACATGCGGCTCCTTTAGCCTTGACTATTGCATTCTTCACCATTATAAAGCTACTTGGTCAGCACCTTATCCTCCACTCCCATGAGTGAAGTTATTTCATATATTTGAAACAGATTCTTTTGCCACAATCCACATCCTATTCCCGGATCCTGTGACTCCCTAAACACATATATGTGTGTATAATTTGTATACATTAAACTTCACTCTTTGTGCTGGAAAGTTCAATAGGTCTTCACAAATTCAGTGTCAAGTCTCCATCATTCCAGCATCAGAGAAAGAATAGCTCACCACCCTAAAAAATCCCCTATGGCACACCTATTCAATCTCTCTTCCCCTCAAATACTTGGCAACCGCTATTCTGTTTATAGTTCTGCTTTTTACAGGCTGTCATATAGAGTCATGCAGTATGTAACCTTTTCAAACCAGTTCGAACACCAATGCTTTTATAGAGAGGGGCGGGTTCATAGTGTTCACTGCTGCAGAGTGGTAAGTACAGAAGAATGACGGGTATTAGCAGAGCACAGGCTTGATCTAGAAGTTTCCAGCGACAGAGCTGAAGTTACTGGTTGCTATTTTGGTTCTCAGTGTCAAGTGACTCAAGAGTGAGAAGGAGGACTGTATCACTAGACTCCAGGAAAGGGAAATCTTGTTAGGGAACAGAGCTCTGAAGAAAGAAAGATCAAGTCTCAAAGATCCTCAAATCATCAACAACCTCACATGTTGGATAATAAGGGGAAGGACGAGCCCCTACTTTGCAGTGACTCAAGTCTTGCAGCACACAACAAAATGTCAATGCTTCTAGATGTGTTTCATCTATTTATTGGAGCTAAAATGAATTGTGATCAACAGTGAAACATGCATAACTTGGGAATCACTTAAACCAGCTGTCCATGTCATTCAGCTAAGAGGCCCCAAATGAGGAATGAATATGTACAAGGACTAGGATTCCATGCTCTCTAGAAATGACCATGTGTCGGGAGGTAGGTCCTAAAAAGCCTCGTTCGGGAGCACAGCACACATGCGCGTATTTGCCCTGGTTTGTGGGGAACTAGCATGACTTCCCCAAGAAGTGTTGAAACAAGTAAAAAACACCCAAAAAGGCAATCAATACCTACGCGGAGATCCTTACAATTTCTGTGAGTTTCAGGATACAAGCTCTTGCAGGGTCGCTATAGAAATAGACTGCATCTCTCTGCTGTCCCTAAGGTGACACTTCATGCTCTTTCCAGTCTCACCTCTGCTGACTTCCCAAGTTCACTCTTGCACCCAGTAGCACCTATCATGTCGTTTCTTCCAGCTTGACTGAAAGCAGCGTCAGGATGAGCCAGAAGAACATACAACGCGCGCTTTCTACCTTCCCTGGCTCTCATTTATTTGCCTAGAGACTGCTGAGTATAAACTGTGCTTTCTCTGATTTTGGTCACAGGCAGCATTATCACTTGTCATCAGAGTACCGTCACACGTGACAGTCATTTCTTTATTCTTCTCCGCCCAGCTGAACTCCTACCCCTCCCATCATTGTTCCCTTGGCTTGAGTATCAAAGTTCCTTAGTATATATCACGAACACGCATATTTGCCAAGATCCAAGGATAAAGCATCTTGGAAAGAAGCCGAGAAAATGGTGCAGCCACTGAATTCCTACCTCTTTTTATAACTACTTTTCGTCATTATCACTGGATTAAACACACGCGCACGCACACACGCAGGAAATTGATTAGTTCTGGTTGTTATTCATTATTCTCCACTTCTTGTTTCTAAAAAATCTGCATTACAAACAACCCTCCGGGATCTTTCTCCAATCAACCTATCTCCCGTTTTACAATTAATATTCCTAATACAACCACTATGCCATTTGACTCTTTTTTTTTTTAAAGCAACAAAACCAAGGCCAATGAATCACAAAGCTCCATGAAAAGGAGGCCAAAGAGGTTAACCAGAGAGTGAACTTGACACTGCCAAGTGAGAACCACCCCCTGTATTTCCCTCTTCACTAAAGCTAGTGGTTTTGGTTAACACAGGAAACGCAGTGAATACACAGTAAATTGTACACACAAAACAGTCATCGGCAATTTGCCTGGTGGGGTCGAATAGCATGGGGCTGGTAGGTCTCAGGAGATGAGGAACAAACAGCCATGATGGATTAAGTGATTGCTATTGGCTGTGTGCTTGCCCAGCATATTTCACCATGGACAGTAATCAATTACTAGGGACCAGTAATGATACCAATCAAACGCACTTAGCACTTCTGCACTATCAACCTGAGGGCTGCCGACCTGCCAGTTTGAAAAGGCTGAGAAGTGATATGTGAGGTAGACACCGTGGAGTCTTCGGGCGGCGGGGGGGAAGGGGGAAAGGCTTCTTTCCCTTCATGCTCAAAGATAAATGGATAAATTAGCCACTTGTCTGCCCTACATTAAGGTTTCTTTTAAAACAAGCACTATTCTCCCTTTCTCTCTCTCCCCCAAGGGGATGACCGTTTATAAACACGTGGGCATAATTTGAGGTATCCTGGTCAGCAGTTTCACATGAGCCAACGACCTCGAAGAAAATGACTGAACGGGAGCTGTGGTCAAGCAGGAAAAACAGTCAGCCTGTTGCCTCTGGGTCCCGTCAGTCACCACAGAGCTCTGCTCCTATGATGTCACCCCGTTTGTTCTGTGATGGAAATGCCACGCCTCACCTCTGGACGCACAGAAGGCTCTTTTCTGTTCTTTCCGCTGTCCACAGGAAGCTGAAAAAGAAATCAGCCTCTCCGTGTCCCTAGCATGTCAAAATTACGAGTCAGTTCCTCTCCTCTCGGGCTTGGGAATCATGTTGCCTCCCTTCACAGTCATCTTCATTTGCAACATGGAAGGTCACAGGAAGAAACACAGAGTTATAAGTTTACGGAGTCTTCTCCAACCCTCACCGGGCTTCTGGCGCCTTCTCTTTTGTAACCTCTTTGCCCAGTGTCAGTCTTCTGTGAAATGGTGGGCTGTCTCACAATTACTACATTGATAGACCTTTTGGCTTGACAAAAATGGCAGCTAATTAAAAACCCAGTGTGGAGGGTGGGGAGCAGGGAGCCTCTGAAGAGTTGTCCCACACTTAATTCTTAAGGTTTATTTTTGCTGTGTTTTAACAGTTTTTTCCAGACAAGTATAAATTCCCTTTTCATGAGCTGGAGCGAATAGCAAAGTCTGAGTCCATTAAAGGCTTCCATTAAACTGCTGTTTACAAATCACTTCAGTTCTTTAGCTGTCCTGGCTTAAACTTACACAAAACAAGGACAGGAAGGGGCAAGAAACAGCATTTTGGGATAGTGGAAATAGTATATATCTTGGCTAGTGTAAGTGGCTACATGAGTGTATGCATTTGTCAAAGCTCAAACTGGGCACTTAAAATTGGTACATTGCTTGTATGTAATTTTTATCTCAAAAAAATTGAGTTAAGAACTCTTGACTGGCAAGCAATTCCCAACTAAGGAGCCAGATTCTTGGATGGGGAAGTGAGATAAACATGTCCTTGTCTTACCCTCTATTAAACCGAGGGTGATCATTTTCAAATCCTGTGCATTCCTTGGAGAATCACCCAGCTCTGCTCTGCTCTCAGAGCAGTGGTGCTCACTGAACCCGCTCCTTCGCTGACTGCCTCTTGGATGCAGCTGCTGGGTACAGATTTACTAAGCTGCAAGTCGCCTCCATCGGCAGAACTGCCTCCTCCCTGGGATTTATGAACACTGTCCATCCAAGAGCACAGCCCAGAGGAGGGCTCTGAAGGGGAAAGAAACAAGAATCTTGGCCAAGGACACAGATCTCCCAGGACCACCAAAGGTGCTGCCCTCCAACAAAAGAACATGGGGAATGGATTCATTAATGTCCTATTACCGAGATTGTTCCTAATAGCATACACCACCTTCCTATGCCACAAGGGCGTTGTGAGAATTAATGAAATAATGAGCCCTCTAGAGTACTTTCCCAGAGAGAATGCGAGGCAAATCGGAACCATCAGCTTCCCTTGAGCCAGCATTTAAGGACAAAATGCCTCGACGGCTTTAACTCCAATGTCTTTAACTGCCTTTTCCCCGTTCTCCATCCCTATTATGGTAATTCTATTATGCAAACCTGCGCAAAGATTCTGTTGAACTTGTCACTGAATGTCTATTACTTTTCAGCTGAACTTTCTACAGTTTGGGATGTTATTATATGTCCATGAGTCACGGAGCCCACAGGACTCACTAAGAAACTGAGAGACTCTACCTACTTCCTATCCCACCAGTCTCACTAAGTGATTTGTGCCAAGCTTCCTCTTGCTATTATACAAGGGACACATAATCTGACTGGCTTTCCATCCAGATGCTATGGGCACGCTCAGGTACTCATTTTCTCTGAAAATTAACAGTCCAAGGCCTTTAGGGAGCTAGATCACAGCAGACAACACATGAACATGTTAATGCTATAACTCTGAGTCTGGTATTTTAATAATTTTATCTCACTTTTGCACTCAGCATCACTGCTTCCTGCCTACACACACACACACACACACACACACACACACACACACACACAAAGTATTTACTTCAAGGATAATTTAACTACCCAAAGCAATCTATAAATTCAAAACAAACTCTATCAAAATTCCAATGGCATCTCTTAGGGATATAGAATCCTAAAATTCCTATGGAACCACAACAGACCCTGAATAGCCATATCAATCTTGAGAAAGAAGAACAAAGCTGGAGGCATCATACTTCCTCATTTCAAAATCTTACAAAGCTACAATAATTAAAATAGTATACTACTGGCATAAAGACAGAGATACAGTTACCAATGGAATAAAGAGCCTAGAAATAAATTCATACATATACAGTCAACAATGGGTATTCAAGAAAGGTGCCAAGAATACCCAACTGGGGAAAGATAGTCTATTCCAACAAATGGTATTGAGAAAATTGGACATCCATGTGAAAAGAATGAAACTGGACCTTTCTCTTATATGCAAAAAACCAACTCAAAATGGATTAAAGACTTAAATACTTGAAACTATAAACCTTCTAGAAGAAAACATAAGGGGAAATCTTCATGGCATTAGTCTTGGTAATGATTTCATGGATCTGACACTAAAGGAACAGGTAACAAAATCAAACATAGACAAATGGAACGACATGAAATTAAAAAGCTTCTGCACGGCAAAAAAAAACAGTCAAAAGAGTGAAAAGGCAACCTGCAGGATATGAGAATATATCTGCAAACCACATATCAGATAAGGGGTTAGTTTCTAAAATATATAGGTAACTCCTACAACTCGACAGAAAAAATACTAATGACTCAATTTAAAAATGGGCTAAACACATGAATAGACATTTCTTCTTAGAAAACATGCAAATAGCCAACAGACACCTAAAAAAGACACTCATTATACTCATCTGAACAACACAAATTTAAACCACAGTGAGATATCAACTGACACCTGTGAGGATGCCTTTTAACAAAAAACAAAAGACAAGTGTTGACAATGACATGGGGAAGTTGGAACTTTTTCACACTGTTGGTGGGATTAAACATTGTGCAGATGCTATGGAAAGCACTATGAAAGTTCCCCCAAATATAAAAAAAATATGCACTTTCATATGATCAGCAATCCCACCTCTGGACATTTATCCAAAAGAACTGAAATTAGGATCTTGGAGATATATTAGCATCTTCATATTCACTGCAGTATATTCACAACAGCCAAGATGTGGAAATAACCGAAAGGTCCATCGTGGATAAATATATAAAGGAAACGTGGTGTATAATACAGTGGAATACTATTCGACCTCTGAAAAGGAGGAAATTCTGCAATATGTGACATTATGGATAAGCCTTGAGAACCTTAAGCCAAGTGGAATAAGCCAGGCATAAAAGGAAAAATACTTCATAATTTCACTTATATGAGGTATCTAAAATAGACAGATTTTTAGGATAATGAATGGAATGGTGGTTGTTAGGAACTGGGAGTGGGGAGGAATATGGGGGGGGGGGGGAGTTGCTATTCAAAGAGGGTCAAGCTTCAGTTAAACAAGATGAATAAACTCTATAGATCTGCTATACAACAATGTGCTTATGGTTAGCAATACTGCATGATACACTAAAAATTTTGTTAAGAGGTGGATGTCATATTAAGCATTCTATTCACAATAAAATAAAAAATGTTTTAAAGTTTTGATGGTGGTTACTTCTGGGGGGATGTAGTAAGTACTGGAAAAGGGCACAGAACTTTTGGATTTCTGGTAATACTCTATTGCTTAATCTTGATGTGGGTGACAATAGTGTGTTCATTATGTGAAAATTCATTGTTATAAATTAAGATCATGCACTTTTCTGAATGTACACTTCAATGAAATGTAAAAAAGAATAATTTAAATATTTTAAATGCTAATATTTTAGAGAAAATTGGCAGGTAAAAGAAAAGAAAATCAAGACTGTCAGAAAATAAACAGGACAGAATTAGAAGATATTAATTATTTGGCTCTAACATGAAGTAATTAAATATTTTTTTCCATTTTGTTTCATACTTTTCATAGTCTGAAGTTCTGTTAACTACAACTTTTATAGTTATATGAGTAACTAATCCCACAACCCAGAAATCTTAATATTTACTTACCTGGACAAACCTAAAAATCACATATAATAAATAACAAAATCTGGTCATTTTTAATGATTATGACTCACATGTGCTAAAAGATCTATGTATAGTAAGAATGACATTCACTAGCTTTAAATGATAATATTAATATCATTAACTGTATTTACAACATAAATCCTGGCTTGAAAATAGTATTACAGGAAGTTTAGAACATAATAATTTATTTCTGGATTCTCAGTTCTGTTCCATATACCTATTATTACACCAATAACACATCTTCTTGAATATTCTGACTTTATAGTACGTTTTGAAATACTGTATGGAGTAGAGTAAGTCCTCCAGCTTTGTTCATCTTTTTCAAAACAGTTTTAGCTATCATAGGTCCATTACATTTCCCAATAAATTTGAGAGTCAGCTTGTCAATTTCTACAAAAAAAATCTAGCTGGAATTTTCATATAGGGATTGCACTGAATTTATGGATCAATTTGGGAGAACTGCCATCTTGACAATATTTAGTCTCCTCGTGTATGAACTAGAATGCTCTCCATTTATGAAGGTCTTTAATTTCTTTCAGTCATATTTTATAGTTTTCACCGCACAAGTCTTAAACTTCTATTAGCTGTATTTCTAAGACTTTCATTTTTTATACTATTGGGAATAGTATCAATTTAATTTTAAAACTATTTTCTGCTTATAAGAGAAACTGAAAGTTTTTTATAAATTAATGCTGTACTTTGCAACCTTGTTGAACTCTTTTATAAATTCTAATAATTTTTTTTTTGTGGATCCCATGGATTTTTGTAGATTTTCTACTTACAGGATCAAATAATCTGCAAATAAATTCTCCATTTTTTATGCTTTTATTTTGCCTTGCTGCATTGCCTAGAACTTGCTGAATAACTGTTGAATAGAATATTCAATAATACTGATATTCAATATTCAATACCAAATACAGGTGGCAAGAGCAAACATCTTTGCCTTGTTCTCTCTCTTAGTGGGAAAGCATCTCATCTTTCAGTCTTCTGTATGATGTTATTAGCTGCAGGTTTTTTGTAGATGCTTTTTATCAGGTGAGGAAGTTCTCTTTGATTCCTAGTTTGTTGAGAGTCCTTATCATGGCTGGGTCCTGGGTTTTGTCAAATGCGTTTTCTACATGCTGTTGTTCAGTCATTCAGTTGTGTCTGACTCTTTGTGACCCCACGGACTGCAGCCTGCCAGACTTCCCTGTCCTTCACTACCTCCTAGAATTTGCTCAAATTCATGTTCATTGAGTCGGTGATGCCATCCAACCATCTCATCCTCTATTGCCCCCTTCTCTTGCCCTCAATCTTTCCCAGCATCAGGGTCTTTTCCAATGAGTTGGCTTTTTGCATCAAGTGGCCAAAGTTTTTTGTCTACATTTATTGAGATGAAAATGCTTTTATTCTTCATTCTATTAATGTAGTATATTACATCAATTAATTTCAACTTTACTATAATTGGGACACTTTTTATGAACTGCTTTTACTCTTGAGTATAGGTCACACTTTCTTCTTTCTTTGCATATCCCACAATACTTTGTTGAAAATGGACATTAGAGATGAATTTATTGTAGCATTTCTGGATTGCTATATTTTCCCCCTGAACATTTTTTTGAGTGTGTGTTTGTTTCTGTTTATTTCTTGTTTAATAATTTGCCTGGATTAAATCTGTGAAATCTACCACCTCTGTTGGGTGAGGTCAATGATGGCTTCTTTCTGTTTTGTTTTCTTTTTTAATTCTTGCTTTTATTTTTAATCTTGACTTCCTAGTTGTCGCCCCTGTGTCTGCATAGCTTAATGACTGGCTAATGATTTGACCGATACTGTGATCAAACAGCCCAGCCCAGTAAGACTTCCATTCTCTGCTGACGGATCTATCTGTGGATACAGGTAGAGTACACTCAAAGGACTAGACTACCCTCAAAGTCCAGGCCATCTTCAAGAGGATCACAGCTTTGGTTGTCCACCTGCCCCTCATTTCCTCTACGCTCAGCCTCAGGATTGGCCAGGAGTACAAAGTTAGCTTGGCTCTAGGTTGCTGCATACGTGGGCAGCCTCATCTAGAAATATGCCTTCCTCAAGAAAACAGAGTCACTGGCCCTCCCCAGTCGCCAGCCACCAAAATCATGCCCACCACTGGTCATGAGTGTTGCCCATTATTTCAAATCAAGTGAGTTCTCTTTGACCACAGCAGCATCCTGCCAGTCCTTATGGACGATGGTCTCCCCACCCCCAGAACCTCCACGACAACTGGGGCAAGGAATGGGTGCAGAGCCCCAAGCAAGAATTCCACAAACGCCCACTATTCTTAATAGAAGTTCAGCAGTTGTTCTAGTATAAACATTTCTCAGATTGTTTTATGCGTTTATTGAATTTCTAGTGCTCTGGAAATGAAATGATTGTTTTTGTTCATTCTGTTCAATTTTATGTTTGCTTTTTTAAAGACAGGGTTCGCTGACCTCCTTACTTGGCCATAGCCAGAAGTCCTGCCCCAGGATTTATTTTTGAATGCTGTGGATACTACGCAAAACTTGGTACTCCAAATTATTTACAACCCATCCATTGTGATTTTTACAATGTCAAATGTTACATAGTTCTTCGTAGGTCTGATAAAACATTTATCTTTTCAAGTGAATAAGGTCTAACTGGCAATTGTAGAATAAAAACACCCACCCTTGATAAATTAAAAATTTAAGTCAAACCATTTCAGGTTCCAATTCTGGATATATAGTAGAAACTCAGTAAATGACCCCCTGGCTCATAGATGTGGATTACCATGTATATTTTGAGGAGAAATGGGCTTATTTCCCTCTATTTTTACAATATTTCTGCCTACAGTGTTTCATCAAACATTTATAACAAATGCCATATGAAGGATATAATTAAGGATTATTTTAAAAATACCTTCCCTAAAAATATCCAAGAATAGCTACGTTTTACTTGTTCACATGATCTTCCTGTTGAAAGTCATAGTGGGTTTTCCATTTAATCTCAAGGAAGCATCTGATTGAGATGTGGTTAAAACAGCAATATCATTTGATTAATATATTGAAACTGTCAGGGTCATCTTCATTTACCTCAATAAAGACTGTTCATTACTTTCAGCGGTGCTTTACTGTTCTATGTCTGAAATTATGAGATAGAGCCAGAAAAACAGGAGGAAATTCAGGACCTCTAGTTCCTATCTCTGAAATAAAAGAACACAGAACTTCCTATAGCATGTGTCAACCTGGGAACACAGACTGTTTTGCCAACATCAACTAAACTCACCACAGCTAGTGAAGTTCAAATCAATATCAGTCCCTTACAGGAACATAATTTATGTATTTGCCTAAGATCATGTAACAGATTGGTACGACAACCAGAAAAGTAGACATGCTTGTCCTTTAATCACCACAACCCGGTCTCCCTCTCTTTACATCAAAACCAAACTAAAGGGCCAGCTACCCAAATCTTTATCCCAGCACCCCTTCTGCTCGACAGTTTTCCTAAAAATGAAGGATGTGTCCATCAGTCCCTTCAAATGAACTGCAAGTATGATCTCAAAGGCATGTTCAAAGTCATGTTAGTTGCTCAGTCGTGTCTGACTCTTTGCAAGCCCATGGACTGTAGCCCACCAGGCTCCTCTGTCCATGGAATTTTCCAGGCAAGTACACTGGAGTGGGTAGCCAGTCCCTTCTCCAGGGGATCTTCCCGACCCAGGGTTCAAACCCAGGTCTCCCACATTGCAGGCAGATTCCTTATCATCTGAGCCACCAGGGAAGTGTGACCACAAAACCAGATCTCAAATAAACTAACAAAGCACAGATTGATTTTGCTGTTTCAGTCCAGAATGGAATAGATGTCTGCAACATTTGCAACATTCTTCTCCAATTTTCTCCATGAGCAGTTGCAGTTTTAGCCACCATCAGTTCTTACCATGTTAAAACACATTTTCAGAGCTTCTTCTCTATAATGAAACCACTTCGAAGGTTCCAAATTGCTTTCTCATGGGGGATGTTACCCTATATATCCTGATAACTGTTTTAATACTCATTTAAGAAAGGTAGGGAGCAGGTATTATAATGCCAGTGAAAGGAAAACCAAGTGCTTAAAGAATGCCCCCCAGAGGTCTCAGAGTTCATAAACAGCAAAGTGACAAGCCAAAGTCACTGAAGCTGGTACAGAGCTGTGTCTAAAAAAGTAAGCTGACCCCTATCCTGAGTCCTCATAGGAAATGAGTCAAAATTATAGGCGAATACAAGAGCTAGATGAATACTCTCACCTGTTTGCACATCTATTCACATGAACACCTTCATTCATGTATCAAAGGTATTATTTTGTATATTAATTAACCCAACAATGTTTCCTAGTTTATCCAGATGATTGTACAAAAAACAGAATGAGCCTTTCCCCATATCCTCAAACTTATTTGGATAATGAAATCTATATTTGCCTCATTATTTACTCACAGCCTTGGCTGAACAGATACTATCCATCTACACTGGGAGACATTTTCCTTTTCAAAATACCCCCAACAAAACCAGATTCCCACCTGGACTACTGTGCCTTTTTCATGGCAACATAGAAAGATGAAAGCCATTCATATGAACACTATTGCTTTTTCTCTACATGAAATCTGTTTTGTTGAACTTCTGATTACATTTAGAATAAATACAAAACTCTGAAAAGATATTCAAGTTGAGGTCTGAAGTGGGAAAACTTACACAGAAGTAGAAGCAGAAAACACAAATCATGATTTTTAATGTCACAATGGGAAAGAGTAAGATCAGTCAACTTTCTATCAAATTCATTTTCATGATACATTCATAAATATTCAGAAGACAATAATGACTTCAAATTCCATCAGACTAGAGGTTCTAAGTACTAGACTTAAAATCAGAATACCCAAGGACTTACTGTTACTATCACTAATTATTTAGAGACTTCCCAGGTGGCTCAGTGGTAAAGAATCCGCCTGCCAAACAGGAGATGCAAATTCAATTCCTGGGTCAGGAAGGTCCCTGGAGAAGGAAATGGCAACCCGCTCCAGTATTCTTGCCTGGGAAATCCCAGGGTGAGGGGAGCCTGGTGGGCTACAGTCCATAGGGTTGCTGTGGAACAAGCACAAGCCACAGACCCCTAACACTGTGTCATTACACGGCTTGCCTGTAAGGAGCTTACATTCTGGAATAGAATCAGAACGTTCACATAACACAGAAAAAAAAATTACATGAACACAGTTACCCCCATTCCTTGATTTGTTTACTAGATATACCCAAACCATCTTGGCAGAAAAGAAACTTGTGTGTATGAGAATTCTTTTCCAATTACACAGCATCCCTTGTCCTTATCCTTCACTAGCAGCACTGGTCCCTCGAGCGAGAGCCGGCAGAGCCACGTGGAGATGTGCCCTCGGAGGCAGCAGGAGGCAGTGCGGGGACAAGGCACTCAGCTCCAACCTGGGACTAAAGATCTGGGCTCCAGGAGCCTGGGCTTTTAATAAAACAGTTTGGCTGGGTTGATGCTTCAGTTGACCAATTCTTTCTCAAAATCCCTTTCTGTAAATGTACTGGGTTGGCCAAACAGTTCGTTCGGGTTTTTCTGTAAGATGTTAGGGAAAAGCCCAAACGAATTTTTGGCCAACCCAGTATAAGAGTATTTAGAATTCCAGAGCTGGAGGGATCTTTGCAGGGGAGTCCACAGGGGGTTCACACACTTTCCTGAACTGCTGCCAGCCAGGACCTGATCTCCAGCCCCCGACCCGGCTGTGCGAGGCTAGGGCCCATTTGGAAATGGCACTAGCACTGCTTCTTGGCGCAGGCCTGGGTTACCTAAGAGAAACTTTCAAGAGGAGCTCTTGGACAGAATTCCAAATATACTGAGAGAGAAACACCGAGTGTAAGAAAAATACAGGACACGCCTTGGGTTAAAGAGAAAAGGTGCTAACTGGTGTCGAGCGTCGAGAATAGGTCCGGGGGCAGTGCAGGGAAGAGAGGCAGAAACAAGAGCTGTGAGATGGCTGGAGTCAAGGGCCTGAAGCCTGTAAGAACACTAGGGTTAATCTCAGACAGCTCAGGAAGCTGGTGAGAAACACAGGGTCCGATCTCACTGGCTTTGGCACAGAGGGTTACCACCAGGAAATGCTCTTTCTGTGTTTGGGGATACTAACATTTTGCCAGTGACATCCTCCAAAGAGGACCAAAATATGAGCCTGTGCCCCTGAAAGCCTTGAAAGCGCACCAGATTCAAGCCCTGGTGTGGTCACAAACGGGCTCTGTGTCCTAGGAACCGGCCTGAAGCATCCTCTAAGCTCAGTTTCTGCGTCTCTAACCACGAGGGACTGACTCCTTGAATTAAGTCTGTCCCAGGTATAAGATTTCTATACGTGGAGTGCTCGAAGTTCCCGCAAGGAAAGTTTTTTTGTCAATTACAAATGGCTTTAAGAGCCTTGTCAACTCCGTCTTTCTCCCATCCCTGTTCTCCTCAGCACAAGCAAGAACATCACTTAAAAAGCATCGTTAGCTACAGGTAACAGGCAGAAGGGAAGAGAGAGACTGTAAATGAGCTCTTTAGAGTCAAGCCCCACCAAGCCATTATTAATGCCTTGCACTAGCCAGAATGGGGAGGCATGAGTTTCCTTCAGAAGCCATTCTGAACGCGTACCTGGCCATTTAAATTCACAAGGCATGTGTTGTCACATTTTGTTCCTTATTAACAATGGCCCAGAAGCCAGGGCATGCCGACAGGTCTCTCCAGACCCCCAGAATACCGGGTGAGGGAGTGTTAGCAGCAATGCCCTTTGCTCATTCTTGTTACGCTACTTAAGGACAAGCCCTGCCCTCTCACTCACCTCCCTCCTCCTCCCGCCCCCTGTATTTTTCACTAGAAACTATTCCATCAAGAACATGGAACTCCGAACTCCACACAGGCACACTATCCATTTTAAAGGCATCATATCTTGTGTCTTCACTTCTTGGAAGCTCATTAGAAGCTGGGTCTTTAGAGCATCTACTTCACTAAAATCTTCTCCAATCACTTGAAGCATAAAACCAGTCAAGAGAGGACAGGGCGGGTGGCAGGGTGGGGAGTAGCGGGAAAAGAAAGAAAGAAAATGGGATGAACAGAGGCCGAGGGAGGCTGGCTTCGGAGTGGAGTGTGTGACACCGCAGACAAAGAACGGCCGGCGCTGGAAGGGAGACAATGACGGCTCAGAGCTAACGCGGAGTGGGCTGGGGCTGCCAGGGAAGGGGCTCCCCACATCCGAAACCCAAGCTCGCCTGGTGCCGCTGACCAGCTCATAGCAGCTGCTCCACTGCAGAGAGCCTCATCCAGTCATTTCCTGGCTGAAAGGATGTCTACTGTTTTAATTACGTCTGCTTTTTTTTTCTTTAAGATAAGAAATAACACCTCTTCATCCCCACATTCCCCAGACACAGCTGTACTTTTAACTATCCAAAGAACAAACAACAATTTGGGTTTCTTGAAGGGTTGAGAATTGCTCGTGAAATAAATAATTAAAGGGGGGGGGGAAAAAAGAAGTTCAACAAAGTAGTTCAAATCTGTGCTGGTTTGAAAAACACAGGTAGAAAACTTGGGGTCCTAAGTGGAATGGGGTTTGGGAGACCGGGGCTGTTAATGCCAGGAAATGAACCTTAACCTGATGCTAACAGCGCCCTTTGTCCTGTTTAGCTGTAGCGTGATAAGACGATGCACAGGAGTTGAGTTTTTCAAATTTCACCTCTCCTCTTTCCCCAGAAAGATCTAGAACAGGTTAGTTCACTCGAGAGCCCTAGTCATCCTTGACAGAAAAAGAATTGGGGATTTCTCAAGTAATATGTGTAAAATCTTTCTTAACCTAGAAAACATTAGGGAAAAAAATCAATGCAGAACTAAGATCTAAAACTAAAACCTGGAGAAGAGGAAATCTAACAACTGCAGCTCCTATAGTCTAGGATGCTGAAAAGATGATCACTGCACGGCTTGGCTTGATCTTTTAAAAACTGCTGTTTACAAACAAAGCACTAACTAAATAATACCCCAGGTAGTACACGATGACAGGAATAGGGTTTGCTCTTTTAAATTACAACAGATTGGGAAAAAATATTTAAATACCATCAAACAACAAATTAAAAGGAAACATCTCGTCTAACTGGAAGAATGTAGATCTAGCTGGGAAAATTGACTTCCATCCACCCTCCACTCTCCTGAAAGGAGATTAGAAGGAGAAAACAGAAAAACATACGTCTTCGAGATGAATTTTGGTAATGAGCGCTATAAACATTCATAGGAAGACAGGTTCGTATTTCACAGATCTTGGAAAAAAATGTTTTAATATATACATGTGAGTCAAACACTTCCGTAAAATGCATTTAATGTTTAATTGTTTTTATACACTGCCAGAGGGAGTTAGTTTTATCACTCACCTGATGAAGCCTGATCTCTCTAAAATCATCTCACCCTACGGTGTTAAAGATGTTACTGCTATGACATAATTCAACCTTAAGATATCTTGTGGGAAACACAGGTCAGTCTTAAAGCACCAGGTTGGTGAACAGTCATTATTTAATCGCCTGACCTTGAATTTCAGGGGTTGTATATTTATCTGTTGGTTAGAGGCTGCCACTTGAGATCATGTGCTAGGTACGGGTTTTCCAAATTTAAGTGGGCTTTATAAAATAAGCTGACTCTTCTTGTTCAGAACAAATGAGGCATCAAAAAAAAAAAAAATTCTCCTCTCCTGTCCTTACTTCTAATAAGGGAGAGAGGGAGAAATAGGGAGAAAGAGAATGGAAGGAGAGAGAGACCTGTAGCCCTCCCCTCCTCACCTGGTTTAGAGTGAACAAGTCAGGAAACATTTCACAATCTCTGATCAAAATGGAGAAAAAGGTGGCTAGTATGTTTTCTCATTCAGCTGAAGTCGTTCTGTTGACCTCTCACAAGCAAACAATTTCTGGGCCAACTTTGCATCCAACCACAGTTGGCGATGGATTGAAATTGATTTTCTATATTCTTTTATCAAATTAAAACAATAAAACAGGTAGTTATACTAATAGCAAATATTGAATATATCTTACCCTATGTCAGACACTGTTCTAAGTACTTGCATGTATTACTCCTTTAAGCCTCCCAACAACCCCCAAGGTAGGTACTGTATACACATGAACACAAACTTGGTTACACATGAGAAATAAAAAGCTTCACAATGGCGGCGGTATAAAGAGATAGAGGTGGGTAATAATTTTCAAAAGGAATCTCTGAATTCCACGTATCCTATAATATAGGATGTTGCCCTGTATACTGCTGGGGCCAAATGTTACACAAAGAAAACACAAAGGAATCTTTTAGCTACATTTCATTTAAATAGCCTAGCTCAGAAGCTTCTACTGAAGAGAAAACTAATCTCTACTAGAAAAGTAAGATTTTAAAAAGATTAGGAAATAAAAAGAAATGTAATGGAGGGTGAAAAGACTTCACAGAAGCTACAAATCTGCCATCAACTTGAGGAAAATTGTCTACACTCACTTAGAGGACAAAAGAAAATCTCCAAAGAAAACTGGGTGGTTCTCCTTAGAAATCATAATCAGCTTCCACTTCCTCGGATGCATCCTAATGCCAATTCCCAGTAGCTAAAATAATAGTAAAGATACAGAAAAGGAAGCAAAAGGAGGATAGGAAATGTTTATGAATTCTATTACATTTGGGGGCAGGGCAAGGAAGCCTGGGAGATCTAGAAAGAAAGAAGAAAAATAAATAACAAATGAAAAGGTGTTCCTGTATCAATTACTATTGCCTTCTCAACCATTTTCAATCCATTTAAAATCTTTGGAATAAAAGATTATGTATAGGTTGTATTCCAAAGTCACTGGCCCAGAAAAGCCTTGGAAGACCAGGCTGATCACTCTCTTCCATACAGCTAACTGAGAAAGTTGGGGGGAAATACTAGTCTTCCAGTTCAGTCACTCAGTCGTGTCTGACTCTTTGAGACCCCATGAATCACAGCATGCCAGGCCTCCCTGTCCATCACCAACTCCTGGAGTTTACTCAAACTCATGCCCATCGAGTCAGTGATGCCATCCAGCCATCTCATCCTCTTTCGTCCCCTTCTCCTCCTGCCCCCAATCCCTCCCAGCATCAGGGTCTTTTCCAATGAGTCAACTCTTCGCATGAGGTGGCCAAAGGATTGGAGTTTCAGCTTCAGCATTAGTCCTTCCAATGAACACTCAGGACTGATCTCCTTTAGGCTGGACTGGTTGGATCTCCTTGCAGTCCAAGGGACTCTCAAGAGTCTTCTCCAACACCACAGTTCAAAAGCATCAATTCTTCGGCGCTCAGCTTTCTTCACAGTCCAACTCTCACATCCATACATGACCACTGGAAAAACCATAGCCTTGACTAGACAGACCTTTGTTGGCAAAGTAATGTCTCTGCTTTTAAATATGCTATCCAGGTTGGTCATAACTTTCCTTCCAAGGAGTAAGCGTCTTTTAATTTCATGGCTGCAATCACCATCTGCAGTGATTTTGGAGCCCAAAAAAATTAAATCTGATAGTGTTTCCACTGTTTCCCCATCTATTTCCCATGAAGTGATGGGACCAGATGCCATGATCTTAGTTTTCTGAATGTCAACTTTTTCACTCTCCTCCTTCACTTTCATCAAGAGGCTTTTTAGTTCCTCTTCAAATACTAGTCTTACCAGACTCCAATTCTTGACCCTCTGCCTTTCCCATCCCATCCAGAGAAGCCACTGGCTTCCATTCACCAACCAACACTGCTTTTCTGCTCTTTGACTAACATCTCCCAAAAGCCTGCCTCTTCAGAGACATGGCCCTTTCAGCCACATTAATTCAAAAACTCACAGTCATTCATTTGGCCCTACTGTCAAAGAGAATTTTTCATCAGTAAGAAATGGCATTGTTGGGTGTTGTTAAGTCAATTTGGACTGCTGAGAAAAGAGATTCCAATGTCTAGGATTAATATTTGTGATATTTACTCTAGAGTTAGAATATTTTTTTTAAATGTTTTCACATGGTGTTTACGGGTTCCTGACCTTTTAAAATCATATCACATGGTGAGAACCAAACATTTTCTGACCAAATATTTCCTCAAATAAAGGAGGTTTATTAGAAATAGTTTACCACCTATTATTCCCTTATGGCCGTGGAGCCTAAAGGAACTCCAAAGAGAAACTATGGGCTGACAAGAGATGAAAAGGCAAATGACAAATCTTATTCTTTTTTTCTCACAAGTTAAAAGCCTGCCTTTATATTGATTTTCAGATACTGAATATACATAGTTCATCTTCCAGATAATCTCAATGTGTCTTACTCTAATAAGCAAATAAAATTTATGAGAATGGAAAAAAGAGATGGATCCATATCTGTAAACAACCTTTACACACACGCGCACACACACACACACACACACACACACACATTCATTAACCTGATTCACAGCTGATCCAGCTACAGAACAGATTTTCCTGTCAGCCCCAAACTGTGCCCCATCTTCACAGGAATATAGACCCACTGTATGCTTCCCCATGCCACAAGCTCTTTACCAGTGGATTTGACAGAAAGGGGACACTGAAAGTGCTCATAAATTATTATTTGTATATTTGGCTTAAGCTGGAGTTCTCTGAATATCTAAAACACTCAGTTTTCCTTAAAATTGTAATGTCTTACAAACCTTGACGTGATGGTAGTTGCTCCTGTGAATTTGAGTTCTTACTATAACATCATGATTGATACCCAAAACACAGTCTGTGTAACACAGACTGTTTGCCTCAGTCTGCCTACATCTGTAGGCATCGATCTGTTCAAATCCAACAACAGCTAATACTGGGCGAGAACATGAGCCCATGCCTATTGTTAACATGTGATGAGCTTCTCAGTCCCTAGAATTTTGGTTTACCAACTGGGAACTGCCAGGAAGACAGAGAGTGGGGTCAAAGTCAGGAATCAACAAGCCCACAGTTTCCAGACTTTATTCTGCCACTTGAGTTATCTCAGTTTTTTAGAGTAAGATTTCCCGCAGCCATCTCATCACAAATGTTGCCTATCCTGACCCACTTCCCTAGTCCATGCCACAGTTCAGCTTAGATAACGTGTGTGTGTGTGTGAGAGAGAGAGAGAGAGAGAGAGAGAGAGAGAGAGAGAGAGAGAGACCCTCAGTGGTGTCTAATTCTCTGAGATCATAAACTGTAACCTGCCAGACTCCTCTTTCCATGGAATCCTCCAGGCAAGATTACTGGAGTGAGTTGACATTCCCTTCCCCAGGGCATCTTCCCCCTCCGGGATTGAACCTGGTTCTCCTGCATTGCAGGAGAATTCTTTACCCTGTGAGCCAGCAGTGAAGTCAAAATAGAATGTGTTCCCCCAGCCAGTTCCTAGGTCTCTTATTCTGGTTAGCAAGACATCTTTCCTCTAAGGTGTTCTGTCCTCAATCAACTATGCTGATCAACGTTTAGCAGTCCTTACATGAGTGAATTCTCTGACTCAGCAGTAATGTGTTATGTGTGCTGTGCGTCTGCATGCTCAACCGCTCAGTCGTGTCCGACTCTTTGGGACCCCATGGACCGCAGCCCACCAGGCTCCTTGCATGGGATTTCTCAGGCAAGATTATTGCAGTAGATTGCCATTCCCTCCTCCAGCATGTATAATAATAATCACATATCTGAAATATCACTTCACTAAGAAGTTCTTTTTTTTTAATTTTTTTATTTATTTATTTTTCCATTTATTTTTATTAGTTGGAGGCTAATTACTTTACTACATTGCAGTGGTTTTTGTCATACATTGAAATGAATTAGCCATGGATTTACATGTATTCCCCATCCCGGTCCCCCCTTCCACCTCCCTCTCCACCCCATCCCTCTGGGTCTTCCCAGTGCACCAGGCCTGAGCACTTGTCTCATGCATCCAACCTGGGCTGGTGATCTGTTTCATCCTAGATATACATGTTTTGATGCTGTTCTCTTGAAACATCCCACCCTCACCTTCTCCCACAGAGTCCACAAGTCTGTTCTATACATCTGAGTCTCTTTTTAAGAAGTTCTTAAAGAAACTAATCTCAGTAATCCAAGCATGAGAGTTGATTGTTTATTTCATTCAACAAAAATGTCCTGAGTAACAAAGGAAGGTCTAAAATCAAGGAATTTTATCACTTGAAGCTAAACTCATTTGAGACAGAATGTACGTGTCCGACTCTTTGCAACCCCATGGACTATACAGTCCATGGAATTCTCCAGGCCAGAATACTGGAGTGGGTAGCCTTTCCCTTCTCCACGGGATCTTCCTAACCCAGGGATTGAACCCAGGTCTCCCGCAATGCAGGCGGATTCTTTACCAGCTGAGCCACAGGGGAAGCCCTATTGCATAATACTATTATTTAAACATCCTGAGGCTGGGCTTACCATTTGTTGAGCGGATGGCTGGATACTATAGAAAATGAATGAACTTCTGGCTATTCAGAGAAATTGCTTTCAACTAAGATGGTATGGAAATAAGCACTGCTTTCATTGGCTTCCTCCACGTTCTAAAAATTTTGTTTCCCAGAGAAAAAGGTAGCTTCACCCTCCCATGCATGAAAATGGCACAAAATATACTAACTAAAGTGAAGGAGCATCAGAAAAACTTCATCCTTTATGCTCCACCATGCTCCACTTAAAAAAAAAAAAAAAAAAGCATTCATCTTAGCTACAAATACTAGGGCCCTGTTTAGAAGTTAGTTCTAGACCTTTCTTTAAAAGGCTCATTTCACTTGATTCCAAACTGCATATATGGCATTCAGCAGCAGGAACAAATTTAAATCAGATGTTTTGACTGGGGTGATTGGAAATTTGTACCACTGATAAGTACACCTATATATACACATACACACACACACATCTATGTTTGTGCCATATGGCAGAAGTGTTTTCTAAATGTTAGCATTCATTCAAACTGAATATGTAAATATATACTTATTTGCTAGTAAAGTCATATTTACTCTTTAATTCATTCTCTTTGTAGGGGGAAGATTAGTCTGCACCATTTAAAAACTGAATTAGTAATTTTTCATTCAAAGAAATGCTATTTGTTTTCAAGCCCATAACTAACTAGAACTAAATCAATAAAACATAACTGTTGCCAAGTGTATTAAGTCCTTAAGGTATCCTTGAATGCATTTTGTTGAGTATACTCACATATCCACAGCAGTTTCATAAGATCAACTTATGTTAGAAAAAATCATTTAGAATCAGTCAAAAGAAAGTAAGTGTCAAAATATTTTGAACAGGGCCTATGTGTGTGCTAAGTCACTTCAGTCCTCTCTGACTCTTTGCGACTCTATGGACCGTAGCCTACCAGGCTCCTCTGTCCATGGGATTCTCAGGCAAGAATACTGGAGTGGGTTGCCATTTCCTTCTCCAGAGGATCTTCCCATCTCAGGGACCAAACCCTCATATCTTACATCTCCTGTATTGGCAGGCAGGTTCTTTACCACTAGCACCACACAATAAAAAACATGAAGCTATTTCTAATTTGAAATAAGGGAAACTAATGAAATAATGATTCAATTAAACAATAACAATATATGAGGCATATAGGCCCTAAATATTATACTTTGATGATTTTGAAGAGTAGAGAAAGGCCATTCATTTAGTTATACTCCAAAGAGGGGTGTTTTTTTATTTTTCCTTTTTGGGTCATGTACACTAAGAGTTCTAATGATTTTTCTTACTTAGTGCTTAATGTTTGGCTATCTACTTCTAACTTCTTTGTCCATCTGTAGCTTGGCAAGTTTCTATATGTGGAGAAGAGATGCTTTCATTAGCTGTTAATCATTTTCCCAAAGTGCTATAAACAATTTATTCTCTTATTCAACCTATCTTAAACATTCTACCTCTGAAAAATAAGGGGAAAGGGAGGAAAACCTTTTTCATGGAGAATCACCAGGAAAATTTCTACTTGTCTGAGTTATAAAAATTTCTGAATTTGTAAGCCTAAATTAATTTTTACATATATTAGAGAAGTAATATAAACCTCAAAAAAGGTCTATAGAGGTTTTCACTTACTTATTATGTAATACCTCTTCCATCAGACAAATTTTCTTGTGAGAAAATTTGACCTTAGACCTTCAAATGGGAAGTTTTGAGAAACAGAGTTTTTGCAAGTTTGGCAACCAAAAAACTTTTACTTTGGAGCTAATTCAATGAAGAAAAGGAGATAAAAGGGATGCTGTTTCAATTCAAAGACAAGTTTTGCTTCTACAATCTAAGCTTCAGTTCCCTGATGTATGACAATCTATTACCTTGTATTTGCCAGAGGACATAAATTGTGAGTGTTACAGGCAGCGGTGACAGACATACCTGGAAGGTCAATGTGACTTAAGGCTTCCATCGTCCCCGCTCACTCCCTCCTCCCAGCCTCCTCTGCATCCTCAGCCATCCAGCCCATCCGCTCTTTTTGCATGCTGCCCAGCTCTCAGTTTCCTTCCAGAGGCTGTCCTGCCATCCAAAGGCAGCATTTATGACCTAATACCTACACTTCTGAAGTTTCCACCAAGGGAGCTTCGAACCTTCATTCACCGACACCCTTCACCACCAAAGAAAATGCTCCTTAGTCCATGTGGGCACTTGTTTAGCACTCTCCCAGGAGACCTCTTTGATTAACAAATAAAATGCCTACCTTTTAAACCACTGAGTCAAGTTTCCTCAGAATCTGGCTCTAGCCTACCTTTCCAGCTCTGGGTTCTATTTCCGTCCTTCATCCTCATTATCCAATGATGTGGACACCTAATGAGATCCCATAGGGGGCACTGAAACATTACTAATAAATCAGAAATACAGAGCCAGTTAACTCAGGTTTCTACACTCAAATTCCTTACTCACTAGTGAAATGTAAACCAGACCGACTAACATCAAAGGAAACAATGTCCTGTGCAAAGAAACCACGTGACTGTATCCTCCAAGATTACCTTTGTCTATGGTGAGGACAACCAACTGTATCCAGTTGTGAGTGATTAAAGAAGACTGTAAAATGCAATGCAAGCCCAAATAAGTTACAATAACATGTTGCGTTCAGAGCATGTAATAGACATCTTTTGAGCATAAAGAAACAGGGAGAAAGGCATGCATGCGTGCTACGGTCACTTCAGTTGTGTCTGACTGTTTGTGACCTTATGGACTGTAGCCCACCAAGCTCCTCTGTCCATGGGGTTCTCCAGGCAAGAATACTGGAGTGGCTTGCCATGCCTTCCTCCAGGGGATCTTCCCCAGCCAGGGATCAAACTCATGTCTCCTCCATTGCAGGAGGAGTCTTTACTGCTGAGCCACAGGAGAAGCCCTGGAGAAAGGTATACTACTCTTATTAATAGAAAATCATTTCTCCCTCACTATCCATCCCACTAGGAAATGTTCAACAAATATTAGGAGCCAGATGCTTAGCTTGCCAGGGACACCTGCATAGTTCAGTTTACCTTCACCCTTTTCACCTGGGCACCCTCCAACAGCACGGACACACCTTACCCTTCTTCCTCTTTCCTGGGCTCATGTCATCTCTTTATCTGGAGTACCTCCCTTACATTTTTTCTCAGCCACCTGCAATTCCAACTGTCCTTTAAGATTCTACTTTTTCTGTGGCATCTTCCTTAACCTCACTGACAGTGACAGTGAAATTCGCTCAGTCATGTCCGACTCTTTGAGACCCCAGGCTCCTCCGCCCATGGAATTCTCCAGGCCAGAATACAGGAGTGGGTAGCTGTTCGCTTTTCCAGGGGATGCTCCTAACCCAGGGATTGAACCCAGGTCTCCTGTACTACAGGCGGATTCGTTACCATCTGAGCCATCAAGGAAGCCTGAGAAAACTGGAGTGGGGAGCCTATCCCTTCTCCAGGGGGTCCTCCCAACCCAGGAATCGAACTGGGGTCTCCTACATTGCAGGCAGATTCTTTACCAACTACGTTACCAGGGAAGCCCCTTTAATCTAGCCATAAGCAAACCTTCTGTTCTCTGAAATTCTATATTATCTCTGACACAATGCTGTATTGTCTTCTGTGCCAATTTTCTTGAGAAAAAAATTTACACCGACTTCATGCTAAGTCCTGTTCCCAGAGTCTTCTGTGCATTTTTCTATTTATTTTTCAAAACAGCCTTGAATGGTATCTTCATTCTATTTTACACATGAATAAACTGAGGTTTGTTGAAGTTACATAATGTTCTCACAGTCATATACCCAGGAATGGGCATGGTTTAAACTTAGATTACCTAATTCTGGAGGTTGAGCTCTTACCACAGAACTTTAGTCTGACCTCCTCAGTTTAAGTTATTTGATGGCAAGCATCACATTTTTGGTATCTATGTACCTCTCCACAGTCCCCAAAAGGAGACCCCTTCTTTGACCATCAGGCGTAGTCAATAAATGTACGTCAGCAATGGTGTTGGGTCTCCTTGCCTCTTCTGAGAGGAATGATGTGTATATTCCACTACATCTTCAACTTTCCAGCATGTGAGGAGGCTCCCTTTGGTTGTATAGGCAAAGTCAATCTCTACAGGAGCAGCACTGCAGAAGCTATACAACTTGGAACCACCTTTCCATCATCTTCTGCTAAAGCAGTCTATTAGTCACAGGTTTTTAATCTTTCCTGGTCAACCTCCTTCTCAGCTCTTTTGAGAACTCACCATTCAACACTGTTCTGACTTCCCAACAGTAGAACAGTGTAGTAATGCCACATCCTCCTCTGTTAAGCAGCTTGACATAAGTATCCAACTAACTAGTGAGTGGAGCCATCAAAACGACTAGACTTTGGATGGATGTCCAAAAGTCTAATGCAGATATAACTTAATTTGGAATCAGATGATTCATCAAAGAAGGAAGGAGTACAAAGATTTAGTTATATGTTTATCATGTTCCCCCAAATTGGGAACAGCCTAAATGTCCAATACAGAGGAACAGCTTAAATAAACAATGGTGTATCCAAACAATGAAGTGCCGCACAGCCATTAGAAATTATTCAGTCATTCAACAAATACAAATGAGTGCCTCCCTGTATGAGATAAACAGGAAAGAAATGACAATATCCCTCATGGTGCTTAGAATCTAGATGACAATGTAGGAGAATATGCAAGGGAAAATTTTATGTTGTGGAGTGACTCAGTGGGTTGCAATGGAATATAATTTATACAAGTTAAACATTTTGTTATTACAGCTTTTCATAATTTGATGATATATGTGCTCTATGTTCATAGCCTGCCTTGAAGAAATAGACCTTTTCATGAGTAGGTCTGGTGATATTTAATGCTATAGGATAAAGTAAAACTGCATATTCTCAACAAAATTTTGAGTGAAACCAAGGTAAGTACAAATCAAATAAAGGTTAATTTGACTCTCAACTGAAATTAATTTTAGGATGCTTTAAAAAAATTTTATATGCTCATTATTAATATATATTTAAGTGCAAATTAAAAGGCTTCTATTAGTCAATTATGTTGTAAACGTATTGTCTATTGACATGCTAAAAAAAACAGAAAGAGAAAGGAATCAAAGTCAAATACAAAGAGCAAAAAGAAATGAAATTTTAAACAGCTTATGAAATGGCAATTTAAAAAATCTGCCTCTCTGGGTTGTCTGGTTTTGCATAAGTCTTAAAGGTATATAAAACTAGCAAGAAGATAAACTCTATAAGAATATCTTAAGCTAAACAATAATAATCTATATAAGATTTTTAATATTCAAACCTCTTTATTCTTTCAAATTTTTAATTTTTAGGAACAGAGGGAAACTTCTTCAAGTTGATAAAGAGTATCTATAAAATATCATATCCTAAATGCTGAAAGACTGAATACTTTCTCCCTAAAATCAGGAACAAATCAAGAATGTCTGCTCTCACCATTGTTATTCAATAAACTACAGTATTAGAAGTGTTGGCCATGACTATAAAGCAGGAAAAGGAAATAGAAGGTATAGAGATGAGAGAGAATCTGTTTCTACTTGCAGGGAACACAACTGTCTATGTAGAAAACAGTAAGGAAGCTACAAAAAAAGTTCCTCCAACTTTGAGTAAGACCAGCAAGGTAGCAAGATACAAGATTAACATTCAAAATACAGTTATATTTTTATACGCCAGCAAAAAATGTGGGCACCATAATTAAAACTATAATGCCATTTACAGTCACTGAAAATAAGAGAGATATAAATCTAACAAAACATGTAAGGACTTATATGCTGAAAACTAAAAATACTGATAAATGAAATCAATGAAGTTCTAAATAAAATGGAGAGACTTGCTGAATTAATGGACTGAAATATTCAACATAGTTTTCAATAAAAATGTTAATTTCCTCAAATTGATATAAAAGTTTAATACAATTTCTATAAAAATCTCAGCAAGTTCTTTTTTTAAAGGCAAGAACATCCCAAACTTTGTATAAAAATATAAAGAAACAGAAACAGCCAAAATTATTTTTTAAAAGAATGATATGAAAGGAATCAATTACCTAATGCCAAAACTTAACAGTAATCAAGACCGCAGTAGTAGAGAAATACAGTATTTCAATGGAACAGAACAGAGGACCCCAAAATGCATCTACACAACATAAATATGTTCAAATGATTTTTCACAAAGGTTCAAAACAATTTCATGTAGGAAGGATAACTTTTTCAACAAATGGGCTGGAGCAACTGAACTTGCATAGGTAAGGGATAAAAAAGAACCTGACCCAAACCTCACACCTTATATAAAAATTAACTCAAAATGAGTCACAGACTTAAATGTAAAATGTCGAAGTAAATCTTAGAAAAAAGATTTTTCTTTCTTTCAGGAAAGAAAAAAGCCTTTGTGATCTAGAGCTAGGTAAAACGTTTGTAAACTTCATACCAGAAACAGAATGAGTAAAAGAAAAATTAACAAGCTGGACTTCACCAAACCTAAAGCTTCTGTTTTGTGAAAGACTCTTAAAAGAGAGGAAAAAAAGACAAATTATAGGCTGGGAGAAAATAACTGCAAACCACCTATTTGACAAAAGAGTACTATCTAGAATGTATAAAGAATTCTCAGAATATGTGCTCTGTTGTGTCTGACTCTTTTCGAGCCCATGGACTGTAGACGCCAGGCTCCTGTGTCCATGGGACTTTCCAGGCAAGAATACTGGAACGGGCTGCCATTTCCTACTCCAGGGGATGCTCACAACCCAGGGATCAAACAAGCATCTCCTCTGTCTCCTGCATTGGCAGGTGGATTCTTTACTATTAGTGCCACCTGGAAAGCCCCTCTCAAAACAGCAGTTAGGAATTCTCAAAACACAGCTAACAAAGATACAGGGAATAGAGATCATTCACATATTGCCAGTGGAAAGGCAAAGTAATACAGCTGCATGGAAAACAGTTTGGCAGTTTCTTTTAAAAAAAAAAAAAAAACTAAACATGCAACTACCATACCATCAAGCATATCCCAGAGAAATGAAAATTATGACCACAGAAAAACCTGTGCATCGTTCACAGTAGCTTTATTCACAGTGTGGAAATAACTTAAATGTCCTTCAAAAAGTAAGTGGTTAAAATTATGGGGTCTATCCATAGCATGGAATACTACTTAGCAATAAAAAGGAATAAACTATTGATAGATACATGTAACTTTGACAAATCCTCAGAGATTTAAGCTGAGTGAAAGTAGCCAATCCCCAAAAGCTACAAGGTTACAGAGTATATGAGTCCAATTATATAACACTCTGGAAATGACAATATTATAGAAATGGAGAACAGACTAGTATTTAAAAAGGTGTGGCTATAAAAAGATATGAGGAGTTCTGATGGTGATGGAAATGTTCTCTCTCTTGACTGTATCAATGTCAATATCTCGGTTATGATATTATAATACAGGGCTAAGAATCCATGGGATCCCTCTGTATCATGTCTTACAGCTACATGTGAATCTATAATTATCTTAAAATTAAAACTTTAATTTGAAAAATCAAAACAAATGAAGATCAGAGTTAGAGTCAGCTAACTTCCTAACAAATTTAAGAGGATGCCTACAGACAAGTGCTGGTATAGATATCTCAAGTTCAAGTACATAAAATTTTAATTTAAGAACTAATCCCGAGTCTAATTTAAAACCTCTAGCTTTCCCTTTCTCCCATGCAGTCCATGCTGCTGATATATGTACTGAATACAAACCAAAAAGAGGTATAAGACACCGTAAAAAAAAATCAAAAGTCTTCATACAACAGTACCAAAGTGGAAAGTGAGTGGATTCCACATATCTCCTTACGAAATGTGATAAATAACTCAAACAAAAGTATACGCCAATATTTTTACAGCAGTGATAAATTTCTAAATAAAGAAAACAGTCTTGTTTCTCTTTTTTTTTGGTTTTGTCTTATTTTTAACTGCTTTTTATTGGAGTATAGTTTACATTGCTGTGTTAGTTTCTGGTGTACGGCAAAGTCAATCAGTTCTATGGATACACGTATCCCCTCGTTTTTAGATTTCCTTCCAACTCAGGTCACCCACAGAGCACTGAATAGAGTTTTCTGGGCTATCCAGTAGGTTCTCATTACTTACCTATTTTATTCATAGTAGCATATATATGTCAATCCCAATCTTCTAATTCCTCCCACCCACCCTATCCCACTGATAACCATAAATTTGTGTTCTATATCTGTGACTCTAGTTCTGTGTTGAAAATAAGTTCATCTTTATCATTTTTCTAGATGCCACATATAAGTGATATTATACAATATTTATCTTTCTCCTTCTAACTTATTTTGCTGTCTATGACACTCTCTCTAGGTCTCTAGGTCCAGCTATGTCACTGCAAATGGCATCATTTCATTCCTTTCTATGGCTAATTTCACTAAATTATACTAATTTCTTATTGGGCATTTATTTGGCCCTAAGTTACTAACTTCAAATATTGTATTAATCAAAATAGTTTTGTCCAACTTCATGCAATTCATTTTCTGTAGTTAATTTTTTTTGTGAAATGAAATATCCAACAGTCTCTCGTGGCCACACTTCATCTTCCCCACTCATTCGTTAATGTGTCCACAAGCATTGTTGATAGTCTGTTATCAAGTACTGCTTGGTACTGAAGGAGGTGGGAAGATGAATTAGAAGTGGTCTCTGCTACTCACGTTTCTTTAAATATTTATTTATTTGCCTGCAATGGGTCTTAGCTACAGCACATAGGATCTCTGTTGCATCACGAGGTATCTTTCTTGGCAGCACATAGACTCTCTAGTTTTGGCATCAAAGTTCAGTAATTGTGGTGCACAGGCTTAGTTGCTCTGTGGCATGCAGGATCTTAGTTCCCCAATCAGGGATCGAACCTATATCCTCAGCATTACAAGGCAGATTCTTAACCACTGGACCACCAGGGAAGTCCTACTCATGTCTTAATAACTTCTAAAAAATGGGCTGAAAAAACTGAATCATTCCTCAATGTCTTTTTATAATTTTTTTTCATATTGTAAAGTGTGTTTTAGCTTGCTACCAATTAATGCAATTAATCCTTTAATGTTGGGCATCTATATGTTCTCTCAACTTTTCATGATTGTAATAAACAAAGAGTAGTCATAACTGACAATAAACAAAAAAGTTTAAAAGATCAAAAACTAAAAGATAAAAAATTACTTAAAAGCATCTATATGTTCTCTCAACTTTTCATGACTGTAATAAACAAAGAGTAGTCATAACTGACAATAAACAAAAAAGTTTAAAAGATCAAAAACTAAAAGATAAAAAATTACTTAAAGAACATGAAATCTTAACCTCTCAACTTAAATTGTTAGTATGAAAAGTTAGTAATTGGAGGATGATTTTTTTTCTCTTCTAAATTGTTATTTAAACCTCAGCTTCTTAATCAACTTGAGTTCCAAGTGGTTTTTGTTGACTCATTTTAAGTTACCCTTGAACTCTACCCTGCAGCCATGCTGAAATATTTTCAATTCCCTGAATTGCCTATGTTCTTTTCCAGGGATCTGGTGTATTTTCTCAGTCTTGAAAACTTTCCCACTCAACATTTTGACCGTGAGTGTGTGCTAAGTCACTTTAGTCATGTCAAACTCTTCACGACCCTATGGACTGTTGCCTACTAGGCTCCCCTGTCCATGGGATTTTCCAGGCAAGAATACCAGAGTGGATTACCATGCCTTCCTCCAGGGGATCTTCCTAAGCCAGGGATGGAATCTGAATTTCTTACATTTTCTGCATTGACAGGCGGGTTCTTTGCCACTAGCACCACCTGGGAAGCCCTTTGACTAACTATCTCCTGCTGAATCAATGGGTTTCTAAGACACTTCTTTTGTGAAATCTTCCCAGATCCCTCAGAAGTCTAGGTGAAGCATCCTTCATGTGTCTTGTAACTGTTTCACCTACTGTAATTAGCCCTTTACTTGTCTGTCTGCCCAAAGGATCTAAAGCTCTTTGAGGCAGGGATGATATTTTGTTCACTGTTTTATTGCCAGCACTAAGAAAAATGGCCTGATCCATAGCAGATGCTCAGGGAATATCCGAGAGTAATGAAAGAATGAAAATGAATGAATGAACAAAAAGATTCTTAAATCTCTTGCATAGGAAGATGGGCAACTCCTTGGTCACCCAGATGATCGGTTCTCGCTTATGAAGACGATCAACAGGATAAGCGAGCTCCCTGGAGATGCCCCGAATCTATCTTAGAGCTTCATCATTCTACCGCTACACAAACTGGACCCTTAAGCATCTTTTCAGATAACCCCACCTAATCTAACAGGTGTTTCCCATGAGTTATTCTTGGAAGTACCAGAGTCCTTTTCAGCAAATACTTTAAGGTCCTCGAAAAGATACATCACACAGCTTCAGTGTGCAATGGGCAGCTAGGAGTGTCCCCAGTGAAGGTGGCATAAAAGGCTGCCTGCAATATAATACTGAGGTAGGTTAATCTGACTGCTTCATTTTCTTGGAGAAATATTAAAGGTCTGTGTACTTTAAAGAAAGGATTTCCTGGTACTACCGAGTCTGCCGCTAAGTTCCCATCTTTCTCAGTGCTGAGACTGCAGATACTTAAACAGTAGCTTTGAGAGGGCTCGGCAGTGCTCCCATGGACAAAGGTCTTAAGACACAGGATGTATGCCAACCCCTTGTTTTCTCACGTCTCATTTCAGAAAGTTCTTCCCCTGCAAAAAAAGCAGTGCCATTTTTTTTTTCTTTCTGATCTTTGTCAACCGTGTTGCTGTAGTGCTTTGGGAAGTATTCACAGTGGTCATTACCTGCCCTGTTTATTCAGTGTTAAGTATTAACAAGGCCTGTGCTGTCTCAGCTGCTGCCATATTTCTCCAGGAAAGACGTGCCTATGTAAATGTCCTCTTGCAAACAGGAGCCTTATCTTTTGCTAAGTGGGGGCAGGGAGAAGACCTGGAGACAATTGAAAGGATAGAAGGAAACAGGAGCTGTTAAAAACGTCATTTCCAGATACACATAAAATAACTGCACAATGAAATCTTGTTCACGGCTGTTTTTTTGTGTGTGTGTTTGGCCACTTCAGGTTTTTGCTAAGGTGGCGCTAGTGGTAAAGAAATCACCTGCTAATGTAGGAGAGAGAAGAGATACGAGTTTGGTCCCTGGGTGGGGCAGATCCCCTGGACAAGGAAATGGCAACGACTCCAGTACACTTGTCTGGAGTATCCCATGGACAGAAGAGCCTGGTGGGCTACAGTCCATGGGGTTGCAAAGAGTCGGACAGGACTGAAGCGACCTAGCTCGCACATGGGGGTTATAAAGCACCTATTTCTGGGTTTGTTTATAATGGCTTCAGTTTTCTATTGAGTAAATGGTGTGTAAATATTTCACAGAAGAGAAAAGAAATAAGCCTTGGCATTGGACTCTTTGCTTAGGTTTGTGTGTTTGGTTTCCGGTGTGGAACAGCTATGCTGAAGTGGGTAGGAGCCTGTTTCTGAGGGGATGAAGAAAGCTGACCATATTTACTTGAGCACAAAGAAGGGTGAAGGGTTTGATTAAAACTCCTACCAGATACTGCTTTTTGGACAGTGAAACTGCAAAACTTGCAAAGAGGAGGGCCAAACACCATTCAGAAGAGATCAAATACAAATAAAAAACTGACTTGGGGGGAAAAACGTTTCACTAGAGTCAGCTTTTCTGTAAAAACTTGCTCACTCTCATTAATTTCCCTAAGTTTAGGCTTCGGTCAGATGACAAGGCAAAATTCCATCCTTGGAGCAACTGCAGGGAACACACTGCCAGTGAAACAAACTGAAGCCAGATACACGAGGTTTCCTAGACAAGATCTGATGCACGGAGAGCAAAGGTGTGGGTCACCTTTTCATTTTTTTCAGTACCCAAGCAGTTACATAGAGATCAAAACAAACAAGGTGTGGAGAACAGAAGACTATTTCTTTTCTGTGCAAGGAGCCTTAAGAAATGAAACAGTGATACTATTTCCATCGGGATTAACAAATTTGAGAGTTGTTTAGAGCAAGGGCTTTAGAGCTACACTTGCAAGCTTTGAATTCCAATTTAACCATTTTGTAGCTGTGCAATCTTGGACAAATGTCTTAACTGTTTTTAATTTTCTATTTTTTAAAAGTGACCGTGGATTACTGATATAAAAGAGATGAAATAGGGCTAAAAAAAAAAAAACAACACCAAAACAGTGATTTTGCCAGAAGTACCTTACAACATAACTTTTACATAAGAATAGGTCTCGCACATCCCAGGCATGTCAGATACATCATTCTAAACTTTATATAGTTCTGCAAGGTTAACATTATTATTTTCAGTTTATAAAATAAGAAAACTCAAATTTAAAGTAGCTAAGGAATTAGACTTGGTCTCAAAACTGAAAAATAGCAGAGTCATTTACCTAAATCATTTTTTAAAAATGACCCATGAATTTCCCTTCCCTCTCTAAGTCTTTTATTTCTAATGCTACGGCAGGTCACAACTACATTCAGAGTCTTTCTTCTTTCCCTTTTCAGCCAGTTTAACCCTCCTAACATTACATGCTTACTTTCTAGAACCACTGATCCCAAGACTTCTACCTAATTTAGTTTGGCTGGAGCCCTGTCCTCAACCCCACTGCTCCTATTAGATCCATCTCCACCATCTGCATCACCATCACAATGAGAGCAGACACTTATTTAGCACTTTTCTAAGTACTGGACACCTTGTGAGATAGTTACCATCATTATCCCATTTTAGAAGTGTGGAAACTGGGTCACTGAAAAGGTAAGTAACCTACCTACCAGGAGCCCAGAGTAGGGGGCAGAGATGGAGTACCAACCTCAAAGCTCTTCATCTAATCCTACACCACCCTGCTTCCATAGCCCTGGAGTAACCCGAAGTATATCCCTGATTGCATCAAGCCAGTCTGAGCAGGAGAGAGGGGCACCTGTTTAAAAACTGGGTAAATACATTTTATGATATTTGAAATAAAATTGTTTCCTTTTTGCTATAAACTTTTTTTTTTTTTTTAATCACTATGGATGGACTTCCCTGGTGGTCCAGTGGTTAAGAATCCGCCTGCTAATGCAGCGGACATGGATTTAATCTCTGGTCTGGGACGATTTCACATGCTGCAGGGCAACTAAGTCTACAAGTGGCCACTACTACTGAAGCCCAGCACCCTAGAGCCCATGCCCTGAAACAGAAGAAGCCACCACACTAAGAAGCCTGCACACAACTAGAGAGCGGCCCCCACCTGCCACAACTAGAAAAAGCCCACATCCAATAATGAAGACTCAGCGCAACCAAAAATAAATAAATAAATAATTTTTTAAAAATCACTATGGATAAAATTATTTTGTAGTGGGCTAGCCTAGGAACATTGTTTTTATGGGAAGAGAAGTTCTGAGTTTTCAAAAAAAAAAAACTATTGGATCAGCCTGTTCATAATTGTAGACTTCCTTTGTTTCCATTTAGGATAAAATTCCTAGGAAAAGAGGAAAAAGAGGGGAAAAAGAAGAAAGGAGACACTTCAAGTTCCTAGTAGCCACAATTCAGAATGCAATCTGGATAATACATCCCAGCTTTCTAAGTGCACTAAAAATAAACATAAATGGTTTGTTAGAGCTAATCTGGCAGCCGAAAGTGAATATTAATAACACAGAAGATCAATAAGATGCCTAGCAAAAGACAATGGATTAACTTGGTTCTAGAAATAGCAAAATTCATGTAGGCCCAGAAGGAAGTCACGAGACAAGAGGTGCAGTCAGAAGAGAAATTCGTCTCTTCCTTGTATGATTCAAGGAATTAAGAATAGACAATAAAACATGCTCATCTCTTTTTTGGCTCTACCTACTAAATAAGCACTTTAATCAATTTCTACCTTTCCCTCCCTGTCTTCATCTGCCACTGCTGGTTCAATAGGAGAATGGATGACCCTAGTTCAAACACAGGTCAGGATGACTAGTATAAATATTCCGAGCTTAAGTTATCACGTTCTCCCTCTGTTCTTGTGTGGTGTACTCTATTTAAGTAAAGGACTGGACAAGGGAGTTTTTAGCCAAAGCATATTCAATAAAAAAGGAGTTCCATGTTCAAATAAATCTGAGAAATGATACATGACAACCCCCTTTTAAGATATTGAGGGGGACTTCCCTGGTGGTCCAGTGGCTGAGACTCTGAGCTCCCAATGCAGAGGGCCCAGGTTCCATCCCGGGTCAGGGAACTAGATTCAGCATCTAAGAGAGAAGATCCTGTTTGCCGCAACTAAGACTCGGTGCAGCCAAATAAATAAATACATTTTAAAAAGAGGGCTCAGAGTCTTTCAGGAAAGACATCCGCTTCACAGAAGTAACCCGGTATCTCCCAAGCCTTGTGCTATGTCATTCTGTTCTTTTATTCCCTATTAACATATCAGTGCAGAATCAAAGTGAGAACTCTAGGCCAGGAGGAGGGCAAACTGAGTTCCCATCATTGCTTCCCATGAGACCCGAGTCACTTAACTTCCCGAGGACTTCAGTCTGTCCAGTCAAAGGTTCTAAGAGTATCTTCAACGCAGCTTCCTAAGTGGCCTTGGTCAGCAGCATGGCGGCTGGGCTCTGGGGAGGCCACTGTGGGCCAGCCAGCTCCTCCAGCTGGGCCCACACCTCCGGGGCCCTCACGTCTCCCAGGAGCAGCCTAGACAATGGGCTCTTTTACACCCTTCACATTTGGCCCTTTATGCTCAGGCTAACATTGCAAAAGCTGCTTTGGGGGGATAAGTGGGGAGCGGGGGGGTGAAATTTGTAGAGAATTGTTAAAACAAGCTTACAGTTGTTCTTTGAAACATTTGCTGGCATTCAGAAGTGGCTGTTAAAATAGTTTCTTGTGCCTTTTCATTTAAATATGCAAGTTTAATAAACATTATTCATCCAAAAGAGAGAAATGAGGCAAACTCTTACAACTGATTCTTCAGGCCCACGTTCTTAGGCGCTAGTCTCAGCTGGTTTCACTTGAAATGCTCTTAACCTTACATTTCAACTTCTCTGGGGGAAAAAAATGATCAGGATCCAGAGAATGGTTCCTAGTACTGAAAATATAACTTTCATACAGTTTCACAAATTATTCACCTTTTCTTTTTACTTACATGTCTCTCTCCTTTAAAACAGACTAAAGAAAACTCAGGGTTAATGGTCTGCAGGTTGAGGTGGACTGACTTTCTTGTTTTATGACAAGGTGATACTAATGCATAACAGGAATAACTAATACTTCTGTAAGTGTCCAGTATGTGACAGTCTTCATTCTAAGCAACGTGTGCATTAATTTTAGCAACAATCTTATAAGGTAGGTACTCTTGTTATCCCAATTTTACAGAAGTGGAAACTGAGGTACCAAGAGGATAAGTGACTTTCTAAGCTCATGTACTGCTAGAAAGTGGCAGAGTTGAGATTTGAATCCAGTAATCTGTGGGTTTCTTTCCATTGGATTATAGTTGCTTTGCAATGTCATGTTAGTTTCTGCGTACAACAAGTGAATCAGCTATATGGATACGTATATTCCCTCCCTCTTGGCAAATCTGTGTTCTTAACCACTACACTATAGGCCCTCTTGTTCAAATGCGTGAAACAATCGAACTATTGCCATACAAACATTTATAAGTCACTGGGGGACATAATCTGGGGTTAGCATGGCAACCCACTCCAGTATTCTTACCTGGAGAATCCCATGGACAGAGGAGCCTGGCGGGCTACAGTCCATGGTGTCGCAGAGTCAGACACGACTGAGCAACTAACACAACACAACAACATGAACTCCACGATAATAACTAAAGACCTCTCAGTTCTACAGAAGTCAGATCAAGGGGAAAGGCCTGACCTATATTAGGAAGGATACTGGTTAGAAATAAAAAAACACGTTCTGTCTTCTCAGTGATATGAGACTGGCTTACCTAAGGAGGCTGGGAAATCTCCCTCCCAAGTGCTTAACAGTAAAAGTGAGAGAAGCATCTGGAATGTTCCGGCAGAATTCTCACAGAAACTGAAAGGGGCCCAGTTAACCATCCTCAACCTTGTAATCCCAAGTCCTTCCTGAGAGTACTCCATCATTATTTTTCCAAGTCACTGAAAGAACGTTCTTTAACATGTTAATGGGATGGAAATGTGGTGGTGGAGGAGAGGAAGCAGGGACTGAGATTTAAAAGCTTTAGGAGCCAGAACAACCAGTGTAATGTGTGGACTTTGTCTCCATCTTGATTGACACAAACCAACTAGGAAAAGGCTCTTTGAGATAATCAAGACAATCTCATTACAGACTGGGTATCGGATGAAACCAAGGAGTTACTGTTCATTTTGTTAGGTCTGATGATACATTATGATTATCTGAGAAATTGCCATAACATGTAAAAGTGCATCCCAAAGTAAATAAGGGTGAAATAACATAACAGAATGTCTGAGACTTTACTTTGATTAAAAAAAAAAGAGGGGGCTGAATGAAGTGAGTATAGCAAATCCTGACAACTGTTGAATCTGAGTGACGATATGCAAAGGGTCATCTTACTGTTCCTGTGCTTTTGCATGTTTGACAGTTTTCAGGGTAAAATATGTTGATAAAGAAAATGGGAGGATTTTTCCCTTCTGATGAAAAATATTTTGAAAACAAACATGCTGAAAACAAATTACTTTAGCACTGACCAGATGCACACCTAGGTATGTACTTCAGTTCTTGTAAGACTAAAGGCCACGAATGAGAATGGAAGGGAAGAACATGGGGTTACTATGGAATAAAAAGAGATAGGAAGAAAGAAGAGCAACTCCATTGTTTCAGGGAGATTTTAGAGGACTAGCCTGCCAGCTCTAGTTTTACTGGTTCTTCTTAAGACTTTCTCTGGAAATGGGCTTCTCACCCAGTACTATCAACTCAGTTCAGTTCAGTTCAGTCACTCAGTTGTGTCCATCTCCTTGCGACCCCATGGACTGCAGCATGCCAGGTATCCCTGTCCATCACCAACTGCCAGAGCCTACTCAAACTCATGTCCATCACGTTGGGGATGCCATCCAACCATCTCATCTCATCCTCTGTTTTCCCCTTCTCCTCCCACCTTCAATCATTCCCAGCATCAGGGTCTTTTCAAATGAGTCAGCTCTTCGCATCAGGTGGCCAAAGTATTGGAGCTTCAGCTTCAGCATCAGTCCTTCCAGTGAACACCCAGGACTGATTTCCTTTAGGATGGACTGGCTGGATCTCCTTGCAGTCCAAGGGACTCTCAGGAGTCTTCTCCAACACCACAGTTCAAAAGTATCAATACTTCGGCGCTCAGCTTTCTTTAATGGTCCAACTCTCACATCCATACATGACTACTGGAAAAACCACAGCTCTGACTAGATGGACATTTGTCGGTAAAGTGATGTCTGGTTTTTAATATGCTACTTAGAAAAATATTAAATAAAATGAGACTGGTTTCCCTGTTCACCTTTTGTGTCTGGCGGTTATAATCTCATCCCCTGACAGGCTCTCAGTTCTTAAGAGTAACTGGCTTAATCATTGAGAGGGTGTGTGTGTGTGTGTGTGTGTGTGTGTGTGTGTGTGTGAGATGAACCCATCCTTTATCATGGTGGTGATAATACACATCCTTGTCTTTCACCCATTGGGTTCCATCTTTATTATGAGACTAAGAGCCATGTTTCCATTTGGCATTCCAGGTATACTTACTGAACATCCATCTTTAGGAGAGTCAATACCCCCTCAATAATTAGGAAATAGGGCATTTTTCCCCAAAGAAAAACCACACAGCTAAAACCACCATTCTGTCCTTAAGTACCTTTACTGGAGGCTCATCAAAACATATTAAAATACAAATAAAAACCTTCAGAGACAGGAATAAACACTGAACAAATTAGTTGGTCAGACTCAACAAATACTACTTTCTAGCATCCTCTTCCCCTCGACAAAGACAAGCACTGATATATCTGTTTCTAAGTGTACACTAGCTTGTTGCTTTTAATTAAACTCAAGGTAAATTTTGCATCCTAGTTTCTCACTTAACATTAAAAGATGAACATTTTTCTGTTCTAATTCTTCAAAAATACCCATACGTGGCTGGAGAATATCCCATCAAGTGAAGATGGGAAACTTAAAATTTTTCCCAACTATGTGACATCAGGGTGTTGCCACCGGTTCAATTTATAAATAATACTCTAATGAACATCTTTATGTGCAATACTTTCTTACATAATTATATGTATTTCTATAGAATTGATCCTCAGAGCATAATAAAAAATGAAATTAAGAATAATATCTAGTAATTTCCCTTAACACAAGAGAAGAAAAAAAAGAACAATTTTTAAAAGGTCCCACTGAGAGGTGAGTTTGTGCTTAAAGAGCCCTAACATCCTGACTCCATAACTGGTGGCTTGTACTGTGTGCTTGAAGAAATATGTCATTCTGTCCTAGTGGTTTTTGTTGCTCACTGTGTTAACCTTGACCTGACACTGGTCACTTCCCCAACGCTTCTTGCCCCCTTGTTTTTCTTACAATGTAACAACGTGTCTGCAGTCCTGGCTGCTCTCTGGAGTTTCATCACCCTTCTTTGCTCCCACAGCAGTTTGCTGCACCTCCAATGTTGCACTTCCTTCATTCTCCCTCACTCTTGAGTCAGTTGTTTGCATCATCTGTCTGCTGAGTCTCTTGATTCTTCCTGTTTTTAGTCACTAAGTCACGTCTGACTCTTTTGTGACCCGATGGACTGTAGCCCGCCAGGCTCCTCTGTCCATGGAATTCTGGAGTGGGTAGTCAGTCCCTTATCCAGGGGATCTTCCAGACCCAGGGTTCGAACCTAGGTCTCCTGCATTGCAGGCAGATTCTTTACTGCCTGAGCAACCAAGAGAAGCTGGGTCATTAGCTGATTTCAATCCCATTATTAGCATCATTCCATTCCTGACCAGGTTGGTTCCCTTTGTATTACCCGCAGCCCCACCCAGTGCTTAAAATGCTGCTCTATTTAGCTTCTTCTATACATTTAATGAATGTGCTGTTTACATCCTTTCTCAGATAATTAATGAAGATGCTCAGTAAGACCTTGCTGAACAGATTCCCCCCCTCCCCTAGACTCAATGCATTGCCGTTTATCATTATGCTTGCAGTCCTTCAGGCAATTTTCAATCAATTTGACACATTCGAGTCAATTTGAACTCATTTTCCGAACTAGATTTTATGGGACCTGGTATCAATTCTTCCATTCACATCTGGATGTATTTAGAAATAATATATCCAGTGCATTCTTTTTCTCCACTTGTTCGCAGATTTTCCCCCCAAAATCAATTAAGTTGGTCTAACATAAAAAGCTTGATAAATCTATGCTGTTTGTGGCTCATGGCTCTAATATCCCCTAGATGTGCATAGATTTACTCATTCAAATACTCTATTTGTTAGCAACGTGGTTTTCCTAATTCATTTACTTATTCCACAAATGTCTATGGAACACATTGATCATTGAGCAACACAGGTATGGGTCCACTTACACAAGATGGGTTTTTTCCCAATAAATACCATAGAGCTACAGGCTATGTGGTTGTGGAACTGCAGGTACGAGGGCCAACTTGGGACTGAGCATCCTCAGAATCCGGTCTCCCTGGTGGGCCCTGGAACTAATGCCTTATGGATACTGAGGGATCACTGCACTTACCATCAGTAGGCACTGTGCCTGGAACAGGTTTAAAACTAATTCTATTTAGAAATAAATTATTAAGGGTCTCTTCTTGTTCTGTGAAACATGTAGGACAACACTATCTTAAACTGTTATAGATGGGGCAGAAAAAGGACAGAAATCTGAGTTTGAAGTCTTATTGGAAGGTATGATAAATAGGTTCCTGGTGTAAGAATTCTGAAAAAAAAAAAAAAAAAAGCTGAAATAAGATATTAGAATGAATCTGTGCTTTATCTATGCTATCTCTGCCAACAATTGGATATACATTCTTAGACACTGAATAAGCATGCAGCGTCAGCTCCTCTTTTTTTTCCTCTCTCTCTCCCCCTCATTATTCTTCATGATTTCCAAAGGAGAGCATCCATATTTTGATGAATTCATTACTACTTCCATTAACACGGGTTAACACATCCTCCAAGACCTTGCCTATTTATTTGTTTTCTTCTTTTTTTAATGAAACAGGTCTTCATTACTGTTTAATTATCCTTATTTATCTTCTTAAAGGCCAGTTTTAAAAAGCAGTTGAGAAGCTTGGCCATTTTGCCATCAATAGCTCAGTCATTGGAGCATAATCATTAAACCTATCTCCCTATTCATTTAAAGAGAGGCCTCCTTTATCTCTGGCGTGCCTTCCTTTCTCTTCTTTATTTTGTTTGTATGATCACCCTTTGCACCACTGATCACCATAAATATTTCTTGGTTGTAACTCGGGAACCTCTCTGATGATTCACGCTCTCCTGTGAGAGTCCTACAGATGAACTTTATCAACTCACAGGTTTCTCTCCACACCGCCCCCCCTCATTTTTGCACACAATTGTCATTGTCATTTGGATATTGCTTCTGGTTTTCCCAATGACCTCTGGCCCTTGTGGTGAAACCACTGACCCCAGGTGAAGCCCTTGCCCCAATTTTACAAGGTGACAAGTGCTGTGGAGCCACAGGGAGGAGCTCAGGGGTCAGAGACAAGCTCCTGCCCCCAGGGGCCAGATTCCATCTTCCAGGTAAAACCAAACTCTCCCAGCACAGTGGGGCTGATTCAGCTGGGGAAAAGGGACGTGATCCCTATTTGTGAGTCTCCCCCTCAAAAGAGCAGACTGAGCCACTTCCAGCCACAGTCCCTTCTCTTCAAAACTGGCGTTGCCACCAGGACAATTTAATTATCTCCCTTATTTATCAGTTACGTCTCAAAGACCACAAATCAAGAGAAACACTACATTATTCTTTCCTTTCTGGGTAATATCCATGCTTATATTCAACTTTAGATATTCACTCTCTCTTTTAATTTTTTATTTGTGTGCTATCTCAATTTGTGGCTGTTCACTGCTAGGCTAGATTAATTACCATCTCATTTTCTCCTTGTATTGCAGCACAAAATATGTTTCCTAAAAAACAGGGAAATTTTAAGAAAAAGATTCATTCTAAAGAGTCTAACAAGAAAGAAGTCACAATCAAAAGAAAAAGAAGGCTTACAACTATATTAGTAAGTATAATACTATTTGCAAACATTTCCCTTCAATTATATGATTTTTAAAAGACCAAAATAAGACACCCATAATTATTATATAAATGCCATTTTTTATATCAACTTAGCAAATTTGTGCATTTTTGTTTCAAAACCAAAAAAAGTCAAGGTGTCAATTTATGATGTTCTTTAAAATTCACACCAAATTAACCAATCTAAATTTTTGAGTCCCAAACCTGTATTTTAGACTGCAATTATCGTGGCTAATTTAAAGAGGACTCTTTGCTCGGTTTGGCAAAAGAAGGTAATAGAGACAAAATAAGTTGACTTTTTTCCCTCCTCTATATGAGCAAGAGCTACTCACATATTCACTTTTTTTTAATTTGGGCATGGATATAGCATTTCCATAAGTAAGAAGAAAAGAAGAAATGAGCAAAATCTGGGAAACTCTTGGAAACAGTGAGGACAGGGAAGCCTGGTGTGCTGCAGTCCATGGGCTCACAAAGTGATGGACATGACTGAGCGATAACAAGAAGAAATTAATAAAGTGAAGCGTGGACCTTTTTTCCCCACCACATCTTTCTCTTTGCCCATCCTGGTTTCTCTGTGTCCATATGGCCCCCGACTTATTTCCCCCACGATTCTTTTTTTCTCGTCAGTTAGGACACTGAACCTGTTCACAGGTCACTCCACCCATCCCCTCCCAATTTTAGGATAACTGCATTCTGCATCTTTAAATGCCATGCCAATCACACATCAGTAACTTCAAGGTAACTTCTTTGGAGATAGCAGGTCAAATTTTAATATTACAACCATTTATTGATAAATTACCATGCATAAGACATGAGACCAGGAAGACCAGCTATGGCAAGGGGCCCATCATAAGCTGTCTACATCACATGCGAAGGGAAAGACCCTTTCCCAGAGGGCCGGGGTGAAGATTTGACATAGGAAGACAAAAATCAGCTTTTACTGGATGGTTAAGTGGTAAAGAATCTGCCTGTCAAGCAGGAGACTTGTGTTCGATCCCTGGGTAGGGAAGATCCCCTGGAAAAGGAAATCGCTAACCCACTCCAGTATTCTCTCCTGGGAAAAATCCCATGGACAGAGGAGCCTGGTGGGCTGCAGACCCTGGGGTTGCAAAGAGTCAGACATGACTTAGCGACTAAACAACAACAACAACAAACAAAAACAAGTGCCAGGCTTGAAACAGTTCATCCCAAGGCACGTCATCCTTATCCCTTCCACTTCCTCCCACCACTTTCTTGTCTCCTAATGGTTTTTTCCTCTCCCATCCATTTTCGCTTCTGTATTTCCTTAAAGCCATAGGTTCCTTTACATGATCACAGCTTCTTTTCCTCCAAATCTCAGGCATTAAATCCCCACCCCCACCATTTCCTTGCTCTGCATCCTAGACTCCCAGCCTGATGAAATACAAATGCGGGGTCCCAGTGCTGACAGCTAAGAGTGTAGGGTGGAGAGAGTGCTGAGGTTACCCCCTGCCACCGGGCCAGCCTCATAACAGAGAAGACAGTTTAAACCCCAGGGATGGTAAAAATCATCATCATTATTACCTCTCCAGGCACTGCAGCATTAGATAGAGATTAAGGCTGCCACCTTTGATAAAGAGAAACTCAGAAATTACATAGGTTAGTAACACAGCATCAGCATATAATACCATCTGAGTTATAATGCCATATTGAGTTATAATACCATAACTCAAGCTCTGGTTATCTCACGATAACAACGACAGCAGAGATGAAAACCCAACCAGAAACAGTGGCAGAATCTAGTGATATGGAGCTACTGCACTAAATCACCCTCTCCTTCAATATTGCCACTAGTTGGGATTATTCTTGCTAGTCTGTTACATTAGAAAATTTTAAAATTGGACATTTAAAAAAAGGATAGAGAACAAATGTATGCATACCAAGGGGGAAAGGGGGTGGATGGGGTGGGGAGAAGAATGAAAAAGAAAAAAATTGGGCATTTAAAAGACACTGGAGCACAAATAGATTAACAAAAGAGAACAGTTGTCCATTATCCTTCCAGTGTTTACTCATTCTATGATTTAAATATTTATTCCTCATATATGGCCAGTGAGTGTCCGAGAGAAACGTCAGAACACTGGACCTTTAACTCTCCTCTGACAGTCAAAGCTGAGATTGTGTGTATATAATATTATTACAGAAAGAATAAATATTTAAAAGTGAACTAAGTTATTTTTTTCTTATAGACTACCACAGAGAACAAAAAGTTTCGCACTAGTTCAAATTCTGAGAAAGTCTACAGCTGTATGTGAGGGGACTAAAAATTTATTAGGGGATAGACAACAAACCCGACAAAGCTGACACAATACTTTTGCTGAAATTTTGTGATATTACATTTTGATTCAAATAAGTAATCCATTGGCAAAGGCTTCGCAATATTGGTTATGCAAAGATTTTCAATGAATGACAGTGTCGAAGTGGAATTTAACTTAAATTTTATAATAATCTGTAGTAGTGGCATGGAAACTTTTCTTCATAAATTTTCATCTTTCATAGGGTTAGTCATCATGATATTTTGGAAATGACAAGTTTCCTCAAAACTGCCTTCCACCATTTTTACTTGCCAAGACACATCTGAAAGTTTCTTCTTTCAAAAAGATTTGCCTTCTCTCCCAATTAGGCGATCTCTCCACCCTCTGAACTGAGCTCAGATTCTCTTCTGGGTCTCTTTCCAGCCCCACTTTATCCCCACTCCCATGCCTTTCTGGAAGCAACTGTATCAGCAACTAGAGCTAACTTTGTAACCTCTGCTCTGGCTGACTGGCCAGGTGCCTTCTGCAGTGGTAAGTACTAAATAAATAAAAACTGTCCAGTGGAAATGTGGAATTTTGGATCCTAAACTCTAGCTCTACTTCAGATTTGCCTTAGCTTTGAACTAGATCTCACTTCCCCCACCCTAAAAACAGTACTGTCATAACTCTAGGGGTTTCCATCAGTGGAGATGGTTCTAGGTCTTTCATGCAACACACTCACTTTCAAAGATAAGGCAAGGGAAGCTTGAAGAGGTTAAGTGTCCCTTTAATCAGAGTTAGTGGTAACATTCAGATAAAACTGCAAGGAGCTGCTCTAGATTGTTTTTGCAGCAGAAGACCTGGGTTTGGAATTACTTAGACTTCTTCCTAGGTGGCTCTAGTGGTAAAGAACCCTCCTGCCAATGCAGGGGACATAAGAAACACAGGTTTGATCCCAGGGTCAGGAAGATCCCCTGGAGGAGGGCATGGCAACCCACACCAGGATTCTGGAGAGTCCCATGGACAGAGAAGCTTGGCAGGCTACAGTCCATAGGGTTGCAAACAATCAGACGCGACTGAAGCAACTTAGCACACATGTCCACTAGCATTGAATGCAGAATGAATTTAATCTGAATGAAAATTTCAGACATGAAATTATTCTGTTCTCAGGGAGATTGAAACTGTCAACTAGTTACAGTTAAAGCAGAGATTTAAAATCATCTTACTTCAGGACTTCCCTGGTGGTCTAATGGTTAAGAATTCACATTCCAATGCAGGGGACATGAGTTCGACCCCCAGTTGGGGAACTAAGATCCCATATGCCACAGAGCAATTAAACCTACACAATGCAACCAGAGAGCCCATGAGTTCTAGAAACCCACACGCCACAAGAAGAGAAGCCTGTGCGTCACAACTAGAGAAAGCCCGTGTGCTGTAATGATGATCCAGTGAAGCCAAAATGTAAAAAAATAAAATAAAATCATCTCACTTCTCCATTCAGTTCCTCACCAAGCCTCAGCAAGCTCAAAGTCCTTTGACTATAAAAGCTGTTAGTCATCTGAGAATAATGTTTATTGCACATTACACAAAAATAAGAGTACTAGACTCACACACACAGTAAATGGGTATAATCTTACTGAAAAAAGCACATTTAGCCAAATGTTATAAAAGACTTTGAACATATGAATCCTCTTCAACCTGTCAAATTTGCCTCTAAAAATTTATTTTAAGGAAAATTCACTAGAGATCTAGAAATATGATCAATTTTTATGCTTCTTTCTTTACACTTGGGGAGACATCCCAAGATTTCTTACAATGAATTTATGTCATTTCTGTCGTTGGAGGAAAAAAAAACTCTCATAAAGAATGAGGTGATGGAACTGGTTGCTGACCCTCCAAGGTCACTTTTAGCTCTCTCAGGCTGTGCTTGATGTTTTCTTCCTGGTCAAAATGTTATAGAAGCCGAAAAACTGTGTTTTCTGGAAGAGGTCACCAACTTGTAACTGTGAACAGGTGTTTGGAACACTAGTTGGTGTTTGAATTTTTGAAAAGCTACAGAGCAACAAGGATCCAGCTGAAACTCTTCTTCTCACACGGATTTCACACAATCAACTGACCTAAAAATACTCACTGAACACAACCTCTGACCAGCATGGCACTGCGAGCACTGTAGAAACACATGAGGTATGAGCATCTCCTTGCTCTTCACAACTATGTCTCTGCCTGGAAGCAATGACATGTGTTAGTCGCTCAGTCGTGTCCAACTCTTTGCGACCCCATGAACTGTAGCCCCCCAGGCTCCTCTGTCCGTGGAATCCTCCAGACAAGAACACAGGAGTGGGCTGCCATGCCCTTCTCCAGGGGATCTTCCCGAACCAGGGATTGAACCTGGGTCTCCTACATAGCAGGCAGATTCTTTACTATCTGAGCCACCAGGTAATCCCCACGCAATGACATAAACCCATGAAAAGATGACCATGAATGAAAGGCACAGTAAATTTCCAAATACAAAATGGAGTAATTTAGAAAACGGAGATGCTCAGGCGGAACTATCATTTGGATTTTTCCATAAGATGTTACAGAAAACCCAAACAAACTTTTTGGTCAAACCAATACATGATGCTGACAGGCTTTGCAGAGCAGGAAGGATTCAAGCCTTGAAAAAGAGATGGAGGCAATGTCTGGGAAAGGGTCAGCCTAGGAGGTGCAGTGAAATAAATAAAGGTGTTCAGGAAAGAGACTTATGGGCACCAAAAGGGGAGAGGGAGGGAAGGAGAAACAAATTAAGAATATGAAATTAACAGATGCAAACTACTATACATAAAATAGATAGGCAACAAGGATTTACCATCTAGCACAAAGAGCTATATTCAATATCTTCTAAAACCTACAATGGAATATAGTCTGAAAATACATATATAACTGAATCACTTTGCTGTATACCTGAAACTAATGTGTTATTGTAAATCAATTATACTTAAAACTTCAAAAAGGTATACAGTGCTTCGAGTTCATGAGACATTTCAGAAGTTTCGCATACAGGATGAAGTTAAAACCCAGTGGCACAGAGAGCCCTTCCTTCCCAATCTCACCCAAACCTCTAGCTTCAGTGCTCCCCGCTGTACTGAATTTCCTTCCAGTTTTGGTTCTTTGCCTTGCCATATGCTATTTCCTCTGTTTTCCTTATTTCTTTACCTGTAAATTCCTACATATTTTAAAGTCCAGTCAAAATGTCAGCTGCCCCATGAAGCCTTCCCCTAGTTGTTCACACTGTTCATGACACCATCATGCTTTTATAAAAACCATCTTTCTATAAAAAAACCATAATGACTCTGTTTAGGATTCTGCTACCCACTTTTGACAATGAACTCCATAGGCACAAGGGACCATGTAGTACTTTATTTCCCAGACTTTGCATTATTAGTCTTGAGGAGAATGTCAAAAGCATTTTTCCCCAAAGAGGAAGTGAGAGAATGAGTAAATATCGGTAACAGTGAAAAGTGGAGGACAGGGTGAAAAAGGTTTCACTGGTTTTGAGGGGTAGGATATGAGTCAGAGGGAAAGGCTGCCTGGTCCAGCCTACAGGGTACCTTGAGTCTCTAACGGCATTTGACCATCAGTGAGCAAACACTCACCGGGGGTCTATTTTGTGCAAGATACTACATGAGGCATATCGCAGTGGTGAAGAGCGCTGAGAACCTGGATTTAAAGCTGCTCTGATGCCTCCTGGCTCTGTGATCCTGGATCAGTCACCTAATCTCTCCAGGTGTCAACTTCCAGGTATGTGAAATGGGTAGGAGGAGAGTGCCCCATCACACAGGGTCGTGAGGAGGAGTCAATCATTTATGGGTGAAAAGGTGTAAGTGGAGGGCATTGGCCAGGCACTGAACATCAAATGGAACATTGTCTGCCTGCATTGTGCAGAGATAGAAGACTTCAAAAACTTTCTTCACTTATTTTTAAACCTTCATGAGACAGATGAAATGATTTACCTGCTTTTGAAAACACAGCTGCCTGAATATAAATTGTTTTTTTGATCACTAATCATCTTACAATGGGTCTCTCAGAGTCATCCTTATACACAGCTCTTCTCACTGTGTGTGTATGTGTGTGTGTGTGTGTGTGTGTGCGCGCTCAGTCAGGATTGTAGCCCACCAGGCTCCTCTGTCCATGGAATTCTCCAGGCAAGAATACTGGAGTGGGTTGCCATTCTCTTCTCCAAGGCATCTTCCTGACCCAGCAATTGAACCTGCATCATCTGCATTGGCAGGTGAATTCTTTACCACTCCAACACCTGCAAAGCCCTTCTTCTCACAGTGCAGATAAACAACAATAGCTTTGTATAGCACCCAAATGTTCATGAGAGGTTTCTATACCCTTCACAAAAATCCTGTGAGGTAAGCCAGCCAAGTGTCATGAAAGAGGTCAGGCTAGGACCCAGAGTTTCCAAGTACTTGCCAGGGCTCCTACTGCTTACCCAGTAGCCTCATGGAAGAGAAGGGACTGAATACAGCCTGGTCTCAAGCAGCAAACTAGAAGCTCATTCCTTATAAAAGAACATCTGATGTGTAATAATACTGTTGTGATTTGACTTTGACAGAAACTTTTAACCAAAAAAGTCAACCTTTATGAATTTGTTGAGGTTTTATTGTCCAATGTTCAAACATCTATGAATTCAACTACTCAGTAACTGAACAAAGTTCTGTTTTGCTTTGGATTTAAAGGTCTGTATAGCCAAAGCTATGATTTTTCCAGAGAGTTGGACCATAAAGAAAGCTGAGCATCAAAGAATTGATGCTTTGGAATTGTGGCGCTGGAGAAGACTCTTGAAAGGCCCTTGGACAGCAAGGAAATCAAACCAGTCAATCCTGAAGGAAATCAATCCTGAATAACCCTAATTTTAATAATAAAATCAACCGTGAATCATCCCTGAATTGGAAGGACTGATGCTGAAGCTGAAGCTCCAATACTTTGGCCACCTGATGTGAAGAGCCAATTCATTGGAAAAGACCCTGATGCTGGGAAAGATCGAGGGCAGGAGGAGAGAGGGGCAACAGAGGATGAGACAGATGGCATCACCAACTCAATAGATATGAGTTTGAGCAGGCTCTGGGAGATAGCATAGGACAAGAAGCCTGGAGGGCTGCCATCCATGGGGTTTCAAAGAGAGAGACACAACTTAGCGACTGAACAGCAACATTAAAAAAGGCATTGCTATTAGTATTATTTGATTGTAGGTGACGCCCTCCTTGTCTGATTCCAAGAAATTTCACTTAATGATATACAACCAAATTAGAGCAGGAAATGGTGGGGGTTCTTTATCTGTAGAAGGCAGGGTAGGGTTCACAAACTCCACTGGAAGGCAAATTATCAGACACAAGTCAAAATGTGTTTAAGTTGTTCAACAATACAAGTCCAGGAAGATCTAAGGTTAAAGCCTCAAAGATGAAGGGTCCATGCTCCAAATGACTGAGATCAATACAGTCATTTTCTGAGCTCAAGTTTGAACTCAAGACCAGGTTTTCTTCCCTGTTTTTATCCAATAGCACCACTAATGAAATTATCACTTAATAAAATACAGTTTTTAAGAGAGAAACTGTGTCTTTACCTCTAGAGAATATACAAAGTCTTTCTCTTAAAATGCTAATAGAACAATAAAGTGAAAGACTTAGTCACTCAGTCCTGTTCGACTCTTTGCAATTCCATAGATTGCAGTCCACCTGGCTCCTCTGGCCATGGACTTCTCCAGGCAAGAATACTGGAGTGAGTTGCCATTCCCTTCTCCAGCAGATCTTCTCGACCCAGGGATTGAACCCAATCAGAATCTTTACCATCTGAGCCACCAGGGAAGCCCAATAGAACAATAAAGTTTAACACCAAATTATTCCATTTAAGGTTGAGGGATAAAACTTTATTTCTTTTCAGAACTTGCTGTTTGCTTTCTTTCCCCCATTCTCACCACCGTTATTTTTTATTTTACTTTTAATTTTTTAAATTGAAGTATAGTTGATTTACAATGTGTGTTTGTTTTGGGGGTACAGCAGAGTGATTCAGATATATGTTTCTGAAAATATATATATTTTTAAATATATATCTGCTACACAAGTGCTCTTTTTCAGATTCATTTTCATTATAGGTTGTCACGGGGTCTTGAGTACAGTTCCCTGTGCTATACGGTAGGTCCATGTTGTGTATCTGTTCGTCTCAAACTCCTAATCTATCTCCTCATTCCCCTTTGGTAACCGTAAGTTTACCAATTACGCATAGCTACTCATTTTTTTGTTAGAGGTTTTTCCTGCTGTCTTTCTCACTGAGGAGCTCACAGATCTAACAGCAGGGCTGGGAATGGAGGAAGATGAACTCAAACCAGAAACAAAGCATACCTCCAACAGGAAATGGCTTGTTAGGGAAAGCAGGTATCAGGACGTGTTTCTTTTCTGAATGGCTTGTTAGACCACAGCCTTATGCTGTTCATAGTGTTTCTGCTTACATACCCTGCTGGTCAAGGTTTTCATTAAATACCAAGCGTGTGTGTTTTTCCAATGCATTTGAGGCCCACTCTGCCATAGCACGTGCTAATGTGAGGCAAGAGGAGAAGGTACCAACTGCCCAGGTTGCAGCCTGCAGTACAGGTGGATACAGCAGTCAGGGAGCGGGCTGCAGAGACCTCAGCCACCCAAAATGCAGGAATGTGCGTATTTATCGACTGCATCTGCATTGTCCGGGAATACTACATGGAGGATGAAAGAGCTATGGCAATTGCAAACCTACCCCTCTTGGAATGGCTCTGCTGCTGCTGGGCCACACAATGGCCCTTTCAAGTTGACACCCTGGTCTCGGCCCCTTCCACTGCGCAGTGCAGACTGCACGGCACACCCTTGATCCCAGGACACACACAGCAGCGGGATCTCCTTGGGCAGAAGGAACAGAGATGCTGGGATGGAACGGGTCTCATGTTCTGCCTCAAACACACTTTCAGCCTTCCTCTTCCCACTCCAAGGGAAATATCCTTTCTTCCTCTCCCTATTTAATAGCCACAGAAGGATAATTTACTTAAAAGTTGTTAGGTTACAAAAATAATCATGCTCCTCTCTTTCATTTCTTTTCCCGGCAGTTGGTCTCCTAGAGCTGATCTCGAGAGTCAAACCCTTGGTGTGAATCTTAAAGCATCTAAGAATGGGGAGGGGGATGTGGAAGGGGCTAGTCTAAGGCTACAAAGCTGCAAGATGAATTAATTCTGAAGATGTACTGCACAAGGGGCCTAGTATAAACAATGCTGAATTGCACACCTATTTGCAAGAGGGTAGATCTTATGTCGTGTTTGTACCATGGAGGGAAAAAGGTTAATCTTTAAAAAATAAAGGGGGCAGGAGGAAAATTTTGGAGGGGAAGGGTAAGTTGAAGGTCTTGATTGTGATGATCTCATAGGTGTATTCAGACCTCCAAACTCAGCAAGTTGCACACATTAAATGTGGAAATTTTTTATGCTGTCAGTCAGACCTCAATAAAGTGGCTCTAAAGGGGAAAAAAAAAACAGCAAAGAAGAGCCCTGGAAGGCAACAAGGCTCAAGAGTACAACATGATGGTGCTATGTCAGTCCCTCAGCTGTGTCCGACTCTTTGCAGCCCCATGGACAGTAGTCCGCCAGGTTCCTCTGTCCATGGGATTCTCCAGGCAAGAATACTGGAGTGGGTTGCCATTCCTTCTGGGGATCTTGCTGACCTAAGGACTGAACCCAGGTTTCTGCACCGCGGGGAGATTCTTTATCGTCTGAACCATCAGGGAAGCCCGTACAACGCGCTACACGCTGCAGCTACAGCCTTTCTCCTGGGATCCTCCATCTTCCTTCCCAACATGGACTGACACTGGCTTCAACCACAAAGATTTATATCATACCAATATCGGCACAAGTTGGTCCTAAGCAGAAGTTGACATCATAGTGGCCCTACCTGTGGGGAGACCGAAGTAGAAGACATTATATTATTTCACTGGTATCCCTTACTCTGCTGCTGATTGCGTAACACAGTTCAGTACATTACCTGGAAAGTGAGGCGTGAAGAACCTCGATTCTTGTTTCCCTGGAACATCTTAAAAATCAAGGCTGTTTACCACGAGGTACTAGAAATGCTTTCTGACCCTGTGCTCTTTTAAAAAAATAAATAGAAGACGTGAGGAAGAAGTTTGCTGACTTAGTTTGCACGTGAATCCTTACCACATGAGGATCACTCCGTTCTGAAACCAGCGTTGGCGCTTTAACCAGAGATTTTGATAAATCAGCTAAAGAGAAATGGCCTCCACTGAAATGACTAAGCAAGTGACCTGCATGTTATTTGCTCTCAACAGCCTGAGCAACATGAAAAGAAAATGAATCCGAAAAGGAAATCTGAGTAATGCCGGGTGTCTACAAGGCTGTGTCTGAGTAAGCGCGCCTCTCCTTGTGGCATGACTCTTGAGAGGCCTGCAGCTCCAGTTCTGAACGGCCGCCGCTTCCCTCCGCACAAAGCTAAGCAGCGATAGCTTCGTGCTAACCGGACAGCCCAGCTCTCCAGGTTTGAAACACACCCAGAAACGCACCCTTCTTCAGTTAAGACACGGCCCAGTGAGCTTAGGAGTGACCCAAGGCACATGGATTTCAGGGCATGTCAAACTACTTTTCAGAAAACCATTTCATTTAACAAACTCCAGGCAGGCACCCTGACTTGACATCACCTGTAAGGAAGGGCCTTTTGTCTCAGGGCGGCGCTGCTCTGCCGGATGGGGTTCTCTTTGAGGGGATAATTGGTTTGGCTGTCCATTCCACCCATCAGGTGATAGAAAACTATCAATCAGGCTAAATGCAATGTGAGAGAAGTCTCTTTAGCCAATTAGTCAGTAATGAGAACATTAGCCGCGGTATCTTCTGCAAAGGGCACCTTAGCCATTCCACTGGAGTCTGGGAAGATGACAGTCTCTGTGTGATTAATAAAGATCACAGGATGCTTCAGAAATTCTACGCAGTGAAGAAGAAAATCAGAGGGCGATGCACTCGGAGGCGCTAGATGTCTTCTGTGCCGCCAGTGCTCTATGCGAAAACCCGAGAAACACAGAACCAAGAGACTTCAGAGCTGGAAGCGACCTTGGAGATAATTTGATCCAACTCCCTGGTTTTACAGATAAGGCAGGGAACAAAATGACTCATCCAAGGTCACACAGCTGACTGGCAGAGGTGTACCCCTCAGTGCCCTAAATAAAAAATTTAAGGATGTTGAAAACAAGTAAATCAAAGACAACACAACCTACACAAGGCATCTGATTTTTTCTTTTTTGTAATTTTAGCCGACCCTCCCCCAGGTCATACAGAGGTGAGGTGGAGGTGAGTCCTCCTTGCTGTCCTCCCATTCCATCTGGGTGGCCCAGGTCGAGTGCACGTAAGGTAGAGATACGCTCACTCCACCACCAGCAGACATCCTCCCCAGAAATGCAAGATGCTCTACCTCCTGACAACCCTGATATTTTGATATCCATCTTTTGTCTCTGCTGGGGACAAGGATCTTGCATTTTAGTTCCTGGACTTCCTCGGGCTGAGCACAGTGACTTCACGTGGTATCTTGAGGAAGCATCCTATGTGTTTAGAGCAATGACTTCTAAGCCATACTGTCTGAGTCCATCAACACCAGTTCAGCCACCGACTAGATGTGTGGCCTTGGGCAAGCACTGCACACCTTGTACCTCAGTTTCCCCATCTATAAAATGGGGATAATACTACTACCTACCCTTCAGGATTGTTATCAGGAGTAAGGAATTGGTCTACACAAAACCCAAATGCATGCAAGCTCTGCCGTTATTCAGGAACGTGCTCTTGGGATGACAGCTGCGGTAACCTCTGTGTGTACAGGAATAATGCTGTGGTAAATTAGACCAAAGTAAATTCCATAACCTTCTTTAGGATGATGGCTGAGGGCATGATGGGAAGAAGAGTTACATTTCATAGGCAGAGGCAAGGTGGGGCTGGTGCAATTGAGACAGCTACGTGTCAAAGCATCACTGAAGCTTTGGATGATGATGCCATAACATCTGACCTGCCTTGGGGGGAGTCTGTGTATCCACTCACTCCTGCAGCCCACTAGCCAAGGGGCCTTTTTTCAGGTGATCTTTCATGATGAGCTTGACTCTTGAGCACTCAAGAGGTCTGAGAGTCCCAATATACCTTGGTCAGAAACTTTCCCCTTCGTGGAGTCTCCAGGGCCTGACCTTGGAGGTGACGTCACTTCTCCCGGGAGGCTTCCTTCACCTGCTCCTCTGATTGGGCCCCTGCCCTGCACTCGTCACACTGCGCTGTCATGGCGGGCTGACTGCCAAGGCTCCCCCACTCTTTCCTCTGAATTTCCTACTCCCCAGGAGTGCTTCCTGAACTCAAGGTCAGGCAAGAAGTTGACAAAAGGGCCCCTTCCCTGGATGGGCCCAGTGTCCCAGACACCCAGCAACAAGAGCTACTCTGGAGTGCTAATGCACTGGCGGAAATGCATTGAGACTTCTCCCTTTTGTCTTTTCACGGCAAAGCAACTCTACCAGCACACCTACCAACACTGCCGCCCCCCAAAAGAAAAAGAAGACACACAAGAGAGCAAAGGCAAACTCTTCCGCCGCTGCAGGGGTACGGAGAGAAGCCACAGACACACCCAGGGGCTCACAAAAGCTAAGCCAGAGAACGAGGGAGACGGAGCACGTGGAGACACAGGTGGACACACACGAGGCCGCCGCGCGCGTGCGAACTGAACGTTCAGGACAGGAAGGGACGCCGCCTGACTTCTGACTCTCCCTTTACAGAGGATGAATGTTGTTGTTCAGTCGCTAAGTTGTGTCTTTTTCCTTTTGCAACCCCATGGTCTGTACCCCACCAGGCTCCCCTGTCCATGGGGATTTCCCAGGTAAGAGTACTGGAGTGGGTTGGCATTTCCTTCTCCAGGGGATCTTCCTGACCCAGGGACTGAGCCATCATCTCCGGCAATGCAGGTGGATTCTTTACCACTGAGCCACCAGGGAAGCCTATAGAGTATGAACATGGAGCCTCACATGAGAAAAACCAAGGGAGAGGGAGAAGGACGGAGTGGGGAGGGAGAGATGGCTGCCTTCTCATCCTCATTTCTAGTCCATCATAGTGTTGAGGACGTCTGCAATCATCTGAATGAATGAGCTATTTGGATAGGAGTCAAAGAAATGTATCTTGAACTTGGGAGACATTTCAAAACTCCCAGGAGCAAAGTATGCCTCGTGTGGTTCTAACCACTACACAGAATTCACAGAAGGAATTCATCTCGAGGCAGAAAAGATGGCACTTCATCTCAGGTGGCCCTTCCACATGAATGTGCACAATTCATGAGCCCCATTCTCTCCCATACAAGGTGCATACAGTTGACATCTACTCATGTGTCCAGCCCTCCTTCGTCTAACCCCTGGGTACCATATTACATCTAATATGATGTTCAATAGGAATTAGAAACTCCAATGCCCACCCCCTCAAAAAAAAAAAAATCAACAATACACAGGGTAAAGTGCTTAACAAAAGGACAACCTAATTTGGTGAAAAATGCAAATGTTAAACTACACACAGAGTAATTGGCATATTTATGTCTTTCATGCTGACCTCATCTTGCCAGAGTATGGGAATCAGTGTCAGGAATGAACCTTTCACTGATTCAAATAGGATTCAAGTATATATATTATACATAATAACAGTCTTCTTCCACTATTACATAAACATAAAATATTACCCTCCTTCCATTCTGGAGACATTATGACAATCTGAGCTAATACATTTAATTCAACTCAAGTCCCCAAGAGAACAGAACTACAATTACTATTTAGCAAGTGTTGGATCTGTTCTGCTTGCCTCTGAATGCATTCCATGAAACTTTCATGGAATCACTGTTGTATGACACACTATGAATATTTTTTAAACTTCTATACTCATGTTTAAAATAAGACTGTATTTTCTGTAGGTAGGAGTTATTTAATATCCAATAATATGCAAGCATTTCTATATAGATGCATATTGAGTTACCATAATTTTAGAGAGGCAAATTACACTGTTTGGGGAGAAAGTCTTGAAGCACCAGCTATGAATGAACATGGTTATACACCTACTACTTGGAACTACACCTTTAGGTTCCATGGAGTGGGGCAGAGGTAGGAATGATGATAAAAAATAGGGAAGAAGGAGAACAGAAGGAACAGAAGAGAAGAAGAGGGAGCAAGGCAGGTGCATAACTATTCAAAATTGGAGAAATGGAATTAAATCCATCACTACTCCCTCAAACAATCAAAGGTGTGATCTCACATCTAGCACTGTTTAAAATGGGAGGACATTTTTTAAAATGATTCAGACAATGAGATAAGCAAAGAAAAACCAAACTAGGATTTAAACGGAATGCTGCAATTCCATCATCCAGAGAGGGTATTTCAGGAGAGACCTCTAACTGGAGGATATCTCAGTGAGACTAGGTGGCTAGACATCTCTCATTCATGAGATAAATGAATACGACAGCTAACCTTGACCAAGGTCTTAACTAAGTGAAAGGTGCTGATAGGAGGTCATATTAACTTGCTGAATCCTCAGAAAGCTCCGGGGAAGTGGAGCTTCCCATCATTATATTAATATAAGAATAACTATTATTATTCACATTTTACTAGTGACTAGTAAGAAGCACACCCAAATCACACAGCCGGGAAATGGCAGAGCTAGAATTCAAACCCAGTGGTCTAACTACAGATCCAGCACTATTAACCATTTTGGGAGGGAGGGAATGAGTGAATGAATGAATGAATGCAAAAGTCATGCCGATAGTTCCTAACTTGTGGCTTTAATGGTTGCTGGCAGGGCTTGTCGGTACCACAAACAGTTGCCTTCTAAACATGGGTCACCGAAACCATGCCTCACACACACCCCCGCCGCATCCCCATCCCGACCTGGTCCTCCTTTTTCAAAGGAGCAAAGTCTGAAGGAAGGTTGACATCTCCCTTGTCTGACCCTGTCCGTGAGGAACATGCGACAAGGCGGAGCCGCACGCGAGAGTGACTGGGGGGCTTCCTGTGGGCTCCACGGCACTTCCTGCTGAAGAACAGAGCTGGGTCCTGGTGCTCTGGCCACATCCCAAGCGGGCACACAACTCAACACAAAGTCTGAAGTTTCAGTTAGCGGCAGGGTCTCCACTTCCTGTTCCCCGCTGTTGAGTAACACTCGTGTACCTCACGGCCCTGAGGTGTCTCCACTTGCATGGTGAAGACCTTGAGAGGCTCACAAGCAGGTCTCCCTCAACATGGGGCCGAAGACATAAAAGCTTCAAATTCTGGACCATCCCAAGCTGCACCAGAACACTACGCATATGACGATTTGAATGCGACATGCGTGTTTTAATGCATTTTTCTCTTTCCCTCTGCTTCTCACCCCTCTTCTCTTTATTTCTCGAGCCTCCATTTATGGGGGCCAATAGGAGACAGTTCTAGACTCGTTTACCTTTAGATCTGTTCAGCTTTCAGATCCCATGCAGCATTCTTTTCCTTACTCAGCTTCAACTTTGAAAATGTGCTGCTTCAAAAGTCCTAACTTGGGGGACTTCCCTGGTGGCTCCGTGGTAAAGAATCTGCCAGTCAGTTCAAGAGACATGGGTTCAATCCCTGTTCCAGGAAGATCTCACCTGCTGCGGAGCAACTAAGCCCATGGGCCTCAACTATGGATGCCTTCACACCCTAGAGCCTGTGTTTCGCTGCAAGAGAAGCCACGGCAATAAGCCAGAGCACCAAAACTAGGAAGCAGCCCCCACTTGCCACAAATAGAGAGAAAGCTGGTGCAATAGCGAAGACCCAGCATAGCCAAAAATAAATAAATAAATAAATGATTTTAAAAAATAGATAAATAAAAGAACTGTTTTTAAAAAAAAGTCCTAATTTTTAGCTTATAAGAATGCTGAGGAAGAGGCCCCCAGAAGGCAATACTGTAACATTTTCCAAACAGTCATCTGGGGGATTTGTGACCTTACAAAAATTTCTGGTGGTTTTTGACATCCAACTTCCTTCCTTCTGTGAACTCTCTCCCTCTCCCCACATTCTGTCACATGTTTGGGGGCAAGTATTTGGATGAGTGAAGAATTAAAAACAGAAAAGTGAAAACATCCAACGGTCACAGCAAAAAAATTTTTTTTTCCTCTTAAAATTGCACCAGTGTAGCTGGAACAGCTTCACAGGTATGCATTGTACATTTTAATCATATCAACTGTGCCCACCTAGATTTAGCTCTTGGGAAAATTCTAACAAAGACAAGATTCTCAATCAGTTTAAAATAGTCTATTGTGACAGGAAAGTACCTTGAAAATTGGTGAAGACTCATACATAGAACCAAGTTCCCCTCTAGGGAAAATCAGCGAATATAAATTCATTAGGGTAGTTAATTCCACCATGTAAGCAGTTCCTGACATCACTGTTAATACTTAGAAAAATAAGCAGCCTTTTCTAATGAACAGACTGTAGACCCTGAAGTGAATACGGCTGAGTTCTAACTGTGCTAACTTATAAACAGGGAATCATTATATATGTTCTTTTTCCAAGGGAATGTCTTAAGTAAGACAAAGGGGTGAAAAATACTTTTAGTTCTTCTAGGCAAGGCACCACCTAATCCCAAATCCCAAAATAGTTCTATAAGGATTAAGAAAAAAAAAAAAAAAAAAAAAGACCGGTGTGTTCTCTGACGTTTCAATGAGGGCTATGGGGCCCAAAATGTTTTAAAAGCACAAAACCGTTAACACTGGAGATATTGTCAAAATACATTTCCTTCTGGTTAAGAAAAGGAGGGAGGGAGGGCTGAAAGGGTGGAATGGGAAGGAGTTGTCATCAAAGCATTGTTAATATGAACTGAATTATATTACAATGGCAATACTTCAACAAGGGGAGTGACAATTGTTCCGTTATTATTGTGGATTGACAATATGACAATCCTTCATTGAGAGCGGATGACAGCTGTAGCATTACAGCAAGTGAACAACACAAGATGAATGAGTGTTACAAGTGTTCTTCCAGGACGGGTGCCTGTTTCGCGGGAGTTTGTATCAACCCCAAATAAATACATGCCAGTGTTTCACTATCTCAGCAAATGTAGCATCCCTTGACAAAACCATGTGCTACCAGTGGCCTCAAAGTGCCAGTGGCACGTCCCTGCTCAGTGGATTTGCAGCAGCTGTGAAATGTCAAGTCAAAATGCCACGAAAGATCTATACGGCGCCTCGGCAGAAGAAAGGGCAAGAAACGGTAACATGCCGATGCCCGGACAAGTGTGAGCTGACGTCAAGCTGTCTCCTGATCCGCACTGTTTCTGAACCTCGGTCTTGGCACTGGCCTCCTTCCACTGAGGGCCTCTCATTCTGCTAAAAGAACTAACACCATGTATGTCACTTGACATTAACACACGTCAGAGGGCAGAGTTATTTACATTATCTCCTTATATGCTAGAAAAGTCATTCTTGCTTACTTAAAACAAGAAGGCAAGGGAAGAGGCACATAAACCACTCAGAGTATTACCATAAAAAGATGAGCGCTGGTCACATTCACAGAGCGGTATTCTTCTTCCCAGGGATAATGCCTTTTTAAAAAACAGAATCTGCCCTTTGTTCTGTTCGAATGCCTGCTTTTTTAAAACTCAGCAATCAATATATTGTGACCATCTTCCCAATCTCATTAAATATTCCTCTAAAATATAATTTGAATGGCGAAACATAGTCCATTTTCTACCTATACCGTGATTTCACAGAGCTAATCCGCTACTGTTGGATATTTAGGCTGTTTCCAAATTTTTACTGCAAAACACAACACAGCTATCATGTCAAATGTGTATAGTCTCTAATTTCTTGGAATAAATTTATAAAAACATGTACTGATTCTCTATGATCCTGACTGTGACAACACTCAGCGTGAACCGGGGGGCAGTCCTTGGATAGGTGTCTAGAGCATAATTTACCCATCGTAAGAGCCTCTGAAGCACTGATGAGCGTAGCTGAAGAGGTATAAACAATGGACAAGTTCTTCATTTTATACGTCGAAACAACAGAACCACTTATCCCTTAATAGCTGTGCCCAAGCCTTCCAGAGTTAAGCAAAGCAATCTGTCTTGGCAGGTGAGGGAAAGAAGACTGTACTCGAAGGGAGAGGAATTACGTGAATATGCTATATGCTTCCAAGCTCAACATTAAATAGAAAGGTCCTTTAAAAGCCTTTGTTGTGTTCAGTCGCTAAGCCATGTCCAACTCTTTTGTGACCCCATGGACTGCAGCCCACCAGGCTCCTCTGTCCATGGGATTTACCAGGCAATAATACTAGAGTGGGTTGCCATTTCCTTCTCCAGGGGATCTTTCCCATCCAGGAATCGACCCCAAGTCTCCTGCACTGGCAGGCAGATTCTTTTCCATTGAGCCACAAAAATCTTTGAATGACTAATACAATGTGGGAGTTATTTTATTCTATTTTCCAAATATTTCTAACTGCACTTCCTGGCCCTCCTCTGGTGAGATGGGATCATGTGAGTAGTTCTGACCAATAAACTGAGAGCAGAGTTCCAGGTACCATTTCTGGGCTGGAACACTAAATTGCGAATGTTAAACTCTCTGGAGAATTCTCTTTCCTTTGGCACAACCACTGGTGTGAGATAGCAAGTAGTTTCATCAAGTATGAGTCCTTGAATGATGGTGATAAGCAGAGTCTCTCTTCCCCCCACAACAAACACGAGCAAGAATTAAAGTTTTGTTGCTTCAAAGCCTAAGATTTGGGGGCCATTTGTTACTATATCACCACTCACCCTCTGTTGATGAATAAATACAATAACTGTTTTACCGAATTTCATTGTGTCATGATCTGATTTAAAATAATCACGTGAAATTTCATTCTTTTCTACACATATAATTTGAAAACCTGAAGAGTCACAGACCTTTAAGGTTTCCTGGGCTTTATGATGTGATCATTCAAGGATGGTATTTCTAGTGCCTTTTGGGTGCCAGGCACTTACGTTACATGCTTTGGGAAAGATGAAGACACAGCTGCGGCCCTGAGAAGCTTAAAATAAAGTGGGAAGGATACAGTTTCAGAATTTCTATAAAGGAGGAATTTAGGGTTAGCAATTGGGATGCAAAGGGCACTTGGGAGACTAGCTTGAAGCTGTGTTTGCATAGCCAACACAGTGGGTGTGTAATTATATATTTATTTGAAGTGGTTTTGCAGGGAGGCTGAGGAGCAATGTTGTAAAGTATCCAGTGCCCTTCTCTGAGCTGACCTTGGCACCACCAAGGATACAGCAAGGACATCTCCAAGCAGATTGTGGAGAGCTTCTAAAGAAAGAGGCTGTCATGTTCAGAGGACTGGAAGACACAGTCTGAGTGAAGACACAGAGAGAAAACGTTCACCGAGGACACTGTGTTTGAGATGAGCTTTGGAGCCCGGATTTCCGCAGGGAGAGGCTGGAGGCAGAGAAGCCAGGCAGAAGGAAAGCCTACCATAAGCAGAGGCACACAGGAGAGAAAACAGCGGTCAGATCTAGAATGCTATCCAGGGCAGAGAGAAGTCGTCACTAAGGTCTGGGAAGTTGGTTAGGTAAGTGCAGATTTGGGGAGTGACCACTGAGCGGCTGACACGAATGGCTCAGTCAGGGAAGTCAGGGCAGGAGGTGGGCGGGACCCGGGCATGTGAAGAGAAGGATCAAAGAGGAGGGAAGCAGGAAGCGCTGGCCCCTGGCCGGCTGACATGGCTGAAGCATGCCGCCTGTGTCTGAACAATGAAGGTGGCGAAGCCGAGGGGGCCGCAGCCCAGCATGGAGGCAGCAAGGTGGACCTGGCGGGCGCTGTGTTTCCAGCTCAAAGCTCTCAGCACAGGACTGAGCATAGAACAGGCAAGCAGTAACTGAACAGCAGCTAACAATACTAACTCACTGACCAAAGGAGGGGCAAGGCAGGTCTACAGGGCAGGCTGGCCTGTCCCCCACCCCCTTTCAACATCTCTGCCCACTTTTGAAGCTTTATTTCCTCACTGTGTCTCCCTTCCCAAACTGGGCACAGTCAAAGACGAAGGTTTCACTCAGATCTGAGCACTGGGCTACCTGTAAATAGTTCTAATTTAACCTGGTGTGTGTATTAGTCGCTGAGTCGTATCCAACTCTTTGCGACCCCATGGGCTGTAGCCCGCCAGGCGCCTCCGTCCACGGAACTTTCCAGGTAAGAATACTGGAGTGAAAAAAAATATATATATATACTGGAGAGGGTTACCATTTCTTTCTCCAGGGGATCTTCCCGACCCAGGGATCAAACCCAGGTCTGCATTGCAAGCCAGATGCTTTACTTTCTGCACTACTAGGGAAGCCTGGAGGAGACAGAAAGTGAGGGTAATGATGTCTGCAGATTATCTAGGACTTGTAGCTTTAAATAGGATATGTGGGAATGTATAGACTGTTTTTTACCTCATGATAATAAGAAAAAGGTAAACTCTTAAAAAGAAAAAAACATTGCAGTTACTCAGCATTGGTGAAGGTTTTTCACTGATAATTCCCTTTCTGTTAATCTGATCTCCCATGCTGCCCTTTATGAAACCATTTTAGCATTGTTTCAAAGAAAAAAAAAAGACACAAAGACAAAAATTAGTAGAAAGGCTGGAAAAAGCAGGTGGAGTGGGAGGATAATGATCACTTTTCTGTATGATACTGAATAAGGAGACTGGATTTCTGGCCCAGAAAGTATTTCAAGTATGAAAGGACCATTTCTTGAGGGAAATGGGCAGTTTTAACCACGAATATCGTCCTTTTGATATCCCCCCAAAACACAAGCAGATCCAAGAATAGCTTACAGGAAACCACAACACTCTTGGCTGAGAAATAAACACAGGTTATTTTTTTTCCAAAGGCACATGAGCGCCCAAATAATCAGCCACCTCCAAAAGGTCGGGAGAAGTTAGAACCTATTAGACAAAAGAACCAAAGGAAGTCCCCCCTGTACCTGGACGTCACCTGATTGCAAAAGCAAAGGATGCCTCTGCCATTCTTATCACCAAAGAGAGCAAAAATTTCCACGGAGAACTTCACTGGAATCTGTTTTGTAGGTCAGATCTACAAAGCCATAATTACCCAGGTAACTTGGGTCTGATGCTGCCCAAAATATCTAGGTAATTATAGGAGAAAGGTCATTTCCTCCCTATACTGGCAACTATACGTCTGGGTGTCTCCCCTGGCAGTTATCCAGTTAAGAGCAGCCTTTCATTTCACTTTGTGCTTGCACAGACCCTGCCAAAGACGGTGACATTCTTAACGGGGTCGGGGGAGGATTTTCTTTTTTAATTGCCTTTATAAATATTCCTCCTCTCTTGCTTGTTCCCTAGGACGATCTGATAAAATACCCTCCGCTCACTTGTACATTGAGGGAAAGGCATTCTGGACTGGGAGAATCCTGGGAGACAGAAAGGAAATGGAGAGGTGAAGAGGAAGAATGAACGGAGGGTGCCAAGATCTGCAAAACTGCGGGGATGAAAAGATTCACAGCGATGGAGAGAGGGGGAGAGACAGAGGAGGAAGCAGGGCAGATACTCAGTTCGACGGACGTCTTATTCAGAGTTTGAGCTTTGACAACACAAGCAGTTTGGGGCAGAAAGCGGCATAACTGCCCGTCTGTGATTGCTCAAGAGAAGCGCACGTTCCTTTTCTTCACAAAGAAAAAATGGCATTTATCTCAAGTACAGCGAGGCATAGGAGGCTTCACCTCCCCCATCCTCTTTCTTCCCTCTTCCTCCTCCTGCCGGCTCGGCTCCCGCACCGCCTCCCCTTCCTGTTGGAAAAGAAAAGGTGGGAGGGGAGTGGGTGGGGGGAGGAGGACCCGCCGGCCACCGACAACACGGTGGGAGTCTCTTTTCTTCGGCTTTTACCAGCCTATGGGGGTCAGGATGCTATTGGTTCAGCTTTACGTGTGATCTGGTGCCTCTCACTTAGCAACAGCGAGCAGGGGCGGCAGGAAGCAACGCCACCTGGCTCCTGCGAGCTCGCGGATGGTTTAAAACAAGCCACTAGCTCAGGGGGAGACAGAAAGGGGGGGAGGGGGTGGAGAGAAAGAGAACAGTCTGAGCTTAACATATTGCACCGTTAGGAGCAAGGCTTAATCGGGGTGTTAACTACAACCAACCGGCAGGCATTGGGGTGGGGGGCGGAGAGCAGAGACTGGACAGGAGTTATTTTTAATGAGTATCTGGATATAAATCATATTCAGAAAGCCTTCATGTATTTTTTTTAAAGGGCAAACGACAGTGTGCTGCTTGGGTGGCGGTGGCGGGTGGGGAGAGAGATGGGGTTCTCTAGGCAAGAAAAAAAAAATAGGAGATAAGAGGAATCTAAAACTGTCCAGTGGGTTTCCTCGGTTTTATTTTGTTTTCACACCAGGGTGCTACTAGAAAAGGAAAAGGAAAATTGGGTGTACTTGAAAAAGCAATTGGCTATGTAATCCCAGGAATTTTTTTTTTTTTAATTAGTCAACAGTAGCTCTTTCTAAATCCTAAATTCCATTTTAGCATTTGAGAATTAACTTTCTGGAGTGGTAAGTGGCAAAAGAGAAGTACATCTCTGCTAGAGAGAGTTTTTTTTTTTTTTTTTTTTTTTGCTTTGCTTCCTTTGTGGTGAAAGGGAAATTTCTGAGAAGGATGCCGATAGAAGTTCTGAAAGCTCACACTGCCTGGATATAACAGGGCCCAGGGCCAATAACAACAAGGAAATGTATTCCACTGTCCCTTCTTTCATTTCTCTTAATAGAATTTTCCCTTCCCCTCCATCTCAGGCCCCCCACCAGACTTTAGAAGGATTATCGCACCTCTTTACCCATGTAAACTCAACCCACTCCATCACATCAGACAGCCTCGAAACTACAGATGGGAGAAGGTCTTTCTTTCCTTCTTAGAGAAAAATGGTGCCTTTCAGCATGGACTGGAGCCTTTCACTGGTGTCAACCCCGGCCCCTAGAGACAAGGACAAGCAGCCCAGAGGACACAGATGGACCTCTATCCACCCAGACAAGCCAGACCCAATTAACCCCTTCGGCTCTGAGCAGTAAAAGCCACTGCCTAGAGTGACACCTACTGCTCGGGGTGCAGCTGTACAATCTATCACCTACCAGGCCCTCACAATCTGCTCCACTGGCGTGGGCTCCTCGCAACACATTTCTCTCTCCTAACAGCTGAATGAGGACATTTTCAGCTCCTCATTCTTGGGCTGACCTCAGCACCTGTAACCCAGGACTTCTCAGGGTCTAGGGATCCTCAGCCCTGGGTTACAAAAGCTCCCATGTATAAACTGACTCCATTTAGCAGTGATTCTACACACGAGGGAGAGAAAGCATAGTTTGATTAAGAGCCCACGACTCATTCAGAATCGCTGCTAAGGTGAAATCGCTTTTATTAACAATCCTCTTTGACACTTGATTAAATTATCCTGGGGAAAATGAAACTTTTTTCCAGCACGCATGGAATTTTACTCTACAGGGGAAAAACCTGACCATGAAGGACTAATGTCCTGTGTGTGCTGTGCTTGGTCGTTAAGTTGTGTCTGACTCTTTGTGACCCCAGGGACTGCAGCCCGCCAGGCTTCTCTATCCATGGGATTTCCCAGGCCAGAGCACTGGACTGGCTTGCCATTCCTTCTCCAAGGGATCTTCCCGGCCCAGGGATCGAACCCGTGTCCCCTGTGTCTCCTGCATTGCAGACAGATTCTTTACCACTGAGCCACCTGGTATAGAATAGCATTTTACCAATCCATATTTCTTTTATTCTGTGTGTTCAGTGAGATCACATAAATTCCCTTTTATTGAGAAAAAAGTCCATACAATTAATGAGAGCTAAAGTTATACTTTTCTGAAAGCATAGCAAAAATGCTATGCTAATGGCGAAAATATCTATATTATGATTCTTTTCTACAGTAAGGCCAAGAAACAATGTCACTAACAAAATCCATGATTTCTCCCCAAATAGGCACTAAGTTAAAAACCATATTAAAGGTGCCAGGATGATTATAAAAGCAATGGGTCAGGAGGTATAGCTTGATTCATTTTAGGCAAAAAATATCTAGTGAGTCTTCACCAAGTCTTCACACATTGAGCAGAACACTAGTAATGCTGAAAATTCAAACACTGCTCATCTTTAAGGATGCTCAAAAGTGTTTTGCAAATATTCTGCTTTTTATTCGCAAACTACCCACTTGGAATGTTAAATTGTGATATCCTTATTCCAGAACTGGGAAACAGTGGAGTCTCCCAGCTTACGCAAGGTCACAGAGCAAGCCAATGGACATGATGAAATCAGAACCAGGCTTCCTAATTTCAAGTCCAGGGCTTCACCGTTGGGCCGCTAGAACCAAGCAATTCTCTGAGTAACAGTGAGGTCTCCCTATATTTATGGATGCCTCATTCTTGTGTGTTAATTTCTGCTACTGTCTCAGAGTTGAAATGTCATTCTACTGACATTCTTCTTATAAAGGTGATCCCTTTATCTGGTGTTTTCACCAAATGGGTTAAGGAAAAAAAACAGTATTGGGAGGCATGAGCAAAACCCATCAAAAGGAAAAAAAAAAACAGAAATGGTTCAAACTTACAGCAAATGAAAGGCTAAATATACCCACCTCTAACTACCGGTCTAGCATTTTGACACTGAAATGCGTATTAGCTGAGGATACTCTGAAAAGTAGTTGTAGGGACTCACCACTAAGATACAATCCACAAGGTGGAGCTGCTATGGGGCATCTGGCATCCGGCTACTACTCTAATTACAGCACAACAGGAGAACTTTCCCTCTTTTCCCCAGAAGTTCACACTGACAGAACACACCTGTGTTGTGTGTGTGCACTAAAGCTCCACCTACACCTCTGCCGTGAATCACCCCACCCTGTGTGCAGAAATCTGGTCAGTGCGGTGAGGGTGCTAGAAGTGACATCTAAAAGTGTCCCTTAAAAATCTCACACACTTTTTTTTATAATGAGAGGCTCCTTCCTTCAAAATATTCTTAAACCTACAACTATTTCCCCATAATAGAGAAGAAACTGATGATCATTTTGTCCTGATTCTTTTCCAGTCGATGTTTTAACATGAACCCAAATATCCAGGGTCAACTTAATGGACATCATCTGTGAGTTGTATACAGATAGCTATAAAGAGGCAACTAGAACACCCCTCACTCAAAATGTGAAAGTTGTATCTTACCATGTCAGTTGTGCAAGATGCAAATGCCCAGTGAGGGATAACACATTCTTCAGACAGCAACAGGAATGGTTGGCACCAACCGCCAGTGCTCCTGGTTTTTAGAGTTGGATAGAGTGCCCCAAAGTCAGCAAGTCTGACACTCAGCTTTGCAAAAAGTCCTCTTCAGCATCCTTCACACCTTCCACAGCACTAACCTGAAGGTGGGGGCAGCTCTGACTGCTCCCCACCTTCTTCCTTCAGTTGACCTGCCTCCCTGGACTCTTCTGGCTCCATCTGGCTTCCATCCCCGACTGAATTCAGGTAGTCCAGGCTGGGAGCACTTCACTTTCCCCCTGCATCACTGAAGGGACCACACTCCCGGATCCTTGGGTTCTCCTCTTGGCCGTGTAGCTTCGAGACCCTGTCTGCCCTTGGCCCTCACCAGCAATAGGGTTTCTTATTTATTTACTTGTTTCATATCTAAGAGTTGCCATAAATGGCTCCTGCGAGCTACTTTTATAAACAAAACAGAACACCCTAAACTACATTTATAAAATTTTTTGAAAGTACAGACCAGGACCAGCAAAAGGGCATTTAGTAAAGTCTAGATTTGAGGGACCAAAAGGAAAGAGCAAGGCTCTTCTCTAGAAACTTACACAACAAGAGAGAAAATTTTCCACAAACTTCTTATTGACAAAATTCAGCACTTCATTTGTGGACTCTAACATTTGAATTTCAGACAGTTTTCACATCTCATAAAATATCATTCTTCTTTTGAAATTCTTTTCAACTTCTTAAAATACGTAAAAATAATTCTTAGCCTATGTGCCACACAAAACAGATGGTGGGGCCATTTTAGCTCATGGGCCATGGTTTGCAAGTCCTGGAATATACACCAAGCAGTGAAAACTGTGGTTAGGTTGAGGGAAAGGGCAGGAGAGCAGAAAGATAAGTCCTTCCCTCCCCTCCACCACCATGTTTTAATTAAGACATTTCTGTATTATTTACCTTTTCATTACAGGCGTGTTATTGCTTTTATAATTTGAAAAATAGTCATGGAAGATGTTATGTGATTAGAAGTCTAGACTCCTTTAGAGCTTTCAAGAGCTTTTTAGAGCTTTCAAGTTCCTCCCTAACCTTCTTATTTAACTTAATTTCCATTATTATCCTCTGTATCTCTTTTTTTGTCTAAATTTCTATGTCTCTCTCCTGTTTTCATGCCTTTGCTGCCTGGGAACCTCATACTTGTATTTCAAGGCTTACTTGCTAGTCTTAACTTCTTTGCTTAAGACATCCATACCCAAGACAGTAAAGGGAAAACTTCAGTTCTCTGCTGATCACTTGTCAGTTACTTTAGTGTGTGTTTGTCTTGGGTTCCCCACAGGCAGGGACCACCTGGGAAACTTCAGGGTCCTTGCAGTACCAACCAGTAAGGACTATCCACTTAGGTGCTCAACAAATACTTCACAGCGTTGCAGTCAACCCAAGCCAAAATACAATAGGATAATATCAAATAAATATTTTAGGATCAGTGGATAGAAGTCAGAAAGATAGAAATGTTGGCTTGATGTGTGAAAATACTATTTTCTAACTTTTAAACCTGTCCAACAATGAAATACACTGCCTCTTAAAATAACGCAATTCCTGACACTAAAAAGTATTCAAAACACAAGTGGATGACCATCTGTCAGGGATTCTGTGAAAGGAATTCCTGTATTATTTAGGTCAGACCACATGGGCTCTAAAGTCCCTTCTCACTCAACAATTTGTTATTCTTATTGACACTCTGTCCTTACCCCCCAAATACCTCATTTATAAGTTAAAATTAAGTGATTTAAAGTAAGAGGGGTGGCACGTTCACAACTCAGATCATCAAAAATGCTGTAATTCTGTGGGTACATTAGGATGATATTAATTGGCTTGTTCTAGGCAGGCTTAGTATATTTTTGATAAACCACAAATACTAATGTGAGAGATCCCAGAGTCGTGAGAATTTTTGTCTCTTATTTACATAGCCCCCTGGGGATGGTTTTCTTATTGTTTTGTTTATCCATTTGTTTGTTTATTCTTTTTTTTAAGGTTGTTGGGTTTCGGTCACTGATCAGCTGTCTGAATGACAACCTGTAAATCAGAACAACACCTATATTTTGCTTATCCTGCATCTCAGCTTTCTAGATCCTTTAGAATTCTGGGAAAATCTCAGATTCAAAAGGAACTTATGATACACATACCCCACCACCTCTTTGGAGGAAAAAGGAAAAAAATTATAACCTCTGAGCCCTCCATGACATGTAAACAAAGTTCTAAAATTACATGTCATGGGCTCTTTCATCAAGCTGCTACTGAACACCCACCCTGGGCCAGGCAGTGCAGTAAGTACCAGGGACAGACCCTAGCCCAAGGACTTTTACTGTCACCCAGAAGGCCCAGGTAGCTGTAAAATAGAGAGAAATACATTGGCTGGCTTCCAGTGCCTATCAGAGACCAACCCTTTTATTGAAAAGCCTAGAAACTGAGAGCTGGTGACAGGAAAGAGAACAGAGGAGACAGCAGGGCACAAGGCAGGAAGAAAAGGAGAATTAGAATCAGTTGCAGCAACAGGTCCACGTGGCATTAGAAGTGAGGAGATGATGGAACTTCCCTGGTGGTCCAGCGGCTAAGACTCTGAGCTTCCGTTGCAGGGCATGCAGGTTCCAGCCCTGGTGGGGGAACTAAAATCCCATATACTACTCATCACCACCACCACCACCCCCAAAACAGTAAGGAGACTCTGACAGAAAAGAAAGACACTATTTGAAGGCTAATACGGAAACTTCCAGAAATCACTGGGGCACCTACTCCAGGTGTCCACAACTTCCAATGCTGCATGATGCCTTCACTTCAGCAAACAAACTGTGCTCATAATCAGAGATCACTTCTCTAAACTTGCATTTTCCAAGAACTCTCTACGAGTGTCCTGACCCAAGTCCTAGAAAGCCTGGCACACACAGTATAGCTTCAGCTAATGTTGGTTTTCTTTTCAGAGTCTTTTTGGATCATTAAGAAAAGAGTCAATCATGTTATGGCCGTAAAAACAAATCAGGGAGTGATATTGGTGGTGGTTTAGTGGCTAATTCATGTCTGACTCTTTGCAACCGCATGGACTGTAGCTCATCAGACTCCTCTGTCCATGGAATTTCTCAGGCAAGAATCCTAGAGTGAGTTTCCACTTCAGAGTACTAGTAAGAGCGTCTAATTACTGCAAGCTGACTATGTGCAGACACTAAGCTATGAACTCTAAATGGATTATCCTAGGGCTTCCCTGGTGGTTCATTGGCTAAGACGCCGCACTCCCAATGCAGGAGCCCTGGGCTCGATCCCTGGTCAGGGAACTAGATCCCACATGCCACAACTAAAGATGCTGCATGCCGCAGCTAAGACCTGGCTCAGCCAAATAAATAAATAAATATTTAAAAAATAAAAAGTTAAAAAAAAATAAATGGATTATCCAAACACCCCTATTACATAAAGCCTGTTTTTTGGGTGTAGACAGTAGGGATTAGAGAAATTAGAAACTTAACCCAAGATCCTAAGGCTAATAAGTAACAGAGCCAGGATTTAAGCCCAAGAGATCTTGCTCGAAATTCAAGGCTCTTCAACACAGAGTTAGAATGTGATAAAATATCTAGACTATCTCCTTGACTTGCCTCTTCAACGTCAGCAGCCTTCTCACCTTCAGGCCATGCAGGAGCTCTTTAATATTTGAACATCAGAGAATGAGATGGTAAAACTTTACATGTTAATAAAAGTCTAATTGAAAAGTTCTTCTCTTGAAAAAAGAAACCACAATGAATAAAAACCATGTCCTAGAAAACCAAAACAAAATGTACCCCCAAAAGACTGATGCAGATTCCAGGGACAATTGGCCAGAAGCTTTTTTTTTTCCTGAAATTATAGGAAGAGGAAAAATCAGTGAATTTATTGGCATTAAGACAAGAAGTCTAAGGAACATCCTCTTGGTCAGCAAAAGAATGTTCTAAGGTAATGGTTAAGATAACACTTTGTGTGTATGTGTTTGTGGGTGTGTGCTCAGTTGCTTAGTTGTATCCGACTGTTTGCAACCCCATGGACTGTAGCCTGCCAGGCTCCTCTTTCCATGGGATTTTATCTGGCTTTAAAATATATGGTATCCCACATAGTTGAATTATCAGAGAGTGAAGCTGAGTCATTGAAGTAAAAGCTACTTTGATGGAAATCTTTCTAAAACATGACATACTTACATTTACATATTCTTAAACAGAAAATATCATTTCCTTGATGCTTCTTTTACAGGATGCTCATTATGAATATTATTAGTAATAACAATTACCTTTGAGGGGAGTATTAAACTCACAAGCGCTCTCTGACCCTGCATCAGGTGACCCCACACTAAATGACATCGCATGAGATGACTCCAAACTGCCATACTTCCAGGTCCCCAAGTCTGCCTTTTATATTTCTTTTTTTCCTCCTCTCTGCACTTCCTGCTTTCACGTTGTTTCCAGTTTGCGTTCTTATTTTCCACTTGGTTGGTTTGCTGAGGATCTCAGGGTGGCTTCATACCATCTCCAGGGTTAATTGTAAAGGGTATCCCCCTACTACCGCTCCCTGAGTTTTTTATTTGCAATGTTTATGTTGGTTTTTTTTTTAAACTCACTTTCCAGTTCCAGATGGTTGAGGTTGATGGAAGCCTAACCTCCAATTAAAGGTAAAGTTACTCTATTTTTTTTTTTAATGTCTTTCTTAAAAACTATAGTGTGGATTTCTGGAGAAGCTTTATTTTATTCATCTGAGAAATCAGAACCATACCTTTTAAAATTAAAGATCAACATACAATGGAAAAGAAAGGGGGAAAAGTGTGATTCTTTTAAAAAGTAAAATAGACTTTTGTTTTCCCTAAAACACTTCATGTGATACTTCAAGTGATACTCCTTCAACTTTAGGGTATTTTTTTAAATTACAGATTTAAGTTACTTTGGTAAGAAAAATAACCTAATATTTGATGCAATTCTTTCGTTATTCCTGCTTGATTTTGGTCAATAAATGGGTAGATATTAGACATGAAATGTATTAATATATAATATATACAAATACATATGGCATTGTTGATATATTCACAGAATTTGTATTCTTCCTGTCACTTTTATGTTATTTCATGTTTCCCCGTTTCAACATAGTACCCAATCTACCATGTCATAACTTTCTGGAATTCTAATTTTTCCCATTCCCCTATTATTGAGCATTTTGTTTGCTTTACAATTTTGGTGTGGTTTAAAAAAAAAAAGACAGTGTATATTTTCATAAAAACGACTGGTTTTTCTAAATTAATCCTTTGTGTTTAAACATGGATCTCTGTGTTACTGACTCAATTAAAAAACAAAATCCAAGTACAGTTAGGAAAGACAAACGGAAGAAAAAGAAAATGAGAACAGAATGAAAGAAGAGTCTGGGGATGTGTTTTGTCTGGAGAAGGCTGCCTCCTGTATGTAAAATGCTGGTTATATCACCCATTCTACTTCAAATGCTGAACGACACTATGATCCAGGTGAAGATTACTTTCCTCACTGTGATTTGCCTTATTGCCTAGAAATTCTAACTGGAGAGCAGAATCAAGATTCAGTGCTTTCTAGAACAACTGCCATTATTTCTGTGCGTGCGTGCTAAGTTGCTTCAGTCCTGTCCGACTCTTTGTGACCCTATGGCCTATAGCCCACCAGGCTCCTCTGTCCATGGAATGTTCCAGGCAAGAATACTGGAGTGGGTTGCCATTCTCTTATCCAGGGCATCTTCCTGATCCAGCAATTGAACCTGCATCACCTGCATTGGTAGGAGGGTTCTTCATCACTAGCGCCACCTGAGAAGCCCACATTTTCATTGTTTAAATTTGTCTAAAAGGAGTTGGACAAGGAGACAGGGATACCTGGGAGTGCTGCAATCCATGGGGTCGCAAAGAGTTGGACATGACTGAGCAACTGAACAACAAAAAAGAAGTTGGAGACTACAAAGAAATAGTTATCATTATTTTATAAAAAAGCTTTAAGGGTGATTTTAAGCTTGCAAGTAAAGAAAAATAACCTTCTGAATCACTGTAGTACCCCTTGCACATTCAGAGGAACATAGTAGGTAGCTGATAAGCACAGTCATGGGAATAGAGTCAGGAACGCAGTAAACACTTTCTGAAGGAATGGTGGGTGGCAGAGTTGTATTCCTTTCCCCGAAGGAAATCACTTTACCCTACTCCATAGCATACTTATGGATGGAAAAGTCTTTAAAATCTGATAATGCATAGTTCCAAAACAACGCATAGTTTCTGAGCATTTGCCAACAGGGATGCAGATCAAAGGAGAAAAGAAAAGCCCTGACATTATCAGGATCTGATTATTAAGGAAATAATATAAATCCTTATTATAAAATAAAAGCATAAAGAACTGAATGAATAATAAATACAGGGAATACCGCATCTGAACCAGAAGACCGTCTGGTACAGGTTCAATTTTATAAATTTGTACTGGTATATTTCTCATGAAAGGAGTCAACCTTTATAAAGAAGGCTGGGGTAAAAGTGGACCTTGGTGATCTATATGTGTCTGTAAGAATTAAAGATCCGCTAAAGAGAAAAGAAAAAAAAATCCTTTTTTTTTTTTTTTTGCAGAAATTGTCATGGTTTCTGTGGTATTGCAATGGCAAAATCAAATACACACCTTTTCAAACTGAAAGGTAAGAAGCATTTAAAACAGATAAAAGTGTTTTTCTGCAACAACATATTTACTATATTTACAACTCAAATTTTTGATACATGATGTGATCTAAGAAGCAATATCAATTTTTATTTACATTAATAATAAGTCTGGAAGAGTCTAGCTTGGATTTGCAAGGGCTTCAAAGAAAAGGGACATAAAAGCCATTAGAAGTCACAGACATCATTAGCACAAGACTAAAATCGAAGTAAAAACTGTGAACCAAAATGGGCTAACTTAACACTCTGACCCTGCCCCGATACAGCTCAGTAACACAGATCCTAGAAAACATTATGAAGATTTCTTTGGGCGGACATTAGATCAGTGCTGACACGGCCAGTCACAGTAAATGCAAAGAAAGCCATTTCAAAGCCAGATACTAAATTAAAAGGAAAATGAAAGTCTTCCTTATTTCATGGATTTCCGCTACAGAGAGTGTCCAATCCTATGTTAATGTTATGAAACAATTCTGAATAGCCACTGCCTAACTATCACTGTTACAAATGATATTCTGATATTCTTAAATATATAGAATCTATTTAAATACAGATACTGAATATTTTGTGCTATTCATAATGGAAGTAAAAGGTCTGACCTATTCCTAATTACAGTATTAATGCAATGATCTGTGTGATCACGTGTAAATAGAAATCTAACTACACATGGCACTGGATTTCAGCCAGAAGGTTCAGGTTCTAGCTGAAATTCAATGATATCAGCAAAGAATAATCTGCTCAGTTAAACAAGTAAGGAGAATAAACAACTGTGGTCCCAGAAATTTTTGTCTTTATTCCAAGTTATCATCAAGGAAGATGACAGCTCAGATTTTGTACCCTCCATAGTGACAATATGGCATGCACATCTGAAGGAGATACCTACATGGCACTCACATGCAGAGAGAATTTTCAAAGCTCTACTCATCTCCCCCTTTCTTCCCCCTACTCCTTCAACCATCAGCACCAAACTCTAGAGCTATATTTCATTTCTCAGTGAACGCCCTGGGAACAGTCATCACTTTCCCCCAGAACAGGACCCAAAAGAAAACACCGTCCCTAAGTAAGTTAAACAACTCAGTGCACCAAGGAGATTTATCACAGAGAGAGATCTGCCTAATGAGAGTAATCCCCTGACCACGACACGGAAGACTGCGTTCTCTCTCTAGTTAAAAAACACACTGCCCGACATAGGAAGAGGACAGCGCTCAGACACCTCTAAGAGCAGCAAGAAACAAACTGCAGCTCTCAGAAGGTCTGGTGTGAGAGAATTCCAAACAGCATCTGTAATCAAAATGTGATCAAATGGGCATCGATCAAATGTGATCGAAATGTGATCAACGTGCACCACCACGTAAGAGTTCCAAAATGTCAATTCAAGGAAAGTAACAAGACTCAGTTTATACCCAGTCACTGAAATGCAAGCCTGGCCAGTAATAACTTCTGCCAACATAGACTTCTCTTCCTCCTATTTAATGAAAAATTTAAAAATCTGATGTTCAGAATGCACATGGGACTCAAGAGAAAGGCGGTTGCCTCTTTCACAGTCACCTTAGTCCATGATTTATTCCTGAGACTTTATTTGGTGTTGGCAGAAAGTCCCACTAACTGGCAAAAGGAACCGAGAAGGGCATGACAATATGGTGCCTGTACTGCAATTGCCACAGAGCCCAGTGTTTTGACATTGTTACTGAAACAAGCTCAACTATTTATGAGAGCTAAGTTGAATCAAACAGTTGGTGTGGCAGAAAAAACATCTGTGAAGTCTTTTTGTCTAGAAAGTCACTAAGAAAAGGAGGAGGAAGCACAGCAATCACACGCACACAAATACCTCCCCCAAATCATAAATAGCACTGTCAAGTGGGAACAGATACCTTCCCCACTCCCACGGTAACAACACCCAGTAGGCGTGGCTATCCCAGAATCTCGGGCAATGCATCACTGTGGACAGCCAGCTCTTCTGGAGAGTTGAATGGCCCCTCTTTACAAACAAAAAGGGTTTTTTAAAAATTCATTATTTTGAATATAATATCTTTCTAACCTAGACACTCCTGGGGAAGGGCCAAGCAATCTGTGTTTTAACAGGGCAAGTTCAACACACACTAGGGCATAAGGACCACTGCCATCCACTACCAGAGAAGGCAATGGCGCCCCACTCCAGTACTCTTGCCTGGAAAATCCCATGGACGGAGAAGCCTGGTGGGCTGCAGTCCATGGGGTTGCAAAGAGTCGGACACGACTGAGCGGCTTCACTTTCACTTTTCACTTTCATGCACTGGAGAAGGACATGGCAACCCACTCCAGTATTCTTGCCTGGAGAATCCCAGGGATAGGGGAGCCTGGTGGGCTGCCGTCTATGGGGTCACACAGAGTCGGACACGACTGATGTGACTTAACAGCAGCAGCCGCCATCTATTACATAGCTCTGAATTTCTGTGCTTTTCAGAGTTTTCTGCCTGCTTTCAATGGGCTTTCCTCTTATGGAAAGTTATTGCGTTTCCTCTGCCCAGCATGGATCTGCCTCTATTGGTTATTTTCCCTTCCAGTTTGCTCCTTTCCAGTTTGTCTAATCTGCCACAGGCTTAGAAATCAGTGGTCACAGTTCTTAAAAATCATGTGTAAAATATAAATACATAGGCTCAAATAAGACAAGAAGTGCATAAAAACTGGGAAAGCACCCCTGTGAAGGGAATGCATAGTTCTAGGACATAAATTTCTGAGTAGACATTGGTCATCTAGAGGCTTTTCTGCTTACTTCCTCAATTGTACAATATTTACTTGTTTTTATTCCTGATTGGTAGGAGAGGTTGCTAAATAACTGAGTTCCAGAAAATGAAATGTTTCTGTGGTTTACTAGTGAGTCACTGCAACATTCATCTTAGTATTTTTACCATAACTGTAATAACTGTCATTCATTAAACATTTGCTATGTGCCAGGCACTGGGCTATATGCATTTTATATACATTATTTAATTAGATCCTCATGACTTGAAGTAGGTATTATTATCCTCATTCTAGATGAGAAGACAAGAAGCACAGAGCTATTTAGAAACCTGCCTAAGATTACAGGACTATTAAGAAACATAGCCAAAACTCAGGTTAGCTGGATTCCAAATCCACCTATTTTCTTTTTCTTCTTCTCCTTCTTTTTTTTTTTTTAATGATTGGGCTATGTAGCATGGAGGCAGCCAGGTGTGAACCCAAAGCTTAGAAAAAGGGGGTGAAGTGGGGATGGGAACGAAACTCAAAAGCAAGACAGGACTGAGATAAATGGTTCATATTCAGTAAAGGAATAGAAATGTCCTTCCTAGGAAGGAATCAAGGAAGGCAAAAGATTCAAGGCATGCCATCCTATCTGGAAAGTCAAAACTTATCACTGCCCACAGTAAGAAAGGCTCCCAAGCTGTTTTCCACAAGGATCCAGATTCCCTTTTATAGCCTACTTTGGGGTCCTTACAGTTATTATTTAAGCTTGTTTAAAGCATACATAATCTTTATATTCATAAACGTCATGAAGTCAGAATCTTCTGGCCCAGGGCTGAGATACTGTAACTGATAATAATTGACCATCCCGAATGATATCAATCAAAACGTCCTGTTGACTTCTTTGTTTACTTACTCACTTTCCTTAAAAAGGAAAGGGAAAGTAAAAGGAAAATTCTCTTTCTCTTCGCCTATGATTCTGCTGAACATACAGTAGCACTACGTTCTTTTCAGTGCTCTCTAAAACGTTTAATGTGCAAACAGATGCTGTGAGTGGATTCCGGGGGAATAAGACACAGTGGGCATGTTGAAAGGAGCGCTCATGTAAGAGTGTGTCTCAGGACCAGTCAGAATGACCATTATTTAGGGACTTCCCTGGTGGTGCAGCGGGTAAGAATCCGCCTGCCAATGCAGGGACAGAGGTTCAATCCTTCGTCTGGGAAGATTCCACAAACCAAGGAGCAACTCAGCCCACCAGCCACAAGTACTGAAGCCTGAGCACCCTAGAGCTTGCGCTCCACAACAAGAGAGGCCGCCACGGTGAGAAGCCGGAGCAAGACAGCCAAGAGTAGCCCCTGCTCACCACAAGCAGAGAAAGCCTGTCAAAGCAGCAAAGACCGGGTGCAGCCAACACAATTTTTAAAACTAAAAAAAAAAAAAAAAAAAAAAAAAAAATTTTTTTTTAAAGAATGACAATTACTTAAAAATTCACAACAAAAAATGCTGGAGAGGGTGTGGAGAAGAGGGGAGCCTCTGACATGGTCAATGGGAATGTAAATTGGTACAGTCACTATGGAGACCAGTATGGAGGTTCCTTAGAAAACTAAAACCAGGGCGACCATATGATCCAACAACCGCACTCCTGGGCACGTATCTGGGCAAAACTGTATTCAAAAGATACACGCACCCTGGTGTTCATAGCAACACTATTCACAATAGCCAGGACATGGAAGCAACCAAAGTGTCCATCAACAGATGAATGGATAAAGATGATGTGAGGTGTATATACGCATACATATACATATACAATGGAGTATCAGTCAGTCATAAAAAGAATGAAATAATGACAATTGCAGCAACGTGGATGGACCTAGAGATCATCATACTAAGGGAAGTAAGCCAGAGGAAGACAAATATATCACTCATATGTAGAATCTAAAACATGACACAAATGACAATTTATAAAACAGAAACCAACTCACAGACATAGGAAACAAACCTGTGGTTACCAAAAGGGAAAGGTGGGGGTGGGGGATAAATTAGGAGTTTGGGATTAGCAGATACAAACTACTATGATAAAATAGATAAATAACCAGGTCCATTCCATCTGCATAGAGGTTGTCTTTATCTTTCATTTACACGTAAAGATTGACAGGTTGGAACTCCTATCTGTGAAGGCATCGCCACCATTAAATGCCAAGACCTCATAAGGAAACAGAAGTAAGACTTGCTTTACAATAGAGGGTTTTACCAGCAAAATCCAAAAGCCATTTTGTGATGGGTACATATACAGAAGTGAAAGTACAAATTGACATTAAATTCTCAGTTGTGTTTGGAACTATGATTTGCTTTGACTTTCCTTTGTAAAATTTCATTATTTTAGAATCCCATGTCTTTTTAATTTTTTTTTCTGATTCACATTGCTAATGTGTATTTTACTGAAGCAGAAGGAAAATAAATGTAACTGTTCATATCAGTTGGCCCTACTGACGGTGCTGTTTCTCATATAAAATGCAGCTGACTCCTTCTGCGTTTGGAAATCAGAAGCTGCCTTTCACCCACAGATCTGTAACTTTTCAAAATCAATGTCTCTTGGCTTTCCCATCTTCAGGACCTTCTGGATTAAACTCAGTCCAGACAGTCTCTGCTGATCTTCACAAATCATCAGCCTTGCACAGCTTAACAGCGTTTGGTGTTGAGAATTTGGGCCTTGACCCATCCATTTTAAGATTTTTGAAACCTTGGCAGAGGCCTGCCTGAAAGATCTCTCCTAGACTACACAGCCGTTGTAGGTTTCACTCCCTCTTTAAAAAGTAATCCAACCTGTGAAAATCCAAAGCAATTGATCAATCTACCGGATCCCTATGAGATCATTCTCATCATAAAGAGCACTCTCCTCTGCCCAGTTCCCTTGCCACCACATTCCTGGCACCTCCGCCAGACAGACTCTCCAGGTGGAAGCATGCCAAAGCTGAGATCCTGGCATGAAGAAGCAGCTCTATCAGTGAATGGCATCCTAACTTCACAGAGGATTTAACCAAGATCTTCCTCATTGAAAGAGTATAAAATTCAGCCCTCTTAGTGTACACTGTTAGCAATGATTGATTTACCCACATTTTTCCAGGACATGCCCATGTGTCTCATGCACCAGGCAGTCCAAAAGGGATCGGCAAAGATACATAGAACAGACATATGAAGCATCCCTGATTAGACCTTTGGTTTTCCAGACTGGAGTATCAGAATCAGAATCCAGACAAGGCATGGATTTTTAAAAATTATTTCTTTATTTGGCTGCACCAGGTGTTAGTTGCAGCATGTGGGATCTAGTTCCCTGACCAGGGTCGAGCCCCAGCCCCTTTCACTGGGAGCATGGAATCTTAGCCACTGGACCACCAGGGAAATTCAAGGGCATGGATTTGAGCGGCAAACACACCTGAGCTTGAATCACAACTTTGTTATTGGGCAGGACTGTAACTACTCTAACAGTGGAAGTGGGGATACTGTCCTTTGAAGTTGCTGTGAGGAGTAAAGGAACTATGAAGTAGGTAACATTAAAGACATGCAAGAAAGGCCACCTCCTAATACGCACTGGTGCCCTAAGTAATGGCTGCATCTTTGCTTGCTGTCCAGAACAGAGGTTTTACAAAGTGTCATCCTGACACTTGCAGAGTTCTCTCTCAAATACACACTTCTCAGGCCACACAGATCCGTGGTTTGCCCAATTTGACATGTGTGTGGATAGGTGTGTCCTGGGAATTAATCTAAGAGTTAGGCGTTCCACATTAGGGCAGGATACAAGTATACTCATAAAAATAGGAGAAAGGGGAAAAAATCACATTGCTGAAAATGACCAATGTGAAGTTGGTGACTCAAAGCTGGATAATTCCAAAATAATAAATGGTGATAAGTGAATCCCAGCATGGAAGATGGAAGATCCCCTGGAAGAGGGCATGGCAACCCACTCCAGAATTCCTGCCTGGAGAATTCCATGGACAGAGGAGCCTGGTGGACTACAGTCCACGGGGTTGCAAAGAGTCAGACATGATTGAAGTGACTTAGCATGCTAAGTGCTAAGCAGAAATCCCATTTGCATTTCCCCACGGTCACCAGCAGAGAAGGCAATGGCAACCCACTCCAGGACTCTTGCCTGGAAAATCCCATGAACGGAGGAGCCTGGTAGGCTGCCGTCTATGGGATCGTGAAGCGTTGGACAAGACTGAAACAACTTAGCAGCAGCAGCAGCAAGGTCACCAGAGGCAGGGACTATGGATGGCACTGGAGGCTTATACAGGAGCTACTGTAGAAAGCTACAGCCTGACCTGGGCTGGAATGGCTGAGCACTTGGCCGGGCAGGGTCAGAACTGCCTCAGATTTTCCAGTTCTCCCAGCTGCCGCTTCCTTTCTGGATGATCCCATCCAATTTAAGTCTTGATTAGTATCACTTTGAACTTAATGTCTTTAGATCAGTATTGAGAGATGAACCACAAATCTTTTTTATCAATCCATTATTCAGACACGAAAGGGAATTTTATACCAGACAGGTTATTTTTAATCTCAGAGACATCCAATCTTTTATGTAATTGGGTTAGGACCAGCATCCCTTCCGTAAGCCGCCGCAACAACAATGTTCACCTATGAATCCCTGAGTGATGCATTTGGCAAGCTGCTTCTCCAATCTCAAGGGTTTCTGGAATATTTTCACTAGTTTGGAAGCTGGGAGAGGGACTCGAGATAGTAATGAAGGAAATCATAGAATATTACAATCTCAGTGGATCATGGAAAGCGTGTGCATGGGAGAGATAGAGAGAGGATAGAACAAGAAGAAGGAGAAGAAAAAAAAGAAGAAAAGGAAGAGAGAGAGACTCAAGTCTCTCAGAAATGGTTCAGTTCCTTCTACTGCTCAGGTAGATCACTTGAGCCCAGTCATCAAAATGGCCAAAAGTTTGCAAATCTGTCACACAGATCCTTAGAGATGTGCCAGGGACAGCCACAAAGTTGGGGGGAGACAGCATGAGTGGTATTTACCATAAAACTTGCTAAGGGCTCCTTCCCAGGTGCCTCAGTGGTAAAGAATCTACCTGCCAATGCAGGAAACACAGGAGACAGGCATTCAATCAGGAAGGTCCTCTGGAGGAGGAAATGGCAACTCATTTCAGTATTCTTGCCTGGAGAATCCCATGGACAGAGGAGCCTGGCAGACTACACTCCATGGGGTCACAAAGAGTTGGAGACGACAGAGTGATTCAGCACACAGCATGCACACACTACCCATATTAACTATTTAATTACAATGTCCTAGAATATAAAAGTCATTCCAGGAGAGAGGGTGCAGTTGAAAGTATTAAATTCCTAAAACAACACAGTTTTCTGTATTGTCTCTATATTCTACTCAGCTGCCAAGACCAGGTGCTATTCTATTTGTGATAACAAATATAATACAATACTGAAGTTTTCATTGTACTTAGTTTTCAAACATTTAAAATGGACACTTTGGATAATATACACAGGTCAGTCTTACCCTGATTTTATCCACTTTTGGTGAACAGAAAAGGAAGAATAAGTTGAAGAATAAAGATCATATAATAACAATATGATATTAATACTGTAATAATAATTACAGTAAATATTTGTAACTTAGGTGACTACAGAAATCACTTACATGGAAAACATCATTTGGAACTGACATCATCTCTAAATTAAGTGACCACTGTTAACACTGTAATATATTCAGATCATAAGCTATGATCCCTTCCAATAAAATTAGTGGAAAAAATCATTAAACCACACAAATATTATCAAAACTTGAAAAATTTTAAATTCTGTGTGTGGAGTTGGTTCCTGTAGTTATATCAGCCATTCCTGAAATAAACTCACTGGCTTAGAACAACCATACTGTTTAAATGAGTCAGGAATTCAGGAAGAGTTCATCACATCATCAGAAGGCTCCACCGGGCTGGCTACCCACCGTGGGTCATCGCGTGGCGGACAGTACCTGTTGGCTGGGAGTTTTACCAGAGCTGTCAAGCAGAGCATCTACCACCACCGGCCCCTCCAGCATGACAGTGTCACGATGGTTGGACTTCTTAGGTTGCACTGGCCTCTAGAGCAAGGATTCCAGGAAGACTGGGTCAAAGTTACCACGGCCTTTTCTGACCTAGACTTGGACACCTTGGAAGTCACGAAGCATCACTTCCATGTATTGGTCCAAGAAGTCACCAGCCCGCCCAGTTGCAGAGAGATAATGACCCCACGTCGTAACAGAAAGAGTGTCAAAAAGGTTGGGAACCATGTTTTACAATGGTTACAATGGTTCTATCAATCTCTGCATTCTCTATCATGCTTGCAGATAGTTTAATGTGTGCCCATGAACCTGAACACACACAGGCTTTGTATATAACAGGTTCAACAAATGTTTGAAAGGTATATCACAAATAGTTTTCCTAGAGGAAAGAGCAGGGCATGGTCATGAACCTGAAGTCAACTCACAAAGGAGTGTTCAAAAACCTGGCATGTACCTGCCTATTTAACCAAGGGTCTCTACCTAGGTACTAGGTAGAGACTAACTGGGCCTCTTCTTAAATTTGTAAGAGAATGCAAACAAGCATCTTCAGCAAAGAGAATGCAACCAAGTGCTCACTCCATCAGCTCTCAAGTAAGAAAAGTGTGGAGCAGAACACTGACCCTAACCCTTACAAACCAGACTTTAAAATGCATGACTTCACCCTCTCTAAAACCTTTCTCTGATTTTTAAACCAATAAGAAAAAATATGACCTCTCTTATAGTACTGGTGTGAGAATTAAATATGTAAATCTCTACAGAAGTCTAAGACCAGGACCAGACACATAGTTGGCACTCAATAAATATGTGTGGTTTTTTCAATCATTATTTGGTATTCAAAAATACTTAGACCACTCCATAGTACATGGCAAGCACTCTATAAATGTTAACTTTTAATATAATGATAACCCCTCTAACCCTCATCTTGTCCAGTTTCTAGCCCCCCTTTACCTTACCCCTTACACCCAAACACTTGGAAGAAGTCGACAAAATTCACAATTTGACGGTTAGACTTTCAGAACTTCCTATCCTCCTTCTTTATGTTCTGAAAAATGTCAAAAAGAACAATGAAATGCCCACAAATGGGTAACTTTAAGAAAGATCAGGTTGATAATCTTGGATTTGATCTAAGAAAACAATTTTCCCCTTGAATATCACAACTTCAAAATGTTATCATCCTGTAGAAGGTGAAACACGGAGTCTTTTTCTTGGGACAAGGTTCCACTGTAGTGTGGTTGTCTCTTTCTTAGAAGAGGAGAGAGGCTTACGTTCAGTTATGTCCCTGGACTGTAGCCCGCCAGGCTCCTCTGTCCATGGAATTCTCCAGGCAAGAATACTGGAGTGGGTTGCCATTTCCTTCTCCAGGGTTATGTCATTCTATGGGGTTTTTTGTTTCACAAATAGGTTCATTTGATCTTGTTTTTGTAGATTCCACGTGTAACAGCTATCATATGACATTTGTCTTTGTTTGACTTACTTCACTTAGTATGATAATGTCTGAGCCCATCCATGTTGCTACAAATGGCATTATTTAATTCTTTTTATGGCCAAATAATATTCCATTGTATATATGCACCACATCCTCTTTATCCATTCAACTGCTGATGGACATTTAAGTTGCTCCAGTGTCTTGGCTATTGGGATAGTGCTGCTAGTCGTTTGTTTTTTCTTTAATACCAAACTAAAGACAAGCCAGGTGCTTAAGTTCTGTGACATCTGTCCAGTTCACACTGCATTTCTGAAACTCACTTCAATACTGGGCACTCAGCAAAGGCCTCAGAAGTATTTGCTGAATGAGTGCACACATCTATGTTACTAAAACAAATGCCTGTGAAAGGAGCCCTCTAAATGTTTCAACTGAAGTAAGTACTTCAACTTTGAGCCTACATAGCATCTTATTTTAATCTGTTATAATCTTGTTTTTCCATTATGAAAACGTTTCTCCCTTTTGAAAGGGAGCTTACTTTTTCAGTTCACTGGTGAAGATAATGAGAATAAAGTAGAACACAGTGTGGACAGGAGAAAAAGGCAAGCCTCAAAAGTAAAGACAGCACCCCCAAAACAAGCAAACAAACTGCACGGCAGCTGTTCAGTGGACACCCAAGAATCAAAAGGAAATCGACCTTTGCCTGGCAAGGCCGAGGACTTCCCTGGTGGCTCAGTTGGTAAAAGAATCTGCCTGTAATATAGGAGACCTGGGTTCGATCCCTGGGGTAGGAAAGATCCCCTGGAGAAGGGAATGGCAACCCACTCCAGTATTCTTGCCTGGAGAATTCTATGGACAGAGGAGCCTGGTGGGCTACTGTCCATAGGGTCACAAAGAGTCAGACATGACTGAGCAAGTAACACTAGCAAAGCCTAAAGTAGAATCTTGAAAAACAAATCCTTGAAATAAAAAGGGTACCTCTGCGATGATGAACAATCCTTAAAGCCTCAACACAGAGTGGAGCAAAGGCCTTCCACTGAGCCCCTTCGTGGCCGAGGGGGCGGGGGGGCACCTCCCAAAGGCAACTTCAGGCTTTGGCTCATTATTATCTGCATTTCAACTTGACTGAGCCTTGCTGTTCCACACAGATGATTTTTCCCCTGCATCTGGTCAACATAGTCACCATTTAAAATCACTGGGAAGTAAAAAAGCCCCTTCCCTCTCCATGGGGGAAAGTCCTTCATGCTCATAACCTCACAGCAGGGTCTGGCAGCCCTGCCTCCTGGGCAGCCCAGGGTCCCAGACAAAACTGCCAAACTTCCCACAACAGACTACAGCGTGCCACAGAAATCAGAGGGTGGCATCCTTCTGCCCCCCAGCTCCAGCTTCCGGGATCGTCTGCCTAAGACTCCTTTCCTGCAGCCTCCTTTGTCTCTTAGCTCCTGGGGATTCGCACCAGGCCTTGTCATTGTTGGGGAGGACAAATATAAGCGACAGTTTCTCAACAGCTGTCTGCAAGAGCTGCCGCAGAAGACACACGTGTGCACGGCCACACGCACACACTCCCCTGCCTCCCTCCCTCCCTCCCTCCCTCCGCTCCAAACGCCATCCACACAGGCTGCAGGCTGCCCTGAACCCGCTCCCTTCAGCTTACTGTGCCACCCTTTTCCTGGACCTATGTTCCTGAGCCTCCAGGAAACCAGGTGGGAACCAACACTTGTTGGGCTTTCTAATTTTACAGCTTTTACACGGAGGTGAGACCCCCCCCCACCCCAACATTCCCATCGCCCCTGTGAACTTTAAATGTTAACAACAGAGTGATACAAATGCCCACTTTTTGAACACCGAGAAATTCAAAGTGGCAGAGAATAAATATCAATACACACATTAACTCAGGACTTCATAAAAAAATTGCTTCATTTCTGAGGCCTACAGCTTCACAGTAATCATCAAAAAAAAAAAACATGAAAATGGATTAGCAGACATTCTCTTTCAGATCCAATGACAGAAATTTTTACATTTATAGTTTTATAAGGATGAGGATTAAAAAAAAAAAGAAACGACCAGCATCTGCCTTATGGTCTCAGCGACCAGCTGGACAGATGGTCAAGAATATCATTAGTTAAGAAAGCTCTCATTCATTATCTAAAAGTCCCTTGGGCAAGCTGGTGTGGGGGGCAAGAATGTCCCAGAATGTGATATCTGAAGAATGTGTGTGTGTCTGAGATACGAGGCCAGCGCTGGAGATGTGGGGGAAGAAGGGGAGGAACACACGGCCCGTTGTGATCCAAACAGCAACCACGAACACCTCGGTGGCAGTTGGTTACCCAGACACTTCCGGCTTCCACTCCACCCGCTCCCCCGACAGCATTAATAGTGAAGAAAACCATTTAGAGGCCCCCGGAGCTGCCGACAATCCCTCCTTCTCTAGACATAAGTGCCTCTCCATTGGAAAAACATAGAGGGACACAGAGGGAGACGTGCTGGCTGAAACTGTCCCTTCTTGGGCATCTCTTCCGGGTTTATCCAGAAGATGTCAGAAGAAAAAGGGGGTCTGATGTGTTCATCTCCACCACAGGGATTCCAGGGTAAAATATCTCTAAATTTAAGTCACCACTCCACCTGGGTAACAGAAAGTATGTGTGTATGTCTGTGTGTGTGTTTCACTGGGGCAGAGGGAGGCAGAAGATGACAACAGGAGACCAGAAATCAACAGATCTGCGACTGTCTGGCTTTCTGTACCGATTTTTATCTAGCATTTCAGCTTTATCTTTTACGAACTTCCGTCAGTGGGACTCTGGTACTGACAGGATAGAGGAGTTCCTTGGCCCTTTTGGCCCTGTCTTCCTCCCAGGCATTAACACCTACTGGGGATGAGGTGCTCTGCTAGGAATACAGGAGGACCACAAGAGAAGGGGGATCCCCAGCCTGCCATTTTGGGGGTGCCATTTTGGGGTGGCAGGTTTGGGGTGCCACTTGCTGGGGGGGGGGGGTTGCAGAGTGGACATCAATCAACATTCATAGCTTCTGAAGCTGAAAAAACAAGTCTTCAAAATCACTCAGATATTTCTTTCTACCAACAAGTCACACTGGTACTTTGATTGGACAGATCTAGGATATCAGTGAGAAAAACTTGAAGGGTCCCAGCCAAACAGAAGGCCAGGTTCAAAGCAGGAAGCAAAGAAATCAGAAAAAGAAGGGTGAGGAGAGGCCCACTGTTCACCCCCAGCTGGCCCCCGCTTCCCTCCCGTTTCCTTCTGTCTGCCAGCTTTCCTTGGCTCTTAGAACACACGCAGGGCGGACTCCTCAGCCGCCACGGCAATGACCTCTAAGGGGGAGAAAACGAACAGCAACGACAATAACTGTAATCATTTCCCACGCTGAGTGCTTACTGAAGGCTCGGATCTGTTCAGTGCCTGAGATCTGTCACCACGTTTTATGCTCATAACATCTCTCTGAGGTTGCTATCACTGCCAATGTACAGGTGAGGAAACTGAGGTTTGGAGAGGTTAAATGGCTTGCTCAAGGTCACACGACTAGCAGGTGACAGTGGCAGGAACCAGATCCAGGGAGGTTTTGCCTTCCAGTGTCAGGGCTCCTAACCACTTCACTATAAGGTCTTTCCTATACTCTCAGCCAAGAAACGGCTGAGATTTTCCAAAATGAAACTTACCAAAGAATTAAGGGAAAAGAAAAACCTATAAATTTAAAGAAAAAAAAAGTTAAAATACAAATTTCTTTCTTGTGCTCTTAAACATCAAAATCTAAATGCCTGTCAATGAATAAGTTTGCCAGCCAATTTTCCTCCCAGGGTGTTAGGAGGGACATATAATACATGTGCATAAGCCTCACATATTTTCAACACAATAACAAAGCTATTTATTATTTATTCTCTCAAGAAATATTCTCGCTCTATCCCCCAACCCAAGGTCTCTGAGGATCAGATGAGATATTATGACCGAAGATTCCACTTTAGATTGTCTTTTGGCGCAAATCTAAAGAAAAAGGATATTTAACATTTAAGCTTTGTATCTTCAAAATGCAAATACAGGTCAATTGCTTCTACAAAGCAAACAACAGAAATAAGACGAACTCAGCTCTTGGCCGGTGGAGATCTTAGGATGAAGGGTACACAGGAAAATGAGACACAGAGATTTTGGGGATCAGATTCAGAAAAGTCTGCAGTCACTCTGCCCTGACTTCACAGCTCTCTGCCCCTTCAAGGCCTCAGGCTCTGGGCCTCAGGCAGCCTTCCTCCACCTGTGCCCTACTTCTCTTGGCGTCCTTCAGCTCCTCTGACTTTGTTGAGGCTTTCTAACCTTCCCCAAAGCTCTTTCTCTTTGTCGTTTATTCTGAACTAGCATTTCCTCACCCGTGGCCTCGGCACTGGGGTCGTCTTGCCCCCGAAGCCCGGCTTTATCTTTTCTGTCCCCCTTCCAACGTCCACTGCAGAGTCTGATCTTCCTGAAGCTGGGCTGTCGTCACAAGAGCTATTTCCCTGACTGGGCCACGGCTCCCGCTGTCATGAAGACAGAGATCATGTTCTCATCCTCAACAACTTGGGCAAGTTCTTTCACTGGAAACACCCCAAAGTGTCTTCTGTTTGTCTCTCCCCCTCTAGAGCGGACACCTCGTTGATACATTTTATAACACAAATGTTCCTACTTCATAGGAAGTGCCTGGTCCGCACTTCCATGAAAGGCCTTATAGACTCTGTTCCCTCCACACCCAACAAGTTCCGGAGGCCTCACGTCAAAGGCAGCCCCGAAGCGTCCCTCCATTGGGGAGGTCACGTTTTTAACCCACCGTATCCTCCCATAGGCTCCTGGGCTGCGGAGTCAGATGGATTTGAATTCGAATTCCAAACCTAATACAAAGCTCTGTGACATCAGGCAGATCAATAAAATGCTCCAAACCTCAGTGCACTAGTCCTCAAAGTGGGCCTGATGATAATAGCTATCTTATGGTGACCATGGTATTTACAAGGGATGATGCAAATCAGATCTTTGCACAGAGGACTAGTAGTATTTATCACAGTAGCCACTATCTCCTGAGCAAAGCAGAGTTAAAAACAAGCCCGATCTTTGGTCCCTGTATACTTTTGCAATTGAATCAGTTGCAATCAACAGTCCTTACTAGAATTCAGGACTGTCCCTCCCTCCATTCTTTCCAAGAGGCTTGAAAGCAACAGGGATAAAGAAGTGAAGCAAAGGAAGGAGCCACAGGCATGACTCCAGCACCAAGGAACAGAAATAAGATATTGGGTTTTTAAAAAACATATACCACCCACTCCCACACCAATCATTTGCAGCTTGATCAGACTGCCAAGCATCAGCCTTACGACCCCTGTTTAGTTTAGAAATGGCAGAAGACCCCTAGAGAAAAGGAGGACTCTTTTAATCATTACCGTTTTTATTACACTGCTGTGCCTCGCACACAGTGAAAACAAGAGCTCAGGGCTGGTAATGGGACACACCAGCTCTGCCGAAGGGATGGGGCAACCACTTGAAACTTTGCTTTTAGAAGAAGCCCAGTCCTGATGCCTGCCCAGACTCGATGAGCCATTTGTGTCTTTAAAAGAAAGTTTTAAAGGGGGAAAAAGAAAGATCCAAGGAAAGGAGAGAGTCGAGCAGGGCATAGAAGTGGAAAGGCAGCTAGAGTTGAATACGTTCAGCTCTGACTCCAGCATCCACTGCCTGATGCCAGGAGCTGCTTCATGCTCGGCTCAAGGGTAAAGAATTTCCTAACTCAGGACCGTTCACCAGGGCTGGTCCTGGGGGGCTGGGGATTGGGGAGAGACTCACAGCCCCCAGCTCCTGGAGACTAGCGCTATCACTGGAATAAAGACAGGCAGGAGAGAGAAAAGTCTGGATGGGCGCTGTTACCAAACTATGTCCACAAAAGCACGTGAAAGACCCAGAGGACTCTGCTCATTCGGACCTGGAGACTCTGACTTCTGAATCCCATTCTGGGGTCACGAAGAAAACCAGGAAAATAGGGACTAAGAGTTCAGTGCCTTCTCTCTTCTGGGGTTTGCCACTGGCAAGGAAACCCCGACATCACTCTCCAAAAAGGAAGCCAACCTCAGGAAAATGGACTTTTTTTTGGCCACATCATGTGGCTTGTGGGATCTTAGTTCCCCGATCAGGGTTTGAACTCAGGTCCTTGGCAGTGAGGGCCCCAAGCCCTAACTACTGGACCTCCAGGGAACTCCCAGGATGGGCTTTTAAAATGGAAGAAACTGGGGGAAACTGAATTTAGGAATAAATGCAGTTCATATAAGAAGCAAATGATAGATCTACATATCTGTATTTGTACTCCTTTCATTGGGAAACTAAAGAATAAACAACTCCTATCTCCAAAAGAAAGTTTCCTCTGAATTCTAAAAAAAATGTTTAGTCGAGGTTAAGCCATACATAAAAGTAGCTGAAATTTCCCAGATGTCCCCTTACCAAATCCAGACTCCGCATTACCAGTCCCCAGACCCTCTTATTGACCGTCCTGTTTATAGGCATTCAAAGCTAAAAGACAGGAAGTCATCAGAATATTCATTTTTTAATTGTTATGGAAAAGTCTCAAACTGACCCTTAAAATGTCCGGCATTCCAGAAGGTGTAATTCACTCTGAAATCCATGTTTACAAAATACAAGACAGTTGTTTGGATTTATTTCAAAAGTATTCAAGAAAAAAAGATACACGCTACTCCCTTGCACAATGAAAACCAGAGTGTGTGGTAGTTAATTTGGGGAAAAAGAAGCGCATGTAATCACGTAACATTTTTGAAGTAAAGGTTAATCTGCAGGAAGCAGGAAGTTAAGATATGTGTAATTAACCCCAAGGTACACAATGTAAAGAACAGAAGGTAAAAGACTAATGAAAGAGCTAGAATGAGGGAGCACAGAAGTACACGCAGAAATGACACATGGCTGAAGTATTTCTTCTTCAGCTCTTTTCCTCCTTTAACTATCACAGACAGACATTTGCTTGACCATCACAGATCTACCCTTTGCTTCTTATAAGAACACTCTGGTCATGGGTCAACGTAACCCAAGACAGTGTTATTCAAAGTACAGTCTCCCGACCTAGTGCGAGTCCCCAAACTGATAATGTTCAATGCTCCCAGGATAAGTTCCAGCTTTGCGAGCGCACAGTTAGCAATTTGTAACTGAAGGAACATCCAAACAGGTGATCATTTTTCTAGGGATTCATTTTTACTGTGTTTTGTCCGTGTATTGGTCCACCGTGGATTGGAAATGGAAGAAGAAGAAACCGATCTTTCACCAGAGGCAGTTTGCAGAACCTGCTAAAAACCTAAAACCTAGAATTGCAGATGGTAAGCCCTCAAAGGTGAGTTAAGAAAACACATGAAAATTTTCCATTGTTCAGTTTCTACCTGTGATTTATGTTTCCCTGATGCAGAAGGCTGCCCGGTTGGTACAGAGAATGATGACAGAAGTGAGATATGATGGCTACTTTAGCTGAAGACACTGATTCCCCTCAAACCCAGCCCTGGTTTTGAACTGTTGATCTATTCCACATAAGGCCAAACCCCACATAATCTTTCTGTTTGTTTGTACGCAAAAAGGACTTCTGAACTGAACGGTCTACTCCAGAGGAAAAGGAATTAAGAGTTTTAATGATTAAGCAGAGCCAAATATTTATATATCATTAAACATAAAATACATGAACAGATAGGTGGGCTCATTTCTCTCCCATGTCTTACTGTAAAGGAATGTGTTACAATATCTGGACTGCTTTACATTCCCGACGTCTTCTTTTTTGTTTTACCCTCTGTGGTTATAGCAATATCATTTTTATCTTCTAAAAATATTTGAGGTTTCTTCTGCTTAAATATTTTTTCCCCTAGAATCCTGTTTATGAGGAGGTGTGGGCATAAAAGATGTCCCTGTCATAACATTAAACACATCAAAGAAACCATAATATACATACACATTTGTACATGAGCGCGAGTGTTAAAACCAGATCTACAACCCACTCCTGAAGTCCCAGCAGCAAAATCCTCCCTGAGTCACTGATTCATCACTGAGAAGAAAAGCAGTATGTCCAGGGACCTTTATTTATCAACACTAAGTGATTACCGAAAATAAAACCTTTTAGCTATTGCCTCCATGATATTTAGCAAGTCAGGTTCAAGTTCAATACGTAAACATAAATGGCACTAAATACACAGGCACTGGTTGACTGGACAAGAGAGGGACCCTGTTACTGGGTGAGTCGAGGGAGAAATAGGTGGGAAGGTGAAAACAAGTTAACAGGGGCTCAATCTGAGAAGTCCTGTTAGTAAACACTGAGGTCTCACTGGCATGATCTCACTCATAGCTTTAATGTTCAGCCATTCCTGCACACAGGGGTCATCTGCCGGGAAGGGAAGAGACAGACCTTGTGCCCGACACCACGAAGGACGGGAACGCTGCAGACCTTCCCCCAGAACTTCATAAACAGGCCCCTTTTCCCATCAAAGGCCTTCGCGGAATGGAGCTGGAGTTGTTTATCCTGCTTCCTTTTTCTATTAGGTTTACTTTTCTGAGGTTAAACTCTGTCAGCTTTACTGCCCAGAAACCTGTCTTCAGAATAGGACTTTCTGCTTTGAAGACCCCTTTTAAGAAATGTCAAGGGGCAGTAAACATAAAATAGGATCCATAGCCCCACCAATGACAACAAAACAGGGCCCGAGCTAATCAGCCTCGTCCATAAAATACAGGCTCGCTCTCTTTCTCTCTCTCACACAGTAGCGGCCCAATAAGATCTGTTGAGTGAATGTAAGCAAGAGTGGGAAGCAGCTGAAGAGAAAGAATTCCTGCTGTGTCCTCCCCTTGTGCCTCCTTCCCAGTCAAAGGGGTTCAAGAAAAGAATGTTTTATGGCACGCTGCTGTTCACCGCTAGTAGAGCAAGTTTATTCTGCCCGGGGGCCCAAGTGGGACGAGTTTGGTCACCTCCATATGTTCTCAAAGCAACATTCTTCCCTTGCTTTCCTTTCACTTTGCAGGCTTGGTCTAATTTAAAACAAACCACACAGAGACAGTACAGGGCAAAGCAGTGATGCTCACTCTAAGAAGGAAGGTAGGCCTGCAGGATGGAATCGCCCCGATAGAATATGAAAAAGGGTTTCCTTCCATTCGCATCCCTTCCTTACCTGTAGCCTCCTGGGCCTAACATGGGGCTCTGCCTACGGTCGGTATGGTTACCATGGCCACTAGCCCACATCAATGCAAGGCCTTCAGAGTCCCCTGCATGCGGCATGCAGCCTCACAGGCCAAGTTCGTCTCGGTCATGGATGTCTGGACATGCAAGTTCAAATGCGAAGCACCCACCGGGCTTTCCCCAGATCAGAACTAAACCACTTAGGGATTTTACAAAAGAAACTGAATTGAGGACTTATCAAAACTACTACAAATATCCCCTAAAGTTAGAGAACAGAGTGAGACTCGAGCCCCACTGGGACTTACTTCATACCAATAGACCTAAAATCCAACAGAATCAGACCCACTACATGCCATTTCAATATACCTTCCTCCTTCCTGCCCTGGGCCAGATTTAGGGACATCCATGTAGGTGGCTCAGTGGTAAAGAATCTGCCTGCCGATGCAGGAGATACAGATTTGATCCCTGGGTCAGGAAGATCCCCTGGAGGAGGAAATGGCAACCTACTTCAGTATCCCTATCTGGAAAATTGCCAGAGGGGTCCATGGAGTAGCAAAAAGTTAACTGAGCCACTGAGCGTGTACATACAAGCACATAGGTTGCATATGGAATCCTAACAGGAAAACAAGAAGAAATACAGGTCAATATGAACCTTGTCTGCACATACAGGTCATCTGGGCTCCTCAGATCCAACATGGAAGACTTTCCTGAATCAAGTTCTTTTTCTCAAATGCAGATCAGCCTGGAAAAGTTATGCCATCTACCTCTGGACTCTCCAGTTATTCTTTAGTTTACCTCTCAGTTCTACCAGAAAGTTGTGCAAAGTTTTCTCTGTTTTAACTAAGCCAAATGATGTTTTGTTAATGGCAGGGTTTAGGGATTTGGTTTTGTTTTAAAATCAACTTGCCATTCCCTGCCTGTCCCAGGCTGTTAACTGGGCATTTGGTCCCTTCCACGCCTCCTCCAGGACCAAGTTCTCTCCCACACCCTGGCTGCTACAGGCTTCAAAGGAGCCCAGTGGCAAAAGAAACACTATGTTTTTTTAAAAAGTCCAACCTGCTGATAGTGGAACTCAGCCCCAGGAATACCAGGTGCAACCATTAACTTTGCTGCCAGCAGAGACTGGCCAAACTCATCTCCCCAATTCTGGAGATAGATCACCATCCCTCAGCACTCAGTAAGACTGAATGGATGACTACCATTATCCTGTAATATCTGCTTAAGAAAAGTTTTTCCAAGCTCTTATTGAAAATATAAATTGTTGGACAAGCTAAGGGTTAATGACCATTCAGATATCTACCCGTTAGTCGTAGACACAACTTTAAAGTCCTGTTTGTCTTGTTACAACCATTTCAATGTTATACTTGTTTACAAAACTCTTCTCAGCTATTTTTGATAATTTGCTGTCATATGAGCAATACAATGTGTCAATATGTGTATATACACCAGTAAAGTGTGTAATGCTGGCACACTCTAGTTCTAAAGATCAGACTCCTCAAAGAAAATTAAAATGTCATTGATTTTGTTGTACATTTTTACTAGTAGATCAGCCATTTTGAAGTTTATCTCTTCCTAAATCCTCCAGATTCCTGTTTCTGAGTATTTATGTCTCAGATTTCCCCCATCACCTCTTTTCCTATCAGCTTACTCCTAATATTCTGCTTTTTACTTCAAGTTACTATAAAGCCTGACCTCAAACCAGCATTTATTTGCTGACCTCCAAAATGCAAAAGACTCTCAAACAAGAAAAAAAGAGGAAGTTTTTAGCAACTATTTTTGGACCCCATAAACAAGGCTTAGCTTTCCAGAGAGAGAGAATCCTTTAACCTACTTTGAGGACTAAAACATGCCTTGAACACATTAGGTTCAAGGTTTTACCATAAGATGGGGAAAAGACAAAGGTCTAATGTTTAAAATGCTACGATTTTTTTCCCCTACGTTAATAACCACCTCGTCCAAAAGTAACCTCAGAAATTATTATTTTTAAAAGGACAGTTCACACTTTGTGGTGTTGTGTGACTGCTACTGTTTGGGGGGCTGCAGTTGCTAAGTGACCATTTGGAAATGCTTCCCTTCAAAATCCCCTCTAAAGTTTTCTGCAGCTAAGGAGCTGCTCCCGGGACCAGAGTGAAGCTGTCAGCAGGCTGTGAGCAAGTTCACAAAGACAAGGATTTTCCATTCCAGCCACAGCACAGAGAAGCCAAAAGATCTAACTAGTGTGGTCTAACCTGTTCCTGCCTTTGCTTACTTCTTCCCAAGCTCTCAACAAACAGGTAATGGGGAGTTAAACATTTGGGACTAGTTACCCAGCTTGTTTTGCAGTCACAAGGCTGGCCCTGGCAGAGCAGCCAGTAACTTCAAAGGACACCCCTAGTCTGGATCAGTTTCACAAGGGACAGAACCCATGCCCGGGGAGGAGGGGGTGCTCATAAAACTCAGAACCGTGAGTTCATTCCCTGCCCCTAGCTACCTGAGGCCCACGGCACCCAGGCAACAGTTATCACTCCCTGCTCCTGAGCCAAAAGGGTTCCCTGCTGGGCCCTATTAGACTCTGCGGAAAAGGTAAAGAGAAACTGGGAGCCTGCCATGATCCCCGCCACCACTCCTTACCGTCCCCGCCCTCTGTGCATGGATACAAGCTATCGATACTCAGAGAAGTCACGTTTTCAGAGCTGTTCAGCCAAAGCAGGCGACTCACTGTATTAAGCGAGCAATTCTGAAAATACTTCCGATTTCTTTTCTTGTCTTTCCACGCAAAAGCATGCTTAGCCAACAGGTGCCTTGCAGTTTTAATTTACAGTACAGTTGCAAAACTAAAAATGAGGCTCCCAGGTTGTTTAGAAACATGCAAAATCCTAGTGGTTGGGTAGAGCTGCTGCCTTCATTAACAGTCACATTTTCCCAGAAACTCTAGCTCCAGGTGTACTGAAAACCATCATTTTAAGTTATTTTACATTTGTGGCCATTTGTCTGACAGACGGCTTCTTAGGCCTCTAACATTCTTGTCAAAATTTATGCTTTCTCCTTTAACTACTACCGGTCTAAATTTACTTTACTAAAGGAAATTCTGGCCCTAATGAAACTCATATAAACTTTCCATTTCACCAGGATGCTCTTCGGGGATTCAGCATAAGTCTTTTCTGAATCTAAGTTACGGCTATTAAAGGCGCTCCATGCATGTTCATTTTCCAAAGTAAGAGCATCATTCTGCACATACATAAAACATTAAGAGCTTCACGAAGGTGTCCAAAGTCACTCTAAGCTGAGACTAGCTCTTCTTCGCAGAGATTCTAATGTCCCCAACGTGGACTCTGCCTCACCAGTATGGCCCTAAGACCTTGTCCCCTGCGATTTTCCTTCTTTAATTTCTCTTTGGTAAACACACATTTTTGGACTCAAACTCCTGCCAGTTCAGCTCCGGTATCCATTTCTTTTATCTCACAATAGAGTTAAACAATATTTATCTGTCAAAAATGCTTCAAGTGCTTTTACCTGTTTTATTTCAGTGGTCTTCTACATCGATGTGAGACAAAGACCAGGAAATTTAAAATATCAAAAACTATGTGACTGGCTCCAGATCATACAAGTTAGATGGAATCAGAACTAAAGTACCAGCTTTCAGACTCTTGCCGACAGGGTTAATTTGTCATAGGCCTCTGTCTTGTGAATATACAGTAAATATAAATGGAATTTGAAACAATTAAAGAGGGGAAGGAGGAGGGAGAGAGAGAGAAGGCGGGGGGGGGAGACGAAGTAATGAACAGTAAACTACTTCACTAGAAATCTTCTTCCTGTTTTTGACTATGCCCCATTTAACTCAGGGGAAAAAAAAATGAAAACACAAAATGGACACTTCCACCAATCCCTTCCCTGTATTACAAATTTCCATTTTCTGTGTGACTCTGGCTTCTTTTAGCAATCGCGTTCTCTGCTTGTCAGCAGAGGGTCCATCTATCATGTACATCTTGCCACTGAATATTATTTTAGACACTTGTGTCTGTCACAGCAACCCATTCTAAGCCAAATAAAATATCCTGTTAAGCAGTCCTTGCCTCGACATCCTGTTATTTGGAGATCTGTACTGTTCTTAGTCCCCCACTGTTTTAAATTTTGCTGCCACAAGAAACTCCATTCTTTACAAGTATTGGGGGTTTCCTATAAGGCTAGGGAAAGTCATGTTTCAGCTCTTTTTGCTTCATGCCAGATTCTTTGCAGAGATCGTATCCATTTATAGAAGTATCAACAAAATGTAAGTGAAGATGGTTTCCCACATTTTGATCAACACTAGGTTTAAAACTTTTACTTACTTCTTCAGTCTTCTAGATATGCAACTGCACTAAAGTTGTCTTAATACATGTTCCTTTAACTCCTGACTAAGGTGTGCCCTTTTCAGAGTGATAAATTATGGTCTGTATTCCACCCTATGTAAACCATCTCCTTCACTACTCAGGCTGCCTCTTTTTAAGCGATGAATCATGCCATAGATGGGGAAAGGGGTCAAAAGTCATTGCCTAGTCGTAACCAACCATGCCATCAACTGTTGAGGACAAAAAAACACAGTTCTTAAGGAATTAAAGAAAATGGGAAATATTTAGCCTTCTAGAAATGAGTAGCAATCAATCAAAAATATTTATTAACAGTTCCCACATATGCAAAAACAGTTCCCACAAAATTCTGTTCCCACACAATTCATCTAGTCAAAGGGAGAAAGTCTGTCCCCCCGTTTCTTACTATTCTCCACCACCCACTTACCACCTGCCCCCTTCTCCCAGACATACCCCAACTTCTCCTTCATGCTAGGACAACCCCTCCAGTCACCCAGGGCACAATCTCGTAATCTTCTTTGACTACTTCTTTTGATCAGTTCTTCTTCTCTCAAAACACCTTTTTCTTTCCATTCTCAGTGCCCCTTTGGTTGGCTTTCCTCACTTTTCCCCAGACCAATGCATTTCGCAGCAAACTTGCTCTCCAGCTCAGGCTCTGCTCCTCCATCCAACCCCTGTGCTGCTACCATTGAAACCTCCTATAGCACAGAACTGACTTGTCCATCCCTGATTTCCTGGGGACTTTATGAATCACTAGAATATATCCCACCTGGTTCCCAGGCAAGAAACTACATTTCCCATAGCACTCTATTTGTACCTCTCTTTGGAATTTGTTAAATTTCTTGAGAAAAGAGTGTGCATCATCATCTTTATATTTTCATGTGTGTGTGCATGCATGCCTGTGTGTGTGTATGTGTGTGTGTGTGCTCAGTCATGTCCAACTCTGTGTGACTCCATGCACTGTAGCCCACCAGGCTCCTCTGTCCATGGAACTTTCCAGGCAAGAATACTGGAGTGGGTTGGCATTTCCTACTCCAGGGGATCTTCCTGACCCAGGGATCAAACCCGTGTCTCCTGCATTTCCTGCACTGGCAGGCAGATTCTTTACCACTAGTGCCACCTGGGAAGCCCCTCATATCTTCATAGTGCTTCACAAGATTTTCAGTTCAGTTCAGTTCAGTTCAGTAGCTCAGTCGTGTCAGACTATTTGTGACACCATGGACTGCAGCACGCCAGACTTCCCTGTCCATCACCAACTCCTGGAACTTACTCAAACTCATGTGTATCCAGTTGGTGATGCCATCTGACCATCTCATCCTCTGTTGTCCCCTTCTCCTCCTACCTTCAATCTTTCCCAGCATCAGGGTCTTTTCTAATGAGTCAGTTCTTCGCATCAGGTGGCCAAAGTATTGGAGCTTCAGCTGCAACATCAGTTCTTCCAATGAATATTCAGGACTGATTTCCTTTAGAATTGACTGGTTTGATCTCCTTGCAGTCCAAGAGATTCTCAAGAGTCTTCTCCAACACCTAGGTTCAAAAGCATCAATTCTTTGGTGCTCAGCTTTCTCTATGGCCCAACTCTCACATCCATACATGACTACTGGGAAAACCATAGCTTTGACTAGACGGACCTTTGTCAGCAAAGTAACGTCTCTGCTTTGTAATATGCTATCTAGGTCTGTCCATCCTAGAGGAAATCAGTCCTGAATATTCATTGGAAGGACTGATGCTGAAGTGGAAACTCCAATACATTGGCCACCTGATGAAAAGAACCAACTTATTTGAACAGACCCTGATGCTAGGGAAGATTGAAGGCCGGAGGAGAAGGGGACGACAGAGGATTAGATGGCTGGATGGCATCCCCAACTCGACGGACCTGAGTGTGAGTAAGCTCTGGGAGTTGGTGATAGACAGGGAAGCCTGGCGTGCTGCGGTCCATGGGGTCGCAAAGAGTCAGACACGACTGAGAGACTGAACTACACTTTTCTTCCAAGGAGCAAGTGTCTTTTAATTTCATGGCTGCAGTCACCATCTGCAGTGATTTTGGAGCCCCAAAAAATAAAGTCTGTCATTGTTTCTATTGTTTCCCCATCCATTTGTGATGAAATGAGGGGACCAGATGCCATGATCTTAGTTTTCTGAATGTTGAGTTTTAAGCCAACTTTTTCTCTCTCCTCTTTCACTTTCATCAAGAGGCTCTTTAGTTCTTCGCTTTCTGCCATGTACTGGAAAGAACTAATTTGAATTACAGTTTCTCCTGTAACCCAGTTCTTAGTACCAAGTCAAATGTAAACTTCTTAAAAACAGTGTCTTTATATCCCCTGTGGTTCAGTGCTTCTACATAGTAGAATTTACACAAATAATGGTTTAACAAATGAATTAAGGAATTTCTAGCTCTTAATTCCAACCTGGATCCACCAGCTGTGTGCTCTAGAAAAAGCCACCTAGAAACCCATTGGTATTTAAGAGGTCCACTGAAAGGAAGATAGTTATATTCAGGATACTCCTATAAATTAGACATCAAGAAGAACATATTGTAAACATAAAAAAAAAATAATGGGCCTTCAGGCTAAGTTCCATTACCAGATCACAATTAACATATAGATGTGCTATAGAAAGAAATGTGTTACCAAGACTAATACACATACTTTCCAAAGAAATGACACCACTTAGAAATGCACTCCTTCCAAAACTATTAGCTTCACAAGGCTCAGTTTCTTGACCAGATTCTGACCAAAAATAAGAAGAATGGAATTCCCCCTTGACATCAGCTACTTTTCTTAATCCCAGCATGATTTAACAGATGCTGCCTGGACTAATAGTAGAGAATTCCAATTTGTGCTCTTTCTTTAATTAGCTTCATGACCTTGGGCAAGTCACTTCACCCCAGGGGTCTCTGTTTTTTCACCTGGGAAATAAGACTGTCTGGCTCTGGTCATTAGGATTGCATCCAGCTCTAGAGTTCAATTCAATGATCTGTGAGTTAAAAATAAGCTTTTCACTGATACACACAGCAGCATGAATGAATCTCAAATGCACTGCGCCAAAGGGTTACATATTCTAGGATTACCTTCACATGACATTCTGGAAAAGGCAAAACTAGGAGTCACAAGATCAGTGGTTCCCAGAGATTAAAGGTAAAGGGGAGAGTTTGACTACAAAAGGGTAGTATGAAGAAATTTTCTTTGGAGGTATAATAATAGAATTATTCTGTATCTTAATGGTCATGGTTATAGGACTCTCTATGCATTTGCCAAACTTCAGTACATCAAAAAATGAGCGAATTTTGCTGTATGTGAATCACATGATTTAAGACAATAAAAAAAATGCATTTCAGGCTTCCCTGGTGGCTCAGTGGTAAAGAACCCATCTACTGATGCAGGAGACACGGGCTCAGTCCCTGGGTTGGGAAGAGCCCACATTTCGGGGAGCGACAAAGCCTGTGTGCCACAACTACAAAGCCTGTGCTCTAGAGCCCAGGGACCGCAGCTACTGACTCCACATGCCACAGCTGCTGAAACCCACCCACCCTGGAGCCCACGCTCTGCAACGAGAAGCCCACTCATTGCAACTAGAGAGTAGCCCTTGCTCTTCTCAACCAAAGAAAGCCCACAAAGCAACAGAGACCCTGCACAGCCAAAAATATACAAATAAAATTTTAAAAATATATAGACCTCTTATCCAATGCAATTTTTGACATCATGAACAGTTTCCCCTAAGAAGTTAATATGGACTTTCAGTATCTGCTAATAACATTTTGTCCCAAGACAGATGAGCTAAGTTTGTATCCAAATGAGCCACTGCTTGTTTTTGTGGAGTTACTGTTGTTTTTAACCTTTCGACAAACAATCTACAGAATCCTTTCTCATGGAAGAAAAGATTTTTCTTCCTTTCATTTTCCTGTGAGCTTTTGACAATGAAAAAGTCAAATGAACCCAAGCAGGAACAATTCTTGGGCTGCCCAGGCCTCACAATGGCGTTCAGAGAATGTCAGAATGTTGTCATTACTCTTGTGATTCATACCAAAGATATGAGGGACAGGACATGCCTAATAATAACAACACAGAAGCAACAACAGCAGCTGACATTTAATGAGCACTTACTATGTTCCAGGCCCTGCTCGCAGTGCTCACACACAACCTTACTAAGTGCTACAGTAACTCATCTACTTCTCAGAATACTCCTGAAATAGGTCCAGCAAAACCAAGAGATTCAACAATTTCTCAAGGTCAAATGGCTACGCAGGTGGCAGAGTCAAAGGTCCAACCTAGACAGCCTAATTCTTACCACCACACTAAGATGCTGTGCAGAAAAGTTTACTTAAAGGAGCAATTTACTCATTTCTTTGCACAGTCTGTCAGTTCCGTTTAGTCGCTCAGTCGTGTCCAACTCTTTGCAACCCCATGGACTGCAGCACACCAGGCCTCCTCCTGTTCATCACCAATTCCCGGAGCTTACTCAAACTCATGCCCATTGAGATGGTGATGCCATCCAACCATCTCATCCTCTGTCGTCCCCTTCTCCTCCTGCCTTCAATCTTTCCCAGCATGGGGGTCTTTTCAAAAGAGTCAGCTCTTCGCATCAGGTGGCCAAAGTATTGGAGCTTAAGCTTCAACTTCAGTCCTTCCAATGAACATTCAGGACTGATTTCATTTACTGATCTCATGGACTGGTTGGATCACCTTGCAGTCCAAGGGACTCTCAAGAGTCTTCTCCAACACGACAGTTCAAAAGCATCAATTCTTTGGCACTCAGCTTTCTTTATAGTCCAACTCTCACATCCATACATGATTACTGGAAAAATCACAGTCTTGAGTAGACGGACCTTTGTCGGCAAAGTAACGTCTCTGCTTTTTAATATGCTGACTAGGTTGGTCATAACTTTTCTTCCAAGGAGTAAGTGTTTTTTAATTTCACGGCTACAGTCTCCATTTGCAGTGATTTTGGAGCCTCCAAAAATAAAGTCTGCCACTGTTTCCACTGTTTCCCCATCTATTTGCCATGAAGTGATGTGACTGAATGCTAAGATCTTAGTTTTCTGAATGTTGAGCCTTAAGTCAACTTTTTCACTCTCCTCTTTCACTTTCATTAAGAAGTTCTTTAGTTCTTCTTCACTTTCTGCTGTAAGTGTGGTGTCATCTGCATATCTGAGGTTATTGATATTTCTCCTGGCAATCTTGATTCCAGCTTGTGCTTCCTCCAGCCCAGCGTTTCTCATGATGTACTCTGCATATAAGTTAAATAAGCAGGGTGACAATATACAGCCTTGACATCCTCCTTTTCCTATTTGGAACCAATCTGCTTCTACTATACAATTCCACCAGTTCTTAACCAGGCTTTCTTCAGAAATTGAACAGAAGGTCTTTTCTAACTAGACAAGTCAATATGTTCACCTCCACTGGGTGAGTTCACAAAGAAGTGGGCAGAGCAAACACCCAGCTGCCTCTTTCTAGTCCACCCTCAGGGCCTGCAACAAATTTGGCCTCTGCCAAGAGGCAAGCTTTTCTTGAGGCCTTCCAAGACTAGGCAAGAGAAGGTTGTGCTTCTCCCTATTAGACAGGATCGACTTATTCCTTTCATCATTTTGCTGGTTTTTGTAGATTGGGCCTCCATGTAGAAAGAATCCCCAAAGCAGACAAGTGCCTATTCCTGAAACAGTTCTCTGTGCAAGGCAAAAGCAGCCTTCAATCAGAGGGGAGGGCTGGGAAAATCTAGGTGAGGCTGAAGGAAACCAACCCACCCCAAACAAGTCCATTAGACAGTACTTGTAAGGTATTTAGACCCCGAGAGTGGAGTAGAAACGCAGATTATACCGAGAAAGGACTCTTAACTAGTTCCTGGGTTTGTTTAGTCTGCTTATTTACAGTCCAAGCTAATCATCTTAATGGTTGTTTATGACCAGAAGAGGGTTAAAATGGCCTTTCAAAGAAAGTAGGGCAGGCCACCCCCAGTCTCCACTGGATAGAAACTTCCCCTTTCCTCATCCCCTCCCAACTCCTGCAGGACCCCAAACTTCTTATTAAGGATCTCCACTCAGAGCAAGTAGAATATCAGACCATAGTTTTAGTCACGACTTATCCTCTTCAAACAAGACTATAAGCTCCAAAAAGGCCGGGGCCTTCTTTGTCTTTCATTGCTGTATCTAGCCAATTGATCACTTTTGCAATAAAACTTAAAAAAAAAAAAAATCAGAGGGGTAATGGAACTTATCAGAGGGAAAGAGGGCAATTTGGACGGATTTTAAGGCCCTATTTTCCCACTCCAGCATTCTTGGCTGGAGAACCCCATAGACAGAGGAGCCGGAGGGCTACGTCCATGGGATAGTAAAGAGGCCGACAAGACTGAGCCCCACGGACACTTCCCTGCTGTAGACACCAGAATCTTGTAACGGAGAGTAAACCCGCCCCTCCCAGCAAGTAATCTTCAAACTAAACCAACTATCAGTCTACTGGAATCAACGACATTCATTTCCAAAATTCTCATCTGCCAGGAGGTGGGGGGGACAGGTTTGGGAGGGGCCGTCAACACAGCCATCCTTCCCCAGGACACCTACTCCCCCTCCAAAATCAGAGGAGAACCCGGGCGAGGCTACGGTAACCGGGATGCCCTCCTCCAATTACTGTTATTGCTCCTTAAAAACCGAGAACAAATGGGCCGGCCCGCAGCTAGTGATCCCGGAGGCTGCAGTGCGGTAATTGTCACTTAGCTACTTAACTCCCCGCTGCACTGCTCGCTAGCTCGTCCTGGTTTCTCTCTCAGCCAATTACTGCTGTCATTTGCGTTTCAATGTGTCTGGGGCCCGGCCCATAGCAGGAACAGAAAACCCCGGGACTGGACGCTGGCTTCCCTGTGGGAGCTGCAGAGGTGTTCAGCAAAGATGCCCACAAAACCGCTCCAAGGGGACCCCAGTCTCCTCCGCCACACTCTGGTTTTGTTCTGAGCCTGGTCTACACCGAGGCTATCAGCAAAGAGGAATGTCTGATCCTCAAGAATCCAAAGTCAATAACAGCGATGGTGATATTAAACATCACTAGAGCAGTCGCTGTGTGACAGCAGAAAAAGCAGGGAAGTAGGCCTGCAATAGACGATTGTGGAATCAAGGCCCGCACGGTCGCCAAACGTGAAGACAGCAAGATCTTAATTCCGTTCTCACTGCTGTTTTTTTGCACTCAGATTTCCACCCAAGGAGGTTATCCGTCTATAACTTGGCCCTAAAGTGTAGGGAACATGAATTCTCTGATGCAACAGTGAGTTGAAACACCTAAAAATTCTCTTTGTAGCCTACCGTCCTATTATAGGTTTGTGGTAGATTTGTACTTTGTCACAAAATTTGATTAAAAAAAAAAAAAGATTTCTCAAAGGCACAACCAGATGTGAATTTTTATAATTAAATCGGGAAAAGGAAAAAGGCTTTGCCAGATGATGTGTCCAGATTTTCAATTTCTGAAAAAAAGTACTTTCTGGTTGCTCAGTGGGTCCTAACCACAGAAGTGAAGCCTTATCTTTTCAAATATTTATTTACTCAGTCTTCCTGGATCAAATCTACACCACTGTTCACTGCATTAAAGCTTTTATCCCTGAAGGTTTAAACCTCCCGCTTGCAGAGGAAGCATCTTAACTGAAATGTATTAACCTAGCTTGAGACACCCTTTGGAATGCACTTGATCCATTTACGATATAAAAGCACATGTTTTAAATCCTGACTCCGGGAAGCAAAAGGGACAGGATGAGAGGCTGAGAAACCGCCCAAGTCTTTTACCACTGGCTGCTGCCCGATACACAAAGGCTGGTGGCAACTAGGAAGGCAGCCAGCGTGTGCCAAGGTGGAGGGCAGGGCATCGGCAAGCTGGGTGGTAAGCCATCTCTGGGTTGTCAGCATCTTCCTTTTCCCAGCTGAGTAGCAGTGAGCTTGTCCTGCTCACCCTGCAGTTAGCAGCAAGCCGCCTCTGACATTCCATCTTCTGAAGCCCCAGCAACCACGGGAGGGGAGGAGGGCCAGCAGCTGAGACTGGAAGAGACCTGCTCTAGCTGGATCCAGGGGGCCCAGTCTCTGGGTCTAAAATAAGACTCTTAACTTCTCCGCCAATCAGCTTCGCGGAGCCTGATGACGTCAGAGGCGCCGGCAGTTCTATTTGCAGGCAAGGTCCGTGTATACCAGGATTTCATCCAGGTAAGGAGGAATTTGGGAGGAGGAAGGGGGGCGGGCGCGGGAGGATGAACCTGTCCTCCTGCTGTGTGTATAGAGAGGGGCTGAAAGGGCTGGTGAGCAGCCAAAGTAATTGTGTGTCTCATCTTGGGCTGTGCAAAGAAGAGATGGCCTAGCTCTAGCTAATTGCCATCCTCAGGCTATGTGCTCCCCACTGAATAGCAGAGAAGGGAATCTGTTCAGTGCATAACAAAGAAAAATCACAAGTCACAGAAAGCTAACCAGGGGAACTCACTGACCGCCCCCGCCCCCAGTGCTGACCATGGCCAGCCACACTGGGGGAGACTCGGATGGCCCTCACTCACCTTCTCTCCGCTCTTCTAATTAGGAAAACCTTAAACAAGGAGCCAGTTTGCACCTTTCTTGCTCCTTTTCAGTCATCACCCTGACCCATCTCAGATGAGCCAGAAAGCACTTCAAAAGATAAAGAGCATGGTTCCTAAGAGAGCTGCTGGCCAGAGTGTGAACTTCCTGACGAAGGATCCGCACAAAAGTAACTCTCTTCCTTACAGCTGTGTTTCAAGCTGAACAAACTACTCAGATCTATTCCCTCTCTCTCCCTCCCTCTTTCCCCTGTCTGTTTATCTCAGCTGATCCATAGCTTCTCTCTGGGTTATGAAGTATGCAATAAACTGCTCTTTTCTTTTCTTTTTTTTTTTTTTGGTCTCAAAGCCAGAAGTCACTTTACACAGAAACAAGTTCCTCTTCTCCAGCCCTACCCTGGTGAGCGGCAGCCCTGGAAAGGTTTGGAAGCCTCCCGCTTATCGCCCAGGACAAAACCCAGACCAATCAGCTGGCAGACCTGAGCCGGGTCTGGAGAGAACCTGCCTGGCCAGAGCCTGGGCTGCTGCCACGCAGAGCCGCCCTTGGGCCTGGGGAGGTGGGGCTAAGCCAAGAGCCCCGCCTTTCTCAAAGGGTCACAGAGTCCCCTGCAGTTGCGATGCAACATACATACCCTTCTTTTGTCAGATTTGAATGAGAAGAACCTTTGCCCCTACCTTATCTATTCCCAGCAATGGCAGCTGCGGTCTCCAACTTTCACAGAGCAAATTCATTTGGACCCCCCCCCCCCCCCCCCCCCCGCCCACCCTCCCCACCAACCCCAGATTCTCTGAGATCATAGAGCTCAGCCTGGGCCATCAGTGCTTCCCCGGCCATGTTCACAAAGCTGAATCCATCATCTTCTCCACTGTGACCCTTCCATTGGTACCGCCGCCTGCCCTCAGGACTAGGGCTTGTGCTTGACCGCACCCTCTCCTCACCGCTTACATCCATCAGCATGCTTTTTGAATTTTACTTCACAGACATTTCTCAAATCCAACTCCCAGTATCCAGAAATGAGGCCGCGGCTCTTGTTCAGGCACAGATCCATCCTGCTCATAACCCCGACCTCCCCGGGAAGGACCTATCCGTAACACCATTCATTATCCAGTGCTCCTCAGCTGTGTCCACCAAGGCCCCCAGAATAACACACGGAACCTGGCTTCCACTTTGCTGGCACTGCAGTCACCCTGCAACATGACCTGCCCCCGCAGGGTGATTCCTGCCTCCCCTCTTGCCCAGGCTCCCTTGAGAACGGCCCCTTCTCACTTCACCCAGCTAATAACTATGACTTTGCCCAGGCTTCCTCCTTCTTTGAGTTCTCTGCCTCCTGCTTCTGTGGGCCCATCATGTTCACACACATTTCTGTCACTGCATCCAGTTCCTTAGGGGTAGCTTGGGGCGAGGAGGGTGTGTGTAACATTTCTGCTTGTGTTCACGCAGTAGACACGCAGTAGACACCTGCTGCACACAGCAGGTCCTCAGCAATCGGTATCCCGCACTTGTGTTTTCAGATGGCTGGTGAAGGCCATCCATTACCCCAGGGCAATCAATACCTTGGTCCAAATTAGATCCATTTTCGTGTTATCTATTTAAAGAAGACAGGCGGCGAGACACTAAGGATGGTGTCTACGTAACATGTTTAGTCTGGCAACTTATCTACTGTGGGGACTTAATAACGTGATGGACCTGAGGTGATGACGATAACAGTGACGTCAGCCACGGCAGGAAACTGGAGATGATTAGACAGCCTTTTATTCTCAGAGGCCGGGTCGTTGCTTAAAACAGTACACGATGAGTCACAAGATGACAGCTCACTTGTCTTGAAACCTTAACTAACCAGAACACAGGCTGGAACCTCAGTGAGACACACTCTGGAGAAGCCAAAATATCAGAGAGTTCGCCCAGCAGAGCTTAAAGAGATAACTTTCTTGAAGGTGTCTGGTCTGCATTCATGGCCTATTTGTTCCCCTTTTAACTTCCCCTTCCAATAATCTGTGGGATCTCATTCCCCAGGCATGGCAAGTTAGGTGCAAAATATGAGGGGGTGTGGGGGTGGAAAGGGGCTCCCAGGGGCTGACACAGTGGAGGAGTACAACCAGGTATGAAAGAGAAGACAGACTTTAAAAGACAGAGGAGGACATCCTTGGCAGTCCGGTGGTTGGGACTATGCCTTCCAATGCGGGGGGTGGGGGGGGGGGGTGGGGGGGGGGTGTGGGTTTAATCCCTGCTCCGAGAGATAAGATCCCACATGTCTCATGGCCAAAAATACAAAACATAAAACAGAAGCAATATGGTAATAAATTCAATAAAAACTTAAAAACAAGAACTGCATTGAAAAAAAATTTTTTTTTTTAAGTTTAGAAAAAGAAGGAGTACACAGCAGTCTGGGGACATTTCATGTTTAGGGACAATGAGCCCCACTGGTATGAACAGACTCTGATGACACCATCACACATCACAAAGACAATAATTACCCTCCTGATGATGACCGATACAGCCAAAGAGACTCTAATTCTGTCCGGTTTTCTCAACTTTCGGAGAGAAGGAAATGTAAAATATTTTAAGAACCATTTCTATCAGCATGTGGTGGGGGATTTTTTTGTTTTTTTGTTTGTTTTGTTTGCTTGTTTCAAGTTTTAGCACTTACTGGGGTCGATTGTGTTAATCTGTAAGGTTTACACTGAGATACCCAACAGGGGAACCATTGCTTACCTTCACCTGGTTGGCACTATTAAAGCAGCCATGTTACAGGCCTTGCCCACCCAGAGTATATGCCCTAAAACAACTTAACACTCTAGAGAATTCATCTGCACAGGCAGCTTTATTTTAAAACACAATGAAACAGGAAACCCTATCTGCCAAAAAAACTACCAAATATAACAGGTCCCACACCTCCCCTTCCATGCAAAACACTCGTGGACTAAGATTTAAATTCAGGTCAAGAGTACAAAGATGGATCTATTTTCAAGGCAGGTCCCATTTCCGAAACAATTTTCTTGAGGTCTTCATAACGCTCTTTCCCCTGCACTCTCCTCGCTGGTGATCATGGCACGTCCCCTGCAGATAAATCTCTCTCCCCTTCTGTCCTCTCTGCCATGGCCTTTCCCCACCTTTTCTCAGACCTTTAAACATACAGGAGCAGCTCAGATGAGGGAAAAGGTGAAGACTAGATTCTGTTTGCTTCAGGCCAGGCACGTGGTCATTGTTTCTTCAGTTGGTTCAGCCGGTTTGACCCAGGTAAATCCACAAAAGGGGAGGGCTTGGGGATACCTGGTTATTTTTCCACCAAAGACAGGAGTTTGAAATGGGATTAAAAGAAAAGGCTGTTGGATTAGAAAATATGAAAGGAGAGGCTCTTTCAGAAACAGGATATTACAAGAAGGAATGTACTGAGGGGAAAGAAAGGGTGGAGGGTGACCGGAAGAAGTAATGGGTTAATCCCACGAACAATATCAAAGAGTTAAGTAAAGAGAATAATGGGAAAGAAGGTGACGTTTGGCCACTCATCTGACCATTCCTGAAAAACCAGAAATTTCACAACTGCATCTCCCAGTTCACTGTTTCTTCCCTTCCGGGTAACAAGAGAGAGGTGATCACTCTCAGCAAGGTGGGAGAAATTACAATAGTCCCAGTATTGGGTTTCTACCAAATGTTAACAAGCTGGCATAGGAAAGAAGGCGTTAACCAGCTATCTCCGATTGGTTTGGCATTTTCTCAAATCCCCTATGTTAAGAAACATATCTTAAAAATAACATTTTGAAACCTGAAAACCTTCAAATCTTCCATATTTTTCTCCACAACAATAAATGACAAAGTAGTAGACTAGAGAGAAAAAAACACTAGTCAGGCATTTGGTCAACATTCATGCAGCAATGACTGTGTGCTTGATCCGGTGAGTTAGAGTTCTCAGATTTCCAAACTGGGATAACTTCTACTTTGCTGCATGAAGTGTGTTGAGTGACACCCAAACAATATTCCGATAAAGAATATAATACAGGGACTTCCCTGGTGGCCCAATGGTTAAGAATCTGCCTGCCAATCAGGGGATTAGGGTTCGATCCCTGGTCAGGGAATTAAGATCCCACTTGCCTCAGGGCAACTAAGCCTGTGCATCACAACTAGAGAAGGAAAAAAAAAAAAAAGCCTTGCTCACTGCAATAAATACCCAATGCTGCAAAAAAAAAAAAAAAAAAAAAAAAATAGAGCATACGCAAAAGGGCAGAGGTTGAAAGGCTATACAAATCCAGGTTTAAATTCCAGCTCAATTGCACGAAAGGTGCTTGTGCTTGGCCACGGTAACTTAACTCCTCTAGGCATCCATTGCTTCATCTGTTTAAAGGAGGACCAGGTTTCCTTGTTTGGGGGAGAGTAAATGAAACATGGGATGTCAAGCACCTAGCAGAACATAGCACCTGGCATTTAAGCATTCATTCATTCAGTGAATATTCATCACTACTTGCAGGCTCTGATCCAGCCATGCAGCCTCAGCAACAAAAAAGAGAAGTGAGATCCCTCTTCTCCCCTCACCTTCTACGTATCGTCACCAGGATGTAACAGGACCCTGAAAACCTGTGAATGTGAAAGTGAAACCAGGTGGATGCCATACCAATATTCCAGATGTCTTGACTTTCGATGTCTCATTTTGATCTGTACCAAGAATTGCATTTTTAGGGGAGATTCCACTTGCAGCCCTGAGTCCTGAGCAGTCAGACACAAAGGCTCTGTGGTTACTGGTCCATGTGAGGCCATCCACCTAGGAACCCAACCACAAAGGGCTGGGGCAAGCCATCCCTGGCGTTCAGGGTTTAGGCAGAAATAGAACTTTAGAGGCATAGATTGTTGTCCCTCTTGTTCTTAAAATGAGCAAGGTGACTTATGGGGGGGGGGGGGCAGGTTTACACAGAGGAAGTTCCCAAATGAACCACTACATTGGTTCTCACTCTCTGACTCATTCTTACTTTTCCTTCCCAGCTCTGTCTATGGCAACAATACATTCTTTGTGTGCAAGATTCTAATATGCAATAAAATCTGTTAATAAACCCAGAAGCATTTAGGCACACACACAAAAAAGGGAGTATCAGGTAAACTGACATGAATTGTGCACTTTATTTTCTTATTGATAACATTCAAGTTGATAAAACTGATAAAGACACTAGCTGAAAACTTTAAAACTTTAAACATTTAAAACTATATTCAAGGACATATGTGCTTGATACAGACACAGGCACATACAGATCTACAACTCAGGGGAAGACATATTCATAAAGCCTTTAAGGGAATAGGTGTGCTTTATTTTTGTTACTGGCACAACCAATCACCTAGTAAGAAAGTTTCAGTTATTTTCAATGGGTGAGACAATGAGGTTTTGTGGGAAGTCAGAGATAATTGGCTTTGAAACTCAACCCTCCTCATTTCTAGCTATTTGATGTCAAAGAGGTTCTAAAATGTTTCTAAGTTTCAGTGACCTATCTGAAAAATGGATTTTTGAGAGAAATAAATTAGGTAAGGGATATAAGCCAGTAGTCAAGGACGGATGTGAGAGTTGGAGCATAAAGAAGGCTGAGTGCCAAAGAATTAAGGCTTTCCAACTGTGGTGTTGGAGAAGACGCTTGAGAGTCCCTTGGACTGCAAGGAGATCAAACCAGTAAATCCTAAAGGAAATCAACCCTGAATGTCTCATTGGAAGGACTGATGCTAAAGCTGAAGCTCCAGTACTGTGGCCACCTGATGTGAAGAGCTGACTCACTAGAAAAGACCCCCATGCTGGGAAAGATTGAAGGCAGGAGGAGAAGGAGGCAAAAGAGAATGAGATGGTTGGATGGCATCACCGACTCAATGGACATGAGTTTGAGCAAACTCTGGAAGATGGTGAAGGATAGGGAAACCTGGCGTGCTGCAGTCTATGGAGTCACAATGGTGAAGGACAGGGAAGCCTGGCGTGCTGCAGTCCATGGGGTCAGAAGCCTGGCATGCTGTAGTCCATGGGGTCGCAAAGAGTTCAACATGACTTGGCAAATGAACAACAACAACAAGGGCTATAAGTAAAAAAGAAGAAAGTTGCTCTACTACCCTGCTCCCCAGCACATCACTCTTAAAACCTGTCTCTTCCATTCCATTTCCCAGTGACTACTCTCCTGGATTACCCGTCCTCTGACTGGCTTCGTGGCCTCCTGTCTGCAATTCCTCCAATCCATTCTGAAATTGCTGTTAGAAATAGCATTCAGAATCAGAAATCGGATCATGGCACGCCTCTGCCATAAGTCCCTGCAGAACAACTCGGCGTTCAAAGCCAAGTCCTCATGCCTCCCACCGCATCGGCTCAGCCTCACCCTTCACGCCATCCCACCTCTGCTCGTTCCAGGGTCCCACCATCTCCGTGGGCTGTGCTCCCTGCCCCTCCTCCCAGATGCAGTCTCCACTCCACCGCCCCCTCCCCATCTGCAGAGACCACCGTCCTCCACAAGGCTCTGCTCAAACGCCACTTCCCCTCTGAAACCCTCCCTGATACCCTGGGTGACCCAGTGCTCCCCTCACACTAAGGATAGCTTTCTTAATTAAGTTTTATGTTCTAAATTTACCTGCATCCACAAGTCCTTCTCCACTAGATTGTTAGTTCTTTGGTGCTAGAGACCATATTTGATACATTTTAAAAAAGAATCCTCAAGTTTTATCATGCCTCACATGAAGAAGATAGAACCAAAAAATAAAAATGGGGCAAGACATTCCCAAGGTGCTTCAAATTCTGGCAAAAAAACCCCCAAACCCTGAAATACATTGGGAGTGAAATCTTGGGTGTATTCAGGAAAAAAGAAGAAGATGTTTTAAAACCCCAGCAAACCACAAAGGTGTATGCCATCCTGAGACCTCCCTGGTGGCCCAGAGGCTAAGACTCTGAGCTCCCAGTGTGGGGAGCTGGGGTTTGATCCCAAGTCAGGGAACTAGATCCCACATCTATGATCTATCCCACATGATGCAAGTAAAGAGTTTTTGCATGCCACAACTGAGACCCAGCACAGCCAAATAAATAAATATTCAAAGGAAAAAAAAAAGGTGGTCACAAGTTCTTTGAGCCTTCTTCCCCCAACAGGTAAGTCTGTTTCCCTGCCATTGAGTATGAACTGCCTTTAACCCAGTTTGAGCAATATGATGACATTATGACATTTCCAACTCTAGCATTTCCTGTGTCTAATAGCTTTGGCCTTGGTCTCTGGTAACCCTGAGCATCACTTTGAGAAATCTGATTACCCTAAAAGAGAAACTGCACAAAGAGCCCCTGAGTCTACATGGAGAGGTGAGGGATCCAGGGGAGATCAGCCTTCTGGGAACCCTTGCTGAGGTGCCAGGCGGTGAGTGAAGTCATTTTGGACCCTCCAGACCAGACCAGCCATGAACTGAATACCACTGAGTGACCTGTGATACACTTCAGGGAACAGAAGGGTTACCTGGCTGATGCCTGCTCGAATTCATGATCAACAAAATCACAGATATCATTAAAATGGTGGTTGTTTAAAGCCACCAAGTGTTGATGTGGTTTTCTAGCAGCAAGATGGAACACCATCTTCATCAATTTTATCTCCAGCATCCCAGCCTAACTACTGGAATATGTTTCCTCCAGATGGAATACTTATATATTAATAAATAGAATAGTTGGGGGAAACTGAATTTGTCTTTAAGAAATGTGCATTACATGTTACATTTGTCTATTATAAGCCCAGCTGTCCTCCAAAATTCATTGCAACACTATTTACAATAGCCAAGACGTGGAAACAACATAAATGTCCAACAAGAGATGAATGGATAAAGAAGATGGATATACAATGGAATATTACTCAGCTATAAAAGGAATGAGTGGGTCATTTGTAGACATGTGGATGGACTTAGAGTCTGTCAGACGGAGTGAAATAGAAAGAGAAAAACAAATACCGTATATTAACGCACATATGTGGAATCTAGAAAAATGGTACAGAGAAACCTATTTCCAGACCGGTATAGACAAGCAGATGTAGAGAACAGACATGTGGACACAGGTGGGAATGGGAGGGTGGGACAAAGTGAGACAGCGGCACTGACATATATTCACTACCACGTGTGAAATAGACAGCTAGAGCGAAGCTGCCGTGTAACACAGGGAGCCCAGCCTGACGCTCTGAGATGCCCTAGAAGGGTGGGATAGGGGGAGGTAAGTGAAGTCTAAGTGAAAGGGAGATATGATTACATAAGGCTGATTCACTTCTTTGTGCAGCAGAAACTAATACAACACTGTAAAGCAATTATACACCAATAAAAACAAACAAAATAAGCCCCACTGTCTTGGAGCTTGTTAGAGCTTTCATCTCTTCAATTAGATAATCAGCAACTCCAGGGCAGCACCCATATCTTACATGACATCTTTATTCCACAGGATGAGGTACACAGTGTGCTAAGTAATTCAGAGGTGTCCAACTCTTTGTGACCGTATGGATGGTAGCCCGCCAGTCTCCTCTATCCATAGGATCCTCCAGGCTAGAATACTGGAGTGGGTTGCCATGCCCTCCTCCAGGGGATCTTCCCAACCCAGGGATCAAACCTGCATCTCTTACGTCTTCTGAATTGGCAAGCAGGTTCTTTACCACGAGTGCCATACTCAGCAGGTGTTCAATACTATCTGAATCTGATTTATTGAGTGCCAGCTTAGTAAAGAGCATTGTATTAGAAGCCCTGGATGTACAGCACCTAATCTCTGTACTTTGCTGTGAAAAGGGAAAAGACAGATGTGTCCACCCATATTTGAAAAGGTACAGTTAATAGAGAACTTTAGGAACAACTCAGTGGGACATGGTATAGGGAGCTAGGAGACACCCCCATCCACTTCCTAACCAGCCCAACCTCTTAGGCTCGTGAGGAAGAACTCTCTGCACCTTCATTTGTCTAATTATCTGATGGGCAGAACCATATCTGATATCTCTTAGATCACTGTAAGTTAGAAATGACCAGGTTCCCATGGTCAGAGGAGCCTGGCAGGCTACAGTCCATGGGGTCATAAAGAGTCGGATATGACTGAGTGACTAATGCTACCACTACTGCTACTAAGGATTGAAAACACCTTCAGTTCCTTGACCAAACAATGATGGGTAAACTCAACCTACTATCATCACTCTGCACATAGACATGATTCTAGTATATCAAACAGCCTGAATTAGTAGACGCAATTCCATGTGCTGGGTCAGCAGAGCATTTGCTTCACACACTAGATTTCCCTTTTATTGTCTTTAAAGTATAGTAAATACAGCAACATTCAAATGTCCAGGGAGGATTCAACTAACTTTTGAAGGCGATACAACATGTGTCAGAAGCAAAAAGAATCATTCATGCCCTGAGTCTGGGTCTTCTATAAGACATCAGCCAGGCAAAATGTGGCAGGAAACTTCAAACTTACGTGAGTAATGATTTGTGTTGTTTGTTGCAATGCTAAGTATTCAGGAAAAAGTCTGGGCCATGAGAAAATGAACACCAGCCTGTTCTTGTGGGCCTCATTCCCTCTGTATATGAGATAGTATCCACGAGGCACTATATGGATTGCACAGTATCATTTGTTCTCATACCAAAACCCTACGATGTAAGAATGATTTCCAGCTCCATCTCTAATGTAGATGAGGAAATGAAAGCCTAGAGATTTTGTACACTTTTGTACAAATCTAAATTTGTAGATTAGTTTCTACTGCTGCCATAACTACATACCACAGACTGAGTGGCTTAAATGACAAAAATTAATTTTCTCCTAGCTCTGGAGGCTGAGGGTCCAAGATCAAGGTGCTGGCAGGTCTGGTGTCTCCGGAGGCCTCTCTTCTGGGCTTGCAGGCAGCTGCCCTCTCACTGTGTCTCACGTGGCCTTTGCCTGTATTCAGTCACTCCTGTTGTCTCATTGACTCCTTATAAGGACACCACTCATACTGAATTAGGGGCCCCACCCTTTAACCTCATTTAATTTTAATTATCTCCCTAAAGGAACTATCTCCAAATACAATCACACTGGAGGTTAGGGCTTCAACCTATGAATTTGGGGGACATAGAGAGCCTATAACATCTCCCCACATCACAAAGCCAGTCAGTGGTAGACCTCGGGTGTGCCTCTTGGCTCCCTCCCCATGATCCACTCAATTGCTCTCTTTGTCACTTTGCCGTCCACCACCGCCTCGTTCTGTGTACGCAGAAAATGGCCCATGACACAAAAGTTAAGGGTATGAAGACTATGGGGAGGCTATAAAGGAGAGAAAGGAAGCTGAAATGCAGAAAATGCAGAGAAAGTGATTCTTTGCAAAACAGGAAATACAGCTTACACCTAAACTCATTCTTCCATGGCCAAGGGTCTGCTCCTGAGCCCATGACCCTGGTTTTGCTTTAACAGTAGGAAATTCTCTCATCCTCTCAGATGGTAAGGAAGGTCTTGGGGACCAGTGTTTGCTCTCCTACTAAAAGCCTCTAGACTGATATGACCCTATAACGTGCTGTTTACAAATTTACAAGATAATACATGGCTTAACTTTTTTCATCATATTTTTGTAACCAAAAAAAAAAAAAAACCACACACAACCAAACAAAGACCCTCTTCCAGTGCTATAGAGTTCAGAAATGTAATTAATAAAGATTTTCTGATTAACTAGAACATGTTAAATCTGAAAAAGCTAAACATGCTTTTCTCCTTCTGTCAGATAATGCAAGGAAGCATCTTATATTCAAAAAAGCACATGCTTTCAAGTATATTGGATTTTCCTTTAAAAAGAACAATAATTTAAAGTGGCTGCTAGCAGAGAATTAGGTGCATTTAAATGGGTATTTGTGTTCTGAAAATCTTAATTGAAACTCTTTCATTGTTGTTGTTTATGTATGTGTTTGTTTTGGTTCTGAGGGAAAGCTGAGGTTCTTTTGTGCATTAGGAAGCCTTTCATCTGAAATTCCAGTTTCATACCAAATTAAACCAGCCTATTGGAGATACAGCTTTATACAAAGCATTAAGACATGCTGAAAATATTGTTTTAAAAAGATATGAAGAATCAAAATGGTTTTCCTGTGTGAATCATTCTGTAACAAACATGAGACACAGCAAGGCTGATGTAACTTGAAACGACATCTGTGTTGCCCATTACTTCTCATAAGAGCACTTTCTTGGGCTTTGCAAGACAGCCTAGCCTTACCAGCTCACCCAAGAATGGTTACTAAGGTACAAATTCCACCTCATCCTCAGTCTCGTTGGCTACTAACTAGCACATCAGCATCAAATCCGCCATGGCAGAGATCAAAATTTGGTTTAGAGAGCAACCTATCCCATTGGTCAGGAAATGACTCTAACAATGATATTTCTTCACTATTCCCCCCCAGGAAAGACACAGTATGTACAGTTGTACACATCATATAAGTAACCTCTGCTCTTGAATACAGTTGCTCGTTTGGTACTACAAACCAACAATGCATATGTACTCAGTCACTCTGTCATGTCCAACTCTGAGAGCCCAAGGACTGTAGCCTGCCAGGCTCCTCTGTTCACGGGACTTTCCAGGCAAGAATACTGGACTGAGTTGCCATTTCCTTCTCCAGGTGATCCTTCCAACCCAGTAATCAAACGTGCATCTCCTGCATTGGCAGGCAGATTTTTTATCACTGAACCAGCTGGGAAGCCCCCAAACCAATAAAACAAAACCTAAATAAAAGAATTAAGGCATCTCTTTAAAGTGTGTGTGGGGGGGGTTAGGGTTTAGAATTAGCAGATGCAAACTAGTATATATAGGATGGATAAACAACAAGGTCCTACTGTATAGTACTGAGATCAACATTAATATCCTGCAATAAATCATAATGGAAAAATATGAAAATATATACCTATAAATGAATCATTTTGTTGCATACCTGAAACTAACACAACATTATAAATCAATTATATGTCAATAAACATTTTAAAAAAGAATTAAGGCATCATGATAAAACATTTTTTACTAACCAAAAGGATTTTAAATTACATACAGATATTTAATGTGTATATTTTAACAGTATAATAGCAACATTGTCATCTGAGATATGAATTCAATGCCTCCTCAGCTTTTTCTCTAACCTTTCTGAATGGGTATGGAGGGCCCAGAGTACTTATGTAAGGAGTAAAAGATAATCCTAGTATTTCTACCCGGATCCACTGCTTAATAAGATCCTCATGTTGAAGCTCCCTGACCACAGAAAACCTTCCACTCTCTTCGAAGCCATCACTACAAGCATGGAACTTCCGTATGCCTTGTGTCCTATCACACACACAAAAACAGATGTTGTGTGGGAATTCCCTGGCGGTCCAGTGGCTAAGAATTCTGCTTTCACTGCTGGGGGTCTTGGTTCAAACCATGGTCGAGGAACTAAGATCCTGCAAGCCATGCAGCCAAAAAAAAAAAAAAAGATGAGTAAAATGAAGTTTTTATTTTTGGTACTTTGCATTTTCAGGTAAAGCATTTTATTCATAACTAGAGAAAAAGCACTTTAAAATGGTGATCAAAATAATCATGACACTATGTTTAATGCGGGTGGATCCAGAGGTTTCATATGGAAATAGATTATCATACTCTTAGCCTGACACTCTGTTTTCAAGTTCTCATCACATCTACATCTCCTGTTCTACTTATTCAGAGCTAACCTAAGTGCGGTTACTTAGTGTCAAGGATCCCTCTTACTATTCTGTGGAATGAAAAACAGGAATGAAACATGCAAAGACCCAAGAGGTCGGCCCAGCCTCTGTCTCACAAAACAGGGTTATTCCCTATAGTGCCTCTTCAAGTTTGATCACATCCATTTTTCTTATTTACAAAGCATAGTGTTGATAAAGTATAACAAACAGTTACCTGTTTAAATAGCTTAATTAACAAATTAATAAGTGAGCATGTAACTCTAAGAAGTTGTTTGGAAGGAACATGGAGGGGGAAAAAAATGATACCCTCTTCCACAATCTGGTCAGTATATCCATGACTACCAGTAGAGGGATGGGCATACTGAACCACTGGTGATGAAATCCTGAGATCCTGGTGTGCAAACAGCCAAAGGAATAACTAGGGAAACATTTCTGTCCTTGAAGAAATTATAACTGAATATGATTCTAAATTCAATAAAGATCTGAAATGAGCTAGCGTGGTTTTTCCACCTCAATGCTTCTAATCCCATTTTTAAGGCTCTTTACTAATTCCATAACTCTGCAGTATGCTATACCACAATGACAGTCATTCTAAAATGAACGAATCATTTGGCATCAATAGTTCAGGATATTTCTTTGTAAAAACTGACTTTTCTTGGAAAAAAAAAAAAGAACCACTCTAGAGACATGTAAAAAGATTGAGGGCGAGGAGGCTTAAATTAACTTACTATTTCCTGTTGTTTCCAAAAATCTCCCTCTTTGATTAGACACTCCCTGCTCAGAGCCAAGGGTGTACTGACTAATCCATCTATCAAGCCCTGGGTTTCACAGAAATACTCTTTTCCTTCCAATTGCTCCCGACTATCATAAGCCTCACAAGAACACTGGAGTGCTTTGCCATTTCCATCTCCAAGGGATCTTTCCGACCCAGGGATTGAACCTGAGCCTCCTACGTTGACAGACAGACACTTCACCACTGAGCCACCGGGGAAGCCCATCAAGAGCCTCAGCTCTGGGCAGTGGACTTACAGCTCTAAGAGTACATACCCTCACACAATACACTATTAAATTGCTACAGTCTTTGGCATACCAATCCAACAGAAGTAAACATTTGTGTGTGTGCATCCACAGACAAGTGAGCTGGAAAAATCAAGAAGGCTCTTCCTCATGTGACTAAGACCTCAGACGCTGGTTTCTTTGAACAAATCAAACGGATAGTTCCAAACACCTCTAAAATACCAGAATTTGAAATCTTATATTAACAAACTAGTTTAGTGTGACATGGATACCAACAGGCACCAGCACTCAAATTTCATCCCTTTTTATGGCTCAAATATTCACCTTTTTCCTTGATCACTGGTATCATAATTGTCTGGGTGACCTGTAAGTCACTGACAATCACAACTTGAGAAAAAGCCATTATTTTTCTTCTTTGATCTAAAATAGACAAAGCTTTGTGAATTTCCCTGGTGGTCCAGTGGTTAGGACTCCATGCTTTCACTACTGAGGGCATGGATTCAATTCCTGGCCAGGGAACTAAGATCCCACAAGCTACACATATACAAATTTAAAACTCTTTTTAAAAAATGAAAAAATTAAAAACAAAAAAGTAGACAATGCTTAACAAAATCCTGAGATTAATTTCAGAAAGAAATCTTATTAACCAAGAAGTTAGGTTTAAAAGGAGCAGAAACTTGGTGAAAACAAGAAAACAAAAAGCAGAGGACTTATGAACATTACTGAATGGAGGACTGAATCTCTATGATGTATATAAACCATGTGATGAAAATATATTGGTCAATAGTAACAGAGACTAAACTTGAATTTGGTTTTCAATCAGCTGCTTGGGACTTAAAACTGAAGAACTATCACCACTGAGTCCTTTGAGTGTACAAATTTTCCTCATCTTAGTTATTTACATCACTTGTCTGTCTACCTCTTCTGCCTACTAGCTCCTTCTATTTAGCTTTCTTTAGAGAAAGAAGAGAACCCTCAACCAGAATGATGGAAGAAAAAGTGGGGTTGGCAAAAAATACTCTCAAAAAAGAGAAGGCACAGAAGGGAAAAATAGAAATTAAACAAGCTGGTCTTGTACATCTCCTGAAACCACATGATAGACATAAATACACGGAGTCTACAGTCAGACTCTTCAAGAGTGTTGATTTTATGAAATCAAGAAAACAAAAAGCAGAGACTTGATTTTGCCAAGGCTCTTATCTACAAAATGATGATATATCTACTTTTCAAGAACACTGTGAGAATTAAATAATTTAATTACTTTGCACATAGTAGACCCTCAACAAATGTGAGAGCTACTTCCTTCTGAAGATCAACACAAGCAAAATAACTATGATTTGGTGCATGTCCAGTACAGGCGTGTGCATTAAACTGAATCCCCATTACTCTGACTGGTCACTTATATGCCAATGGCACACAAAGGTAATATCATCTATTGTTGTTAATTTAGATTTCAATACCGAAGAATATACCAAAGAAGATATTCCAAATAAAAAGTCAGAAGCGGGGGCCACACTGCCTAACTCAGAGGCCCGCCAAGAACGATCTACTGCCCCATCTATTATGCCTGACTCACCAACAAACTGTGCTGGCCAGGAATACTTCTTTTTAAACTTACACAGAACCTCTTTCCCCTCAAATATAACATGGAAATAGAAACACAGGTGATTTTCTTCTTCCTATTTACCAAGATAAGTATGATTAAATGAGAACTATAAAGCTAGTTTCAACTTCGTAAGTCAAGGCACCACACTTATACACACACACACAATATTTACTCTGCTTGGTCCCTGAGGGTTTCAGTTCAAGACACTTATAAATATTTAAGGAAAGACAGAAAATACTAAGAAAAGAGGAGACAAGGAGAGAAGAAGAAAAAAAGAAAGAGGAAAAATAGATGTGGTAACAGCGCTTGCCAAAGAGGACTCCCCCCACATTTAAATGTATCCTTCTAGATTCAAACAAATTTAGTCCAAAATGCATAACTGTGTCTAACTTTACAGACTACTTAAAGCGCTGTATTAGAATTCTGCAATAATGATTTATATACCACTTGTTACGAACAAAAATTCAGTGAGACTCTCTGGAAAAAGAAATACTCAAGCTCTTGCAATGTGCACAACTGGCTCCCTAGCCCCCCAGCAAAGCTTCTAGACCACACAGTGTCTCCTTGCCTCTTCGGAAGCCACTACATTATCGCATTAGCTCATGGGGAAAGCAGAAAGGCATTGTGCTAATTATGTGTATGCAGACAGCAGTGCAACATCCAGGAAGCAATTTTTTTTCTTTTAATAGTCCGACTTCCTTTTATTAATAAAAAGTAGAAACTCCGATTTCTTCAGAACCACCTAGAGCTTTTAATGGAAATCTTTTCTCAACGAGGCTCGTTTTCTCCAGCTGATCCTATAAACACTGCTGGCAATTTTTTTTCCCCAATGCCTCTAACATATTTTCACTTAGCACCAGTTTGATGTATAAGATCTGACAGCCCGGCAGTTATAGGCCACCTGCATCACTGTCGCCATGACAACAGTGAAAGACAATCCATGATCCCAGGCCCCGGTCACACGTTTCAATACAGCTTATCTGTCCAAAGCCACGGAGTCTAATGGAGGAGAGTAATTACCATCTTCCACTCATTGTCAAAATTCCCACCATATAATGCTCTTCAAAATTATTTTATCCCTTTCACATGGCTGCTTAGCAAAAACTAAAAGAAAACCTTAAGTGCGGAAGGGGGGTGGGTGGGAGAAAGAGACGGCTGTGACTGGTACAAACGGAGCTGACTGTGTGAAATGTCCCTTTGCCGCCAAAGAATGCACCAGCCAGCAAGAGGTACACAGAAGCAGGTGAGTTCACTGCATACCATGTTAAGATTTTTAAAAAACAGAGTAAGGAAACTGGTAAAAATTCCCAATTTCGGCCTATTCTAAAGGCATTCGATTACACCACTGCAGCCCTCAGACAGGTATCACGATCCCCACACAGTTCATGGGAGTCAGGGTGACGCCGAACAGCTCACAAGGGTGGAAATGAGGAAGAAGCAGGCGCCTTCGGCCTGGATACTTCTTACAGCCATTTTCCCCCTGTACCCTCCAACCCCTCAACTCCAGGAACAGAAACGAATGAGTGACTGTCCGATATTTGGATTCAGTGGTGGGTACAACACCATCTTGGAGAAAAGTCTCATTCTTACAGTATTAAAAAGTGAACTTTGACCAGCAAACACTTTTGTGGAAAAACCTTGTGGAGGAAAGCACTTATGGGAAAGTCATTAAATTGAAAGACAAAGTCAAAAGTCATGGGACTTGAAAAGCAAACTACTGACAGCAGAAAATGGACAAAAGGGTACAGAGAAAGCTAACCCTTCAGGTGCAAGGCACTCAGCCCTTGGTAAGACCACTCCACCTTCTTCTGTCGTTTTCACAGAGACAAAATCATGCCCATCAACTACTCATTAACTCCCCCCAAAATGGGCAGTGGTGGCCCACCACCATATATGAAGCGGTGCCTAGCTTCACGGTCAACAAAAAATACTCCCATTAAGAGACAGTAAGCATTTTCAAATGATGGAACAAATACCAATCCACAAAAGGATGAAAGTAATGTGCTGTTTATGTATAAAAGGGTTAATTCTGAAGTTAGTATTTGTACACCTGTCAGAATGAACCTGAAATGTTTTATTTAGGCTAAATCCTAAAAACCACAGCCATGAAGCATTTAGCCAGCTGTAAAAACATTATAGTTATGAACCAACATAAACTACACTGTGTATTAAACATGGCATTATATACATTTTACAACAAACATGGAAAGCCTGACTAGCCAAAGGCTTTTGTAATTACAGCCACTGTAATTATTTGGTGGTTGGTAGACAGGCCTTCTGAGTTTCCCTTGAAAACTAATTCCCAAAGAATTTTGGCCACAGCACTATTCATTATCAGTCCTCACTGAAGACCAAAAAAAGATGGCCTGAGAGGAAACTGAGGCTGAGCCTTCTAATGGAAAAATTCAATACTCTGTACAATTTTCCACAGGACATCATAGATACAGATGCCAGAAAACACTGGGGTTTTGAGTAAATCTCTAGTCAAAACAACCAACCCATGACCAGAACACTCCAATCAATTCAGACAACTTAAAACACTTGGATGGAAGTTTTTTGAGGGGAGGCAGAGAGATCAAGCCATTTTATCGAGGGGCTTCAGGGGACAATCTTAGGGCTGGGAGGACCACGAGACCCAACGTCCTTTTCCCAGCTGAGATCTCCCCAGCTTCACCATCGCTGAAAGGACGAAACACTTTTACATAATTGTTTGTGGATTTCACTTAGTCATCCTAGCTTTGTCCCCTCCCCCTTATGGTGGAATTTGAAAAACATCATTTAGATGACAAGAACCAGATAAACATAAAGGACTGGACAGACTAGAGCCTGTAAACTCAAGTTGCCACCAGCAAAAAATTTCCTGTCACTGCCAGCACCACCATGCTTCACTCCCCCCCACTCCCCGGCTGTGTGAGGAGATCCAACTTGTAAGAGTCTTCTCTGAAGTCTTTTGTAACCTTCACTTCAAGGATCCTCTCTCCTACACCACCTCATCTGAAGAAGGAACTCCGAAAACTGGTTTGGAAACCTGCTCTTGAGGAAGTCAGAAGCTCTCATCACCAGCCCAAAGACTGGAAGTGTTTGTCTTCCCCTGTCCAACCTGTCCATTCCTGTGGTTGCTGCCCTTGCCTAGGCCTCCTCAGCAGTTCTGTCTTCTCGATCGTGATGCTTCTCAAGATTACAGGCCCATTCCTTTACAGAATGATCCTTAGTGTGGGTATGTCTGATGTTTCCTCATGATTAGATTCAGGTGATTCTTTAGAATAACACTGTGTGCCCTCCATGCCTCATACTAGGAAGCACATGATGTTGGTTTGTCTCTCTACTGGCAATATTCACTTAGATCATCTGGTTAGAGGGATATTCCCTAGGTTTCTCAAATATAAAGTTACTATATTTGCCTTTGTAATTAATGAGCAATGTGTGGAGAGATACTCTGAGACTATCCAAATTTACAGCTCCCCATCAAACTTTCACCAGTTACTGCTTTTACAGTACACTGGCGATTTTGCAACGCCATCCGTCCTTTTGTGTTTAGTGGTTGGCCTGCTAAGTTAGAGTTTTGCTTTCCCTTCCCCAACTCATCTATTTATTGACTCAATTCCTGTATCAGTACGGACTCATGGATTCTCATTTTACTCAATTAGTTATAACCCACTGCCATACTTATTTTGATGTTCAGCTTCTCCCAATTTGGCCAGTGGGAGCCCATCAAGCAGATCCTTTGACTCTCTTGATTATCTGACCATTGTCCCCTTCTTTCTGGCTCAAGGACTTTTTTCATGTTCTTCACTGCCAGGGACATCCGCACTGGCTTTGCATCTGGCTACACACAGCTGGGCTATGAGAGTTACGGGGCAGCTGTAGGGCAGAGAGGAGAGAAGTGACACCACAGATCAGAGTTCCAGATCAACAGCGAAGTCAGTGAAGACAACGCACTGCACGCCAGCCAGCCTGCCCTGGGCAGGGCCAAACTCCGTGAAGATTCTCAGATGGACCAGGAGCACTTGCCCAGGAAACCTACAAGGAGGAGACCGTTCCCTGTTCCCTTCAGCACCGAATTACTTCTCACATTTCACTTGCTCAGAAAAATAGCTTCTGGCTCCATTTTCCATGCAATAGCTTAGTAGTCTCTGACCGATTTGTAAGGGGAAAGATGCTGTGATCTGTTCTCTTCAGAAAGGAAAAAATAAAGCAGAGACACTTTTACAAGGTGCTCAGAAGCAAGAGCAATTTCAGGTTTGTGGGGCCTGAAGCCTGTAACATTTAACTTTTTAATAGTGAAATTACTAATATCAAAAAAGCATGCTTATATGGAAATTTCTCAGGCCCCTCCCAGAACTCTGCGAAGGGCTGTGCAAGAGAGGGGACCTGATATGTTAAATTTCACTTGCTTCATTGTAAAAATTCACCTCTGCTCAAAAGTGATTTCAGCTTCTTGCTTCAGACCCTAAGGTCTAGCTGTCGGTGAATAATTTTGCAGCATGGCAAGTCAGACAGCCCTCCAATGGTCTGAGAGAATCAAAGCCTCCAGGTTCAACTCCAGGAGATAGACCCAAGGACATATCTATGAGATGGGCTTCAAACCTACCAGTATCATCCAGTGTTAAACAGGAAAGTAAGCAGAAGTTTTATGAAAGCCTGAGAGCCATCTGATTGACAGAGGAGTGAAGGGTCTTGTTGGCTGTTTGTTAGCCAACTTCATCTGACCACAGATGCCAGTCTGCCAGTCCCCCCCAAGTGAAGTGACACCGCAGCTAGGCACCTAGAACCCCTCAATCAAGTTCAGGTGACAAGTCCTATCTAAAGTCATAGGTATCACTTGAAACTGGACCTGGAAATTCAGGCTAACAGATCCAAGGGAGACTAAGGGATGCAGCTCTTCAGGCGGTGGGGAGAACTCACAGTGTGGGTCAGATTTTCCTGCTCCTGTGTCTGCCTCCTCCTCCACTGTGCTCACCCCATTTTATCTGGCACTTCATGTTCCCTGAGCCTATTACCATTGGGTGAATTCATTCTCACAGCTCCCTGCTATCGATTGTGCTGCTCTCTATGCTTGCAAAAGCTTTCCCATCTTCTCTGCCTGGAAAAACCCTGCTCACTCCCCTTAAGGCCCAGATCAGAGGCCAGCTCCTTGCACTGTCTCCCGTGATATGCTTCTTACCTGGTCTCCTTGACCTACAAAAGGAAGAATTAAATCATTCCAACCTTTGTGTTCCTATAATAGTTTTTTTTAATAAGTCTATTAGAGCCCTGATCACATTATACTGGGAAATGACATGTAAAATTCTTACCAGCTACATTAGTACAAGGCCCATATCCGTGTTGTTCTTTGAATTTCCAACAATCTCTACTGTACCTAATACAGGGGGGCTTTAAAAAAATGTTTGCTGAATTAAAGACTGTTTCCAAAACTGCAAGTGGTCTTTTCTTTTTTAAGGCTGATCTTAATTGAAATAAAACTACAGTATTATTGGGTTTTAAAATCATGTAAGCTGTATGTAGTTGTATATAATTGCAACATAATCAAAGTGCTGATATTTTTAGGCATCTCTTTCCCTTGAAACCCTCCCTAGTTACCTTTGACAAAATATCAGTGTATTTCCACCATATAAGTTCTGTGCATGTATGTGTTTTTTTCCCTTTTAAAAACTTTTATCATCAAAAATTTCAAACATAAACTCAGGATGTCATGAATTCCCAATGCTGAGCTTCAACCCTTGCCCTATCCTGTTTCAGCTATTCCTCATGCCCAATACTCTGGTCTGAGTGCTTGTGTTCTTCCCCCTCAAAATTTATATTTTGAAATCCTAACCCCCAGAAGTGATGGTATTAATTAGTAGTAGGACCTTTGGGAGATGCTCATGTCATGTGGGTGAAGCCCTCATGAATGAGGTCAGTGCCTTATCAAAGAAGATCCAGAGAAATCCCTAGTCCTTTTGGCCAGAAGTCAGCGACCAAGAAGACCCTCACCGAGACCATGCTGGCACCCTGATTTCAAACTTCTAGGTTCTGAAACTTGGAGCAATAAGTTTCTGCTGCTTATAAGCCACTTGGTCTGTGGCAATTTGCTACAGCAGCTCAAACAGACTATCACACCTACTTTTTCTTCCTATATCTTAAAGCAAATCCAAGTCATCATATATAGATAAATATTTCAGAATGTACTTTTAAATGTTATTGTCTCTTTTTACAAAGCATAGCCATAATACCTTTATCACATCTAGAAAGTAGTTAAGAATGATCCCTTAATTTTATCAAACTACTTCCCCAGGTGGCTCAGTGATAAAGAATCCGCCTCCCAGTAGAAGACACAGATTCAATCCTTGGGTTGGGAAGATCTCCTGGAGAAGGAAATGGCAACCCACTCCAGTATTCCTGCCTGGGGAATCTCATAGACAGAGGAGCGTGGCAGGCTACAGTCCATGGGGTCATAAAAGAGTCAGACACGACCTAGTGACTAAATGTCAACAACAATTTCATCAAATATTCAGTTAGTGTTAAAATTTCCAATTGTCTCAATCTTTTCTACTAGATTTTTAACAGGGAAAATATACTGCTACTTCACACAACTCATAAACAAACTGTACTACTGAAATTAAAAAGTCCCAAACTTGTGTCCTATAGAGCCATAACATGCCACAAGACTCATGAAGCCTCACTTCATTGTAATGTATTAATTATGCTGTGAAATTTTGTTAAACATTTGTCCTATACAGATACAGAAAATAATTTGTTTTCAGTTCACTACCTTCTTACTCAAAGATTTTATTCCACAAAGATTTCCACTTGAGTTAGCACTACTTTTGAGTTATTCATAGACCATAACAATACATTTTATTTTTTAAATCTTAAAGCATAAGTTTTTCCTCTTCCTGAAACTCAAGTATTCACTCTTAATTAACACACGTGCTTTCACAGTAAACTTTCACTTTTAAAATAAAACCATGGGTAAAAAAAAAAAAATGCCCTCAAGAACAATTCAAAGGTAAAGAATGCAAACCTATAAACTATCTCTTATAAGTTTCACTTGGGCATGCACATTAATACAAAATGTTTACATCCACAATAACAAGAAGTCAGTGAGCACAGGAGACCAAGACCAGGATAAATTTGGGAAGTAATCGGTCTCTTCAGACAGAACCTAAGACTACAGGGATATTCAGAAGCAAGCGGAAGATTTAAGAACAGTTTCCTAAATTCATTTCTTGATGACCCTGGACACATAGTATATATTTCTTGATTTTGGATCGGAAACTGATGCATGAAAAGCACAAAGTAAGTGCACTTAATTTATGCAACTGAAATGAAAAACTGAATACAAATAACCAAACATTTATATGCAGAAAATCTTGCCATTAAATGAATAGTAAGGCAGAGACTTTGAGATATTAAGATTCTTTTCTATAATGCAAAGATCACCCTTTTTAAATTTAGGTTTTAACACAGAAGGCTTCCCACCAAAACCACAATGTCACTAGAAATGCAGTTAACACAGAAAATACTTAGTACTTCACACTAACTGATGATAAGCTGATATGGACTAGCAAAAAGTTAGGAATTATTCTGAAATAGATACAAATTTATAGGTTATAAATATTTGCTAAACACATGTCCTTTTAGATCCTCATTGTGGTGATTTTATTTGTAATTACTGTTTTCCCTGTTTAAAAAAATTAATGATTCTAAATAAAAGCAGTTTGTTTTATTTAACAGGTTAAATATCCTCCCCTATTTGTGTTATTTACTCAGTTAACTTGTTTACTGATACTCATTCATATATGGTAAAAAGTCATATTACCATTAATACACATTCTGAACATCTAGGTTCAAGTTAATCAAGTCATACTGTATTCCCATATTCTGAATTTTTCCTGTTTTTCATGTGTATCAAACCTGATCCTGTATCCAGGGTCCCCAGAGAATGGGCCCTTTTGTACTTTATGATTCAGGGAGCTCCTTACCCATCGCTGGCCCTTAAGTGTTGCTCATGAGTCTCCTGGGGAAGACATTTACACACACAACATTGCATCAGTGTGTTCAGAGTATTGCCAGCCGTCAGAAATCAAGAGGGTGTGTATTTTACTTCTGTACAAGGACATGGAGGCTGATAAAGAAAGTCAAAGGAAAATATAAGTCATGTGGCACCAACTGCCTTTTGGATGTCTGGAAGGATTCAATTCCTTCAGAAAGTCAGAAACTTCCACTCTCACTCCAGGGGCCAACCCCCTGCTTCCAAAGTCGCATTCCCTCCACTCTCCCGGGCTTTGGCCATTTCCAGACCCAACCAAGAGAGCTGGTTAATACCCCATGGGGCAGGAAGGGACTCACGCTTTACTCAACTGAAAGTGCAGCAGGTTTTCAGGAAGCTCAACACAGCCAACCAAATTGAATCAGTAACACTTATCTTGTAAAGCAGTGTCATGGGATTGTTATTGATGACAAAGGATTAGCACTTTGGATTTACATCTCCCCTGGCAGATGAGACTTTAAAAAGCAGGGGCATTTCACCCACACACACACAGCCCAGCTCCTAAGACCACCTCTTCAGTATCAGCACTCAGACTGCTTCGTTAACAACCTAGACACTTCAGTGATGGAATCTCTACTTGCGGAACAAGCCTAGTGCCTGTCCGGACCGTCTTGCCTCTTCCTCAACAGAATAAAAAAGTTCTACTTTTTGTTCTCAAAACATAGGTTTATTTGTCTCCTCTTTTGTAAAAAAAAAAATATATAGTTGATTTATAATGCTGGTATACAGCAATGTGATACAGCTATATGAACAATTCAATGTGATTCAGACCAGGGTTTGATCCCTAAATTGTGAAGATCCCCTGGAGAAGGGAATGGCACCCCACTCCAGTATTCTTGCCTGGAGAATGCCACGGACAGAAGAGCCTGGCGGGCTACAGTCCATGGGGCTGCAGAGTCAGACATGACTGAGCAACTAGCACTTATGTATAAACACATTCTTTTTCATATTCTTCTCCGTTATGATTTATTACAGGATATTGAATATAGTTCCCTGTGCTAAACAACAGGACTTTGTTGTCTCCTCTTTTATCTCTAGTGTGATTTGTAGTGATTTTTAGGGTCTTAATACAAATAAAATCTTAATTATAGGAAAGGCTATTATCATATCTTTTTCACTATAATCTCAAAGTGAATGTTTGGGGCTCCTAATTAGATTGATTCAAATACTTTGTTCATATTTTCTTAACCACGTACGTATCACTATCAAGTTAAGACTTTTTTTTTTTTTTTTTTTTAATATTGGAGCAGGTTGCCTACTCCTCCTCCATTTCCTACTCCAGGGGATCTTCCAGACTTAGGGATTGAACCCACATCCCTTGCATGGGCAGGCAAGTTCTTTACCACTAAACCACCTGGGAAGCCCCTCAAGTAAGATTTTTAAAAGGTGTTTCCAATAAAGGGGACTTCCCTATAGTTCAGATGGTAAGGAATCTGCCTGCAATGCAATAAAGAGAAATTCTATATCTACTTTTAACTTAGGGCCAGTGGCCACTTAAAAATCGAACCTCTAAAAATAAAGTTAAATTTGAATGCAACATTATGTTTTTAAGCATATCCTAAACATAAAACTTAAAAGGTATGATTTATAGAATATTTATTTCTTTAAAAAAATATTCAAATGATCCATCAGTGATAAAGCAAGGAACTGCAAATCAGAAATCCTTTGTAAGATTACACAGTTTGTTTGTTTTTTTATCATGAAATACATTAAGAAAATAAGTAGAGAATAGAGAAATTAGTCTAATCAGATGCCACCTTCCCAGGTTTCATTAAAATACAAATTAAAAGTTTCTAAATAATGGTTATATCTTTCATAAAGTTACAAAAGCCTGAGATTATCCAAGGAGAAAAAACATGTTCTTGAAGTATATCAGACAATGGGAGATGTCCACAGCTCAGATTAAAGAAGCTAACTTTGTCTAGTAACTCTCTGGGCATTTTGTGTGTACATGTTTTTAAGGCTTCTCTGAGATAAACATACCCAGTAATATATGCAAATATACAAAAGAAGTCAAACCCTGAAAGAGCACACTAAATTCAATTTTTCAAATGATCTAAACTAAGAATCATGATATCCAGAGAAAAGTGTTTCTTCAGTGTCTACAGCTAGACATTTGCCACAAAACATTTTCTCTCTGATACCACTTACAAATTAAAGAAAGGTTTTTCCTGTAAGGGGAAAATATATATATATATGTATATATATATATATATATATATATATATACATGTTCAGTTTTTTAAAAAATAATAGTCATGAGCACAGACTCTGGGAGCTGCCTGCCTGAGTTCCCACCAAGCTCTACCCTTAGCTATCTGACCTTGGTTAAGGCACTTAGTCATTTACAGCTTCTTCATCTGTAAACACTCCTACTTCATTGGTTGCTCTGAAGATTAAATGAGCTAATAAGTGTAAAATGCTTAATGTCTGGTAAATAGTTAAGTGCCATACAAGTATTATTAGTTAATAATAATTATATGTATGTGTGTGTGCATATAAAATATATTTGTATAAGGAAGCTGAAACTTCACTACTTTGGCCACCTTATGTGAAGAACCGACTGGAAAAGACCCTGATGTGGGAAAAGATTGAGGGCAGGTGGAGAAGTGGGAGACAGAGGATGAGATAGTTGGACGGCATCACCAACTCCAAAGACATGCGTTTGAGCAAGCTCCAGAAGCTGGTGAAGGATAGGGAAGCCTGGTGTGCTGCAGTCCATGGGGTTGCAAAGAGTCGGATCCACTGAGCCAGTGAACACACAAAGGATCTGGTAGTGAAACCACAACCCTAACACTGACTATCTTTGATGGGCTTCTACACTCAAGTGCGGGGGGAGAAAATGAGTTCCTAACAAGATAGAAGTATGTAACACTGAAAATATTTTGCACGGCCCTGATTTGTTCCTCTGGTCAATACTTACATCCCAGCCCATTAGAATTGAGAAAGCTGTAGCAGGGAAAGAGAGCAGAACCTGTCTCCTGCTGCAAAAATCACACACACAAGAGCCACTTCTGACCGACCACTCCAGGTGGACTAGATTCTCTCCCTCCTGTCCAGGCCTCTGATGGCACAGGGAGGGACAGGGGCCTGCGCTTGAAATGCAGTCATCCAAACCAACCGAATTATTGTTTGACAAGAGATTGGGAAATGAATGTAGGCCTGTTGCTACAGGCATAGGAGCTAACAGCCGCTCTTACAAGTGTTCTAAAGTCAAAGTCTACATGACAGCATGTCCCACAGAACTCAAGACAGAAGTTCGGAGTGGTGTAAGGGAGCTTTCAAAATTCACCCTGAGAAGGTCAACCTCAAGGTCCTCGGCTCCAATCTCAAGGGATGGGAAAACCTACTCCATCCTAGAGACCATTTGAAAAGATGTTACTGTAAAATGAACAATTTTTAACAGATATGCTTGAGATGGAATTGTAAACATTTGTCTACTCATTTCAGATGACATGAAAAGAACCTAGATTCGGCCATTAAAGTCTTATATTATAGCCTACAAAAATCAATTTAACTAATTCGATGGATATGTTTTTCGCACCTCCCTCATACCCCATAATCCACACTTGGGTATGAACTGGTGGTTCATTTAGGGCATGGCCATTACAGACTTCCTCAACAGTTTTCCCTAAAGGGACTTTGGGAGTATTTACACATTTCAAGACAGGCACCCTTCTGTGGTCAAACATCTCTTAATCTCACCATTTAGTCCACTACTAGTAGCTATTCCCGGGAAGTAAATTAATAATTATTGTGGGCTTGAGAAAAAACCTTCCAATCACAATCAAGTTTGCCTTCTAAGGTTAAAAGCTAACCAAAGTGTGACGCCTACCATGTGAATCTAAGCGCCTTTCCTAATGAGTAAGGAGCAGCCGGAAATTACAGGTTACCACCGATACCTTATACAAAAAGCTGCACATCCAAGCTAGATGGTGTCTTACAAAACTAGTTATTAACCGAAGACTAATTAACAAAACCTTTGGCTCAACTGATATTCTTGTTTCTCTATTTCCTTATTGATAACATGGAACTTTGTGATTCTGTCTAATGTAGATTAATATTTTAAAGGTATCTAATCCTTAGGCTTCATGATTCCACATTAATCTTTTGCATTTTGTTGCATATAATCCTTTTCCCACAGTTCTAATTTTAGATATAGTTAGTCCACTCGAATTAATCTTTTCCCACAGAAAGACTGGTCATAGCTAGGATCTAATAGTTTCTCCTTAATCTTTTTTTTCCCCCCGCTCATGGAGAAACATATGGATTATGTTATTAACTGTTCCTTTGATTCTCACTTTTTATTTTGAAATTACCCACTGACATGGATGGAAAGGTGTCTTTCACCTCTTGTTCCCAGGGGAAAAGAATCAGTAATATTCAGTTTGCACCTCAACAGTATCCTTAGGAATGGGTCACATTATGATGATCTTTAACTATTACTTTAAAAAAAAAAAAAGAGGGTAGTACATTTTAGAAAATGTACTTCCTGTATCAAAGCAAATCTTTGGGGCTAAAAACTCTGAATCCAGACTAAGGAAAAGACTTAACATTAAGCTTTTAAAATAGTCTGCATTTTTCTAAGTTTACAGAAGAGCTATTTTATGGAAAATCCCACCATTGGATATGCTGTGGAGAGAAACATCAAAAGGCAAAGTCATTTTCACTCGGGCACATAAACTGTGATGAGCTCAGACTTAATTTCTTGGCTTCTTAAAGCTTTTGTTTGTTTTATTTTGTGCAGTGGTCTCTGAAGCCAAGAAAGTTGTCTGTTTATAGTTGTGCCAAAGAGGCTCAAATATTAATGTCTCATTGGGACTTACCAGGGCCCAGGTACAATTTAAAATGTTAAAGACTCCTTATGTTCACAGAAATAATCTGACCTTTGTGCCTTAGAAACCTGTCTTGGCCACTTTGCAACACAACATGTTTTTCCCTTGATTCTAATGGTAAATAAGTTCCAATGCTCTCCTGAAATCAATCAGAAATATTCTTCAGCTGGCAATCATGACTACTTTGCCATTTTGAAAGGGAATAGGAGGTGACAGGCCATATAGTCTCTGGAGGTGAAGGGAAAGCCTCTATTTTTATGTATTAGCCCCTGATTTACTTGTGTTGATAGAGACTCAATATAGTAAAGCAAAAAATAGAGTTTTCCAGCTAGACTTTATTCAACGAATTGACTTTGTTCCTTCAAGGTGGCATCTAGTCGTTTTAATAAACCAAAACAAAATTTAGAAAATATACTAGAAGTATTTGTACTTAAAAGGTGCCAAGGCAAAAGATTTATCTCAAGAAAAACACTTCAGTAACAGGAATAATCAACCTTGAATCCACTTAGGAAAACCATTTTGTAAAACTGAAAGTATCATTTCTTAAAACACAGCAACATTTAGCTAACTATCAAGTAAATATCTACAAAGTACTTCAAGTGCTTAGCGTTTTGATCATACTGATAAGGTATGAACTTTTCTGAAACACTTCTCTTACTATCTCATCCTTGCACATACTTTCATATTTTCTCAAATATCACTTTTGCTTGATCTTCTGTTTCCTGTTTCCTAAATCGGATGGGTTCAGAGGAATCCCCTCCCTGGTCCTGGAAAAAAAAAAAAGGCACAGCCCAGCACACCCCATCAGAAGAATCATGTTTGACATCTGTTATTACTCCTCACAACTTAGATCTGAGTGAGATGAAGCATCAAATGAGTAAAAAACATTTAAATTCAAGTTCGTGGTGCAACATTGTTAAAGGATGACTGATTTCTTTCTGAGCAATGAGGTTCTGCATAGACCCTCTGAATAATGAAATGAAGATGAGGAGGTGAGAGAGAACTCACTTATAAATTTTACAAGGGGGAGAGATACAGGGGGGAAATCTTTGTAAGGTCTTTGGGCTACACCAAGGTAAGGTCTTTTTTTAATTAGCCCCAAGACAAATAAACACTCGTGTGTCACTTTTCACTGCAAACCCCAAAGTGAATAAGGTTTGAGATGCAAATCCCTAAGGTTTACTCCAGTTTTTAGGAAAAATCCCATCAGATTTCCCCCCAAAATTTCCAAGTGGTTACCAGTAACCACTTAACTCATTTTCTCTCTTCTTCTAACCTGAGCAGTCAAAATGCTTTTCCTTCCAACAAGCCTCCTTCCACCCCTTTCTCTGAGGTTTTAAACCATCACTTTTTCTGCTTTTTCTCTCCAAAGTTTCTATGAGGCTTCCTGTTCATCTAATCTTCATCCATCACCTTGCACACTGCCAGGTACATGTCAGCATCTTGACCAGAAGGCTAAAAATGATGACTCATCTAAAACAAGGCCCAAGGTCCGACCATCCTGATCAGCCCCTAAACACCAAGACCAAGCCCATGTTGATTTCCTTTTGCAGCTCCTAGCAGGTGCCCAGGACAGTGCTCTGTCCCTGGTGTAATGATGCAGTCTCCTTCAACTCCCTAAGTCTGGAGGGAAAGTCTCTAGGAGAGAAAAACACTCAGGCACTTCCAAGTCACTCTTAATTTGGAGAGAAATAAGAATCTTCAGGAAGTGCTCTCTCAAGGGCCTTGGGGACCCTGCACAAGTTATCCATGAAAAGCACGACATAATCTAGATGAAACAACAGAAGCTGACAGCCGTGGCCCAGGTTCAATCCCTGGTCAGGGAACTGAGATCCTGCAAGCTTAGAGGCATGGCCAAAAAAAAAAAATCAGAATAACCAGGGAAGGTGGATTTAGTTTTTAGACTTTCAAGGCTCCCAGGCCTACTTCCAGCTCTTGTTAGTCTTGAGCTGGACCTTTCTTCACAGTCCTCTAGCTTGTAAACTCCTAAGAGCAGAAGAATTACACCATGTCCTTACTACAGACAAGTCCGTGATGCAAGCAACAGAGCCCCAAGCACTTTAAATTCTATGATTAGAATCATGAACAGAGTAACTTTTGTCCAGCATCCGAAAATCCCACAAAAGAGGCTGATACCCAGTCTACAAATACCCTATATCCAGTACAAACAGTCAAGTCTATAACGCAGAAGAGGCAAATTCTTCCAAAAGAAATGATTCATAGAAATTAATTGTTCTCTAATGTTCTCTAATTAAAGAAGCTGGACAATGACTTTGGTTTTTTAATTAAGCCCAAACTTTTGCTTAATTTTTCAACATCCTGAGGTTCTGACGTTCAATTCGTATAGATTCTATTAAAAGACACTCCAGCTCATATCAGAACAGAAATTAATATTAATGTATATAAACTGATACATACTCAATAAAAGGAACATTCTTCTGCAAAATAAAAGCCATTAAAAGTGTATATTTAGAAACAATAAAGAATTCACCACAAAAAAATATATTGGTAATCACATGGCTTTATTTCCTATTTGTCCTTCACAAGAATCCAATTTATATTATACAAATATACTTACTCATACACAAGGCAAACCCACTGATCATATCACTCTCATGTAGAGGAAAATGTTTAGGTTTTAAAGAGGCAACGCCATAATTCAATTTCATAGACTCTTTAAAAAAATAATAATAATTACTATTATTATTAGACCATACTATGAATTGTAAGGAGAAGGAAATGGCAACCCAGTCCAGTAATTCTTGCCTTGGAAATCCCATGGACAGAGGAGCCTAGTGGGCTACAGTCCCTGGGGTCACAAAGAGTTGGACATAACGCCTGAGCACAGTGAGCATGTACATTGTAAAAACAACGCTAACTACTACAGAACAACAAGTACCAAAGAAACCCTATTTCCAATAGGCTTACTGACGACATAAAGGGACCCCTCTCTTGAATGTGAGACCTCCCGGACCCCTTCCTACTTTCCCATGCATGCTGCTGTTTCCTGTCCAGCCAGTCTCTCCTCTTCCACTATCTCACTCACTGCCTCACACTCCATCCCACTGTAACAACTTTGACAAAAAGCCAGGAACTTCCAGTTGCCAAATCTCAGGGTACTGTTCAGTCCTTATCTTGCTACACGTGATACTACGCTCTCCTTGGTTTATATACCACTCTTCACCAACTGTACTACTCCTTCCTCATCTCCTTTTGAGGATTTCCCCCTCTAAGTGAAAGCTGCTCTGTCATGTCTGACTCTTTGCAACCTCATGGACTATACAGTCCATGGAATTCTCTAGGCCAGAATACTGGAGTGTGTAGCTGTTCCCTTCTCCAGGGGATCTTCCCAACCCAGGGATCGAACCCGGGTCTCCCACACTGCAGGCAGATTCTTTACCAGCTGAGCCACCAGGGAAGCCCAGGAGTACTGGAGTGGGTGGTCTGTCCCTCCTCCAGGGGATCTTCCTGACCCAGGAATCAAACCAGGGTCTCCTGAATTGCAGGCGGATTCTTTACCAGCTGAGCTACCAGGGAAGCCCAAATAAGGGGACACTGTGGCCACATGGCCTTCTAAAAATACACTGAATGTTGTTTTTCCAGGTTCCTGACCTCATTCTCTTTTTTTATGCTGTATACCCTCACCCAGTCTCATCCACCCTGATGTGTTAGCCATCTTCAATGTCTCCACCTACATTCAGACCCCTGGGCTCAACTCTAGGACCTGTATATCCAAATGACTGCTGGACATCCTTGCAGGATGGACCATAGCTTCTTTTAAACTTTGCAAATACAAAGATGAACTGATCATCTTCCCTCCAAAACTGAAGGCATCTCCTAGACTGGGTAATGATACCATCGGTCACAGCTTCCCAGGTGGCTCAGTGGTAAAGAATCTGCCTGCCAATGCAGGAGACAACTCCTGGACTGGGAAGATCCCCTGGAGGAGGAAATGGCAACCCACTCTATTCTTGCCTGGGAAATCTCACGGACAAAGGAGCCTGGCAGGCTACAGTCCAGGGGTCACAAAGAGTTGAACGTGACTTAGTGATTGAACAACAACAAACAGCCAAACCAGAAATCTAGACGTTATCTCTGATTGTTCTCAATAATCCCAGTCTCTCAATGAATTCTTGCCTGGAGAATCCCCATGGACAGAGGAGCCTGGCGGGCTACAGTCCATGAGGTCACAAAGAGTCAGACACGACTGAGTGACTAAGCACAGCACAGCGCTCAATGAATTACTTCCTCAATATTTTTCAAAAATGGTCTCATGTCTCCACCTCTACCAGCCACTCTCCTACTTCAAGCTCTTCAACATCTCCTGCCAGAAGATTCAATAATCTCCTAACTGACTTCCCTGTCTCCAGCCCTTGTCTCAAACCCATCGTTCACACAGTGGACACAATGCTTTATCTAAAGTTGGCTGGTCATATCACTCCCTTGTTTACAACCCTTTCTCTTCACCTATATCACTGGATTAAAGCTCTTCACCTATATCACTGGTTTCTCTTCACCTGTAGCACTGGATTTAAGCTCTTGAGCATGGCATTATAATGCCCTCTGCTTCCTAATACCTGCCTAACTTACCAGCCTCTTCTCCCACCATTTTCTACCCTGAAACTTCCATCTCAACAACACTAAGCAACTCGTGATTTTACGCCAATGCCCTGTTTTTCACACCTCCATCCTTCATCCGCCCCAGTATTCCTCAAGCTCCTCCAGGGCAGGGGCGGTAGCCCAACTGGGCTGTTGTTTCAGTGCTTAACCCAGCATTTGGCTCATTAAAGGTGCCATATGAATGGTCAGGAATAAATAACAGAAGAGATAGGAGAGTAGGTCCAAAATGAATGACACCGATAGAAAGTGTTGAAGGAATTCAAACTCATGTTGAAAGTCATTGCAATGGGGTCTAATGTACTTAATACTTTCCACACAAGAAGTGCAAGAGAGCTTGTAGGAGTTCAACTCCTCCTCAACACCCACCTCACACCTGGAGTCATGCTCTAATATTTTTTAGAGAAAACATGTTGGCTACCCACTGAGCCTGCCATCATGAGGCACAAGAGTGGGCACCTTGGTGATGTGCCAATAACAGCCACTGACATTTATAGAATGTTTATGGTGTTCTCGCTAACTTCTCTGAAAATTCTACATGAATTATACCTCTCAGTCTTCACATCAGCACTGTGAGGATGGAACTATTGTTATCCCTGCTTTACAGGTAGGGAAACTGAGGCCCACATATTAAGTAACTTCACTCAAGGCACAAAGATTGACTCTTAAGGCACTCAGCGTCAGTTGCTCAGTCGTGTCTGACTCTTGCGACCCATGGACTGTAGCCCACCAGGCTCCTCTGTCCATGGAATTCTCCAGGCAAGAATACTAGAGTAGGTAGCCATTCCCTTCTCCAGGGGATCTTCCTGACCCAGGTCTCCCGCATTGCAGACAGATTTCTCTACCATGTGAGCCACCAGGGAAACTTTTTTTTTTTTTCAGGGAAACTATTAGGGCAATCAAGGCACTTACTCATTGACTGTTCACTGACTATCAATACTGACTGTTCTACTGTTGAGTGGAATGCAAGCCAAGCCTCCATATACATTTCACTTAGTTTCCAAAACTACATGTGTATCAAGAATTGACCCTGAATGAAAGGATGAAAGAACCTACTGGTCATCTACCCTCTGAGCCACTGCTCTCACCAAATAAAGTCATTTTGCTAATTGACAGGATCATGCCTTCACCCAGAGCCTCATCAGACAGTGTCATCAGCACATCAAGACCTCAGCGACCAGACAGACAGCTTCCTCTCCTCCCAAGTGAGGCCCCTCCCCCTGTTCCCTGGCTCTCTTTTGCCCCCCGCATCTGTCCATATTCTTCTCTGCTTTGTTCCCAACTTCTCCCCCCACCTTTGATTACTCAGGGTGCTTTAGAACATACAGGAGGCAAGAGCTCTTCTTCATAAAATCAGAATGCTCATCACCTCAGGAGGTACAGATGCCAAAAATATTCACAAAGAAGGATTTCGATAAATTGATGGATGAGAAAACTAGTGGCTTATAAAAAGGGAAGGATGGAACAGGAAATCTGAAACCCAGAGAGGAAACCTTGTACCAAGGGACAGCCACACTTGGCTGGGAGATTAATTAGGTCCACAAGTGTGGATGGAGCACCTACTCTGTCCAAAGCACTATTCTGGGCCCAGAAGACAAGGAACACAAGAGACAAAATCCCTGCCTTTACGAGCCTCAAGCTCTGACCGCTAGTCGTTTCTGTAGGGTAAACTGGTCTGTGGAGCAGACGCTGGCACCTAACCTTGAGGCTCTTGGACAACACTCTCTCTGTATGCTGTCAAAAAAAAAGGCACCTTTTAGGGCTTCCCTGTGGCTCAGTGGCAAAGAATCTGCCTACCAGTGCAGCAGACATGGGTCTGACCCCAGATCCAGGAAGATCCCACACGCTGAGGAGCAGCTCCATCTGCGCGCCACATAACAGCCGAGCCTGTGCTCTAGAGCCCGGGAGCCACAGCTCCGGAGCCCGCACGGAGCAACGACAGAAAGACCCACAGAGCGGCGAAGATGCAGCACAGCCAGAAATTAAAACAAAAAAATGTAAAGAGGCACATTTTATACCTACTAGTTTGAGCAACAATACTTCAGTAATAATAGTTACAAAAAGGTGCATACACACACAGGCTCTCGTCAGAGATCGCTCCAAAGGCAGCTATGCTGCTCCTCTAAATCTGTGCTAAAGCCCAAATAAGATTTTTGATTTTGACAATCTGGGAGAGAAGCAAGTTAATAAAAGTACACAGTACATTGTGAGAACAGCCATGGTTATCAGGCTAAACACAGGGGCCAAGCAACCCAGAGCAGACACCCCTAGTAACCAGAACCCAGGTCAGGGCAGAGTGGAGGAAGCCAATCAGGGAAGAAATGGTGAAGAACAGCATCTGGGTGTGGACCTTCAAATTTCCCTTCAGTCATGGTTCATAGCACAAGCAACTATTAAGAGCGTTCCATAGTCCTAAACCCATCATTCTCCTGCTAGGACCAACACGGAGAAGTCATTAGACACATTCATTAGCCACATATACTCTGGAGCAACATGGTCTGGATTTGAATCCCTGTCCTGCCACTCATTAACCTTGGCAAGCAGTCAAAACTTTGGGACTCAGTCACTTCATCTCTTAAATGGAAACAATAATTACAACAACCTCATAGGATGGCTGTGAACACGAAAAGAGATGATAATATGTAAAGCATTTGAAAGTGTCTGGCACTCAGAAAATGTGAGCTGTTACTATTATTACTTTTTCCATCAATAGGATCACAGAGACCCCCTTCCAAGCCATGGCAAATTCTGGAAGCCACAGAGTTCGTGACATAAATGAATAGCTTAGATGCATGAGCTGTCCCACTCTGAAGTAAAACAAAAATTCAACCAAATTTCTAAACACACACACAAACACACAATTCTTTCTTCTTTCTCTAAGATATTTTTTTAAATCAAATTAAGTCAAAACTGATTTTTACTGCAGTACATGTTTTCAAAAGGTGAAGACAAAACTAAGGGTAGAGTTTTTCTTCTTTAATAACTGCCCCTGAAATGGTATAGATAAATTTATTTGCAAAGCAGAAATAGAGTCACAGATGTAGAGAACAAACTTACAGTTACCAAGGGCAGAAGAGGAGATTGGGATGAATTGGGAGACTGGACTGACATATATACACTATTAATATTATGCATAAAATAAAAGCTAATGAGAACCTATGGTACAGCACAGGAAACTCTCCTCAAAGCTCTGTGGTGACCTAAATGGAAAGGAAATCCAAAAAAGAGAAGATATATGTATACATGTACAGCTGATTCACTTTTCTGTATAGCAAAAAGTAACACAACATTGTCAAGCAACTACACTCCAATAAAAATTAATTTAAAAGAATAATAATTGCTCCCCACTCTCTGAAGGACAGAGAGAAAGTTGAAACAAAAAGAAAATGGAAACAAGAGGACTTTCCAAGCTGATGGCCAATCAGCATTGCTACTAAAAGAACCAAAAAAACAAAAAGAATAAAATACTTAGGAGTATATCTACCTAAAGAAACAAAAGACCTATACATAGAAAACTATAAAACACTGATGAAAGAAATCAAAGAGGACACAAACAGATGGAGAAATATACCATGTTCATGGATTGGAAGAATCAATATTGTCAAAATGGCTATACTACCCAAAGTAATCTATAGATTCAATGCAATCCCTATCAAACTACCAACGGTATTTTTCACAGAACTAGAACAAATAATTTCACAATTTGTATGGAAATACAAAAAACCTCGAATAGCCAAAGTAACCTTGAGAAAGAAGAATGGAACTGGAGGAATCAACCTGCCTGACTTCAGACTATACTACAAAGCCACAGTCATCAAGACAGTATGGTACTGGCACAAAGACAGAAATATAGATCAATGGAACAGAATAGAAAGCCCAGAGATAAATCCACAAACCTATGGTCACCTTATCTTCGACAAAGGAGGCAAGGATATACAATGGAAAAAAGACAACCTCTTTAACAAGTGGTGCTGGGAAAACTGGTCAACCACCTGTAAAAGAATGAAACTACAACACTTTATAACACCATACACAAAAATAAACTCAAAATGGATTAAAGATCTAAATGTAAGACCAGAAACTATAAAACTCCTAGAGGAGAACATAGGCAAAACACTCTCCGACATAAATCACAGCAGGATCCTCTATGACCCACATCCCAGAATTTTAGAAACAAAAGCAAAAATAAATAAATGGGACCTAATGAAACTTAAAAGCTTTTGCACAACAAAGGAAACTATAAGCAAGGTGAAAAGACAGCCCTCAGATTGGGAGAAAATAATAGCAAATGAAGCAACAGACAAAGGATTAATCTCAAAAATATACAAGCAACTCCTCCAGCTCAACTCCAGAAAATTAAATGACCCAATCAAAAAATGGGTCAAAGAACTAAACAGACATTTCTCCAAGGAAGATATACAGATGGCAAAAAAACACATGAAAAGATGCTCAACATCACTCATTATCAGAGAAATGCAAATCAAAACCACAATGAGGTACCATTACATGCCAGTCAGGATGGCTGCTATCCAAAAGTCTACAAGCAATAAATGCTGGAGAGGGTGTGGAGAAAAGGGAACCCTCTTACACTGTTGGTGGGAATGCAAATTAGTACAGCCACTATGGAATACAGTGTGGAGATTTCTTAAAAAGCTGGAAATAGAACTGCCATATGACTCAGCAATCCCACTTCTGGGCATACACACCGAGGAAACCAGACCTGAAAGAGACACGTGCACCCCAATGTTCATCGCAGCACTGTTTATAATAGCCAGGACTTGGAAGCAACCTAGATGCCCATCAGCAGACGAATGGATGAGGAAGCTGTGGTACATATACACCATGGAATATTACTCAGCCATGAAAAAGAATTCATTTGAATCAGTTCTAATGAGATGGATGAAACTGGAGCCCATTATACAGAGCGAAGTAAGCCAGAAAGATAAAGACCATTACAGTATACTAACACATATATATGGAATTTAGAAAGATGGTAACGATAACCCTATATGCAAAACAGAAAAAGAGACTCAGATGTATAGAACAGACTTGTGGACTCTGGAAGAAGGCAAGGGTGGGATGGTTTCAAGAGAACAGCATCAAAACATGTATATTATGTAGAGTGAAACAGATCACCAGCCCAGGTTGGATGCATGAGACAAGTGCTCGGGCCTGGTGCACTGGGAAGACCCAGAGGGATCAGGTGGAAAGGGAGGTGGGAGGGGGGACCGGGATGGGGAATACATGTAAATCCATGGCTAATTCATTTCAATGTATGACAAAAACCACTGCAATGATGTAAAGTAATTAGCCTCCAACTAATAAAAATAAATGGGAAGAAAAAAAAAAAAAGAACCAAAAAAAAAAAAAAAGGTGGTCATGTACAATCAAAACACTCTATTATTTCTGACTATTCTAATATCTGCAGTGGTGGAAAGGGTCTCAATAAGTCATCTAAGTAGGTATTAGCTAAAGCAGAGACACAAGAGATAGAGGAGAAAAAGTTAACTTGGAAAAAAAAGCCTGTCTGCAAACTTAAAACCAAGTAGGTAAGGTTTTTGGTTTGTTTTACAGATTTTTTGTTTTGCTTGTTTTGTTCTCATTTTTAGTTTAGCCTTTTTTTTTTTTTTTTTTTTTGCTACACTGCCTATCATGTGGGATCTTAGTTTCCCAACGAGAGACTGAACCTGTACCCCCTGCATTGGAAGTGCAGCGTCTTAACCGCTGACCCGCCAGGGAAGTCCATTTGTCTTCTTTCTTAACTGTGGCATGGGACAAGAAGTTTATCAGTGTATCATAGCAATTGAATCACCTGTGTAAATCCCAAGTCTAAAATAAACATCAGACTCAACCAAGTTCATCTCTTGCCCTTTAATCTGATTGGAGTGACTTTTATCTTTCACCTTGGAATGATAAAAGAATACAAGTTGTTAGCAAAACAATCTGAATGTGACTTAATTCTGGGGCCTTCTCCTGTATTTTCATATGCTTGTCAAAACTATTCAGACAGAAAGCAGAGAGAAAATGAGCTTGCCCCAAAGGGAGGATGCCGAGGACAGAAAAATGGCTCTGTACCCAAGAATCTGCCTGATAGTGTAGTCCACCTGGAAGGTTTTTGCTATTTTTCTTGCTCTATTGAGACCATCCAAGCAGTCTAACTTATGAAATTCTTTACTAATAAAATATGCTGGTAAACCTACTACAAAGTAAACTTCTTTAGAACTGAAGAAACAATATCTCTGTTTACAGATTATGTCCTCATTATTTGCATAGATTGTCTCATAAATCAGCCCACTGCTCATCCTCATAATTTTATCAGCCCAAACTCATGTTTCTAAAGGAAATTCAGCTAAAATACTGTAATACAGTATGACACTGTTCAAGATAGTCTACCAGTAAGAAATTGAGAGAGTCTGAAAGAATCATTCTGAAGGTCAACTATACAAATATGCAACAGAAGCCTATAAACTGAAATTTTATACACTGATTTTAAAAAACTGACTAAGATCCTCAGGATATTATTTGGGCTTGTTAAAAGAAGTTTAAAATCAGTGGTAAAGAATCCACCTGCCAATGCAGGAGATGCAAGAGACACCAGTTCAATCCCTGGGTCAGGAAGATCCCCTGGCAAAGGAAATGGCAACCCACTCCAGTATTCTTGCCTGGAGAATCCCATGGATGGGAAGCCTGGAGGGCTCCAGTCCATGGGGTTGCAAAGAGTTGGACATGACTGAGCATGCACACAATGATTTGTAAATTTATTTACAAATACAAAAAAGATATCTTGGTTTCACTATATGGCAGATGGCTGATTGAAAGAGAAGAGAAAAATGATTTCAACCAACTAGAAAAACAAAGTTGAGTTTTCTAGCCACATTTGAAGACTTCAGCGCTGAAGTTTAGGACCCATGCCGTAAATAATAAGGATGGGATGAATAAAATACCTCAGCCAACATTATAGCTCAGGTCTGCTCAAGAGGTATCTTTGGAGTTCCTCCTATACATCAGGCCCAATCTCTCTTTTAAAGAAGCTCACCACACAGTGTTGGCCATTCACCCATAAGCTACACAAGACAAGGACCACTGATGTATATGGCACTAGGAGAACATGATGAGAAAAGGAGGGGCCAAGGGTTCTAAATGCAGAGCACCAGCAGAATTAGAAAACATTCCTTCACGTTCTGCTAACTTACTAAATTTTACACACCCTATTTCCAAGCAGAGCACATGTACATGTGCATTAAATTTATAAACTATGATCTGTTAGACAAAACCCTCCAGTCATTCCAGCGAAGGCTGAGCTCTCTTTTCTTTCTGTGGTGGTGGGGGCCTCTCAGTAACCAGAAAGAAGGATGCAGATATTCCTAGGATTTAAGTCAGTACTAGCATGTTTACACAAAGTTGCTAAACGCTCGCGTCGTACAAATATTTTCTTCCTACTGGAAAGTGTCCTTACAAATCCACTAAATGAAACCATGAGTTTTGAGGTCTTAAAATATTCAGTGATTCACTCAAGGTCATACCGTTTGTTGAGGGAAAGCCTGAATTAGACCAGATTTCCTGGCTCTCGACGTAATGTTCTTTGAGTTAGACCAACTGCACCCCAATCATGGGGATGAGAGACAGAGGGTGGTGGGAGCATTTGTTATATTTGATAATTAGAAATTCTGTCTGTATTATACACAGAATAGAGATGATACAGCCACCCAGAGGAACTTACTGGCTTGGTGCTGACTTAGCCGACAGAATGTGCGTGCTTAGTCACCCAGTTGAGTCTGACTCTTTGCCCGACTTTGTAGCCCGCCAGGCTCCTCTGTCCAAGGGGATTCTCCAGGCAAGAATACTGGAGTGGGTTGCCATGCCCTCCTCTAGGGGATCTTCCCGACTCAGGGATCAAATCCAGGTCTCCCACAGTGCAGGTGGATTCTTTAGGTCTGAGCCACTAAGGAAGCCCTAGGCCAGGAGAAAAACAGGAAAAACCCCTAAAAGCAGCAGACATCGGCTGCTGAGATCAAAGGCTGGAGCACTCCCTTGTTCTCAGCACCCAGCACCCACAGAGCCCTTGTCAGGGGAAGGAAGGGGACATCCTGGGTAAGGGGCTAGAGGGAGGAGACCCTTTCAAGAGGTGACCTCACTTCTACCCCTCAACCCACAAGCTGCTCTGCTTGAGAAGGACTCAGAAGCAGAAGGCACCTGGGAATTTGTGCAGATCGAAAAAGATGCATCAGTAGGGAACAAGCCAGGATGGACAGTCAGAACAGGGCTTTCACCAGAGGTTCCGTGTGTCTCCAAACACCTGCACAGACTTTCTATTTCACAAAGCAGCTCTAGGTCATGACGGGTCTGCATCTACACATCTCTAGCGGTCCTTGCCCTCTCTGCCTCATTTTCGCCTCCTTCTTCTCTCCAGCTCTCTTCCCAGGGCCCATTCTCCTCCACGTCCACTGTGGTGACAAGAGGCCAGAGCATCTGCAGTCGCCCACTGCCCCAGGGCCAGAGGCTGGAAAGTAGCAAAGGGAAGCTTCTTTGGATCTCTGCCTCCAGTTTCCTCTTAGGATAAGAAATGCTGGGCATTCCCCACTCTCCTAAAATCAGGAATACTCTCTCTGATTTCTAGGACATCAGAGATATCACCAAGTCCATACGCTTCTCTTAATAAGAAAGGACTGGAACCTCCCTGGTGGTCCAGTGGTTAGGATACTGAGCTTCCACTGCAGGGGACACAGGTTTGATCCCTGGTCGGGGAAGTAAGACACCACAAGCTGCGCAGTGTGGCCAAACAATTCAACCTTAAAAAAGAATAAAAAAGGACCATCCTTCTAAAATCACAGTGGTCATGAGATTGAGGACACTGTTTAACAGCTGGGCAAACAGGTTTTGTTTTTTCTCCTGTAAGCAGGGGTCACGGGGGGTCCTGTACCAGTGTGACCATCAGCTCTGTTCTTGTCCACCCTCTGTAGCGCATCCCTGACCTCTCAGCGTCACGCCTGCGTCACTAATAACAAGCTTAGGAGAGCGAAAAAGAGGAGAGCCACATACTCCATGAATGCCTGTGTTCCCTAGTCCTCTCCCAGAAGAACAGAGCTCTTTTACTGAGCAAGAGACTCAGTTAAAAAAAAAAAAAAAAAAACTGGAGAAAGAGATGGTCTTATTAATGTATTGACACTCGCCACAAAGTCTGGCCTATCTCAAAGAGCCACTTTCTGTTTGCATCCACCTGCTCCCCTCCTAGGACCAAAAAAAAAGGAAAAACAAAGATGACTTCCAGATAACTATGCTCCTCACAGTTGTGCAGTCAAGAGGAGGAAAAACACCTTTTCTGACTTCCTCTGGCGCTCACTGAAAACTCTGGACTTCGGGGAGGCTATTAGAAAAAGGTTAATATGAGACTCAATAATGACATACCAAGGGATTCGTGTCAGGGCCGTTTGAACACCACTCAGAAGCAATTGCTGTCGAGAGCTGGCGACCACTTTAAAGAGCTCCGGCGAGGTCTGCGCGTAGATGCCTCCATGGTACCCTGGGAGGAGCAGGCTGAAGCCTCCTTATTCTGCACAAACATCCTTGAAAATATTCATGCTCCATTTTTTAATTCCAAGATCACTAGATACTCACATCCAGTAATTCTTTCCTCTACGTGGCATATTTCCTTATAGTGTTCTTTGTTTAATTTTCATTTCACAAAGTCACAGCTTTATGTACACAACAGTACCTTCTGCTTTCTCTTGCTCTCTAGGGGTTTTGGTCTACATCCTTAGACTCCGTGTTTCATTTACTCGAAACAAAATTGCCAACTGTTTAATATCACCATCAAGTTTTTACTTCAAAAGTTCTGTAGGTATAACTTAAAAATGAGTATGTAACCCTTTTCTGCCCCTATAGCTAGATCATTCCCCCTTATAAAATGTGCAGTTATACCCAGAGCACCTTGTACTATCCACGACAGGGTTATGAACAACCAGTCACTGACACTATGTGATTGGCTCACCATTCCCTGGTGCTTTATAATGATAACTAGAAAGTATATAATTACACAGTCCCCAGAAGATTCTTATAATTGAATCACAGGGCATTTTGTGAATGTTTGGGACGGTGATTAGAGGACCACAAAGTGATAGTATTTCTAACTCTCACCAGCTAGAATGTAAATGAAGCACCCTAAAATTCAATTAAAAGAGTCCTTTAGGTATTAAATAATTATAATACAAATCACATTAGGGGGGGGCAAGTTTTTTTTTAATTGAACTGTCCCCATAACCCCTGCAGAATTCTATTCCTTAATAGTTTGGAAAACAACACAGCTGGAATTTCAGACTCACGGCTCTTCATCCAACTGCAAAGCTGGACCAAACGTAGAACGTCAACAGCCTGTTTCTACTTTTGCTTTGCTTCCTACTCACTGAGTGACCTGGTAAATGAGCTGAGTCTCACTGTAGCTCTGCTTCTCCCATAAATGTGCTGCATAACAGAATGTCTAATATTACTGTACAAATATAAAATGGCCAGAGAATCTACAAGTTCAGTTCAGTGGAACCAAGGATCCTTTGTCTATCCAAATATTCACCTACTCTTAATACCCCAAAATGTCTTATTTCTCACCCTCACCTTCTTCCTCTTCTCTCCCGCCTTCCTTTCCAGCTCTCTTTCTTTCCCCCCTATTCGTCCCTTCCAACTTCTCCACCAGCGCTCCCTGGGGGAGGCTGTGATGGTTGTAGTAAAACCTCCCCAGTGGCTGTGGGTGGCTCCAAGGTGCTCAGGACAAGGAAGACGAAGAGTTAAGTGTGGGTCCTTTTTAGTCATTTTCTTGCTTCCACCTTTTAAAAGCAGAGAAAGTAAAGACTGCTCCCCTAACTCAGGAAACTCAGGAAAGTAAAAGCCGAAATACTTCTCCCAGAACATGACTTGTGAAAATACACCATTGAGGCAAGGTTGAAAGCATGTTCCCACCATCAGGGAGCTTCTACAACCAACCCAGCTAGTAAAGAGCAAACGGGAACCCCTCATTCTTCAGGATGCTCTCTCATCTGGGGCACAGACATGGACTCTCCCAGCCCCCCAGGGCTATAGCAAGGGCCTCATTACTCACACCAGATTTATAGAAGAGATCTATTTTCCTCCAAATAGAAACATTTTCTTCAAGGCCAGTGATCACAAATGTGAAACTAAAGGCCTGAAAAAGTATCAGTTCCCGCAGAGCATTCCAATGTAATCTCTGATTAGTCATTAGTAGAACATCACAGAAATAAATAAATATACATACACATACATATGTATATTTTTTTCCCAGTAGATTCGGCCTTGGGATGACATTTATTCAGGAGAAAAAGAAATTCACTCATTCCAACACCAGAGCGAAACCTTTTGGGTGTTCTGTTTAAAAAAAAAAAAAGAAGAAGTTCCCTAGACTTCAAGAATGGGCTTCCCAAGCACGATTAGTGGTAAAGAACCCACCTGCCCTGCCAATGCAGGAGACAGGAGACCTGGGTTCGATCCCTGGGTCGGGAAGATCCCCTGGAGGAGGACATGGCAACCCACTCCAGTATTCTTGCCTGGAGAATTCCCAAAAACAGAGGGGCCTGGAGAGCTACAGTCCATAGGGTCACAAAGAGACACGACCGAATTGACTTAGCACGTACACATGAAGAGATCAAGAATATGGTGACATTTGGTGCTCCTTAATCAGGGTATAAATGCCACCCGTCTTCTCCTTTCAGCTCCTGAAATAAAAATATTCTCCCGCACGCAGCACAATAGCACAGGCTACTGCTCTTCCTCATGGAGTGTGATTCTCTCTGAAACTCGCCTTCTGCTATGTTTGTAGGAACCACTCTCCCAGGACCATGCGGCCTTTCTGGGTCTCTTCTTGCACTCTGGAGTCAAGAAGAAAGGAACCAGAATGAGTGACCCTGACCTCCATAGAGGCGGAAGTTGTAAAGGATTCAGGATGCTGGTACAACTCTGGCTGGCGTGGGGCATGGTCACGGGGCAGCCAAGGAGAACCCTCTGAGCAAAGTGGAGTTAATTAGTCTTTTTATGCACACACACATGCCAGCTTCACACATCTAAAAAATACACCCATGCTAAGCAAAGGGCCTATTTTAGCAGTGTCTGGTAAAAACCAGATAGACGGGCATACACGCTCCCTTGGAGCAGCAACCCTGGCCCTAAGGTACTAGGCTGGCTTTAGCTATCCTAGTCTTAAGAATCAAGAGGGAACATGCAAAGCGCATCTGAAAAGCACTAAACACAAAACAAAGCAGTGGTCACTCTCGCCAGAAGAAGTGAGCCCCAGTGAATTAATGCATCTCTAATAACTCACTGGCATTCCTGCAGAAAATTTCCCTTTGGTAATGGAGCCACTGGGCTGCGATGGAAAAAAAGATCCTAGCTTCTCCTTGCGGAACAAATGATCTGATTAGTGACCAAAGGAAGGAGGCGTGAACACTGCCCAAGTCTGAGTCAGCCACAGTACAGCCTGGCTGGCCTAGAGCCAAGAGCCTTCCTGCCAAGGAGACTAGAAGTTTCTGAAGAGCCACCACAGGCCCGATGCTTCGAGTCACTCGGACAAAAGCCGGTCACCGAGTCCAACAACTGGGTTGCCAGGCACCATATGCCTGGCAATATTGCCCTCCTGCAGCACCGGGGCCGGTGCGCCGGGCTCCCGTGCGCTGCACAGCTGTCAGCCCAGGCGCTGTTTTATCATTATTTTCACTGTTTTATTACTTTTCTGGGAATTCAAATCAGTGTAACCGTGCTTGATGCGCGGGTGAAAAATGGTGCCTCCCTCCCCCCTCCTCCTTCAACCTAATGAATTGCCTTTTTTCATATCAAAGAGTAATGAGCACCAAACCACATAATATTTATTCATGGAACAAAAGACAGAGGGCTGGAGGGGGTGGGGGGAAGCAGAAGCAGTCCCTGGGTGTGGAGAGGAGAAAAGCTGGACGTTTTAAAGGAGCTCCGCCTGCTGATCTCCAGTGACACGGGGTTCTGTGTGCAGGAAAAGCCAAACCCTTCCAAGCTCCCACCTTCAAGCTAGTCCTAAGCCAACGCTTAGAGACCTGTGGCTAAGAGCTGAGAGTCACTGAAAGTAACTCACCCCGTAGAGCTGACAGTGACCTGGTTCAGTGTTTTCTTTCTCGATGAGACCCCTCTACACCGCCTTCTCTCCTCTCTTGGGAGCACTAACCAGGTATATCTCAGAACATTCTAGATAGATCCCTTTTTTTCCCGTATCACCATGACCTCCACTCTGGATGAGGGGCTGATCCGGCCCAGGGGGGAAGAGCCATAGGAATAATGGCGACACGGGAGCCTTATTTGCTCATTTCTTTTATTAGATGATGTGAATTTTACCCTCCCTTTTTGCCCAAGTCAAGCTCACACTCTGTTCCACGTTTTCTTTTTAATCCAAAAAACAGAAAATAAGTACAATAGTAGGAATAATTTAAGCCAACCCATGGTTAACCTCCTTCCCTACAGACACTGACACAGGTCTCCTACGCAAAGCATCCCCACCTTGGGAGGGACTACCAAGTCAAGTTAATATGCCAAATGAACCATGTTTCTTGAAGGCCACATCCCCCAATGGGCAAGTCACCAAACTGAAAGGAACATTTCCTTTAACGTAAGAGGGCTATTAAACAACGGTTTCTCAAAAAACAACACAGGCCCATGCTCAGAGAGAGATTAAGAGGCATTGAGAACATCAGGAATTTTTAACACCAGTGGCTGAGTTGCTGTCTCTTCCTCCCATTTCGTTGCTCGGTATCTTGAATTTCTCCACCTAAAAATCCTACATTGTTATACACACTATTATATATAAAACAGCTACACAACAAGGACCTACTAGGTAGCACAGGGGACTACATTCAGTATCTTTTGTAATAACCTATAATGGAAAAGTATCTAAAAAGAAAAAAAAAAATATATATATATATATATCTGAATCAGTTTACATCTAAAACTAACACAACATGGAAAATTAACTGCACTTCAATTAAAAATGGTTTAAAAAAATCTAGGTTGGGGATAAAACCTATTTTTTAAACTATGAAAAATAATTAAATTCTTAAAAATCACACCATAATCCACTTCTTCCTATGACCCGGGCCACCCAGACAGCTGATGAATTTATCTGGATAATTTCACTTAAACCCAGTCATGGAATCCTTTGCTAAAGCAACCCTCTTGCCTCCTCCTCTTACAGTATCAGTTCTGTAAGGCTGTCAAAGCTAATTATCTCTCTTCTCTAATTTATTGCTCTTCAGTGTATCATAAACACATAGATTACAAAAAGTTGAAGAAAACAAGTGAAGTGTGCATTACACTGTGAAGGAAAAGACAGACAAATAATTATTCAGAGCATCCACTCTCTGTTAATAGAGTAATGAAAATGGCATTAGGAAGAATGGATGAGAATAGCAAAGCCAGCCAATCCCCCTTCCCTCTTCCATATATGGTTGTCCCCACCTCCATGAGCCAATACCAGAAACTCCTACACCATCACTTTAGGGTAAAGAGGGAAGCAAAATTCTTAGGTTGGCAGTCCTTTGACATTCCAGACCACAGATAAACACGGAGCCTACCAAACCAGTAACACAGACAGCTGGCACCTCAGCAGACAGAACAAAGGCACAGAGTCTGCCCTGCACACACTGTCATTAAACTCCCTTCCTTGAAACTACTGTTACATATTTCCAAGTGCTCCAATTCCAATCTCAGACCACAAACTTCAAGTTAAAAGAAAATGTCCCTGAATGATTCATATCAGTCCTTTCAATCTAAGAACAGAATCAAATGTCGAAGGAAAAAAAGAGAAAAAGCAAGTCTATTTGAATTTCAACGGCCAAGAGGACTGTTATCCAGACCTACAAAGTATCAGCGTATCTACTACTTTGCCACCCTCCAAGTTACCATGACACGGACCAAGTTCATCAGCGTCTCCAGACCTAGTCCATATCTGCCAAAAAAATTTTTTTCCAGTATAGTTATTCAATGTCATGACAAATAGCCTTTCCCAATAGTCCTTCAACAGGTTCTAAGAAGTAAGCTGCGTGAAATCCAAAATCTAAAGGCATCGTTTCTATGCTTCAGTGACGAAAAACGAACGTGTCTTCAAAAAATCCAATAGCAGCTACAAAGCATTTAGGAATTCCCAGTTACACAGTAAAAGACGTTTTCAACCTTTTAGCTGTAACAACTTCTAAACTGAGAAAGTTGCTTCTTTATATAAACCACCTCTGTTTACCCAACTTCAGAGGCTCTCCCGGGAAAGGGCTACTTGCAGGATGTGAATAGTAAGCGAACGGTACAACTGGAGAGGTGCTGACCCGCAGACCCCACTGTAAGGAAATACCTGAAGTGATTAAAGATAAACACCTCCTGCAGATTCCGTAAAGCGGGCCACTGCTACAGCCACACGTGTTCTCGTGGTGGCCAGGAGAAAGGCGGGACTGAAATCCCACAGTGGATTAGAACTGGGTGCCAAAACAATACGGCAGCAGGTGGCGGCCTGGTGGCTCAGTCAAGAATCTGCCTGTAATTCAGGGGACCCGGGTTCGATCCCCGGGTTGGGATGATCCCCTGGAGAAGGAAATGGCAGCCCACTCCAGTATTCTTGCCTGGAAAATCTAACGGACAGAGGAGCCTGGCGAGCTACAGTCCACAGGGTCACAAACAGTTGGACACAACTTAGCGATTAAACAGCATAGGGGATGTATGTTTTACCCCCTATGGGAACTCACATTATTATCATGTAGCCATGCTGAAGCCAAAACTCAAGGTCAAACCATTCAAACAGTTGTATTTCTTTTATGTACTATCCAGAAAACTTTGTTGAGCTCGGATATATGTCCAATGTCTTTGAATAAATGTTAACGTTAACCTCCAGATACTCCTCTGCAGGAATTATATCCATAATAATTTAACTTTCTTAAAAAAAAAAAAAGTCTGAAACATACTTTTGATATGTTTTTTTAAAAAACTCCATAATGAGATAAGACTTGATTCTGAGCATTTATTACCTATCACAAATCACCTCCGGACTCTTTCAAAAGGAAATAAGAAAATGCTTTTTAAAGGAACTGGAAATTAAAAGTTTATTGCAGCATTGCTATAATATCACCAGCCTTCAGAAAGTAGTTTTTACCTAACAGCTACAGCCAGATATCTATGAAATAACTAATATTCAAAACAGAGAACCATTTATACTGTCTACCATCAGTGTAAAGGTTTAATGTTATACTTGGGGCAAAATGCAAGGCAGCTGTCCACCTTCTACATACATGGAAGTCATCCTTCAAAGAAGACATCTGGGTGCTAGAAATGAAAGAAACAGATCCAGAAAAAATCAGAAAGAAACACAAAGTCAAATGATACTTCTCAGAGGGACAGTAGACTAGCAAAAACGAAACTTGACTGTTTAACTTGACGGTCAGCAGACGAGTCAGAGGTGGAAGTTGTATTGCGTGATCCGACCAGCAACTAGAAGGATGTCTTTGTGGATCGTCCTGGCTGGCCTAGTTTCAGGGTCAGGAGCAAGGTCCTTATTTCATGGGCCTAACCAGCTCTTGCTATGTAAGCTACTGGGGCAGAAGCTATCCAGCTGTCTTTAGACTGAAGCCCCTTCCCCTAAAGGCTGCACTGCACACAACTGCATTAGCTCAGCTGGCCAAAGGGGTTTTTCTCACTAAGATGTTATGTGGTGCAGCTAAATGGTACTACATAGAAAATGACTGTCTCTAGTTAGTATCTAGATCATCAACTGAAGCAGAACGCCTGGTTTATTGGAATCATTTGGGAGAGCATGACCTCTAAAGTGGAGGCCAATCACCTACAGCTCCACCTTTGGTTTACTTCTGTGGTTCAAATCACCGCCACTGACATTCTGTACGAGTTTCCAGGTCCTACAGTCACTGTGACAAAGGCAAAACATGAGTGGTTGGTAAAGGAGAGGAAGACAGAGGGTCACCAAGGCCAGAGGTATGTGGGGCCAGGAGACAGCCAAGAGGGGATCTTCTCAGAAAACAGCAGGGCCCAGAGAATTCCCTGGTGGTCCAGTCCTTGGGACTTTGCCTTCCGAAGTGGGTGCTACCAGGGATTCAATCCCTGGTTGGGGAGCTGAGGTCCCTCATGCCTGAAGGCCAAAAACCCAAAACATAAAACAAAAGCAATATGGTAGCCAATTCAATGAGTGAGTGAGCGCTCAGTCGTGTCCAACTCTTTACAACCCCATGGACTGGAGTCCACCAGGCTTCCCTGCCCATGGGATTCTCCAGGCAAGAATCCTGGAGTTGGTTGTCATTTCCTATTACAAGAGGATCTCCCCAACCCAGGAATCCAACCCGCATCTCCCGTATCTCCTACACTGGCAGATGGATTCTTTACTCCTACAGCCACTGAAACTTTTTAAATGGTCCTGGTCGAAAAAATAAAAGTCTTGTAAAAATGAAACAGCAGAGCCAACCAAGGACCAACACATCCAGGGATCTTCATGCTGGGCTCCTGTTCAAACAGATCTGAAAACCTAAAGGAAGGTGAGGACTGCTTCTGGGGAGAGCACGGTTCTTTAGAAAAGGCGGCTGCTCACATCATCTTTTCAAGACAGAACCCTTCAGTCTGGCGCAGGCAGAACACCACTGTAGCCAACAGTATAGAGTCTGGAGCCAAACTGCTCCGGCTCTTGTGAAAACACAGACCATACTTCTGAGAATCTTACTGGAGGGCAGCTGCCATGCCAAAGGTAAATCAAAATGACAAAGAAGGGCAGTCTTGAGACCACTTCACCAGCATGCTGAAAACTGATAGGATTTCTGTCTAAACAAACACTGTAAGGCAACTGTCGAGGCAAGTCCATTTTGATGCATTTTCTTCAGTTGGCCAGGTCAGCAGGTTGGTATTACCATGTTACACAGATGACTGGATTAGTCAGGGTAATTGAACCTGGAGGAAGTGGCAACTCACAGACCTGTGATTTTTACGACCACTCAAACCTGCACGCACGGCCACCCCAGGTACCGTGTCACCAACAGAAAGATATTTTGCACATAAAGCCATGCAGGCCTGGGGGACACCAAACTCAAGAAAGGTATAGAGAACTACAAAAGTTGTTCAAGACAGTGAATTCCCCGTGTTCACAGCCTGAACCAGCGCTGGTCAACTAGACTCCTACTCACTTCGTCACTGGGACCAGATAAAAAGAAAGAAAGTCATTTCTGTAAGATGTATGGCCAAACACACAGCCTTTAAAAATTAACAGTGTTGACGTAGAGTGTTGCAGTGGCACACACCAACCGCCAGAGTTGATACTTTTTTTTTAAAGCCGTATTTTTCAGGAGACACAATTATCACTCTCCCTAAAATGGATTGTAATAAATAAGATCCAGGATCTATGTTAAACAATATTAGATTAAGAGATCTGGCTTCTTCAGAAGGAACAGACTTCTTCTGTTTATACATATTACATATATGGAAAAAAGTCCAAATTTGTGCTACAGAAATCTCACATATGTACAAGGATAAATGGATAAGGATGTCCATTGCAATTAAGTAAGGCTTACTCGGCAGAAAACGAGAAACTACCAGTCAAAGTATAGGGTCATTCAATCAATTTTGTGATATTTTATTCTGGAATGTGGGGGCTTCCCAGGTGCCACAGTGACAAAGAATCCACCTGCCAATACAGGAGATTGGAGATTCTGGAGATACGGGTTCAATCCCTGGGTCAGGAAGATCCCTTGGAGGAGGAAATGGTAACCTACTCCAGTATTCTTGCCTGGAGAATCCCATGGACAGAGGAGCCTGGAGGGCTATAGTCCACGGGGTCACAAAGTCAGACACAACTGAGGAACTGAACACACACACACACAGAGGTAGGTCTTTTTTTTTTCTTGCTGCAGCAAGTGACTTGTGGGATCTTAATTCCCTGACCTGGGATCAAACCCAGACCCTTGGCAGTGAAAGTATAGAGTTTTAACCACTGAACCACCAGGGAATTCCCAGGGAGTTCTTTCTCTATCATGAGGATATGAAGAGGAAGAAAGAGACAAAGGCCCTATCCTCTTATAACTGGCATTTTATTTTCATATTGTTTAATAAAAGTTTTATCATTAAAAAAAGAAGGATGTTGTCATCTCCAACATTTCAGCTAATTGAACAACTTCTGCTGGAACATTCTGGCTCACCGACACAGCCCATTTCATCTGTGAACAGTTTCTATTTTCATATAATTGTTTTTTTAATACATTAAACCAAACTTTGCTCCGAATAACCGCCAACCACTGATCCTAACTTTATCCCTTGGAGGCCTCAAAGAGCGCATCTAATCCTTTCTTTACATAACAGCCCTTCAAATATTTTAAGAAAGCAATCATATCATCTCCCAAATCAGACTAGACACCTCCAGGTCTTCAACTGCTCTTCATGTGACATGGTTTCAAGTCCCTATGCCTTCCTGCTTGTTCCTTTCCAAATGCTCCCTCTCTCTCTCTAATTTCTTCTAAAAGCTTGACATCAAGCCGTGATTATGGTGCCGATGAGTGTGTGTGCTTACTCATTCAGTCGTGTCTGACTCTTTGCAACACCACGGATTGATCTTTCTTGTTTTTAAAGCCTTGTTTTTAACAACCACCCTTTAATCTTATTCTCCACCATACCAACTAATCCTCTCCCCTCCACAAAGTGATTTGATTTGAAAAACAGTGAAATAAATGTTGCTACAGAAAGCAATGCCAGAAACTATAGAAAGCTTGCCAGAAGATACAAAGCAGTTAGTATCCTTAGGATTTCCCTAAACGTTCGCTTATGGTGTGTGCATGCTCAGTTGCTCAGTCATGCCTGACTCTTTGCAACCCCACATTCTGTAGCCCGCCAGGCTCCTCTGTCCATGGAATTCTCCAGGCAAGAATATCGGAGTGGGCTGCCATTGCCTTCTCCAGAGGATCTTCCCAACCCAGGGATCGAACCCAGGTCTCCTGCATTGCAAGTGGATTCTTTACTGTCTGCGTCACCAAGGAAGCCCAAGAATACTGGAGTGGGTTGGCATGTCCTCCTCCAGGGGACCTTCCCGACCCAGGGATGGAACCCACATCTCCTGTGTCCCCTGCAGTGGCAGGCAGATTCTTTACCTCTGAGCCACCTGGGAATCCCTGTTAGCTTGTGAATGATTTCCATGAACATGTTCTCATCAAACCACAAAGACCGTTTTACCCAGCTCATCTGAAACATGAATGATGCTCTGCTCTGAGTCTAATGACAGTAAGGACTTGGTTCATTACTGAATCCCCCACACCTAGAAATAGTATCCAATAGGTAGCAGTTTTTCAGGACCTTGCCATGAGACCCCACGTTCCACATGAGTGAAATAAGCCTCAGATCACTCTAAGTCTGCACTTAGGCAGGAGGCAAAAAGTGACAGGAAAGTAATTCATAAAAACAAGCCCAGCATTTGCATAGCACCATAAAATCTTTGGGAGTCTTATATATATTAATTCACTTGAGCCAAACACCACTGTGGGAGGGAGTTGGGACAACATCCAGATAGGAGCCAGCCAGGCACAGGCCAATGATTTTTAGTGTTTGTTCTACTTAAGAAATCTTGGCTGTAAAGAAGCCAGTGGAGGAAGCCATGATGACCGGGTCAAGGTTACCTTCTTCCCAGGGACTGGCTGTCTACCTCACGGCAACACCCCTCTCCACCCTGTAAGTAGTCAGAGTGCTTTTGAAAAGCTGTAAAGAAAGCCACACTGTATTTTCAACATTCCAGGGGAGCTCCTTGTTTAAGGCATGGTTTCTCAGCAGCAGCAACACTGATCCTTTGGACAGGGTGTTTCTTTGTTGTGGTTGTAGGAGGTTTAACAGCATCTCTGGCTTCCACCCTCTAGACAGCAGTTTAGACACCCCTCCAACTGTGACAACTGAAAATGTCTCCCAACACTACCAAATGTTCAGGTTGGGGGCAAAACCTCCACTAACAGAGAGTCTCTGATTTCAAGGAATCCTGTGGTGAATCCACTTAAATGGCAGAGGTAGTCATTTAAAGGAGCAGGGAAATATTTTAGGAAAAAAACTTTTTTTCAGATACAAATGATTTTGACATTAGTCCAGAAAAATATATATTTGAGTTTCAGTAATCTCTGCAGGTTCAGCATAGACTACTAAAATCCTATGTTATTGCCATAAACTCCCAAGGCACCAAGATACTGTTTACCCCAGATGGGCAAAACCTCTCTTGCCATCCATTCCAGGAGATGTCTCCAAAATCCTCAACCACCTCTTGCCTCTCTCTCTTACCACTAGAGTTTCGTAAAGCCTTTTACTGGGAACCAGTCCCTTTAGATTCACTCTCAACTTTCTGCATCTAACAAACAATCAAAGAAAGAGAAATAACCCACGACTGTGAGAAGGAAGGGCACTAGCAGAGCTTGTCTTTAGAGCTCTGCCATCCTTCTGAGTCACAGTTACAACCCAGGTTGAATCTGCACAAATAGACTTAGCATTTCAGCCTTTTCTTTCGAAGGGAAAGAGGCCTCTGTCCTGACATGTGTCTTCTGGAGGTGGAGAGAGATACTGTGAAAGAGATATGGTAATGGTTCTAATGTCTTTACATGCACAAGCACAAGTGACTGTGTTGAGGATTGGAGAGTCCGTAACATGAAACATTACAGAACCAGATTCTACCCAATAGAATGGGCACTTAAGGAGTTAAGACATTCTGAGGGCTTCCCTCATAGCTCAGTTGGTAAGGAGTTAAGACATTCTGGAGGTTGTTAGTTTAAATATTTCATTCAAGCTTTCTGTGGTTGTTAAGCCATTGCTCAAGGAAGATGAGTGTTAGTTATTCTAACTTTAAAGGATTCTACTTCAGCATCTGATGCAGAGAGCCAATTCATTGGAAAAGACCCTGATTCTGGAAAAAATTGAAGGCAAAAGGAGAAAGAGGCAGCAGAGAATAAAATGGTTAGAGAGCATCACTGACTCAATGGACACGAACAGTACCTGGGAGATAGTTAGTAGAGGGGAGAAGGAAATAGCAACCCACTCCAGTATTCTTGCCTGGAGAATCCAGCAGACAGAGGAGACTGGTGGGCAGCTGTCCATGGGGTCACAGAGTTGGACGTGACTGAAGTGACTTAGCATGCATGCATGCATTGGAGAAGGAAATGGCAACCCACTCCAGTGTTCTTGCCTGGAGAATCCCAGGGACGGGGGAGCCTGGTGGGCTGCTGTCCATGGGCCGCACAGAGTCGGACACGACTGAAGCGACTCAGCAGCAACAGCAGTTAGTAGAGGACGGAGGAGCCTGGTGTGCTGCAGTCTATGGGGTGGCAAAAAGTCAGACACTACTTTGTGACTAACAACTTCAGCATAAAAGTCATTCTAACCAATGGAAGTTCCAATATAATTAAAGAGAGGTGTCTAAATTATTCTTAAGAAATCACTTTCCTTATGTCAGAGGAAGTACTACAGGTCTTCTGAGATTTTTATTAAATTCCCCCCAAGAATAGTAGGCACAGCTTGCCCTTAAAAAAAAACCTGAACCACAGTAGTAATGGTTTTTTCTATGCACATATGTGTGGTGGCCCTAAAGGAACACTGTGCGTCTTTCCTAAATGGAGCTGTTTATCCATAGCTAAAAAGCCCCTCAACTGTTTCACAGATGGAATAGCCAGGTATACTTAAAAAAAAAAAAAAAAAGCATTCATCTTCTCTGATCCATGGAATGGAACACTATGATCTTTAAGTATTCATTATATGGCAGGCCCTCAACTCCATCTTCTGAGTAATTTATCCAGTATCATTCCTTCAGTTCTTTAAGTTTTGCTAAACAACAAAAAAATTTTTTTGTTTTTCTAAGTTTAGGAAAATTAATTAGTTTTTGGTGACAACTAATTTTCCAAAAGCTCCATTTCCATCTCACAAGCATGAATCAATGCATTTTTGGAATGTGTTTGTCTGAAAAGCATGCTGTATTTTTTAATGAAAATTTAATTTGGGGGATCCAGTAACTCCAGCATGGTCATCTGTAAATCAGCTTTTTTTGTAGTGTCAAATTAGTTTGAAACAACAGCCAACTAAGCATATTACTTCACTTAACATGTCATGCAAAAGGGGAATAACAGCCTGAAACTGTTGTGAAGTGGCATCAAGGCTAATGTTGACTAAATAACAAATACCTGTTATTCCCTTAAACCTAGCTTAAACAATACTGAAAATCTACCCAAAAAAATCCTACATTGTCAAAGTCTTGGATGCAAGGGTGTGACTTAGCATTTTCACTTCTATGAAGCACTATGAACTGTGTACCAGTATCGTAGAATGAATGAATGACATCTAAAAATTTAGTCTATTCTCTGTGATTTGTGCTAATGAAGAATAAATGGCATACTAAATTAAACCCATAATTAACCCAAAATAATTGGTATCTTATCCAATTCATTACTTATAAGAGGAGGACGCACCAAAATTGTCTTCTTATTGCTTCTTCCCATTCTTTGGTAAAAGTGCAAAAGCTCAGTGAAAAGACCAAAAGGTTGGCAGCAGGCGGAGAAAAGAAAAACAAAGCAAACAGCAGGATCTGGAAACTCAGTAATCAACTTCTGAAAATGCAAAGCTATTTGGGAGAATTAAAAGGCAAATATTATGAAAATCTTGGGACTGAGTTTTAAATACATTCCTTTTTATAAGATTTTGATGTCTGATTGATGTCACAGTTCTCTATGATGGGTAATGTGGAAAGAGATGACAAAATTTAGCCATCTTAAGCTCAGGAATGTAGCACAGAAGTGTTAATTAATACACATGGAGCAGTGATCACAAGTAAAACTCCATGACATTAAATAAAACATAAGTACTAGAGATGTCTTCAAAAATTACTGTGTAGTGTACAGAATGGTTTATTATACTAGATTCCTTCTCCAGTAGCAGCACTAATGAGAGAGCGGGAAAGACTCCTGCATTCATATCTCAACCAAATGGAAAAACCCCATCAGGGAACCTTTTTCACAACAGTTAGCTATCAGTCTCAGTGAGATATGTAGAAAACACCTCTGTACAACTCCATTTTACTGTTTAAAATTCTCGTGCTTCTTTCAGAAATGTCAGTACACCATATCCATGGACTGTTTATTTTCTTCGAATCAGGTGGCAGAAAGCCTCCAAAGACTCTAATGAGGCAGGATAGAAAGCATCAAACACGCTATCGCCCTGGAAACTCAGCTTTCCCTGATAAGAAACTCAGCCTGAAGAGTATTTTAGATTATGACAAATGATTAACTATGCTTTTACTTTTCTGATCACTGGCTACCCAGTACTGAACAAAATGTACCACAACTAAAGAACATATGTAACACAATTAAGTATGTATTGGTGCTTCTTCATCTTCTTTTTTTAATGCTTCTTGAGAATTAAAAGACAAACATTTGTGAAGGGAAATGAAATTTCAAAAAGTGTTTCACAAACTTAAGGCACACCCTGTGTGGGCTATGGAAAGTTTTTCAAGAGACCTGTCAAATCCTATCACCCAGGAGAGCAGTAGAACAAGATAAGCCAGAGAAAAAGTTCATAAGAAAGATTAAGAAATGGTTTGACATAACAGGCTTGCAAAAAAACTTGACTACAAAGCCAGTAATTTACCTTCAACAGGATAAGCAAAGGCAAACCAGCCTCATTTAGGTTTAGCCCTGGACTAGTATATTGATATTTCCTGTTTCTTTTCCAGGAGGTGATGACAAAGAACACTTCGGATCAGTTCAGTGGCTCAGTCCTGTCTGACTCTTTGCGACCCCATGGACTGCAGCACAACAGCCACCTCTGTCCATCACCAACTCCCAGAGCTTGCTCAAACTCATGCCCATCGATGCCATCCAACCATCTCATCCTCTGCTGTCCCCTTCTCCCCCTGCCTTCAATCTTTCCCAGCATCAGGGTCTTGTCCAAAGAAAAGACTGGAAATCCAAACACTTTGGATAGACTGTAGTTTTCTCTAAAACTCAGCATTTAATCTGCTTATTATCAAATAAACAATGTGATAAACTCTTAAGAGCAGGAATCACATAGATTTACGCAGTCTCTAAGCTGTGTATAAATTAAGCACACTGTGAAAGTTATGATAGTGCTGATAAGTAGAAAGGTCATGAAAACAGAATTTATCCAGGTCAAGTAAACTACTGCCATTTGAGATTCTGAAGGGTACATCCTCATGCAACATTTGGTATGCCTGAATGAGAACGAACTTGTCAACTGGAATTTATCTTAAAATTTTATCCAGGGCTTCAGTTTCAAGTACAGAAAATGAACAATATCTCATTCTGCTACAACAAACAAAACTACTTCAGGAAAAGCCATCTTTTCAACTGCATTTTTCTTACCAGCAACTCTTAGGGGTGGGAGTGTGGGGGAGGACCCTTCTGAATAAATAAGAGTGTGTGTAGAGAAAGTCACTTAACTACACCTCTAGAAACTATCTTTCACCTGAGGGAATGCAGCTTCAAACCTAGGCCTGGGCCATCTACTCTCTAAACAGGCTATAATGTGTGTGCTCAGTCATGTCCCACTCTTTGCAACCCCATGGACTGTAGCCTGCCAGGCTCCTCTGTCCATGGGATTTCCCAGGCAAGAATACTGGAGTGGGTTGCCATTTTCTTCTCCAGGGGATCTTCCCGACCCAGGGATCAAACCCACATCTCCTGCCTCTCTTGCAGGTGGATTCTATACCACTAGGCCACCTGGAAAGCCCAAAGGGGCTATTACAGACCCATACAAAAACCTAAGCCCTTTCCAGGAGGCTGGAGCCAAGGAAGATTTCTATGTCTCCTTTCCCACTCTGCTTCTGGTTTGCTTGCTTGTTTTTCATGCTCATGCTTATAAATGTGAAAGATAAGAAAACAAATCAAAAGAGGTAAGCCTTGATTAGACTGCCTTCTGAACCCAAATCAAGCAGAAAGAGAACTAATCAATATTTAGTACTTTAGACATATTGGCCCTAAGAAGGTAAATAGCAATAAAACAGAAAAAAATCCTATTCATCTTTATTTTTATCATCACCATTATTATTATCTGATTCTGGTTGATTGCTGCTTTTCTTTAAGGCCTTCCAAATAGAGAGCTCAACCTGAGAACTAAATATAATTGCTCTGTGCCCCCTCTCCCAGAGCCCAACTAAAATCCAGCTGCTAATTCAAGATCAACGTTTTCTTTGCAACCTGTTCTCAAGATTGTTACCTCATAAACAGGCCAAGTTGAAACACTCCTTCATTTCAGAGATCTATGTAAAATTTTGAACTAATTATCTTTAAAGCAAAAATAACTTGTAGGGGAGGATGTTAACTTTTCCCCTTTATGTGATACATAGAATTCACATGCAACTCGGCTTAAGATTGAAGGCTGTTGATTTTCATTACACTCATCACACAAACTTGTGCCACATATCAATGGGAGATGCATGTATGAAATACACTTGAAGCTAAAATATACTCCTGTACATCAGTTTCATCAATAGGCTAAATTATTGTCATAAAATTGACAGAAGAATGTTATTTTCAGGCAATCATTTTTCAAGTTTAGCTGTTAACTTGCTGAACTGGGATTCGCCATGAAATTTACAGCTTACGACTCCTCTATTCAAGTAAGCTCTATGTTTTCATTTTCAAAAGCAAGCTCTGGCTTGGGCTTGCTATGTCCTTCAGAACCCTGTGCAGCCTCCCACCTGCGGGTGTATCACAACCCAGGCGCGCGCACCAGGGGTCCCCCTTCTCTACCCCTCCCAGGGCCCATATAGCCCCCAAGAGGGAACACAACCCAAACGCTAAAACTTTCTGGCTGCAAACTCTACTGCTCTCGCCTGCGATCAAAAGCGACCCGGCACCGGCTTTTGTTCCCGCGTTGCCCAGCTGGCGCGGTAGTCCTCCAACCCTCCAGTCCCGAAAGGTCGGCAGAGAGGCGGTGGACTAAAATTTTGGAGCCTCCCCAAAGAAGCCCATTCCTACGCAATCCGAGCGCGTGGGGCTTAGAAAAAAAACAGGAAAAGAGGGCGTGTAGCAGGCAAGGATGACATTCTCAGTGCCTTTCAAATGCTACTTGAGTCTTAGGTACAAAAGTGAGTCTCCTCGTCCGTGGAAGGGCGCTAAAGGGGGCGGGGAGTGGGAGACGGCGCGGACCCGGAGAGAAATGGGTACCACCAGGGCACGCGAGATACAGTCGAAATGCAGGTCCGCCCCGCCTCCGGGTACAATCAGAAAAGCCAGGGTGTCAGTGGTTTTCGGCTTCCTGTTTGTAAAGCGAGAACCTCCCTCCCCGACTCCGTGACCGTCGTTCTTCCTCCCCACCGTGTCCGCCTCTACGCGCACGGGCGCGGGGGGAGCGCGAGTCCCCAGGGGAGGGGCAGGGCCGCGGGGCGCAGCGCCCCTCCCAGCCGGGCGGCCTCCCGAGCCGAGCCCCGCCGCCAAGCGGACAAAGCGCCTCCCGCTCCCTCCCCCACGGCCGCGTTCCAGAAGGGAGGGGGAAGGCGGGCTCGGGGAAGGTGGGAGGAGGAAAAGGGGGGGGGGGGGGGGAGCGGCCAAGGAAAAGGAGGAGGGAAGGTGCTGCCGGCGGGACTGGGCAGGATCGCGCCGAGGAGGGAGGGGAGGGAGGAGGGGCTGGGCGGCCTCGGAGAACCCGGAGGAGGGAAGGATTCTTGAAGCCCAAGATAAACAAATTGTTCCTCTTCACGTGCGGGGTGGGGGAGGTGGGGAGTGAGAGCAGTGGCCTCTCCTCTTCCCCTCCCCCAAGACGGCTCTTTGTCACGGAAAGCCCGGCGAAAGCCCGCGCCAGCACCCGCACCACCCCGGGCGCCTACGACGCCCGGACGGGGGACATGCGCTATTCATGCGCCGCACACCGACAGGGCCTCCCGCGCCGCCGATCGAGGTGCGATTTGCGGGTTAAACAGGCGAAGGCGCGCGGCCCCGCTGCGCTCCCGGTTTCCCACCGCCCGCCCCACCCCGCACACGCGCGCAACCCAAACCAGGGCGGCGCGGCGGGGGAGGGGGCTGCAGACACCTTTCCCAAACTTCCGGCTCGCCCCCCCACCCCGAAAGGAAAGCAAAAGAACCGGAGAGTGGAGATAGGAGAAAGGATTCTACCCTCAGGGTTAGGGGGTGGGAACTGCCCCTTCCTCCGGAGAAGTTAAGCCATTGGCTGCTCCTCCTACCTCGAACCCACCCACCCAGCCATTTAAGCCTCTTTCACCTCCCCGCTACCTTCCACTCCTCCAGGCTTATCAGGCAGGCCCGGAAAGTTGGTGGGGAACGGGGCGGGAGACAGAGGCGGAGAAAGCTCCGTGCAAGCAAGTTTAAGAGGAGGAGGGGAAAGAATCCAAAGCGAAGTTGCGTGGCGGGGACTCTCGGCGCTAGTCCAGGGAGTCTCTCTCCCCTCCCGCCCGGGCGAGCCGCTCCTGCCTCGACCCTCGGGGCCGCTCCACCTGCCGGGCCGGCTGGGGGTCTCGAACCGCGAGGGAGCGCACCCGCGCCCCGCATCCGCGCGCGCCCTCACCGACGCGCGCGCACGCCGCCACCCTCACTCGTTTCTCACCCACTTCAAAGTTCATTCACAAAACTCTTAGACTTTCTCAGCCCAAAGGGGGTGAGCCGGGGAGAGGAGGCGAGAGCATCTCCGTCCCTCCTCCTCCTCCCCGCGGGGTTCGAGAGCCCAGAATCTGCGACAGCATCAATTCCTCCCTACACCCGGCGGATGTGCCGAGCGGGGTGGGCAAAGGGGGACGGGTCTGAGGAGCCCAGGCGGCGAGGTGAGGGATGGGGTAGGGAGCGGTGAGGAGGAGGAGCGAGGTTTCAACTCGGTACACTCTTTCAAATCGGTATCTAAGAAAGGGAGAAGGGGGTAAAACTTTTCCAGTGCCTTACTCCGACGCTCCTCTAGGCTCCCTCCGCCCCTTGCAGTCGTGACTGGCTTCCCCCCCTTCTCGCCCCCTCTTCCCCAAATCTGACAACACTGACAGATTAACAGGTAGCGGCGACGGCAGCTTTTACCTCAAAAAAGTTGACGTTAACCCTTCGGCTTCTGCCCACCTCGCCCGCCGTGCAAATCAGATCCCCGCGCCCCCTTGTTAAGAAGCTCCACGCGCACCCCCCCCTTCATGCGCGCGCCCCGTGCCCGCTGCCAGCGCGCCCTCACCATGATCAGCGTGTGGTTCCTCTGCTCCGCCGAGGCAGCCTCCGCATCTTGCTGGGGTTTGCTCTGGTGCTGTTGCTTGCCGGCGCCGGCGCCCGATTTCTTGGCCCTCTGCTCCAAGGTCCGCTGGTAGAGGTTCACGGTGTCCCGGCGCTCCAGCTCCAGCTGCTCCACCTGAGCCTGCTGGTACCTGTTCTCGCAGTTGACGTGGTGGCGCCGGCAGCCCTCGATGCGCTGGCGGAGCCGCTCCACCACCGTGCTGTGCTTGGGGACGGCCGCCGATCCGCCGCCCGGGCCCCCGGAGCCGCCGCTGCCGCAGCCGGCAGCGGGGTGACTGCTACACGGAGCAGTGGGAGTACTATTGGGAGTATTATTCACACCGATCCCGGCCCCGCCGAGGCTGCTGTTCAGGCTACTGTTGATGCAAATACTACTGCCATTCGCGGCAGCAGCGGGGGCTGCGAAATCCCCCATCCTGCTCCCCGGGCACACTATTTTGGAAGAACTTTTTTTATCCACCCCCTATCAGCCTCCTCCTTGGGTCCAAGGATTAAAATAGTTTAAGTGGAACGCGGGGGAGACGCAAGCACATGGATGGAAACAGCGATCCCGACCGGGCGAAAAAAAAAGGGGGGGGGGAGAGATTTTTGGGGTGGTTTTTTTGTTTCCTTTTTTTAAACTGTAAAGCTCGAGGGGAAAAAAGGGGGGGTGTTATCAGAATACCATCAGACACCTATCAACAAAAAGAATCACAACAAACTGAGCCAGCAGCAAATCGGGTTGCAACTCAAGGGAAGATCCGCTCTTCGCCTGCCTTCTTTTCATAATCCATTATTTTCTAATAAATTCCAAGAGATTTCCGGTGGTTGGCAAGCATTTTCTCCCTACGTACCGAAAAACACAACCCATGTACACACACAAGCATATGCCTCCAGTGCGGACACGCGCGACACACACTCACTCCACACCGCATCGGAAAACGGCAAGCTTGCTTATTGCATTTTCCTTCCACAAAAAAGTTTTGGTGTTTATGCCGCCCCGTGTTCTCAAAGTACTTTGGCTGCTCAGTTGCATTTCACAGGAACCTAGATATCGAATCCTCGGGCTGGGGGAAGTAAACACATGGACAGTCCGAGGCGACTGCAAAAGTAGATCGGTGAAGTCCTTTGCAAAACGCCGCGCGGAGAGCAGCCCCTAACGCTCGGCTGGGCTGCCGCTGCCGCCGCTGCTCCTGCCACCATCACAATGATCAACTGCTCGCCGCCGCCGCCGCCGCCGCCGCCGCCGCCGCCTCCTCCTCTCGCTCCTCCACCTCCTCCTCCTCCTCCATGCCAGCGGAGTGATATCAGGACGCGCGAGCTCAGTAAACACGGCAGCGGCGGCGGCTGGAGGCCGTGAGACAAGCCCGGGGACACGGCGCAAAACCCGGCCCGGACTCGCACCCGGCAGGAGCGGGCGCGGCGCGCACCGGCGCCCGGCACCCAGCTCCCGCCTCCCTCTGCCCTTCCTCCCCGCCCCTCGCACGCCCCCAACCTCACTGCCACCCGGACCGGGGAGTCGGCGCTGGCAGAAGAGAGAACAAGATTCTGGGGGATCTCGGGAATTAATCAACTTTTGACCTGTGTGTGTGTGTTTCTGTGTGTGTGCGCGTGCGTGCGCGCGCCTGGGTGTAAGTGTGCGTGTGTGCACGCGCGGACGGTCGCGTGGACGCGCCTGGCTGGATTTCCTTATTCCAAGCGAGGTATCAAGCTATCCCAAGTTGTTGATATATACATTTATGCATATAGTGGAGAACTGTGCATGACCAGGCAGAAACATTAAAGCTTCCCAGCAGTTGTCTGTCATCCCTGTCCATGTGGAAAGAAAAAGGCAAATGAGTGGCTTGTTTTAAAAACCCAGATAATAAGACCTCCGTAGTAGTAATCCTGCTTTGGACACTTTTTCAAACTCTAGGCCAATCTTAACACACAAAAGCGGAATTCTGAACAAAAAGAAATAGGCAACAAAAAACTTGGAATGTTATTTGATTTGCTGTACATGATTGTTGTTAGGGCAATTATTGTTTTAGTTACCCCTGGAAAAAAATTAAAGCAAGCAGGGATTAGAGGTGAGACTAACAGTACATTTTAACAGACTGTTTTGAACACTATGCGCTAATGACAGCAGTAATTAAGGGTCCTTCCTAAATCAAGTGGAAAGATTGCAGATTTCATGGACTAAAACTATAGGAAAAACACAGCATTTCACAGTTCGTCATACAAAAACAAAAACAAGCAAAAATAACAGGCACACTTTCTACATATATTTCTTTCTGTTTAAATGAACTTACAATAAAGTACAATTAAAATGGAATAGCACCCACAGAAAATAACCTGGACTTAACCCGTTGCATATATACATAATTTTGAAAAAATTAAAATTGAGGAACAGTTTCTGTGATCATCAGTAGGACAAAATCTTGATTGTGAGATGTTTGTAATAAGGCATTTTGTATTATCTCAATAAATCTTACAGAATTAGTTTTTTGGGTAAAAATACACCCCAGTTTTCTAAAATAGCCAGGAATAAAAGAACTTTGGATCTCATGCATTAGTCATGAGATCTGATTTAAACCATCTTCATTTCTTGGCATTGCAGATTAGCATAGGATGCTATTTCTAACCTCATAATGTCAGCAATAAGAACCAATATTTTTCTTCAATTAATCAGATCTATATGGTGAACTTTATCTTTACCATCCTTTGGATTATATGGTAAAATGGGCAGCAAAATATTGATTAGCATGTTGTGAGGTTACCTCTAAGTAGTGAAACCAATGTAAATGAGTATCTTTCACTGAAGTTGCCATACTTTTTCAGAGGGCTAGTTATTTAACATATAATCTTCTGTATCATAACTAACTGCCCCTCCTTCACATCTGTTAGGAAATTAAACTTAAGTTCTATAGCAAAAAAAGTCAGTCCTAATTCTAAAAACATAAAGAAAATTGTAAGAAATTATAAGAAAATGACATCACGAAGTGGCCTTTGTCTGTTTTACACATGCAGTAAATAATATCTCTATTAATTCAGGAAACATATGGCTTCATTGCGGAGAGGAAGCTATGACTCCACATTCATTCACTTTGTGCTCTCTGCACGGGTGTCTAATTCTTACCCCTCCTCCTACCCCACGCAGACAAGACTACAATTTGATTAACAGAGGCAGTGAGTTTGAGAGTCTTGAGCACTGAGGCTTCTGTCTGGGAGACTTGGATTCTAATTCTAGCTTTTTCCCCATGCCTTGGAATTTAACTTTTCATTGAGAGTTTGTCATTCTGAAAAAAAATCCCAACAATAGCAGCAACATGCATTCCCATCAAGTTGTTCACTTCTCCTGTGATGAAAGGAATCCAAAAATACGCAAGAATTTGCATCCTTCCCTTTGGGGCATCAGCTGGTGGAGGAGCAGCACATTTTGTGGCTTTATCCCAGAGCTCCCAAAGACCAGAAGAGCTACTTTGCACAACCACAGTCTATTGCCTGAGTTTAGTGTATGAGTGGACTACAACACAAAAAAATGGCTGACTGAGTGTTCGTGAGGACATGTACACACATACACACGCACGCATACTGCGCCCATCTTTTTTCTCATCATGATGCTGGGAGTGGCTGCCAGAAGCTCTAAGACCAATGTGTGGGGAAAGAAGGACTGTGAAGCCGTGTGACGGCCAATGTGGGGAGAATCGTGAAGGAAACGGACCTGTGCAGTAAGTCCTTACTGTGACACACCTGAGGTCAGAAACCGCATCCTAACTGCAGGACCATTGGAATTTGAAAGAAGCAGGGAGTGAACAAGACGTGAGTCTTCAGCAGCCGAGGCATCCCCTGAACTAGAGGTATCCATCTGCTCCAGTGACTTTAGAAGAAGCAACGCCTTCTTTACCGGTCACCTCTAGGTTTGCATGGTATCTTCCTACCAAACTGCCAGCTTTCCTGGTCACCATCCTAAAGGTCTGCTCAGAAGTCATTAAGAGAAGTCCAAGTTCTGGGGAAGTGATTTTAGTCTCTTCTTAAAGGACTACCGTGCACTCTGATAGTATGACCATCTTTATCTACTATGTGAGCCTGCTACGAAGCCAAATTTCTGGATGGGCGCTCTGGACACATAATCGGTGCTACTACTCTGGAATGGCAAAGAAATCTGAGGTGTCACAGCAGTGACGAGAAAGAAATTACATGGTGTATCCCGAGACGGTGATGCTATCTCCCGGGATGCCAAAGAGAAGGGCTCGATGACCTGTGCCAGGCTGTCCTGAGGCTATGGCTCGGAGCCAAAGCTGGCTCTAAAGTGTTGATCCAGATTCCCTTTTCTTTAGGTCATCTCTGCATCATGCTCCCACGTCCATCTGATAGGGCTCAGTGTCTCAGAGTCAAGAAAGAGGTCTTTGCGTAGAAACTCCAGTGTATGTACCACTCCTTCATCCCTATTAATGTAGATCACTAGAACCGGCTTCATAATTGTCCCCGAGAGAATACTTGGTGAGCAGGGTAAAGCAGGGATCCTCCCCTGCCCACCTACAGGGAAGTCAACCTTTTTATGTGCCCACAGAGTGGGCCCAGGCAGTCCCAAATTACTGACCACACGAGGTTGCCCTCAACCATCTCATAAGAACTAGCACCTCAGTAATTCCACAAATATAGTTATGGCCTGCTGTGTGTCAGTCACCGGAGTCGTAGGCCCTGGGAATACAGCATGGACAGTGTATAGAACACAGTCCCTAAAGTCCTTGAGGTCAGCGTACTAAGGAAAGTAAATCAGACAGAGAAAGGCAAATATCATATGACACCACTTATATGTGGAATTTAAAAAACAGTACACAAGTGAATTTATTTACAAAAGAGAAACAGACTCATGGACAGAAAACAAACTTTTGGTAGAAAGCAAACGTCGTTACCAAAGAGGCAGGAGGGGAAACGGAAACACAGATACACACTACCATAGATAAAACAAATGAACAACAGGAACCTACGGTATAGCACAAGACCTATATTCAATACCTTGTAATAAACGATGATGAAAAGAATAAAAAAAACTACAGATACACACATATAACCGAAGCACTTTGCTATACACTTGAAACTTACACAATATTGTAAATCAGCTATTGTAAATCAGTAAAGAGAAATAAAAGAACACAGTCCCAACTTCAGCGATGGGCAACAACTTCCCTGGTGAGTGGGTCAATGGCTAACACTCCGAGTTCTCATGGCAAAGGGCTGGGGTTCAATCCCCGGTCAGGGAACTAGTTCTCCCTTGCCACAGCTACGAGTGCTCCTGCTGAAGATCCCATGTGAGTGCTCAGTCCCTTCAGTCGTGTCCTACTCTCTGCAATCCCATGGACTGTAGCCTCCAGGCTCCTCCCTCCATGGGATTCTCCAGGCAAGAATACTGGAGTGGGTTGCCATTCCCTTCTCCAGGGGATCTTTCCAACCCAGGGGTCGAACTCACATCTCTTATGTCTCCTGTATTGGCAGGCAGGTTCTTTACCTCTAGCACCACCTGGGAAGCCCCAAAGATGCCACGTGCCACAACAAAAATGGAATGTCCTACATACCAGAACTAAGACCCAGTGCAGCCAGATAATACATAAATAAGTTAATGTTTTTTTTTTAATGATGGTCACCTAGACTCAGGACAGTAGATGCAGGGATGGGACTAACATGAAGTGAGTGCAAGAACACACAAAAGAGGCCTCAAGTGCATGCTTGGGAGTCTAAGCAGGCTTCTCCAGAACTCACTCTCATAACTGGGCAGAAGGGAGCCAAGCTAAGGCTGGAGGGTGGGGGGTGTGGTGTGGGGGACACGTTTCGGGGGTACCAAGTGGGGAGCCAGGAAAACGTGGAGCCGGCTCAGAGGCCCATTGTTCCAGCGAATCCACAGTCGTCCCCTCTCACAGGAGCATGAATGTGAGAGGGCGTGATGAGAAACAAGGCGGAGACTGAAAGAAAAGCACAAGCCAGGTTGTGCAAGGCCATCCAGCCGTCTAGACTATATCCTTGGGATCAGGCTGCCATTAGAAGGGTTCAAACTGATTTATACATTTTACTTTGGTGATGCAATGGATGCATTATTACACTGTTTTCTAGAGTGTGTTCTGAAGAGGAGATGATCTGGACTGCATCTCTGTCTAGAAAATTCATCACCATGGTGAAGGCCACAAGAAATCTTGCCACAAAGCATGTTTAACTTTGTTTAACCTAGCGTTGCCAAGATCCTGTTATGTTCCACAGACTGAAACGCATTCTAGAAAGCGCTGTGTAGGAGAGAGTACAAATCGAAGGCAGTTGTAAATCTATTTAAGTTTACAATTGCCTGGGCAGGTAGCTTGTGACAAAGACCCTCCTCTTACTATCTGCTTTGTCAGAATCACCAGTACCCAGGGATCAAAATCCTTGCTGGTGGTTTAGTCGCTCAGTCGTGTCTAACTCTTTGTGACCCCATGGGCTGTAGCCCACCAGGCTTCTCTATCCATGGGATTTCTCAGGCAAGAATACTGCTGTGGGTTGCCATTTCCTTCTCCAGGGAATCTTCCTGACCCAGGGATTGAATTGGGGTCTCCTGCATTGCCGGTGGATTCTTTACTGACTGAGCCACCAGAGAAGACCCTCAAAATCCTTCCCTAACCTTAACCGGATATGTTAAATTCTGACCTTGAAGCAGTTAGGGAGCAGCAGTACAACGGTGAAAAAACCCAAAATGGTGAGTTTGACTTGCCTTTTTCAGCATTTGTACTCGGAGTATGTCATGATAATATCCATCTCTGTATAATGAAACCTCCTTATTAGGGGACAGGTCAGTCATATTTAACTGAATATCTCAATTATGTAATACCTTTAAAGATTTAGAGTTTCATAACTTCTTAGGCAGGGTTTCTCAAGTGGCGCTATTAATGGGGAATCAGCCTGCAATGCAGGAGACATAAAAGACACGTGTTTGATCCCTAGGTCTGGAAGATCCCCTGGAGGAGGGCATGGCCACCCACTCCAATATTCTTGCCTGGAGAATCCCCATGGACAGAAGAGCCTGATGGGCTACAGTCCATGGGGTCGCAAAGAGTTGGCACGACTGAAGCGACTTTGCACTCACGCACACAACTTCTGAAGTATGTACTCTGTCTAGTCTAACAGTTCCTGGCCTCCTGGAGCTACTTAGATGAGCTCCTTCTACCTAGTAAACCAACTATATGTAGGGGACATCCCCATGGATAAGGGGTGTTTCAAAGGTTTGTTTCTGCAAGTATTTAAATATTCCTAGCAAGAGCCTGGGAGAAGGAAATGGCAACCTACTCCAGTATTCTTGCCTAGAGAATCCCATGGACAGAGGAGCCTGGTGGGCTGCCATCTATGGGGTCGCACAGAGTCAGACACGACTGAAGTAACTTAGCAGCAGCAGCAGCAACAGGAGCCTATTTACATGACTTCCACTTTTTATAAGGAGTTAACTTAGCTCTCAACCATGTCATAAATTTTGAGAGGAATATAAATTAATGGGGTTTATTTTCTTATTCATGTATTTTAATAGGTATATAATAGTTTTATGGTTATTACAAAAAAGGTTATCTAAAGTCCAAGGCAGACAGATTTTTTTTTTTTAAGCCCTTCATTCTGTTTCACATATATCTCCATTCCCAGTGCTAAGTAACTTGAAATAATAAGGCATCTGCCTTGAACAAGGTTGGGCTTCCATGTAATATGTTGAAGATCTCTGAAATTTGGGGAAGATATTTGTAAAATATCTTATTCACTGAGGCCAAACTGTTAACTTCAGAAATAATTACTTTACAAAGAATTGAATAACTGAAAAATTGTGCTTTCTTTGCTGTAAACATTTACTGGTAATCAGCAATCGCCTAGGATATAATTTTCATGGTCAACGTTCAGGATAAACTTCCTCTATTCTAGGTTCTATTATTAGCCTCCACTTCACTGGTGAAGAGGCCGAGCACAGAAAGTTTAAGTAACTTTCCCAAACCAGAGATGAGCAGGGGTTTGAGGTGATCTGTAAATCGGCTTAGAGAAGTGCAGGGGTGAAGGAGAGGCGGATGGAGTGGGGCCGGCCTTTTCCAGGTTTTCTCAGGGCATCAGCTGTCTGTCAGCAAGGGCTCACATTTATAGTACACCCAGGGCCATGGTCAGATATCAGGCAGGAGTTTTCCCTGTGTTAACCAACTTAATAATGCCAACAGCACCAGGAGGTATACAAACCAGAGTTGGCCGAAATGTACCTTTAAGATGAATTCAACTACACGCTCTCAGTTTTGTGTGTGTGTGTGTGTGTGTGTATTCCATCTACTTCATCTGTGCTCAGAAATAAACAAGGGAGGGCGCTAAGGGGACTGTTTTGAAGTCGCTCAGAGTCAGTAGAAAGTGAAAGTCAAAGAGGCTCTGTCGTGTCCGACTCTTTGCGACCCCATGGACTGTACAGTCCACGGAATTCTCCAGGCCAGAATACTGGAGTGGGTAGCCTTTTCCTTCTCCAGGGGATCTTCCCAACCTAGGGATTGAACCCAGGTCTCCTGCATTGCAGGTAGATTCTTTACCAGCTGAGCCACAAAGGAAGCAGAGGTAGGTACCAAATCATGTATATTTATTTCACTTCATGGATGATATAAAAGTTTTAAGGTGATTGCAACTGTTAATACTACATGCCCGAGAAAGCTGTAACTCCACCATATTATTACTCCCATTTTTCAGATGAGAAAATGAAGGTTTAAGAGTTTCCATAACTTGTATCCAAATCAACTCCAAAGCCTCTGCCTTATGCACCTGCCTGGATTCCCCTCTGTGTTTGGTTGTTGTTTTGTCGTTGTTGTTGGGGCCACTCTGTTGCTGCTATTGTCACCCATTCAGCAAATATTTATTGACTATTGACAAGTCCTGAGTTAGCGTCAAGGGATGCATGCTTAAACAGAAGGAGTTTCCTCCCCGAAGGAGCTTAACCATCTAGTGGGGGAGAAGGAAAGATAAATAATAACAGCAGTCTAACAGAAGCAAATTGCAGTCAGCTCTTGAATGACCAGAGTTTGAAGCCACAGAGGAATGGGTTTGTCACAGTTAAAACCAGTGAGAAAGGGATTGGAAAAAACAATTAACCTAAGCTTAGTTAGAATGACACCCAATATTAAGGGAAGGTTTACCATTCTATACGTGTCATTCAAAAGGTAAAAAAAAAAAATAAGATAACAACAGTTTAAGTAAACAAAGCATCGCTTTCATTGTCTGACGGAAAAATCGCCCAAAGGTATCTGTTTAATGGTTTGATACTGTCTGTTCCTTAGCCTAGCCCTCCCTTTTTAACACTGGAACAAAGCCGAAGCAACATCAGTTTGTCTCTGAGCAAACTGCATTCTTCACTGTTACTCTGGTAGACAGTCTAGGTCAGCGGTTTTCAAGCCACGCAGAGCCCTAAAAATTCCCCGGGAGGGGCCGCTGGGGCTGCGCCTGGTGGGGAAGGGATTGGTTGGGTCTTGGCTGCTCTTCAACTCAACTCATGCTGGAGTAAGATTGCCTTTGAAGAAAGGGTTCCACAGCTAAAAAGTATTCAAAAATAGTTCTATGTTTCGTCTTGTTTTTCCTGGCAAACTTTCTGTCTCTCCCCCATACAATCTTCTTCTTCCATCACACATGTATCATTTCATTTTTCTCAATGTCAGTAAGATCTGGTTCACACTGGCTCAGAACTGGTTAACTTTGGCCCCCACATTTAGTGATCCACTTGTTCATATCAGCTTCCTTAAATTTCTCTTCTTTGAGCTAGGCAGGTATGAGGATGACCCAACTAAGTATGTGATGAAAAGAAGAAAACCACATTGTCTGGAAATCCACTGGGGAGGACTGTGCATGTTTAGAAAGTGTGCTAGCATCATCTGCCTGGTGTAGCGGTGGGGTGGGGTTTGCAAGACCCTAGAATCATGCAAAGGTGAAAATTCTGCCTGCTCAGAGGGGAACGTCTTGGTACCAAAGGGGTTTTGTCTTGCTGGGTGGGATACACAGGCTTGGGACTATAGACCAGGAACGGCTATTAGGGATGGAGCCTCTTTTCCTACCCTCAATTTCTCCTTTGATTAAATGCCAAACAGAGTGATTTCAAGGTCTCCAAACAATAAACGTATCCAGGCATCCACACATCTTGGTCCAGTCATGCCTCTATGTTGGTTTTGGGGGTGGCCAGAAAATCTTCAGATGTGAAATGCGGCCATTTTAGGATCAGTGTATTAGTCAACACCCGTAATATTTAAAATCAAGGTCTCAAGGCTTCCCTGGTGGCTCACTGGTAAAGAAACTGCCTGCCAATGCCAGAGACATGGGTCTGATCCCTGACCTGGGAAGATCCCACATGCCTCAGAGCAACTCAGACTGTGTGCCACAACTATTGCGTCTGTGATCCAGAGCCCATCTGCCACAATTACTGACCCCACATGCTGCGAATACTGAAGCCCTCCTGCCCTAGAGCCTGCGCTCTGCCACAAGAGAAACTACTAGACTTGTGAAGCCCCGGAACTGCAACAAAGAATAGCTTTTGCTCTCTGTAGAGAGGGAAAAGCCCATGCAGCAACAAAGACCCAGCACAGCCCAAAATAAATAAAATAAATGAAACAAAGGTCTCAGTTTTGGTGGCCACACTTTTCATTTCTTCTGCATCCTCTTCTGCCAATTCTCTGTTAAAGAGTATCTTCAGCATGGAAGAAGGAAGAAGTCTGTAATACTTCAGGTGCCATAAACAATAGACCAAGTTCTAGGGATGAAGTGATGGCTGTCCAAGACAGAGGACGTTTACTGATCCAATCCTGCTCAGCATCTGTGGATTAGTAACTGAGAGATGTTGCAAAAAGACAAGAAGAAGGGACTTCCCCGGTGGTCTCATGGTTAAGAATCCGCCTTGCAATACAGGGGCACCGGTTCAATCCCTGGTCCAGGAACTAAGATCCCACACGCCATGAGGCAACCAAGCTCCCATGCCATAACTACTGAGCCCGTGTGCTCTAGGGCCCATGCTCTGCGATAGGAGGAACCGCTGCTGTGAGAAGGCCGAACATCACAACCGGAGAGTAGTCCCCACTCGCTGCGACAAAGAGCCCGTGTGCCGCAACGAAGTTCCAACGCAGCCAAAAAATATAAAGAATAAAATAAATCTTTAAAAATTAATACTTAAAAAAAAAAAGACAAGAAGGAAAAGGCTGACTGGCATGGGGCAGGAGTCGCCCAACCTAAAAGCAGAAGCGACATGGCATCTGTTGGTTAAAATGAAATGCCAGCCATGGACATTTTACAGATTTGTAGTCATTGAAAAGTGTTTTTTTTGGCACAAGCATTGGTGTTTTTTTTTAAAAGCTACATTAATCCCCCTTAAGTATTGTTGCTTTTGGCTTCTCAATTAGCATAGCCATGTTATACGGTAACAGAAGACCGGTACAGCCTTCCAGAACTCTCCTGAGCGCATTCTCAGCCCATGCAGTTTGTAGCGGGGTGGGCACCCTGAACGTGCCCTGGTTCCAGGGGCACGGCGCTCACCCAGATCACCTTCCTCTTGACTGTGGTAAATGATACAAGGATGGACATGTGATTCAATGGGTCCACTTAAAGCTCTCTCTGGGAATTTTGCTGGAAATACCAGAAAAGGAACATCTTCCCCTCCAGGAATCATGGAAGTTAACAACCATAAGAGTCCGAAGCTCCCTGGGGCCAGCTTTGATTTAACAATGACAAAGCCTGTTTGAAAACAAGGCTGACTCAGAGAAAAACAGCCAAGAAATGGAGACAGTCCTTGTGACACCAATTTCTGATCTGGATCCAGGTGGGCCTAAAGCCAAGATGACCTAGAAGTTTCAATTATATAAGCCAATAATTCTCCCTTTTCTGACATTTTCCTCTCTCGTTCTGTCTCTCCGTCCCTCTCTTCCTTCATTCCATTCTTTCAGCCGCGCGCGCGTGTATGTGTGTGTGTATATGTGTGTGTGTGTGTGTGTGTGTGTGTGTGTGTGTGTGTGTGTGTGTACACTGTGCTTAGTTGCTTAGTCACTCAGTCGTGTCCAACTCTTTGCGACCGCATAGACTGTAGTCCACCAGGCTCCTCTGTCCTTGGGGATTCTGCAGGCAGGAATACTGGGGTGGGTTGCCATGCCCTCCTCCAGGGGATCTTCCCAACCCAGGGATCAAACCCAGGTCTCCCAATTGCAGGCAGATTCTTTACAGTCTGAGCCACCAGGGAAGCCCCTGCGTGTCTGGTTAAATAAATTATATTATATCCAAACAATGAATTATATGCAATTTAAAGGATTTGTGTATGGCTACATGTGAATTATTGCTTTACTTATAGCAAAAAAAGTGAAAACAACTCAAAACCACTATTAGGGGGTGGGAAAAGTATATTATACCCACATACTCAAGTAAGCAATGTTAAAAATGAGTCCTATTCAGCTATATTGATAGATGTTAACAGATCTTTATGACTTATTGATTTTAAAAAGCAGTTTATAAAACAAGTTATAAAAATGCTCTTGTTGTTCAGTCACTAAGTCATGTCCAACTCTTTGTGACCCACGGACTGCAGCATGCCAGGCTTCCCTGTCCTTCACTATCTCATGAGTTTGCTCAAACTCATGTCCATTGAGTTGATGATGCCATCCAACCATCTCATCCTCTGTTGCCCCCTTTGCCTCTTGCCCTCAATCTTTCCCAGCATCAGGATCTTTCCTAATGAGTTGGCTGTTTGCATCAGGTGGCCAAAGTATTGGAGCTCCAGCATCAGTCCTTGCAATGAATATTTAAGGTTGATCTCCTTTAGGATAGACTGGTTTGATCTCCGTGCTGTCCAAGGGACTCTCAAGAATCATCTCCAGCACCACATAAATTCTTCAGCACTTAGCCTTCTTTTTGGTCCCGCTCTCACATCCATAGATGACCACTGGAAAAACCATAGCTTTGATTATACCAACATTTGTAGGCAAAGTAATGTCTCTACTTTTTAATATGCTGTCTAGTTTGGTCATAGCTTTTCCTCCAAGGAGCAAGCATCTTTAAATTTCATGGCTGCAGTCACCATCCACAGTGAAAGTAAGAGCATTTTATAAAATTATGTAATTTTGTGTATATAAATCTAGCAAACTCTAGAAAGCTCTTCATTATTATTTGGGGATGTTTGGTGATTTCTTTTCTTTATTGCTTTAATTGTGTGTGTTTATATAATAAGGATAGAACATGAAAACTTTCTATTTTCTAGAAAGAAAGAGATTTAGAGAAAGGAATGGAAGGAGGATCTGAAGAGAAGGAAGAATGGGAGTGTCTGTAGCCTGAGGTTTGCCTAAGTGATTTAGGAAAATATTCAAAGCAGAGGTGATACCATCTCATGAATCTTCAAAAGGTATTTTCCAGATGGAGAGATGAGGAGAGGACATCCGAAAAGAAGAAACAGCAAAGGTGAAGGAGTTCAGAGAAGTAAGAAGCCATGATATGTTAAGAAATAACTTTTCTGATTCAGTTAAATCAGTATTAGTAAACTAGCATTTAACCCTAATAATTAGGGCAGGATCAATTAAAGTCAATGTTAACACAAGGAAATTCATGTTGGGATTGCATACGAAAGATACAAGGGATGAGAAAAATACTATATCTCAAGAACACTGGTCTCTGCACCCAGCAGCTTAAGCACATCTCTCCTTTGAGATCTAATAATATCTCCAACAGGGACTTCTCATGTGGCTCAGTTGTAAAGAATCCACCTGCCAAGCAGGAGACATGGGTTCAATCCCTGGGTCAGGAAGATCCCCTGGAGTAGGGAATGGCAACCCACTCCAGTATTCTTGCTTGGAAAATCCAATGGAGAGAGGAGCCTGGCAGGCTACAGTCCACGGGGTCTCAAACAGTCAGACATGACCTAGTGACTAAACCATCAACACCATATATGTGTATATGTATGTATATATACATACATGTGTGTGTGTATACATACATACATGCTATTGGTTCTGTTTCTCTGGAGAGCCCTAGCTAATATTTCTTCCTTTCCAGTGTCACAGTAACAGAAAAGAAAAAAAAAAAAAGGCAAAGTCAATCTACCAAGGCCTTGGTATAAAAACTGTGGGGTCATCCTTGCCTATCCTCTCTCTGTCACACCTAAGATTCAACGCAAAGCAAATCATGTCAGCTCTACATTTCAAGTATATCCAGAACCTGACTGAAATTTATTTTGCCTCTTGCCACCATCATGGGCTGAACCTTTGTCTCCCCTCACCTGGACAAATGCAGTGGTGTCCTAACTAGTCTCCCTGCTTCCACCCCTGCTCCTTTATTGTCAACTATCTACACAACAGCCAGACTATTCCTTCTCAAACATGTCAGTCAAATATTCTAATTTGGGGTGAAATCCAAAGTCTTCCCCATGGCTTGCCAGTCCCTGCAGGGTCTGGCTGCTCCTTCTTCCTCACGGGCTCTGTCTCCCAGCACTCCTTGTTCACTCTGCTTTCTGGCCTCCTTGCCTTTCTTCTTCTTCTTCATTTTAATAGGCCAGAACTTCCCTCTCTGAAATCTCCTATCCTCAAGTATCCATACCTGCCTGCCTGCTAAGTCACTTCTGTTGTGTCCGGCTCTTTGCAACCCTATGGGCAATAACCAGCCAGGCTCCTCTGTCCATGGGAATTCTCTAAGCAAGAATACTGGAATGAGTTGCCATGTCCTCCTCCAGGGGATCTTCCGACCCAGGGATCGAACCTGCATGTCTCCTGCGTTATTTACCACTAGCAGCCCCCCGGGAAGCCCCAATTATCTGTAGGGTCTTCCTAAATTCCCTCAGAGACTTCCCCTGCCACCCTGTGTGAAACAATTCTCCCCCACCAACTGATCCTTTTTTGAGCCATATTTCACCACCAGGCATACACTGTGTCTTATTTAATTTATCTTCAAAGTCCCCCTCTGGCACGTGAGACCCAAGAAAGTCCCTCGTTTCTCTGAGTTCTGCACGTGGAGCAGAGGTTGGCACCTGGGGGGCATTCAATACCTGTTTGTTGGTGAATAAATGAGGTTTCTTTCTGTACACTGAAGTAAACAAGATACTTCTGATACAATAATAGCTAACATTTATAGAGCACATGGGTTTCCCTGGTGACTCAGATGGTAGAGAATCTACTTGCAATGCAGGAGACCTGGGTTTGATCCCTGGTCAGGAAGATCCCTGGAGAAGGGAATGGCAACTCACTCCGGTACTCTTGTCTGGAGAATCCCATGGACAGAGGACCCTGGGGGGGTTATAGCCCATGGGGTCACAAACAGTCAGACATGACAGAGCACATACTATATGGCACTAGGTCATGTTTCTGATTTGGGAATACTATAAATGAACTTATTTCATTGCCACAACTCTAGTGTTTTCTGAACGAGTAATCAGAGGCAGAGGTAATTCTGCCAATGTCATACTGGAGTGGGTTGCCATGCTCTCCTCCAGGGGATCTTCCCAACCCAGGGATTGAACCCAGATTTCCCGCATTGCAGGTGGATTCCTTAACACCTGAGCCACCAGGGAAGCCCAAGAATACTGGAGTGGAGAGCCTACCTCTTCTCCAGGGGAACTTCCTGAAGCAGGAATAGAACAGGGGTCTCCTGCTTTGCAGGCAGATTCTTTACCAGCTGAGCTACCTGGGAAGCCCTGTTCCACAATATATTTCTTGTAAGTTCATTAAGAGGTACTGAAGAACAGCAAGGATTGGGAAAAAAAAAAAAAAAAGGCTTATTCCCTAAATTTATTTTCCAGGCATAAAAATATTTCCTTCTACATAGTATCTGTAGTAGCTTACAGCTAAACAGCTCAACAGAGAGTAAGCAGAGAGTGGAAAGCTCCCGGGACTCCCTTGCAGTTTACACTGTGACATCTTTGAAGCAATTTGGCAGAGATTAACAGAATAACAGGAAAGACTTGTTTGAAACCCTTTCTCGGGTCACGCATACCTTGTAGCTTTACAAACCTACTTGAAGATGCGGGCAGTCCTTCTCACCCTTGTGAATTGATTCCTTTGCGGATCCAATCAATATTTACTAAGTACTATTAGGTGTCAGGCACAGTTCTAGGCACGGGGTGGGGGTGGTATGGAAATACTTTCTTCCATACACTCTCAATTCCACGTGTAACAAAATGGAGCTTAGAGTGATTTGGAGCTAAACTCTGCAGTCAGAGAGACTTGGGTACAAATCCTAGCTTCGCTGGTTCTGGCTGCATGACCTCTGGCAAGTCAAATAACTTGCCTAAATCTCTGTTTCTTTGTTTATAAAATGGAGGCTCTATCGATTCTAAGATCTACCACAGCGGCTTACTCATCGGATTAAATAAAATGGCCTTACACACTAAGCATTCAGAACTATATTACCTATAAAGATGATTTCTGTGATTTTGTGTATGGTTCTGCACAAACGATGAACTTAAGAGTTTTGGTGGGTGTCTCTTCATTTAGGGGACAAGAGTTTGTCCGACTTTTAGTGGCTTGAAGGAATGCAGGTTTGGCGCTTGAAGGTGACTCAGTGGTAAAGAATCCAATGCAGGGGACACAGGTTCCATCCCTGATGCAGGAAGAGCCCACACGCGGCAGAGCCACCAGGCCCATGTGCACAGCTATTGAGCCGGTGCTCCACGGATCCGGGAGCACAACTGCTGAGCCCACGCGCCACGACAACTGAAGCCCAAGGGCCGAGAGCCCGCGCTCCACACCAGGAGAAACCACTGCAGCGAGAAGCCCGCGCACCACGGCCAGAGCGTGGCCCCCACTCACTCCAACTAGAGAAAAGTCCAAGCGCAGCAACGAAGACCCAGCACAGCCAACAACAAGATAAATAAAGTTATATATTTTTAAAAAAATCAGGCTTTCTCCAGATTTTCAGCCAGAGTGCTAAACTTTGTGCTTAAGTCATGGGGTCTTTCACCCACAATTAGACAGCCTAATAGGTCTATTAAAAGAACTCTGATTCACTAATTTGTTCATTCTTTTTTCCTTCTGGGTTTATCCGGGAACACTGCCCATTTGCAGAGAGCTCCTTTGGCCATCTTCCTTTGCGTTTCAAAGCCCTCGAAAAAAGTTCTTAAGTACCTTGTAAGGAGTCCAGGAGACTGTTGATTGTTTGTAACATGTCAGAAGTAACAATTTTTATACTAATAGACCCACTATGAAGTATAAGAGATATCTCAGGTGGTTTCTGAATGGGCTAAAACTTTATATTTATTTATAGACCCTTCTGTCTTCCTGGGCATTAGACCAGGAGTTAGGAACCATAAATGCTAATTCTAGACCTGATACTAGTGAACTGTTTGATCCTGACTTTTCTGATGCTTTGTTACCTTATGTATCTGTATCAGAAGGTTAGTGTCTACATCATCTTCCAAATCTAAAATTCTACAATCATCCTTAAATAAAACTCATCAGCCAGAAAATCTATCCTACTTGATACTTGGAACTGAATATGAGAATAGAAGGACTTATAAAGGAACAGAGAAACTCCTGTTCTCTGCCAGGCCTCTTGCATTTCATGTTGTAAACCCCACTACAGCCATACAGTAGGATAGAGATAAAAGGTAAAGTAATAATGTACAATTTTTTTAAAACATAAAGATACGTAACAGTCACATTCACTTCCTTGAAAAAAAATCAAACATTAAAAACTTATTTGAGGGACTTCCCTGATGGTCCAGTGGTTAAGAATCCACCTTCCAATGCAGGGGAAGCAGATCTGATACTTGGTTGGGGAACTAAGATTCCACATGCCAGGGAGAAACTAAACCCGCTCATGGCAACTAGTGAACCAGCAAGCTGGAGCCTTCGCACCACAACAGAAAAGATCCCACATGCCGCAACTAAGACCTGATGCAGCCAAAAATAAATTTAAAAACTTATTTGAAAATGCAAATGTTGACACAGCTGATACCATGCATAAAAAGTTGAAAACTAAAACTTCCATCATCCATCGTGCACCGATCCTAACCAACTCCATGGAATGTTGTTGTTATTGTTTAGCTGTTAAGTCGCATCCAGCTCTTTGAGACCCCCTGTAGCCTGCCAGGCTCCTGTGTCCATGGGGTTTCCCAGGCAAGAATACCGGAGTGGGTTTCCATTTCCTTCTCCAGGGGATCTTCCCGATCCAGGGGTTGAACATGAGTCTCCTGCATAGGTAGGCAGATTCTTTACCACTGAGCCACCTGGGGAACCTTATGGCATATTTAGTTAGAGTCAATATTAGATTTGAGGTTCAGTCCAGACCAGCTCTTCAGAGGAGGCTGCTCTTCACATTAGGAGTTATTATCCACAACATAACTTTTTGAGGACTTTACAGTACTTTGAGATAAAAAGACACTTTAAGGCTGAACTCCTGAAGAGACAGAATTAATAAAATGTCCTAGCCTAAAACCATTTTACCTTTGGGAAAGAGTAAAGCTCATCCAGGACAACTGGGTGTATTTTGCAGATTGAAAGGGAACGTTGAGTAACTGCTTTGGTGGTGCTAGCATCCTCGTGGCAAGAAAATGTTCCTGAACATTCCTCTGATTCTGGTTGTATGTCTTTGCATAGAAGAACGAGTCTTGGGAGACTTTGGGAGGGGAGGTCATAGACAGGTTTTCAGAATAGTGGCTAAGCTAGTAATGTTCTGAATCCACGGGGCTACTAATTACTGCTCTCTATGAGCCAGGCAAATTAGCCTGGGCCCGTTGCACTGCCTGAGAAGAAATAAGGAAGCAGTTAAAAGCAGGGGCGGGGGCCCAGGATACTGTATTTTTACATGCTTGTTACCCTTCAGTTTGATTTTCCTGGCAATGTGTGTGCAGTGAGAGTAGTTTTGATGCGTCTACACACAATTTTGGTTCCCTGAACTCGGATGGCACCAGTGGTAAAGAGCCCGCCTGCCAATGCAGGAGACGTAAGAGATAGAGGTTCGATCCCTGGGTCGGGAAGATCCCCTGGAGGAGGGCAAGGCAACCCACTCCAGTACTCTTGCCTGGAGAATCCCATGACAGAGGAGCCTGGTAGGCTACAGTCCATAGGGTCGAAAAGAGGCAGACACAAGTGAAGCGACTTAGCATGCAAACACAAGTAGAAAATAAGACATTTTAAGAATCCTTGTCATTGCAGTGGAGTAATTGTTACATAAAATCAGCATTTGATTCATGAAAAATTATAACTAAATAATATAGAATGAATTTAAAGCATTCACCCTGCTGAAAATTTAGCTGGTCAAGGTCGTGAATTTTCCTTACTTCACTGCATGACTGGATATTTCCACAGTTGAGTAGTTATTTATAGAAACTACAACCGCCAACAAAAATGAACATCCTCAAGAACAAGCAGATATGAAAAAGAACTGATTAGGAATTTTGGAGAAAGGCGCTCTTTGAAATTAAAAATCTCAATAGATGAAATAAAGTCTAGATTGAAATCAGCCAAAGAGAGAGTTGGAAAATAATGCTGAGGAATTCACACAGAAAACATCACCTGAAGACAAGAACTACGTAAGAGAAGTTAAGGGTCATGAATAATAAATGGAGATGCTCCAAAGCAAATTTTCAGGAACTCCAGGGGAAAATAGATGAAAGAGAAAGACAGAGGAACAACATTTGAAAAGATGAGGCTAAGAAATGTCCAGGATTGAAGAAAAGTCCTGCAACTAAAAGTTCACAACATAAACAAAAATATATCCATATTGTAGGGAAATTGTAAAAACATCAAGGGCAAATAGAATTTCCCTGGTGGCTCAGACAGTAAAGAATCTGCCTGCAATGCCGGAGACTGGGGTTTGATCCCTGGGTGGGGAAGATCCCCACGAAAAGGAAATGGCAACCCACTCCAGTATTCTTGCCTGGAGAACTCCGTGAACAGAGGAGCCTGGTGGGCTACAGTCCACGGGGCTGCAGCGAGTCAGACACAACTGAGCAGCTAATACTTTCATTTTCACCGACAGGAGAGTAACAGCTGGGCTGGCAGCTCACTTCTCATCAGCACTGTTAGATGAAATGATTATTCCGACTGCTGAAGGAAAGTAATTTCCCATCTAGCTAGATTCTCCTGCCAAAACTAAACTAGCATTCAAAAGAGAGACAAAATAAAAGACATTTCACCCATGGGAAGTTTACCCCTCATAGGTCCGTTAAAGGATTGATTTGGATGTTAAGAAAAGAGCCTCATAATGATGATAACAATAGCTAACACTTTACATACGTCAATTACTTTTAACCCTCACAATAATACTGTGAGGTAGAAACATTTATTTCTGTGTGTGCTCAGTCGTGTCTGACCCTGCAACCCTATGGACTGTAGCCCGCCAGGCTCCTCTGTCCATGGGATTCTCCAGGCAAGAATACTGGAGTGGGTTGCCATGCCTTCCTCCAGTGGAGCTTCCTGACCCAGGTATCGAACCCACAGCTCCTGTGTTTCCTGCATTGGCCAGGGGATTCTTCACCACCATGCCAACTGGGAAGCCATATTTTAAACCTAATTTTAAAAGGAAGAAACTGAGAAACAGAAATGGTAAGACCTCCCAGCTGGTAAGAATGAGGATTTGAACTGGATGGTTTGGGAAGACATTGGATGCAAGAAATAGTAATAAGTAAAGAAATTGACAAAATAAGTGGATATATTTTAATTAATCACTGACAGTATTTTTACTTTAAAAAGGAGGAAAACTAACTCTATGTAATAATACTATCAAGAGTTGTTCCATAAGTGGCTAAATCACGTTACGACCCTCAGTGTGTTTAAGAGAATGGTGGTAAAGAATAACTTAAAACTTTCAATGAAAATTTATAGTCACATAGTTAAAAACATAGGGGTAACCCCAGAAAGGATAGAAATGTAATTTACAGTTTCAAAATTAGCAGAAGAATATTTAATGGAATCAAGGCATTTATCAATTCAGCAGAAAACAAGAAGAAAAATTATAAAAAGGGAAAGGAGGGTAAAAAGAAAATAGACCGTAGTAAAGATATATTCAATTATATCACTAATCACAATAAATAATGGTGAAATGAAATTTAATTATTAAAAGAATTTACTGATCTACTGTATTTTTAATTAGCTAAGAAATTTTATTATCCAAGTTTTATATCTGCCTCCTACAGATTAGTACCATTTTAATAGATGATATATTGAGAACATTCAAGATAAGTATCTTGCATTTCTTATTTAACAACCCATATTTAAAAAACTGAGACATGTATTTATGTAACTATGATGATAAGGGAAATTATAACCCAAACAGATGGATATTTATAAAAACTGGTATTTCAGGAAAGACCTTGAACTAAGTCCTTTCCAATACCTTCTTTAACTGGAGAACAATTGTTTCAGAACTACATTTTTTCCTAATTGTAGTCCAGAATAAGTCAAAAGGAAAATATTTAGCAATCTTTAATCTTTTACCTCCTAACACTTTAGAAGGATAGCTATCAGAATGATTTTCCAGTCAATATTACAGGATATCTTCTAATTGATAAAAGGCTAAATATCTACGAACTTCTTAAAAGTTGAATGATTTTTAATGTATCCAGATGGTCTCTAGCATTTAACATATTGAACCAGAAGGAATAATTTTTATTTTCCATGTACTGTATATGTATGGCATTAAACTGTAATTCTCCTTGAGCAATACTGTAGATTTCACATCATGAATAATTCCAAGTAAACTAATTTCTTCATCTTCCATGGAAACTACTTATCAATTGTCACAACATTCTCAAAAAGTTTTCAGGTTGCCAGTATCTTTCCTATTTGATTGCAAAGTGCAAAAGATTCCTAAACTAATAAAGTGCGTATAGAGAGCCTCCTATATGCCTCTGTCTCAATCAAGACAGAAAACTGTACCATCACCACAAGGCTCATTCTGCTACCCCTTTAAAATAAAGCAACCCCCTCTCCCTCACCCACCGTAACCCCTGGCAATCCCTCGTATTTTCTCTATATCTATAATTTTGTTATTTCAAGAGGGTTGTAAACAGACAATCATTCAGTATGCAACTTTTTTTTCCACTTAACATTATTCCCTTGAGTTTCATCTAAGTTATTTCATTCTTTCTATTGCTGAATACTTTCTTTGGTATGGATATACCACAGTTTGCTCATCCATTCACCCATCAAAGGAAAATTGGATAATTTCCAGGTTTGACTATAATGAATAAAGCTGCTTTGAACATTCATGTACAAGTTTCTGCATGAACATAAGTTTTCATTTCTCTGTGGTTAATGCTCAGGAGTGCAGTTGCTGAGTCATATGGTAAATATACATTTACTTTTAAAAGCAACTGCCAAACTATTTTCCAGAGTGGCTGTACCATTTAACATTCCTACCAGCATTGTATGAGTGAACCAGTTTTTCTGCATTCTTGCCAGCATTTGGTGTAGTCACTGTTTTTAATTTTAGCCATACTGATAGGTGTAAATGATAACTCAATCGTGGTTTTAATTTCCATTTCCTAGATGGCTAATGAAGTTGAATATCACTTAATGGACTTATTTGCCATTTGTACGTTCTCTTTGAACATGGGTTCATGTCTTTGGCCCACATTTCTAATTTGATTATTTACTAATTGTAGTTTGAAAATTCATTGTATTTTCTAGAAACAAATCATTTGGCCAGTATGCATTTTGCAAATGTTTTTCTTCCAAGTTGTACTTTTTATTTTCATCCTTTTAAGAGAGTCTTCCCCAGTAATCAAGTTTTTACTTTTGATGAAGTCCAATTTATTAGCCTTTCCTTTTAGGGATTTGTGCTTTTGGTATCAAATTTAGGAATTCTGGCTAACCCTAGGTCCCAGAGATTTTCTCTTATGTTTTTCCCTAAATTTTTATAGTTTTGCATTTTACACTTAAGTCTGTGATTCACTTTGAGTCCATTTAGTTAATTAAAAAAAATTTTTTTTGGCTGCCTGGGGTCTTGGTTGATTTCCAGGGCTTTCTCTAGTTGCTGCAAGCATAGCTCCACTTTGTCACAGCACACGGCTCTAGGTGCATGAGCTTCAGTGGTTGTGGCTCACAGCCTTAGTAGTTGCCTTGCACGGGCATAGTTGCTTCCAGGCACGTGGACCGAACCCCTGTCCCCTGCACTGGCAGGCGGATTCCTATCCACTGGGCCACCAGGGAAGTCCCCATTTAGTTAATTTTTGTATACAGTGTTAGGTTGAGGTGGGGTTTGCTTTCTCGCTTGTTTTCTTTGCCTAGGGCTGTCCAGATGGTTCAGCCCATTTGTTGGAAAGGCTGTCCTTCCTTCACTGAACTGTTTCTGCCCCTTTGTCAAAAATAAGTTGAGCATATTTGTCTGGGTCCCTCTCTGGGTTCTCTATCTGTTTCACTGATCTATCAGTCTGTCCTTCCATCAGGGCTATATAGTCTTAATTACTGTAGCTACATTTCTTGAAATCAGGTACACTGACTCCGCCTATTTTATTCTTTTTCAACACCACATTAGCTATTCTAGTTTCTTTGCTATTTCACATAAATTTTAGAATAATCTTAACTATGTCTACAAAAAATCTTACAGATATTTTCATAGGAATTACACTAAGCAAATCAATTAGGAAAATTGACATCTTTATTGAGTCTTCCAATCCATGAACACAGTATGTCTCTTCACTTAATCAGATCACCTTACATTTCTTTCATCAGCATCTTGTAATTTTCATCATACAGATTCCATACATTTTTGTTAGATTTATACTTAAATGCTTAATATTCTTTGGAGCAACTGTAAATGGTATTGCATTTTTTAGAATGTTGTTGTTCACTTCTTTGCTGTTAGTATGTAGAAATGCAGTTGATTTTAGTTTTTGATCTTATGTCTGTGAACCTGCTGAACTCACTTATGATTTCTAAGGCAAGTTTTTTTGGTGGTATTATTAGAGTCCGCCAAATTTTCTAGTTAAACAATCATGTTACTTGAAAATAGAGACAGTTTTATCTTTTTCATTCATCATTTTTTATTTTCAAAAGTTATTTGTTTCTTTCAAGATATATGGCTTTAAAAGATTCTCAAAATTTGAAAACCAAGAATGGAATAAGATACACCAGGCAAATACACACACACACACACAACAGATTGTAAAGACTTAGTAATATCAGAAAGATTAGAATATAAGCCTCAGTAAAGATAAAAATGAGACACTGCATAATATAAGTATCAATCTACCAAGAATACATAATGCTCTATACAACTAACAACATGGTCTTGACATTAGCAAAGCAAAAACTGACAATTACAAAGACAATTTTGCAAAATATGGTGAGTAATTTGACACATATTAAAAACTAAGTGACCAACCAGGAAAAAAAAAAAAACTATAAGAAAATAATATAAAAAATCAAGTTTGAGTTAGTATTTGTGCAAACACACACATTTTATATCCAACTAATATAATATATCCTTTAATTTCAAATACTAGTGGAAATTGTAAAAAATGAACCATCCAAATGAGGTTACAAATATCAAGATGAAGTTGCCATATAGACCAAATCTCTTATGGTCCATTTAAATTAGAAACAAATAATAAAAAGGAAAACAAAAAGACACATATATTTGGAATATTAAAGATACACTTAAGTAATCCAATGAGTAAGTAGGAAATCACAACAGAAATAATAAAATATTTAGAAATAAACGCTATGAAATTACTACCTGTCAAAACTGAGATAGGCTAAAATGGTATTCTAAAGATAAATTGTAGCCTTAAATTATTGAAAAGACATGAAAACTGAAAATAAGAGAGCTAGAAGAAAAGAGTAAACCTGGATAAAAAGTAAAAGGTAGAAAATAATAATAATGATGTAGAAATTAATAGAAACGAAGAAGGCAAGCAAACACAAAATCTGCTTTTTAAAACTACTTTAAACTGAATTATTTGATTAGATAAATCTTCAATATAGATAAAAATTTTAAATGTATGACTGGTGTGCAATTAAAAGCTTTCTTTACTTTTTTTAATCTAGCCATCAAATTTTCTTCTCACAGACAACCAGTATTATTTTCTTTCTCATCTTTCCAGTGATCACTTTTATACATGAAGCCAGTGTAATAGAGAGTAAGCATTTCCTTTTTTTAGCAAACGGTAAACTGAATAAACAGATCTTTAACAAGACTGACATAAGAGACTGGGAGAGAGGGAAGACACAAACATTACTGGGAATGAAAAAAAGGACATAACTATGGATATGGTAAAGATTTTAAGCATCCTAGTTAAATATTATGTCACTCATTTTTCATATGTATGCCAATAAACTAGAAAACTCAAAGGAGGTAGATAATTTATCAGAAAAATATAAGCTATCTGGGTTAATCAGTGTTCAGTCATGAAAAGAGAGCCTCTCCAGGTAGTCCAATAACAGCGATTTAATGCAAGAGATTCACTTCAAAGGGAAAACTTCAATGTGAAGAAGCAGGTGGTAAGCCAACGCTGAAACTAGCACCATCGGGAAGCTCTTACCAGCACTAGGACTTGGAGGGATCACGGTGGGGAGTTGGTATTACTGAGGGGTAAGACCCAGAATCACCAGTGGTACCTGGATTTGTGACAAGGGGCTGAAAGGGAGTTGGAGCAAAGCTTTTTAGTGGGAGCTAGAACCCCAGAAGAGACAGTCACTGCTGGAGTCAGAGAGAGGATGGGGGAAATGGCTCGGCTTCACCCCCACTCTTGCCCCATGGTCCTCTGCTGGTTCTCACCCTTGACCAACTGGCTAATTGAGTAGGGAATCTCAGAAATGCACTTTGCAGCAGGAAGGCAGAGAAATCATCTGAGAGCAAATATGAAAGAAATGGCATTCTTAAAATAGACTCAAGAAGAAGAAGAAGAAGAAAAGAACCAACAACAATAAAACTGCAACCATACACAAATACAATATTCTCAGTACCCTCCCTAACCTAACTGCCAAAGACCTTGGACCCAGACAGTTTTATTGGAATTAAAACAGATAATCCCAATATTATATAAATATCTTAGAAAAGTAGAAAATCTACCCAACTTATTTTTTGAGGCCAGTATAAATTTGAAATTAAAACTAGAAAGAGATAGCATAAGAAAAGTTATAAAACAATTGTATCTCATTTATGAACATAGGAATATTCTACATAAAAAAGGACAGAAATTGAATATATATATAATATATATATAATACCCCATATATATTTGTGTGTACATATAATATATATAAGTTCAGTTCAGTTCAGTTGCTCAGTCGTGTCCAACTGTTTGTGACCCCATGGACCGCAGCACACCAGGCTTCCCTGTCCATCACCAACTCCCAGAGATTACTAAAACTCATGTTCATCCAGTCAGTGATGTCATCCAACCATCTCATCCTCTGTCGTCCCCTTCTACTCCCGCCTTCAATATTTCCCAGCATCAGGGTCTTTTCCAGTGAGCTGGTTCTTCCCATCATGTGGCCAAAGTATTGGAGTTTCAGCTTCAGATCAGTCCTTCCAATGAATATTCAGGACTGACCTCTTTTAGGATGGACTGGTTTGATCTCCTTGCAGTCCAAGGGACTCTCAAGAGTCTTCTCCAACACCACAGTTCAAAAGCATCAATTCTTCACTGCTCAGCTTTCTTTATAGTCCAACTCTCACATCCATACATGACTACTGGAAAAACCACAGCTTTGAATAGACAGACCTTTGTCAGCAGAGTAATGTCTCTGCTTTTTAATATGCTGTCTAGGTTGGTCATAACTTTTCTTTCAAGGAGCAAGCATCTTTTAATTTCATGGCTGCAGTTACCATCTGCAGTGATTTTGGAGCCCCCAAAAATAAAGTCTGTCACTGTTTCTGTTATTTTCCCATATATTTGCCTTGAAGTGATGGGACCAGATGCCATGATCTTAGTTTTCTAAATGCTGAGTTTTAAGCCAACTTTTTCACTCTCCTCTTTCACTTTCATCAAGAGGCTCTTTAGTTCTTCGCTTTCTGCCATAAGGGTGGTGTCATCTGTATATCTGAGGATATTGATATTTTTCCCAGCAATCTTGATTCCAGCTCATGCTTCATCCAGCCCAGCATTTCACATGATATACTCTGCATATAAGTTAAATAAGTAGGGTGACAATATACAGCCTTGACGTACTCCTTTCCTGATTTGGAACCAGTCTGTTGTTCTGTGTCCAATTCTAACCGTTGCTTCTTGACTTGCATACAGATTTCTCAGGAAGCAGGTCAGGGGGTCCGGTTTTCCCATCTCTTTAAGAATTTTCCACAGTTTGTTGTAATCCACACAGTCAAAGGCTTTGGCGTAGTCAATAAAGCAAAAGTAGATGTTTTTCTGGAACTCTCTTGCTTTTCTGATGATTCAGTGGATGTTGGCCATTTGATCTCTGGTTCCTCTGCGTTTTTTAAATCCAGCTTGAACATCTGGAAGTTCACGGTTCACATACTGTTGAAGCCTGGTTGGGGGAATTTTGAGCATTACTTTACTAGCGTGTGAGATGAGTGCAATTGTGCAGTAGTTTGAACATTCTTTGGCATTGCCTTTCTTTAGGATTGGAAATGAAAAGTGACCTTTTCCAGTCCTGTGGCCACTGATGAGTTTTCCAGATTGCTGGCATATTGAGTGCAGCACTTTCACAGCATCAACTTTTAGGGTTTGAAACAGCTCAACTGGAATTCCATCACCTACACTAGCTTTGTTCATAATGATGTTTCCTAAAGCCCCCTTGACTTCACATTCCAGGATGTCTGGCTCTAGGTGAGTGATCACACCATCATGATTATCTTGAGGTCATGAGGATCTTTTTTGTATAGTTCTTCTGTGTATTCTTCTTAATATCTTCTGTGCCACCTCTTCTTAATATCTTCTGCTTCTGTTAGGTCCATATCATTTCTGTCCTTTATTGTGCCCATCTTTGCATGCAATATTCCCTTGGTATCTCTAATTTTCTTGAAGAGTTCTCCAGTCTTTCCCATTCTGTTGTTTTCTTCTATTTCAAATGGTATATCTTTCCTTTTCTCCTCTGCCTTTCTCTTCTCTTCTTTTCTAAGCTATTTGTAAGTCCTCCTCAGACAGTCATTTTGCCTTTTTGCATTTCTTTTTCTTGGGGATGGTCTTGATCCCTGTCTCCTGTATAATGTCACAAACCTCCATCCATAGTTCTTCAGGTACTCTGTCTATCAGATCTAATCCCTTGTGTCTATTTATCACTTCCACTGTATAATTGTAAAGGATTTGATTTAGGTCATACATGAATGGTCAAGTGGTTTTCCCTACTTTCTTCAATTTAAGTCTGAATTTGGCAATAAGGAGTTCATGATCTGAGCCACAGTCAGCTCCCAGTCTTGTTTTTGCTGACTGTATAGTTTCTCCATCTTTGGCTGCAAACAATATCATCAATCTGATTTTGGTGTTGACCATCTGGTGATGTCCATGTGCAGTCTTCTCTTGTGTTGTTGGAAGAGGGTGTTTGCTATGACCAGTGCGTTCTCTTGGCAAAACTCTGTTAGCCTTTGCCCTGCTTCATTCTGTACACCAAGGCCAAATTTGCCTGTTACTCCAGGTATCTCTTGACTTCCTACTTCTGCATTCCAGTCCCCTATAATGACTTCGCTGGTGGCTCAGATGGTAAAGCGTATGCCTACAATGCGGGAGACCCAGGTGCAATCCCTGGGTTGGGAAGATTGTCTGGAGAAGGAAATGGCAACCCACTCCAGTATTCTTGCCTGGGAAATTCCATGGGTGGGAGAACCTGGTAGTCTATAATCCATGGGGTCGCAAAGAGTCAGACTTGACTGAGTGTCTTCACTTTCACTTTCTTTCTTTCCCCTATAACAAAGAGTACATCTTTTTGGGGTGTTCTAGAATTATAATACACCATAATTAAATGGAATTTCCCCATCATGCAAAGATGTTTCAACATCAGAAACTATTGGTGTATGAATGTAATCAGCATTGTCAGTGAAAGAGAAAAGTCATTATCAACAGATGCAAAAAACTGTTGGGATAAAATTAAATAGTTAAGATTTTTAAAAATCTTAGTAAATTTTGAATAGAACAGAATTCCCTTAATCTTATTTCCAGATTCACTGTTTCCACTCTATCACCTAATATTTTCTCCTGAGCCCAACTAAATTAGGCTATAACCATCACCTTTTCACTACCAAGTTTAATGGAAAATTATTATTTTTTCTCTCAGCAGATTTTTAAAAATTAATTTATTTTTATTGAAGGATAATTGCTTTACAGAATTTTGCTGTTTCCTGTTCAACCTCACCATGAACCAGCCATAAGTATACATGTATCCCCTCCTTTTCCCTCCCATCTCCCTCCCCATTCCACCCCTCTAGGTTGATACAGAACCCCTGTTTGAGTTTCCTGAGATATACAGCAAGCAGCTTTTGACACCCAAAATCTTTCCCTCCTTCTTGCAATACTCTCCTTCCTTGCTACTACGACCCTACACTTTCCTGATTTCCCTCCTGGATCAATGGTCATCCATTCTCACTTTTATTCACTGGTGCCCCTGTAGCTTTCTAGTTTGTAAATACTAAAGTTCCCTGAAGTTCAGCCCTTCACCCTCTTTGTTTTTCCCTCCTCTCTCTTTATTAAAAAATATATATATATATTTATTTGGCTGCATCAGGTTTAGTTGCAGCAAGGGGTTTTTTGGTTGGGGCATGTGAATTCTTAGTTGTGGCATGTGGGATCTACTTTCCAAACCAAGGATTGAACCCAGACCCCCTCCACTGGGAGTGCAGCATCTTAGCACGGGACCCTCAGGGAAATCCCTACCCTCTTCTCTTTACATTTGCCATCCTAATGATCTTTTTCATTCCTGTGACTTTAAATACCACACGCCCACTATAACACCCACAGGCATATCCAGCTCCAACCCAGCAGCTGACATTCATTGAATGTAGCACAAATGTCTCAAACCTAACTTGTCCAAAGCAGAACTCTTGCCTTCCCTTTTTCTTCTGCCAGCACACAACCTTTTCCACTCCAGGACCTTCTGAAGTCTGTAAAGGCAACTTCATTTACTGTTGCTCAGGCTGAATATGTCAGGTCATCCTTGACTAGTAATGTATATATACATCCTTTCATCTAGTATATATCGAAGCCACCATTATACCCTTTTGGTTTCATCTTCAAATACATCCTTAATGTCAGCCGATCTTACTACCAACACAGTACAAGCCAGCATAACCTCTTACACAGTTGACTGCAGCTGCCTTCCAACTGGTCTCTATCCCACTCTTGTTCCCTACAGGCGATTCTCCAAACAGCAGCTAGAGAGAACTTCTTGTTTTTTTTAAGTTTGTATTTTATATTGGAATGTAGACGATTAACGGTGTTGTGATAGCTTTGGGTGCGCAACAAAGGGACTCAGACACACATATACGTGTACCCATGCTCCCCCAAACTCCCTTCCCATCTAGGCTGCCACGTAACACAGAGCAAAATTCCCTGTGCCATACAGTAGATCAGAGAGAATTTCTTAAACTGTAACCCATTCAAATTGTGTCCCTCCTCATGACTGCTCAAAGCCTTCTGTGGGTACTCAGAGTAAATGCCAAGCTTCTTGCCATCACCTGCGTGGCCTGACAGTGCTCCCTCGGTGACCCAGCTCCCACCCAGTGACTCAGCTCTCCCAGTGCTGACCTCCCTCTTTGCTTCCTTCTGCTTGCACTGCTCTTCATCTGCTTGTTAGACTTACTAGCTGTGTGTGTGCTGTAGTTAGTCACGCAGTCGTGTCCAACTCCTTGTGACCCCATGGACTGTAGCCCACCAGGCTCCTCTGTCCATGGACATGGGATTCTCCAGGCAAGAGTGCTGCAGTGGGTTGCTACGCCCCGCTCCAGTGGATCTTCCCAACCCAGGGATCAAACCCAGGTCTCCCGGACTGTGCGCAGATTCTTTACCATCTGAGTCACCAGGGAAGCCCAAGAATACTGGAATGGATAGCCTATCCCTTCTCCAGGGGATCTTCCCCACCCAGGAATTGAACCAGGGTCTCCTGCATTGCAGGGGATTCTTTACCCATGAGCTGTCAGGGAAGCTCAAGACATCCTAGGCTGACACCTAACTCAGGCACCTCTTTCATAGCACCCTTGCGTGGACTGCTTTTCTTCCAGATCATCATATGGCTTCTGATGCTCAACCAGATCCCCTTTAGAGGTTTCACTGCCTCATTGCCTCACCTAGAATCTCCATGGACAGCCCGAGCGGGTGGCTTTTTCCACCCTCACTAAAGAAAGCCACCTTGCTCACAGTTATACTACTTCCTGGTGTAGCTGCATCTAACATCTGATCCCTGCAAGAGTGTAAAGGTGAAGTTTCCTTGCCCCACTTACTCTACCCCTGAGGTCGAATGGGGTCATGGCAACCTAGAGCTCCCTATCGAAATGAGCAAGGCTGTTACTGGACCTGAACGACAGCTCCACTTCTGCTGCCCGCTCTTCTCACCTCCTTTCTCCCTTCCTATTGCACACCTGCATGCTGAATTCCACCTCAGAGTCTGCAGCACACGGCCTGCCTCACTTATTCAGTTCTCTGCTACATGTTAATCTCTCAGAGAGGCCTTTTGTGAATTCTGTATCAATAATAAGCATTCCTGTCACTCTTTATTTTCCTTGGTGTGTGTGTTAGTTGCTTAGTTGTGTGTGACTCTTAGCAACCCTGTGGGTAGCCTACCAGGCTCCTGTGTCCATGAAATTCTCCAAGCAGGAAAAGGAGTGGATTGCCATTTCCTTCTCAAGGGGATCTTCCCGACCCAGGGCTCAAACCCCATCTCCTGAGTCTCCTGCATTGCAGATGGGTTCTTTACCATTAGCGCCACCTGGGAATTCTTTTTTTTTTCTTTATATCATGTATCAATTTCTGAATATGTGTGTGTGTTTTCCTTTCTTTCTTGTAAGCTCCATGAAGAACTTTTTCATATTCACTACTCTGTCCCCATCCCTTAGAAAAGGTCCTGACACAGAGTAAGCTCTGAGTAAAAATGTACTAAGGGAAAGGCTCAATAGACTTGAAGATGGACATTAACTATAGAAAACAATAGACACCATTCTGTCTGTGCAATTTTAGAACTCAAAGGAGAAGAACAAGGATATCTGATATTACCCCACTGTTCAACAATGTGATAAGACAAAAATAATGATTAGAGAAATAAGAACTGGAAAGGAAGAGAGAAGATTATCTTTATATGTAAGTTATATGATTGTTTTTTTTAAAAAAATGTGTTCAGACAATTAATTAGTAAAATTAAGAAAATTTGGTTTATGCCAAATAAGATGAAAGTTTGGGCTTCCCTGGTGGCTCAGATGGTAAAGAGTCTGCTTGCAATGCAGGAGACCCAGATTTGATCCCTGGGTCAGGAAGATCCCCTGGAGAAGGGAATAACAACTCACTCCAGTATTCTTGTCTGCAAAATTGCATGGACAGAGGAGCCTAGAGGGCTACAGTCCATAGGGTCACATAGAGTCAGACACAGTTGAGTGACTAACATATGCACACACTCCTACGTGCTCTATAGCTCTATAACATTTCTATGTATCAGTAATGATTAATCTGAAAACATAATAAATGAAAGATAATTTATAAGTGTAATAAAACTATTAACTACTTAAGAATAAGTCTAACAAAAACTCATAAGAGTTTTTGAAAGTTTTCAAAAACATATTGATGAAGAAGCCCTGAAAAAATGAAGTGTAATGCTATGATCATTGATAAAAAGACTTTATAGATTAAGAAGCCTGTTGACTCCAAATTAATCTAAAAAGTAAATACAACTCCATTGTGTGAAAACCACAATGGAATTTTTCACAAAACCTGACAAGCTAATCCTAAAATTCATTTTTTGTAAAGGGCAAAAATTAGCCAAAAATTTTTGAAACAGAAAAAACTAATATAGTCCTGACTCAATATCACAGAGGAATATTTAAGGCAGTGTGACTCCAGGGACAGGAGAAACATACCAATGAAGCAAACACAAAAACCCAGAAACTGGACTATAAACTTAGTGTAAGACAGAGGTCACATCACAAATCAATATCAACATTGATAAGTCATGCTAAAAAAAATTATATGAAAAAGAAATGAGACCTACCTCACATCACACCAAAAAAAAAATCAGATGGATTACAGAATCAAATGTGAAAAACAAAACTTTTACAAGAAAATATAATTTTAATCATAACAAATCAATGTAGGGAAGAATTTATTAGGTAAGATATGAGATCCCAAACCACAAAGAAATGTGGACAAATGTGATGACATCATAATCTTAAAATTCAACATTAAGAGCAAGAACAATCATATGACAAAAAAAAACCAAACCCCCAAAGATGTAAAATGACAAGCTACAGACTACAATACATTCACTATGTGTTGAACTAACAAAGGATTAGTAAAACAGACAATTCAACAGACAAATGAACAAAAAATATGAACAGGCAATTTATAGAAGAAAACTGAATGGTCAAAAAGCATATGTTAAGATGGTCAACCTTACTAATAATCAGGGGAGTAAAAATAAAAATGAGATACCATTTCATATCTATTGGATTGTAAATAATAAAAAGTCTGACTTTAATAAACAGGGACTTTGATGTGCTACCATTGGGGATATAAATTGGTAGAACAACTTGGGAGGACAACTGAAATAGCAAAATTAAGATGCTTATACTTTTTACCACCCAGTGATTCCATTTCTAGGAAATAGTCTCTACTCAAGATAAACACTTACACAAGGAACAATATTCACAGCTGTGTAATTTGTAGTAGCAAAATATTGGAAATGACCTAAATGCACTTCAATATACACGAATGACTGTATATATTGTCAAATACACTCATATAGCGAAATACTGTGCAGCTGTGAAAATGAATGACCTAAAGCTACATGTTTGCATGTGGATAAAGCTTAAAAAAATATAATGCTGGAAAAAGTAAGTTGGAGAATATATAGAGTACGATGTGTTTTGTGTGTTTTAGTCAATAAGTCGTGAGATTCTTTTGTGACCACATGGACTGTAGCCAGCCACACTCCTCTGTCCATGGGATTTCCCAGGCAAGAATACTGGAGTGTGTTGCCTTTCCCTTCTCCAGGGGGTCTTCTCAACTCAGGGATTGAACCCGGGTCTCCTGCATTGGCAGGAGGATTCTTTACCACCGAGCCACCAGGGAAGCCCTATAGAGTATGATAATATTTATTTAAAGTTTAAGAACAAAAATACAATGCTATCTGCTGTTCATGGATATATTATACACTTACAGATACAATCCATATAAAACCATTCATGGGAATGCTATGCAGCAACTTCCCTTTAGGGAAGAAGTGGCGCAAATATGACTGGAAAGGGCTACACAGGAGGCTTTAATGATATGTTGTTTTTTCTTTAGAAAATTTTGATCTAAGTATGACAAATTGCTGGGATTTGTTAAAACTCTGTGCTAGACAGAGAAATGTTTATTATATTATTATTTACATTGCACGTATGTTTGAAGCATTTTATCTAAAACATTTAAAATTTAAGATATTTTATTTCAAAATCAAGAAAAGGAAAATTATCAAAATGTCCAGTTTCTTCAAAATCACCTAAATACCCATGAATAGGGAACTAGTTAATATTAGTACTTCAGTTAGTACAAACGTTAGTACATAATGAATTACCATGCAAACACTTAAAATGATGCTTTATACAATATGGGACAATATCTAACTATTTTGTTGAATGAAAAAGGTTGCAAAATATTATATACAGTATAATTTTATATGTACACGATGTCCATATTTATATCAGAATTGTCAAATAAAACTTTCTAAATGACTTTTCTCTGGTTATATTTAGACAGTAGATATTCTTCGCTATTTTCTCCATCCCTTAATGGTCATGGGTACTTTTATAAACGTAATAGAACTATTGATACAGTTCTTTAGAAGTCACCTACCATAGAAATATAAATTAAAACGGAAAAGAACCTAGTTGGGAAAAGATTTGGGAGCCAGCAGACCTAGCTTCTAGGCCCACCTTTGCCCTTACTTGCTGTGTAAGCCCAGAGAGCTTCCTCTTCCTTCCTGGCGTCAGGGGCTCTACCAATAAACTAAGGAGGCTAAAATGAAAGAGAAACGACAGTTTTCCGTTGTTTAAACTACCCCCCCCCTTTTTTATTTAAATTTACATTGAGTGCTGGCCAGGCCACAATTAAATTTTACTCTTAATCATCATAGACATTGTGTGAATCAGTATCACATTTTCTAAAAAAACAATTTGGCAGTATGCAACAAGAGCACACTTACAATAGGTAATTATCCCAAGGAAAGAATCAAACATGCACACAAAAATGTACAGGCAAGGATGTTTTTGTTACAACATTGTTCAGAGCATTAGAGAATTGAAAACAACCTAGATGTCCCACAACAGGGGATGGCTCAATAGATGAAAGTACATACAAGAAAATATTATGTTGCCAACAAAAAGCATATCTTTGAGGAATACCTAGTAAGATGAAATATGCTGACAAATAAAAGATACACTTCAAATTTTGTCATATATATATTTTAAACAGCCAGGAAACAGCACACCAAAATTTAACAATGATCCTCTCTAAGAAGTTAAATAACCAGTGATTTTTACTTTTTAATTGATTTCTGTATTTTCTAAATCATATAGTAGATAGTAATTTTCTGATCTGAAAAATCTCCTTTTTAATAAAGAAAATAGCCCTCATCTCTACCCCCTTTATTGTCTCAGCACAACATCTCACTCTCCAGTCCAATTGGTATTAGACTACAAAGCACACAGACCTCCTGGGTTATAATCCACTGCAGGGAATTACAAGCCACCATGATAAACTGCCCCCTTTGTCCAGACTCCGTTTTCAAAAATGAAAACGCCTGTGCAGGTCAACAAACGAGAAAAGTTAGTGAAAGATCAACATTTTATTCTCCAATCTTGCCCAAGTATATAAATATTCCTTATTATCCTTTGCTCCTGGGTTAATAGCCATTCCATCGCCCTGAACTTGTTTGTGACATGAACAGATAGCATTTGTTGCCCCAGGGGAAGGGTTAAACTATGAGAAAAGGATTAAATGAGGAAGAAAAACTACCTGTATGTCATAAAACACACATGCTATTTCTAATTTATTCCTGTTCAGTTGGAGCAACATACCTAATGTGTTACTAATATTTCTGGCAGTATAGTATCATTGTTCCCTTTAGTAATGTGGAAGTGTCTGTAACTCTGATTTGGACTTGGTGAGTGACTGTTTCATTCAATGAGGGAAAAAAAGATAAACTGTACTTGATTTATATTTATTAATTTCTATGAATTTGCTATATGACATTTATGAAAGCTTAGGCACGTAATTTTTCTCTAATTTACAGCTGGGGAACTGTTTAAATATAATTTTAAATGATGCATAAAATTCTTCCTGACATATTTGTTTTCTGAATTTCTAACTTGCATATTTGGCATTTCTATATGATGAACAAATGCTGTCTCAAATTGTGAAGAAAGAAAAATGTTAGCTGTTTAGAATTCCTTTATTAGATCTGAGCTCTTGTATTTTGAGTTTTCTGAAGGTTGATAAGATGAGTTGCAATTGCGATCTGTTTCGTGCTTAACTCAATTTGATAGGTGAGGCTTTGCAGGTGTAGCAATCATCAATTTGGTGCAAAACCTCAGAACAAAATCTAAAAATAGATGTCACTTTGATAGTCTTTTGAGGGGCTAGAAGAAGTTAAGTAATAGACGAAGTACATTCCTTAAAGAAAATTGTTATTTCTCTGATGATTTCCTAAGCATAAAATAGCTTTTCCAACAAAATAGGAATTTTTCTTCATATTTAATTTCTTTAAAATTATTCTTGTTTTCCTGTTATGTATTTTGATCATATTAATTTTTCTAAGTTTTCTAAAAACCTACATAGGTATTGTTCATATAGGGTTCACATTTCTGAAATTTCAATTTTTGAATTTTCAAATAAAAGGAAACTTTACATAGTATTTTTTTCCCGTCAGAATAAGAGTCAAATATTTATTTAGCCTTATTTTTTAATCAGAACGTACCTAAAAAAAAAATCACTGACTCCTTTTTGAGCAATTAGTGAATACAAAAATGGAAGGGCTCAAAGTACTGCCATTCTACTGACTTCTGTCATTAAAACAGATGTTCTCTATAACCTTGACCAAACCACTCCATCCTCTAATCAGAAAGGAGCAGACTTGTTTGTGGATTTATGATAGATGTCTGTGTCAGAACTGGGAAGACTGTCTAGGACTGTGGGCTCTTCACAGACTTGTTTTCATGCTGAAATCTGTCTTGTAATTCTTAACTTTAATTTGTTTTATATATTTTCACCCAAACATGGTTCGCTTTATATATATATATATACATATATATAAAAGATCTTCTTGTTCATCAGATAGTTCAGATGTATTCATTGCAATTACGAGTTGCTATGGCTTTAAATATATGAATGACTTGCTGATGTCAGCAGCTAAAAACTAATGCTGCTGATATCAGCCGACAGGACACTAATTACTAGTTATGTGGCTGTTGCCTGCTCGAGGAGCTATTCAGTGAGTTATGATTTAGAAAATCTGGAGAGCACAGGGCTGATTTGTGAAAAGATATCTAATAGGAAAATACCACCGAAGTTCTCGGATGGATCCTCACGACAGAGATCCGTCTAATTAGGAAGTGTCTATTTTAATACGAAACCACAGAAAAAGCCCAGCTGGAAAAGAAGAATTTATAGGAAGACACAGAACTGTCACTGGTTCGGCTGACAGCATGTGCAACCTAAGCATGTTTCTCAGCGTTTAATCAATAGTGGCCCTAGGACAATTACCCCTCACAGACCATCCATCTCGACATCCCGAGAGGGAGGGTCTTTACAGGTGATCAGGATGGACAGCTCCTGTTCAACCCTGCTTGTCTTACTTGCGGAACTGAGGACTGTCCAGAAGCAAGACTCTCACAGATGATCCCTAGTAGCAGAACTGGCAATGTTCTGTCCTTGGGTGGCTGAGCGGGTCACTCTTAGCCCTGAGATCCAGGTGTCCGGGCGAGGCATGACAGCAGAGAGAGTGGGGACACTTCTAGCTCCATGGAAGGGTTAGGTTGGTCAATTCTGCTATGAGACCCTAATGTTTTCGAGGACAAGAGCTTGTTGCTAAATTTATATTCCATGTGTGCTCAGTAAAGACTGATGGACTGACTCTAGAGAGATCTTTGAGCAAAAAGAAAAAAAGAAAAAACTGTAGTTTTCCTCTGAGGCTAAAACAAACAAGAAGAACAAAATCTGGTCACTTATTTGCCAAATACGAGAGGACACCAAATCTCTCTTTATGGAGTTATTCAGGCTTTGTCCACACGAAGCCTAGGGACATGCTTGCAGGAATGAAGCCAGGCACAGAGATGTGAAGAGATGGAGTCTTTACACCGCAGCCAGTTTTGTCTTCTCACACCTCCGTGGCTGTGTCATCAGCTGTCTGCAAAGAGTATTACAAAGCAGTCCGCCAAGCAGGCTGTTCGTGAGTCATGCCCGCTCCCTGCCTTAACGTTGGCACAGCCTCAGTCTCCACGGAGGGAGACACAGCAGAGGAGGAGAAGGTGTTTTGAAAACACTTGCTTATGTTGCTACATGTTTTATCGCTGCTGAGCTATCCACGGAATAGGTAATAGGATGACAAATCATCAGAGGTTATTCCAGAAAGATCAACAGTTTGATTCCATGTTTTCTTGAGTCTTTAATCTGGAATATGAAACACTGACCTGGACCCACAGGGAAGGGTGGAACCAGGATGGCCACGGGGCCAAAGAGAACAGTGAGTGTTCCGCATCCAGCTTATCTGCTGAGCAGCTACGTGACCATAAGCAAGTTATACATCCTCCTGCGCTTCAGATTGTCCTCTGTAAGATAACTCCTTATAGCCTATGGCTGCGGAGAGGATGAAATAAGATCGTGCCTATAACAATCTTAACATGATGCAGGAAACTGTAGGCGTTCTGTCATCATTCCTTGCCTTCACCCTTTGTCTTACTTGAGGTTCCCGCCATAGTAGGGGCTTCCTTGGTGGCTCAGACTGTAAAGAATCCACCTGCAATGCGGGAGACCTGGGTTTGATCCCTGGGTCAGGAAGATCCCCCTGGCAAAAGGAATGGAAATCCTCTCCAGTATTCTTCCCTGGAGATTTCCATGGACAGAGAAGCCTGGTGGGCTACAGTCCATGGGGTCGCAAGAGTCAGACATGACTGAGTGACTAACATATACCCACCCACACACACACACACACCCCTCAGCAGACCCTGAGAGAACGTTTCCAGGGCATGGATGCTCCCAGAGGAGTGGAGAAGTGAGATAGGGATTGGGAAGCAGTCAGTAGGATACGTTATTTAAGATGCACACCTGTGTGGATGACTGGAACTTAAACCCACAGGTAAACAGTGCAACACAGAACTTCAGCATTATATCACCTGAGGGAGGAGAGAGCTGGGGTATTTATACACCTAGTCCTAAGACTCATTGGTTGAAGACTACTGGGAGAGGAGTAGATTATGTGCCAGGCAATTTCATTTTGCTCTGTGCCTTCTATTGTTCTGGGGGAAAGTTCTGAGCACAGACATGCAATTCTGGCAGCTGGAAGTCAGCTGAAACGATCTGACATTTCTTGAGGATGCAGGCGGGGCAGTGACAGACCCAATAAGGGAATACCTAAACATCTAAATCACAGTAGTTTCCATCATGAAGCCACCAATCAAATAAGGAAGATAGGCAGGTTGAAACTTCAAAGGAAAAGGTTTGTGATGCCATGATGTCTGAAGACTCCAGGCGAGATCAGCACCTGGATCTCCCCAGGGCAGCGATCTGCACATCCGGGCTCTGGCTCCTAGCCCGGCACCTGATCTGTCAGCATCCACAGAGTGGATTCAGAGGAGCTGCCAGACCCACATTAAGAAAGACACGCAGTGTGTGCTCAGTCCTCAGTCATGTCCAACTCTGCGACCCCATGGACTGTAACCCTCCAGGCTCCTCTGTCCATGGGATTCTCCAGGCAAGAACACTGGAGCGGGTTGCCATGTCCTCCTCCAGGGAATCTTCGTGACTCAGGGATTGAACCCGTGCTTCCTGCATTTCCTGCATTGCAGGTGGATTTTTTTACCCACTAAGCCACCTGGGAGGCTGCAGAGTCTGAGCAAAAAACCCAAATTCCCTGTGTTTATTTGCATTTTCTCTCTGTAGGCTGAGCTCCAGGGAAGCTTACATTATAATCTTAAAGTGGATTTTAAAGTGGAGATTCAGCGATACAGATGCTGTTAGAAATGGCTCCTTAACAGACATAGTTTGAGGACCTCTTACCCACTGAAGGGATGACCTTGCCAGTATGGTTAGAGGGGAACAGTTTGTCTTCAAGTCCCCAACTGGCTTTGCCAAGGATGGATGTTAGCTCTCCTATTTGTGACTTCTAAAAATATACCATGGTTGAGTGGAGACCCCCAGAGTCAGGACCTGATTCTAATCATCCTACCATCGTATTAGCTGTGCAAACTTGGCAGCTATTTAATCTCTCTGTACCTCAGTTTTCTCATCCAAACAGTACCTGTTTTATACAGTTGTAAGGATTAAATGTAATACATCTAATATAATGCACAGAAAGAATCCAGGCTAGTTTTGGGTATGAAAGGAAGTGTTAGCCATCATGATAGCTGTTGTTCAGACTGCCATCCCCACCTATAAACTGACACGGTCTTCCTTTAGGTACGGTAGTAGCTTTCAACAAGTTTGGCTCTGCTCTTGAAACCAGTTTATCTCACGAAGGTGTCCTTGCTGATTGTCCTAAAAGGTCTGTCATTTGAGTGAGGGGGAGAGGGATGGCCTTATTTTCCTCCCATTGTCCTCACTATCCGTAAAAATACAGGGACAACTCAGCTGCAGAACAACTTGGGCAGAGCTCAGGAGACTTTCAGAAAGTGCTCAGAGGTTCAGAGGCCAGAGGACTGACTGAGGAATGGAGCTGGAGTGATCGCATGGGACTGGTAACTGAACAAGCAGTGAGTCTAGAGTTTTAGGGTAGGATGGCGTTTTCAAATGTTGCACAATCGAGAACATCTTTAAGTATTTGGCCCTGGAATGCACTCTGGGGTTCTGCCAAGAGTATCTCTCTTACAACTTGGGGGCAAAGCTACAAATCAAAGCTGCTGTCAGATTTATCACTGATAAGTGAAGTTATGTTCTTTGATGGAACCAAAGATTCCAAACCATCCAGGAGGACAACAGGACTCCTCAAACAGGCAATGAAAGGCCTCAATAAAGAATGCACGCAGGTAAAGTAGGCCAGACAGAGACAAATAGCATGTGAGATTGCTTATTTGTGGAATCTAAAAAATGATGCAGATGAACTTATTTACAAAACAGAAATAGATTCACAGACATAGAAAACAAACTTGTGGTTACCAAAGAGGATAGCAAGGGTGGTGGGGAGAGATAAATTAAGAGTTTGGGATTAACATATACATACTTCTTTACATAAAACAGGTAAACAACAAGAATCTACTGTATATCACAGGGAACTCTACCCAATATTCTGTAACAACCTATATGAAAAAAGTATCTAAAAAAAGAAGGAATATATGTGTATGTATAACTGAATCACTTTGTCGTACACCTGAAACTAACACAACATTGTAAGTTAATTGTACTTAAATTTTATAAAAGAATGCCCACACTGAAATACTGTTAGAAAACCTATCATCTCCAAGTGTGTTTGGGAAAGATGCTGGATGCTGGACTTACAGACCCTGCACAGTCCAGGAGAATAAAAGGATTCCTCGCAAAGTGAATTGAAAGCATCACTTCAGAATGTGGACACTGAAAGAACCGTAAAGAAGTAGAGAAACAGTAAGTGTGTAGGGAGGATGTTGGACTCTTGACAGAGAAGTTAGGGTCCTATTTCAAATGAACCACTAACTGGCCGTGAGACTTTGGGGAGGTCATTCAGCTTCTCTGGACTAATGAAGTTTTTGGTTAGTTGTTCTGTAAGAGACATTCCAAATCTAACACTATTCTGTGATTCAGATATTGAAATGGAAGAGAGGATGCTCAGTTTCCGCTGGAAAACAAAAATTACAAGGTTCCTTCAGACTTTCCCCCCATCAACCCACAGTCCCTGGAAAGAAACCCAAATGTAAGAAAATGAAACCAATTAACATTCCTTACTACTGCTCTGTCATCAATCATCGTTAACTCAGAGAAGGCAGATGGGTGAGTAGCTATAAGACATACTTGTGTCCATGGGTTTGTTCATATCCCACACATTGAATCCCATCAAACCAGAACTCCATCCATTCTTTAGGAGCCCAGTGTGCTGTGGACCTTGCAGGCTCACACAGAGAGAAAAGGCGCTGAGAGAGCCAGCAGATGAGGTCCATGCACTGCCTGATGGAGCTGAGCCATGTGGAGTCCTTGGTGATTTGAGCAGTTTTGGTGGAGTGGTGCTGAAGTCTTGACTGGTGTGGGTTTCAGGGAGAATGGGAGAAGAGAGGTTGCAAATGGTGGGAACAGACAGTTCTTAAGTTCTGCTGTCGAGAGAAAGAGATAAATGGGATTCAGTGGAGTCAAGAGGGACTTTTTTCTAATGAGAAAATAACAACATGCATGATGATAGTGAGATTTATTCAATAGAGAAGAAACACTTGATGATACTGGAGGAGAAAGGGGATACTTGCTGTGGCAACATCCTTGAGTAGGTCAGAGAGGATGGGACCCAAAGGTAGAATAAATGGGCACAGGGAGGTAGTGGATGGTTGTGGCTATTGGGAGTATCACTTCTGTTTTCTCAGTGAAATAGGAAGCAACACCATCAGCTAAGAACAAAGATGGTAGGAGAGATGCTGAAGGTTTGAAGAGACAGCAGGCATGATCTGGCTGCCTGGGAACATGACAAAGTGATGGAATCAGGGTGAATTCCAGGCAATATCCAGAACCACCTGAGGATAGTGACCGTAAATCTAAAGTGAAATCACTCAGCAAGTTTGGGTGTTTGGCCATGCTGGGAGGGTATGATGTGTGATGGTCCAGGAGGCAGAGTTGAAATTTAACTAGAGTCTTGGTTTGGTGAAGCCTGTACAAGGGAGAGAGGGGCAAGAGAATCGAGTCTGTATGCAAAGGGATAATTAGCTGTGGAATCTAAATTGGGCAGCAAGAAGAGAGTGTCAGGGTGTGAAACAGGGAGAAGGTGATAGGAGCATTGGATTAAAGTCGTGGTACAGAAGAATTGGCCATGTTGAGGTACAAGTTTGAAAGATAATAGACAGTGGTAAGAGAGTAGGATGTCTGAAATTACAATTTTAGAAGTGTTGAATTTATTAAGAATGAAAAGCTCAAAGATATGGTCATCAAGTAAGCCGCAGAGAGGATGAGGCCATTGGAAAAAGGAGATGAAAGAATGAAAGGCCAGGGCATTGGAAAGAATATCTGGCTATTGAAATTACATGAATAATAATCACACTGATTTTGAAAACAGAGATAATGTATTGGTTGCTAAAAATTTCAAGGAGTGAAGGGTAGTGGCTGACGGATCAGTTGTTCAGTCGCTCAGTCATGAGCAGGACCGCGTGGACGGCAGCAGTAGGGATCAGTAGGCAGCTGAAATTGGGGATGCAATCATCTGATGCGCGAGATTCAAAGTATTTTCAGGAAGGAGGGAAGGAGGGCAGTCTCAGCACAGTAAAACATGGAAAATACCTGCTCCACCCTGGCTCTACTGTGTGAAGAGGAAATACGTAGCAGACCATCTGAGAGAGGGAGCCAGATGTCAGCCAGGGGAAGGTCAAGAAACACTCTTCTTTGAGGAGGCTGAGAATATAGAGGAGGTGTCAGCAAACTACAGCCGTGGGTCCCCTGCTTTAGTAACAGTCCTGCAGAGAGGGGTGGCAGGCAGCAAGGGAGCGAGGGGGAATCTCCCTTGACTCCCGCTGCTGCTCACGTGCAGGCTGAGGCTAACTCTGGCTATCCACTCTTCCTCTTCATCTGAACTGACAAGTCTCCAGGCCAGCAGAGGGGCCTGACGACCCCGGTTGGAACACATCAATACCCGATGTAGCCTTAGCCTCGCATTTATTCTCTTCTTTGATTGGGCCTTGCTTATCAGCTATTTCAACACAAAAGGCATTCATTGCAATTTAATATCGATGTGTCCCTAAACCAGAGGACTTTCAGCCTGGCCTTCAGAAAGATTAGCTTGATTCTGCTTTATGACAAATGGGACAAAGCACCATTGGTGTGCAATAACATTAAAGAATTAGCTGAGATATTTGAAGCAGATGACTTAGAGTATACTTGGCTTGATTTTTCATATTCCTGCCACACACACCAAAACTAGTGATCCAGCTTGGACACTGCACAAGTGGTGAGACCAAAGAAGAAACTGTGACACATAGATTTGCTTTCTTTCTTGTTTGTTTTTTTTTTTTTTTAGTTTTATTTATTTATTTTTGGCTATGCTGGGTCTTCGTTGCTGCGTGCGGGCTTTTCTGAAGCTGCAGTGCGAGGGCTTCTCGTGTTGGGGAGCACAGGCTCCAGGGCGCTCGGCCTTCAGTAGTTGCAGCACACAGGCTCAGCGGTTGCAGCCCTCAAGCTCTAGGGCACAGGCTCAGTAGCTGTGGCGCATGGACTTAGTTGCTCCTTGGCATTTGAGGTCTTCTCAGACCAGGGATTAAACCTGTGTCTCCTGCATTGGCAGGCAGATTCTTTACCACTGAGCCACGGGGGAAACCCCACTTTCTTGTTTTATTGACAAAGAAATAAAAGGTCTAAAGGTTGCAAATTGCAAATTGAAGTCACATGCCCACAAACTTTTCCCAGCCTGAGTCACGTCTTGCTCAAAGGACCTAAACCTGGGAATTTCCATGTTGACCAGGAAGTGCTTTGCCCTGACGGCAGGGGCTAGCTCATCGGTCTGCTTCTCTGTGAATTCCTTCCAACGCAGTCAACACTTTCCAGCTGCCCCATCACACCCAGAACAGCACAGAACAGAGGGGATCTGTTGGTATGCATTTCCTAACATCACCCGTTTGTTTAGACAGTTTCATTTAACCTGTCTAGAAGGTTTAGTGAAAGTCACTCAGTCATGTCCGACTCTTGGTGACCACATGGACTATATAGTCCATAGGAATTCTCCAGGTCAGAATACTGGAGTGGGTAGCCTTTCCTTTCTCCAGGGGATCTTCCCAATCCAGGGACTGAACCCAGGTCTCCTGCATTGCAGGCAGATGCAGATTCTTTACCAGCTGAGCCACAAGAGAAGCCCAAGAATATTGGAGTGGGTAGCCTATCCCTTCTCCAGTGGATTTTCCCAACCTAGGAATCAAGCTGGGGTTTCCTGCATTGCAGGCAGATTCTTTACCAACTGAGGTATCAGGGATGTAGATAATAATTAGGTTTTTTTCCATTTGTTTATATGTCCATTCATTCATGAAACATTTATTAAGCAACTACTTTTTATTTCTCAGAATATTGCTCAGCACAGAGGAAATCAAGCCAAGTTAAGTCATGGTCCCGGTCCTCTTTTTCAAAATGGGGTTAGGACAAGGCGAGGATGGTGTCTGGAAGTCAAGAGGCTTCTTGATGATTTCCGGCAAAATTTTGGAAAAGATTACTGAGCAGATGTTTTGTAAGCACTTAGACCAAAGGGCAGTGATGACTGAGAGTCAGTTTGCATCCACTAGGCATGTGGCACACCTAACATGATTTTCTCTTTTGGGAAGGTTATGAGACTAATGGATCCAGGAAATAATATAAACCAGGTGGCTTAAGCAGCATCTCAAAGTCTTTGACTTGCTCCTTGTAGACTTATAGGAAGGTGAATATTAAAACAGTGGATGGATTTAATTCATTCTTTTATTTATTCACTCATTCAGCAAATGTTTACGGTGCCAAATAAACAATGCTTAAGGTACTTGTTAGGTGAGAAGATATACAGATGGTTCTTGCTTTTACGGAACTTAATCATCTATGGCAGAAACAGACAATTACCAGGTAGAATACACATACTGAAACAAGTAATCCATAGGGGGAGTCACCAAGAATATTGATTAGTGGATTAGTATAAGATTCCAAAGGAATCTTCTAGTGGTTTGGGCAGCAGATTTTGCTCTGGACTTTGCCAAAGTTTTCTCAGTAAATTGGATGATAATGCAATATACTATACATAATCTATAGCATAGATAGTATATATGTAAATATTGGGGAGGAGAATTAATGTAGGCTTGTATGTTAAAGAACACACAAAATCATTCTCAAATAGATTAAAAGTGCTATAGAATTCAAAATTACATGAAAGTCTGGTAGAAAATAGACTAAAATGCATGTAGATCTGTAGAGAAATGGTAATATTCTCAGCTCTAAAGAAACATAAACAATATCAGCAGAACAGACTGACAAATGACAGGTTTGAATAAGCAGACTTTTAAGACATCTATACAATGTAGAATAACATCACTAATATTAAAAGGAAAAAAATCAGGCTGTCAAAAAGATTTGCATCAAGTATGACAGAATAATATCTATAATACTAAAAAAAAACTGGATTTAAATTTATAAGAAAAAAAGATGATGAATAAAGACAATAATTCACCAAAGAAGAAATACATAACATATTCAAAAGACACATTCACAGGATGAAAGTTCATACTTTGCAGAGCAATGGGGTCTCAGAGAGTTTCTTGGTATCTCTATCCAACTGAAGATCTGTCTTTATAAAAATTCTTTCTTTATTTTTATCTTTTAGCTGCACTGCTTGGCACGTGGGATCAAACCCACCTACCCTGGACTAGAAGCTTGAAGTCTTAACCACTGGACCACCAGGGAAGTCTCTGAGGGTCTGTCTTAGTGATGGATGCAGGGCTCTCAACAGAGAATCCCCACCAACAGAAGAAGTGATCGGGTGATGTGAGGTGACGTCACTCCCTGGCATCCTTGTGCTCCTATAGTTTCCTTTGTGTATTTCTCTAGGCGTGCTTCTTACTTTCTGTTCTAAATATTTCATGCTCACATGCTAGATCTCCTCCTCTTGAGTGAAGGAAACATAGCAAGTATCTTTGTATTCCCAGCACCATGATATCATAGGGGCCAATACTTGGTAATTACAAATTAAGTTAGCATCCACATTCCTGATAGAGACAGTGTGTCATGGAAAGACTTGGGGTAACTGAACATAGCAAATTACAGAGTGGGTAACAATATGAACAGGCCCCCACACCTCCATACTGTGAGTCTAGGAGTGACCCTTGGATCTCCTATTTTCAGGAAAACACTGCCCCTCCCCGGATGTATCCTCATTGTTAGAAAGAGTTAAGAGATGGCACAAGAACTTTGCCCGCTCCTGGCAAGACCCTCACCCTTCTTTCTAACCCCTTCTGAACACTGGTAGACTCAGTATTTGCCTTGGGACGATCTGGAACAACCCCATCACGGCCTTTATTCCTGTCTGCTTCAGTCATCATAGGATGCTCAGAACACACTCCATCCCCAGGAGACTTATTCACATGCGCAGTAAAGCTGCTGCTTTGTCTCCAACGCCTGCCTCCATAAACAGGCTCTTTGAATCTATGGCCTCTGATTAGGTTCGATCAATGGACGCCGGGACAGGATACCAGGGGCAGGAGAAGAGTGAGCTTAGGTGTGTGTTCCCCTGATGTCCTCATCATTGAGTTACCATGGATTGCCGCATCCTTCTTCCTAAGGTCCTAGATTCTACAAGGCAGCCCTCTCTATCAGGCTACTGTCCCTGAGTTTCTGTAACCACTCTCTTCTTGTCCTGTTAGGTGGGCATTGCTCCTGTTTGTTGCAAGCCCCTGGGCACTCCATCAGCCTTTGTTGGCTTCCTCAACTCCTGCTCATATTTGCAAATAATCCCTTTATTAAACTCTTTTCAGTTGCCCAGTTTGAGTGTGCCATCTGTTTCCTGCTGGGATTTTGACGAATACACTGCTGAATAATTAGTAGTTGGATGTACGAATGGCTTCAACTCTCTGTAAGAAAACTCAGCTCACCGGGAAGCACTCTTTGCAGCAAAGGTGAGTGTCTGGGCAGATGGTGGGAATTGTCTGCATTTCGGCAGCCAGACCTTGGAGGCACAGAAGGGAGGAGTGGCTATTAGTCAACAAGGCAGAGGCCAGAGGAAGAGGGGGCCATCAGTGGAGGGGGAGAAGGCACATGACCCAGGTCCCGAGACGCGGAGCCAGACTGGAAGCTGCCATCAGCCACAGCAAAGGAGATGCTTTTGGTGGGACTCTCCAGGAGCTCCAGGGAAGGGGCAGGTATATCAGGCTGTGGTTTCACAATCCCAGACATGGAGACTGGGCCAGAAAAGTAATGACTGCCCCCTCACTTCTTTCTACTCCCCCACCCACGGCTTCCTTGTGGGTTCAATGAGCACGGGTGGCAGTTATCAAAGACGTGGAAATGAGAAAAACCTGGGTCATATCACCACTGCAGGGTCAGTAGCTATACTACTGGTGAACCTAGTACACTCACGAACTTCAGTAACATTATAAGTCAATGCAACTCTTTCAGAGAGCTCCATGGCAAGACGTATTGCATTTTAAATAAAATGTTGTATCTTGTGACTCTGTAATTCCATCCCTAAATGTGCACCCTTCAGAAAATTCACAAATTGGCAACACAGCCTTCTCCCTAGTGCCGAACAATGTGTAATATACAATATCCAATAAAAAGAATAAAATGTAAAAGTATATGAGACAAGAATATATAATGGAGAAAGCAGTCTCTTCAGCAAGTGGTGTTGGGAAAGTTGGAGTGCCGCATATAAATCAATGAAATTAGAACACACCCTCACACCATACACAAAAATAAACTCAAAATGGCTTAAAGACAAATATAAGACATGACACTATACAGGACTTTCCTAGTGGTCCAGTGATTAAGGCGCTGTGCTACTAAGGTTGGGGAACCAAGATCCTACATGCTGCGGGCCTGGCCAAAAGGAAAAAGACATGACACCATAAAACTCCTAGAAGAGAACAAAGCAAAACATTCTCTAACATAAATCATACCAATGTTTTCTCAGGTCAGTCTCCCAAGGCAATAGAAGTAAAAGCAAAAATAAACAAATGGGATCTAATCAAACTTACAAGCTTTTATACAACAAAGGAAACCATAAACGAAACAAAAAGACAACTTACAGGCTGGAAGAAAATATTTGCAAATGATGTAACTGGCAAGGGCTTCATTTTGAAAATATACAAACAGCTCATACAACTCAACAACAAAAAGCAAACAACCCAATAGAAAAATGGTCAGAAGAACTAACAGACGTTTATCCAAAGAAGACATACTGATGGCCAACAGGCACATGAAAAGAGGCTCAACATCACTAATTATTAGAGAAACGCAAATCAAAACTATAATACGACACCACCTCACACCAGTCAGAATAGCTATCATTAAAAAGTCTACAAATAGCAAATGTTAGAGAGGATGTGGAGAAAAGGGATCCCTCCTACATTGTTGGTGGGAATGTAAGTTGGTACAGCCACTATGGGAAACAGTATAGAGGTTCCTCAAAAAACTAACAATAGAGTTGCCATATGATCCAGCAATCTCACTCCTGGGCATATATCTGGACATAACCATAATTTTGAAAGACACATGCACCCCTGTGTTTATAGCAGCAATATTCACAATAGCAAAGATATGGAAACAGCCTAAATGTCTATCGACAGATGAATGGAGAAAGAAGGTGTGGTGCATATATATAAGGGAATACTACTCAACCATAAAAAGAATGAAATAGTGCCATTGGCAGCAACTTGGATGGACCTAGAGATTATCATACTAAATGAAGTAAGTCAGAGAAAGACAAATACCATATGATATCACTTATAATGAAAGAAAGTGAAGTCACTCAGTCATGTCCAACTCTTTGTGACCCCATGGACTGCAGACTGCCAGACCCCTCTGTCCATGGAATTTTCCAGGCAAAGATACTGGAGTAGGTTGCCATTTCCTTCTCCAGGGGATCTTCCCGACCCAGGGATCGAACCTGGGTCTCCCACACTGCAGGCAGACTCCTTACCATCTGAGCCACCAGGGAAGCCTACATCACTTATATATGGAAACTAAAACATGACACAAATGAATTTATCTACAAAACAGACTCATAGACATAGAGAACAGACTTGTGGTTGCCTGGAGGAGGTGGATGTGGGAGGGACAGATATATCGAGAGTTTGGGATTAGCAGGTGCAAACTATTAGACACAGGATGCATAAATGATAAGGCCCTACTGTATAGCACAGGGAACTCTATTCAGTATCCTGTGATAAACCATAATGGAAAAGAATGTGAAAAATATATATATATAAAACTGAATCACTTTGCTATATGGCAGAAATAAACATAACATTGTAAATCAGTTATTCTTCAATTTAAAAAAGGTTAGTAAAAAATAAAAGTAAAAAAATGTACATGCATATGGATAGAGATATAAAAACTGGTATGTATACAGGCAAAATTTTAAGAAAATAGGCAGCAATGAAAACAGTATCAATAGAATGAAATCTTAAATTAAATTTTCTAAAATTCTTCAATGTTGCTATAACATTTTTACAGAAAAGAAAAGAAAGGTGCTCAGTTGCCCAGCTGTGTCTGACTCTGAGACCCCATGGACTGCAGCCCTCCAGGCTCCTCTGTCATGGAATTCTCCAAGCAAGCCAAAACTTGGAAACAAACCACTTGTCCATCAGCAGATGAATGGATACATAAAAGGTGCGATACTGGACTTCCCTGGTGGTCCAGCGGTTGAGAATCTGTCTGTTAATGCAGGGGACACGGGTTCAATCCCAGCTCCAAGAAGATTCCACATGCCGCAGGATAATTAAGCCCACGCATCACAACTAGGTTTTAGAGGCCATGCTCTAAAACCTGTGCTCTGAAATACGAGAAGCCACCACAATGAGACGCCCATGTACTGCAACTAGAGAAAGCCCGTGCACAGCAACAAAGACCCAGTGCAGCCAAGAGATTAATTAATTTTTTAAAAGTGCTATATACATATGATGGAGTACAATACAGCGGTAAAAAGAACAAAATACTGATACATCCAATACCATCGATGAATCTCAAAATAATTATACTGAATGAAAGAAGTCAGACCAAAAAATACAAGCATTTCATTCCATCTGTGCAAAATTCTATACGAGGCAAACTGACCTGTGGTGACAGAAAGCAAATCAGTGGTTTCCAAGGGATGGGATACACACCAAGGGGCATGAACAAACTTTCAGGAATGATGAATATGTTCATTATTTTGATTGTGAACATTTTATAGATTTCTACATATGCAAAGGCTAATCAAATTATACAATTAAAAACGTGTAATGCACTGTACACCAACTGTACCTCAAAAGAACTGTTTTAAAAAGGAAGGAAATAGAGCATGGAAAGCCAGGTATTTGATAGCGTCATGGTACCCCTCACCTAGAATCCTCACCCACTTCTGCTCGAGATGCACGTGTGCTTTAGTGTAGACAACAGGAAGGTGGACTCACACGTAGATGACTGAAAATCAGCTAGACGGGGGACTTCCCTGGTGGTCCAGTGGTTAAGACTCCACTTTGCAAAGCAGGGAGCGCAGATTCGACCCCTCATGGGGGAACGAAGATCCCACATGTCCCAAGGTGCAGCCAGAAGTTTAAAAAATAAATAAGTTTTAAAAAGAAAATCAGCTAGACTCATTCAGGAGTGATTCCTGCACAAATGTCAACTAAATATTTATTGAATGAATGGATGGATGGATAAACGAAGGTATTCCTTCACAGAAGCCTATAGGTTTCAAATTTGTGCCTTCAGAAAACAATTTGTCACACAAAACTTCACACAAATGAAACTTCACACAGATTCTTAAAACTGCAAATTTTAAATTCTCACAGGCCAAGGTCCTATTGCAGTCTATTCTGGGGCCCATAATTTAAGAGCTTGATGTCTTACAAGAGATAAGAAACGGATGGAAAGTAATGTTTAGCTGGGAGAAGTTTTAAGAGACCTGAAAATTAAACACATTTTGTAAAAGTAAAACCCTTCCATTTTAGTTGATGGCTGGAAGATGGGTTTTATTTTATTATTGTTATTTTTTGGTCATACCATATAGCTTGTGGGATCTTAGTTCCCTGACCAGGGATTGAACCTGGGACCCTGGCAGTGGAAGCACATAGCCCTAACCACTGAACTGCCAGGAAATTCCCTGGGAGGTGGACTTTAACCTAACGTGAACTCTGAAGCTGGGTGTAGTGCACCTCCTATCCTCCCTTCCCACACTTCTGTAACACTGTGTACTTGGGCCGCTTTAACACTCCTACACTCTATTACGATTATTACTTTTAAAAAATGTTTTCCTGGCTAAACTGTGCACTTTTTGGTTTTACATAGCAAGACAAAATTAGATAAAGATGTTCAGTTCAGTTCAGTTGCTCAGTCGTGTCCGACCCTTTGCGACCCCATGGACTGCAGCACGTGAGACCTCCCTGTCAATCACCAATTCCCAGAGTTTACTCAGACTCATGTCCATTGTGTCAGTGATGCCATAACCATCTCATCCTCTGTCATCCCTTTCTCCTCCTGTCTTCAATCCTTCCCAGCTCAGGGTCGTTTCCAATGAGTCAGTTCTTCACATCAGGTGGCCAAAGTATTGGAGTTTCAGCTTCAGCATCAGTCCTTCCAATGAATATTTAGGACTGATTTCCTTTAGGATGGACTGGTTGGATCTCCTTGCAGTCCAAAGGACTCTCAAGAGTCTTCTCCAACACCACAGATCAAAAGCATCAATTCTTCAGCACTCGGCTTTCTTTATAGTCCAACTCTCACATCCATACAAGACTACTGGAAAAACCATAGCTTTGACTAGATGGACCTTTGTTGGCAAAGTAATGTCTCTGCTTTTTAATATGCTGTCTAGTTGGTCATAACTTTTCCTCCAAGGAGCAAGCGTCTTTGAATTTCATGGCTGCAGTCACCATCTGCAGTGATTTTGAGCCCCCTCAAGAACAAAGTCTGTCACTGCTTCCACTGTTTCCCCATCTATTTGCCAGGAAGTGATAGGACCAGATGCCATGATCTTAGTTTTCTGAATGTTGAGTTGTAAGCCAACTTTTCACTCTCCTCTTTCACTTTCATCAAGAGGCTCTTTAGTTCTTTTTCGCTTTTTGCCATGAAGGTGGTGTCATCTGCATATCTGAGGTTATTGATATCTCTCTTGGCAATCTTGATTCCAGCTTGTGTTTCATCCAGCCCAGCATTTCTCATGATGTACTCTTCACATAAGTTAAATAAGCAAGGTGACAATATACAGCCTTGATGTACTCCTTTCTCTATTTGAAACCAGTCTGTTGTTCCATGTCCAGTTCTAACTGTTGCTTCCTGACCTGCATACAGGTTTCTCAAGAGGCAGGTCAGGTGGTCTGGTATTCCCATCCCTTTAAGAATTTTTCACAGTTTGTTGTGATCCACACAGTCAAAGACTTTGGCATAGTCAATAAAACAAAAGTAGATGTTTTCCTGGAACTCTTGCCTTTTCAATGATCCAACGGATATTGGCAATTTGATCTCCGGGTCCTCTGCCTTTTCTAAATCCAGCTTGAACATCTGGAAGTTCACAGTTCACATACAGTTGAAGCCTGGCTTGGAGAATTTTGAGCATTACTTTGCTAGCATGTGAGATGAGTACAATTGTGCACTAGTTTGAGTTTTCTTTGGCATTGCCTTTCTTTGGGATTGGAATGTCTGACCTTTTCCTATCCTGTGGCCACTGCTGAGTTTTCCAGATTTGCTGGCATATTGAGTGCAGCACTTTCACAGCATCAACTTTTAGGATTTGAAATAGCTCAACTGGAATTCCATCACCTCCACTAGCTTTGTTCATAGGGATGCTTTCTAAGGCCCACTTGACTTCAGATTCCAGAATGTCTGGCTCTAGATGAGTGATCACACCATCATGATTATCTGGGACATGAAAATCTTTTTTGTACAGTTCTTCTGTGTATTCTTGCCACCTCTTCTTAATATCTTCTGCTTCTGTTAGGTCCATACCATTTCTGTCCTTTACTGTACCCATCTTTGCATGAAATGTTCCCTTGGTATCTCTAATTTTCTTGAAGAGATCTCTAGTCTTTCCATTCTATTGTTTTCCTCTATTTCCTTGCATTGATCACTGAGGAAGGCTTTCTTATCTCTCCTCGCTATTCTTTGGAACTCTACATTCAAATTGGTATATCTTTCCTTTTTGCCTTTGCCTTTCTCTTCTCTTCTTTCAACAGCTATTTGTAAGTCCTCCTCAGACAGCCATTTTGCCTTTTTGCATTTCTTTTTCTTGGGGATGGTCTTGATCCCTGCCTGTACAATGTCATGAACCTCCATCCATAGTTCTTCAGGCACTCTATCAGATCTAATCCCTTGAATCTATTTGTCACTTCCACTGTATAATCATAAGGGATTTGATTTAGGTCTTACCTGAATGGTCTAGTGGTTTTCCCTACTTTCTTCAATTTAAGTCTGAATTTTGCAATAAGGAGTTCATGATCTGAGCCACAGTCAGCTACCAGTCTTGTTTTTGCTGACTGTATAGAGTTTCTCTATCTTTGGCTGCAAAGAATATAATCAATCTGATTTTGATATTGGCCATCTGGTGATGTCCATGGGTAGAGTCTTCTTTTGTGTTGTTGGAAGAGGGTGTTTGCTATGACCAGTGTGTTCTCTTTGCAAAACTTTGTTAGCCTTTGCCCTGCTTCATTCTGTACTCCAAGGCCAAATTTGGCTGTTATTCCAGGTATCTCTTGACTTCCTACTTCTGCATTCCAGTCCCCTATAATGAAAAGAATATCTTTTTTGGGTGTTAGTTCTAGAAGGTCTTGTAGATCTTCATAGAGCCATCCAACTTGAGCTTCTTCAGCATTACTGGTAAGGGCATAGACTTGGATTACTGTGATATTGAATGGTTTGCCTTGGAGACGAACAGAGATCATTCTGTCATTTTTGAGTTTGCATCCAAGTACTGCATTTCAGACTCTTTTGTTGACTATGATGGCTACTCCATTTCTTCTAAGGGATTCTTGTCCACAGTAGTAGATATAATGGTCATCTGAGTTAAATTCACCCATTCCAGGCCATTTTAGTTCGCTGTTTCCTAAAATGTCTATGTTCACTCTTGCCATCTGTCACTTGCCTGGAGAATCCCATGGACAGGGGAGCCTGGTGAGTTACAGTTTATGAGATCACAAAGAGTCAGATATGATTAAGTGACTAATGTGCACATGCACACACTAGTTACAACTATTCATAGTGCAAGAAATGTTCCAAGAAATGTGCAATAAGCCTCTTATCCTTCTCCATCAGAGGGCAGACAGACTGAAAATCACAGTCACAGAAAACTAACCAAACTGATCACATGGACCATAGCCTTGTCTACCTCAATGAAACTGTGAGCCATGCCGTGTAGGGCCACCCAAGACAGACCGGTCATGGTGGAGAGTTCTGACGAAACATGGTTCACTGGAGAAGGGAACACTAAACCACTTCAGTATTCTTGCCTTGAGAACCCCATGAACAGTATGAAAAGGCAAAAAGACAGGACACTGAAAGATGAACTCCCCAGGTTGTTAGGTTCCCAATATGCTACTGGAGATCAGTGGAAAAATTACAAGAACACCCCAAATTCTTTCACAATAACCTGACCTTAGGTTCAGAGAAAAAGGTTGCTAAAATCTGGAAAGTGTTAACCGAATCAATTGCATTATGTTCTGATGGAAGAAAGAATGTGCTAATGGATCTAAGAGTATGATCTGTATGGAAACTACAAAAGGATATATTAGGAGAAATGAGAGAGGGTTTGATCTGTTGGGAGATGCATGCTGATAAAACAACCCTGGGGTTAAATCTTAACTCTCTGGATAGATTTTGCCATATAGCAAGGGTATTACTCGAAGGCAGGAGGAGAAGGGGATGACAGAGGATGAAATGGTTGGCTGGCATTACTGATTCAATGGACATGAGTTTGAGAAAATTCTGTGAGGAGGTGAAGGACAGGGAAGTTTGGCATGCTGCAGTCCATGGGGTCGCAAAGAGTCAGACATGACTGAGTGACTGAACAACAACAAAAAGTGCTACTCCAACTAACCACCACGTTGGCCTTTATATGGATTATTCTGGTGTAGACATCAACCTCTTGAGTTTGGTTTGTGTGAGGATATTTAATGGTCTGATCTCATCCAGGCAGACAGAAGACAGTTTTTGGATCTAAAAGCTGAATTCCAGACCCTAGAACCCCAGAACTTTACCATCCCCTGCGAATGAGCTTTTGTGCTTTAGTTCTGATGTGAATGAAGGGAAAGAAGTTTTCTGTTTTGGAGAATTAAAACTTCAACATGAATGAATAAGTGGATGGATGAATGAATACATGAGTTCCAAGAGCAGCTGCCATCCAGAACTATAAACTCTGCATCACTGTGTTATTTTCATACATGAGATTGCTCCTCCCTTGTATCTAGCTGACCGTCCGATCCAGATGATCAACAGGCCCCAGGAGCTGATCGGTGTCAACCTCATCATCTTCTTCTTGCCGCCTTCCCTCACCCAGTACACTCCAGCCTTCCTGGTCTTCCCCATGCCAGAAGCCAAAGCCACTGGCTCTCTTCCTGGTTCTTGTCTTCTTCTTACTTTATATCCCAACTCAGCAGTCACTTGCTTAGAACCTGAGACCAGTCTCTGCAGAGCCTCTTCCACTTGCTCTTCATAGAGTCATCACCTTCCCACCCCCATCATCACCATGTTATTTTCCACCACAGCATTCAGCATTCTATATATTTTATGGACTATTTTAGTTCTTATCTGCTGAGAAGCAGATGCCTAGATGGGATTAAACATGCAAGAGATTTACTGGGAGAATTGGCTGGGATGGATAAAGGGAGGAGGGAGCAAGAGGAAGTGAGGAGAGCCACCAGCTGCAGGTCTGACAGCCTTGAAAGGGAGCGTGAAGGAAGGGGAGTTGGAGAGGAAGAGTCGTGAAGTGAAGCACAGTTCAGGGAAAGTTTTAGCCAGTCCCATGGGAACTTTTCCAACCAAAGTCCCCTGCTTGAAGAATCCTAGCTGTTGAAGGAACAGGCTTTCATTAGCACCCCTACCACGCTCGGTTATAGGTTGGGAACCCACAGGTTTGACCTTGGTGCAAACCCAATGGGAGGTCTAGAAGGGCAGAAGCTGGGAGCACCTGTCACTTACACTTCTCACAGTTAATCATCTGAGAAGTGCATTTTCACGGTTATCAGATGCAATGAACTGAATATTTGTACCCCTCCCAAGTGTTAGTTGCTCAATCATGTCCAATTTTTTGCAACCCCATGGGCTATAGCCTGCCAGGCTCCTCTGTCCATGGGATTCTTCAGGCAAGAATACTGGAGTAGGTTGCCATTTCCTTCTCCGGGGGATCTTCCTGACCCAGGGATTGAACCTGGGTTTCCTGCATTGCAGGTAGATTCTTTACCACTGAGCTACCAGGGAAGCCCAAACTCATATGTTAAAAACCTCACCCCCATTATGATGAAATTCAGAAGAAGGACCTTTGGGGGATATTAGGTTTAGACGATGTCTTGAGAGTAGAGCTCCATGATGGGATTAGCTCATATAAGAAGGGGAAGAGACCAGAGCACTCACTTTCTCCCTCCCTCCTTCCCTCTGTCTCTCCTTCTCTGCATCATGTAAGGATACAGCAAGAAGTATACCCTCTGGATACCAAGAAGTGGGCTCTCACAAGATCCTGAACCTCCTGCTACCTTGATCATGGACTTCCCAGCCTCCAGAACTGTGAGCAATAAATGTTTGTTGTTGAAGCCACCCAGGCTCTTCTAGGATAAAAGGGTCCCCATGTGGCTGACATGCCGCCAAGTGGACAGATGTTCTCCTCGAGGAATAGGTCCATGCTGGGAATCAGCACTGCCTCTACTGTGGACAGGCTGGACATTCACAGGCAACAATAACTAGCTTGACCTTTTAAACAGTGGGTCCTCTGGACCCTCCAATCCAACATAGTCTTCTGATGAATTTTCTGACCTCACACAATATATCCATCCATTCTGTCATGCCCACTTCCTTCAGTCTTCTTATTCCTTCCTCAACCATCGGCCAGGGCGTCTCGGGCACTGCATTTCGCTCTGTATTGTCCAGTGACTTCTCCAGGCATCTAAGAAGCACCATGCTTCCCAGGGCCCTTGCTAGCGTTTTAAACCAGTGTCCTGAGAAAATACCTCTAAAACAATAAAATCTTGTTTATCATTCCTTACATTTGACCCCTATTGATCAAGCACCCTCAAAATTTCAATTCCAGGGGTACTTCCCTCGCTTCTGCTGGTACATTCAGGGTAATTCCTATAACACCTTTAGGGAATAATCTCTTCCCTTGTCAGGCACAGCACATCCCTAGCCAGGTCTGCTAGGAAGGTAACCCTAGTTATGAGTTTGTCAACCGGAGAGGAGGCGGGGCAGCTCCTGAGAGTGGGGCTCTAGGACAGATGGAGGGGATAGAAAGAGATTCTATTTATTCCAGGTGAGAAAGAGGATAGAAAAAGATGTATTCATTTAATCATTCATTTTTTTTTTTCCAGCAAGAATCCATGCCAGGTACTCTTCAAGTACTGAGGGCAGAACAGTGAACAAGATCAGCAGATTCTTTGCCTTCACAGAGTTACCTTTCTGGTGGCTCTATTTGGATACAGCATAGCTCATCACTGCTATTTCTCCATGGCTAGGGAAGGGCTGAGTTCATTAGCACTCAGCTGGGTACACAGATCTTTCCCCCAACTGCTGATGCTATCTTTAGAAAAGCAGTGAGTGTGGAGTAAGGGTGTGATGAGGAGACCCTGAAACATACAAAAGGCTCAGTTATAGGGAGACAAGCAAGAGAAAGAAAGAGAACTACCTTTACTCTGGGATCAGGCCCACTGTGGTGGAAATGACAAGCTGATCACTGAAATTCACACTTCCCTCTAAGTAGAGAAACAGCTGCTCAACCAGAGACTCTAGTTCCCTTTGCATCTAAGCAAAGCCACTGGAATGGTTGCCACAGGAATAGAAAGACCAGCGATGAATGTTACTTCTAGGCCAGGACTTTTAAAAAAATCATAGACTCAACTTTTATATTTTAACATTCCATATGCTCTTATTTGATAATACCCAGCTATATGACACCCAGTTCATTTTACTATTGTTTATATGATGATGTAACAAAAATTTCAAATAATTTTCTACTTTTACTATATGAAATTTTACTATGAAATATAGCATATGTGTATATTCAAAAATCACTACTAATAACTTTCAAAAAGAATATGTATATGCTCATCTCTTAACCAACAAAGATGCATGGGATTCCAATGACAACAAACAAACCGTATTTTCCATTCATCACAAATTCACCACAAAATTTACAAATCACACAAAGGCAGCAATCTGCTGTGAAAAGAGAGACAGCAGGAACATCACAGAGGGACATGAGCTAATGCAACATTCTGAACTAATAAATTAGCCACATTTAAAATTACGAAAGAGATAAGGTAATGGAATAAAAAAATCACAGGGGAAAAAAGTCTCTGGGGGAAAAATTCCACAAAGAATTTATGGAAGGGAGGACACTGAGAGAGGAGGGGACAATTTTAGTTAAGAAAGTAATTAACTCTGAAAGGTTTATAAATAATGTTATGTACAGATAGAAAAGTGAACAAGATCTAAGAAGACAGGAAGAATCAGCAAGGAAAGAGGGTGAAGGGATAAGGAAGATGGGAGAAGGAAACTTAGCACCTAAGTTTCTTAGCAGCGAAGGCAAAGTGAGGAACACACTGTGCTTATGGCCCCAAAGTCAACAAATATAACCTACAAAAGTGAAATGTTTCTAGCCCTGAGAGCTAAGAAAAGTATACTCTGAAAGCATCTTTACATAAAATGAACTCAGTATCATTGTGAACTCTATCCTAAACAATAGATTTACCCAAAATACAGAGATTTCACATATGGCTTTTAATTGGTCAGCCCTTAATAAAAGGAGAGGACACAATTTAAATCATAAAAGAAATTCTCCAGAAAGAGAATGATTATCATTTGGAATTTGGGGTGACAAAACTTACTAGAAGAAAAAAAAGGAAAACCTAAGCACAATGACATTATGAAATATCATACATACAGGTTTATCATATTCTGGTAATTCTCAACATACTTGAAACTTTTTCGTCATTATTATATTTGCTATGTTGACCTGTGATCAAAAATCTTTGACATTACTACTGTAACTCACTGAAGGCTTTGACAATGGTCAGCATCTTTTAGTAGTAAAGTATTTTTAATTAAGGTATTTTTCACTCTTTGTTTTAGTCACTAAGTTATGTCCAACCCATTTGCAACCCCATGGAATACATAGCCCACCAGACTCCTCTGTCCATGGGATGTCCCAGGCAGGAATACTGGATTGGGTTGCCATTTCCTTCTCCAAATTAAGGTAGTGGGTTAGCCAAAAAGTTCATTTGGATTTTTCTGTCATATCTTATGGAAAAACTCAAAAGACCATTTTGGCCAACCCAACATAAACATTGGTTTTTAGACATAATGCTATTATTGTACACTTAACATACTATAGTATAGTATAAATGTAATTTTTATACACAATGGGAAACCAAAATACTTGTGTTACTCACTTTATTGCGATATTCATTGTATTGTGGTGGTCTGGAACTGAGCCCGTAATCTCTCTGAACTATGCCTGAATTATAAAAATGTCATGAAATTTTGGAACAATAGAGAAAATATCACTCTAATCCTGGCTTCTCAACATTGGACTATTGACATTTTGTACAGGCCAGAGATTTGTTATGGAGAGCTGCACTAAGTACTATACGAGGATTAGCAGTATCTCTGACCTCCGCCCAGTAAATGCAGAAGCATCCCCAACCCCAAACCCAACACACTCCCTCTGGCCAGTGCAGCAACCAAAAATATCTCTGAGTATTGCCAAAGGGGGCTTCCCAGGTGGCTCAGTGGTAAAGGACCCACCTGCCAATGTAGGAGCTGCAGGAGATGCAGGTTTGATCTGTGGGTTGGGAAGATCTTCTGGAGGAGGAAATAGCAACCCATTCCAATATTCTTGCCTGGAGAATTCCATGAACAGCAAAGCCTGGCAGGCTATAGTTCATGGGGTTGCAAAAGTCAGAAACAACTTAGTGACTAAACAACACCAACAAAATATTGCCAAAAGCCCCCAGGGAGCAAGAAGCAACCCGAGCTGGGAACCACTGTTCTAACCATACCAAGTAAAGACCATTTCTTTCATATTTGCAACTTTTTCATAGGTTCTATCAAATTGCCAACAACCGTTGGATCATCCAAAAAACAAGAGAGTTCCAGAAAAACATCTTATGTTTTATTGACTATGCCAAAGACTTTGACTGTGTGGATCACAACAAACCATGGAAAATTCTTCAAGAGGTGGGGATACCAGACCACCTTACCTGCTTCCTGATAAATTTGTATGCAGGTCAAGAAGCAACAGTTAGAACTGGACATGGAACAATAGAATTTTCCAAATTGGGAAAGGATTATGTCAAGGCTGTATATTATCACCCTGCTTATTTAACTTATATGCAGAGCACATAATGCAAAATGTCGGGCTGGATGAAGCACAAGCTGGAATCAAGATTGTTAGGAAAGATATCAATAACCTCAGATGTGCAGATGACACCACCCTTATGGCAGAAAGCGAAGAACACTAAAGAGCGTCTAGATGAAAGAGAAAGAGGAGAGTGAAAAAGTTGACTTAAAGCTCAACATTCAGAAAACTAAGATCATGGCATCTGGTCCCATCATTTCATGGCAAATAGATGGGGAAACAATGGAAACAGTGACTTTATTTTTTTGGGCTCCAAAATCACTTACATATGGTGACTTCAGCCATGAAATTAAAAAATGCTTGCTCCTTGGAAGAAAAGCTACTACCAACCTAGACAGCATATTAAAAAGCAGAGACACTACTTTGCCAACAAAGATCCATCTAGTCAAAGCTATGATTTTTCCAGTAGTCATGTACGGATGTGAGAGTTGGACTATAAAGAAAGCTGAGCGCCAAAGAATTGATGCTTTTGAACTATGGTGTTGGAGAAGACTCTAGAGAGTCTCTTGGACTGCAAGGAGATCCAACCAGTCCATCCTAAAGGAAATCAGTCCTGAATATTCATTGGAAGGACTGATGCTGAAGCTGAAACTCCAATACTTTGGCCACCTGATGTGAAGAAACTGACTTACTGGAAAAAACCCTGATGCTGGGAAAGATTGAAGGCAGGAGGAAAAGGAGAAGGGGATGACAGAGGATGAGATTGCCAGATGACATCACTGGCTCGATGGACATGAGTTTGAGCAAGCTCTGGGAGTTGGTGATGGACAGGGAAGCCTGGAGTGCTGCAGTCCATGAGGTTGCAAAGAGTTGGAAATGACTGAACAACTGAACAACAACAACAACATATATGTATACATACGTGGAATGTTTCATTCAAGGAATGTTACAGATGACTAAAGAAGACTCCTGGCATTTAAGAAGGATACCCCATACCTTTGTGTATACCCAAGTCGGCAAATACCACTTTAGCACATAACTTCTCCCATAATGGAGCTTGAGAATGGAGAGAGGAGTGAAGCTGCTCCCAAACTCAGATCACAAGCAGTTGATCACATTCATTCAGTAGCTAAAGTATCTGGGTGTCCATTCTCCAACCTTGCAGCTCACTTTAATCAAATTTGTCTCAGCTCAGCTACAAATCAGTACAGGTCAAGGTTCTCCTGGGTTTCTCTGCAGTGATTCAATCAGTGAATCTAAACTCTTTGAATGCCAAGGGACTAGTGGACTTCAGTGCCTGGGTGCAGATGTGACAGTCCTTGGAGTAGAATGGAGGTCCAGGAGCTATTCCAGTGTTAAAGCCTAGTTAGGCATTCATTTATGCAAGATAAGACCATATGTGTGTGTGTGCGTGGTCATGTCCTACTCTTTTTGTAGCCCACCAGGCTCCTCTTTCCATGAGATTTCCCAGACAAGAATACTGGAGTGGGTTTCTCCAGGGGATCTTCCCAACCCATGGATTGAACCCGAATCTCCTGTGGCTCCTGCATCGGCAGGCAGATTCTTTATCACTGAGCCACCAGGGAAGTCCCAGAAAAGACCCTGAGACCTAAGTATTTTTAAAGTGGTTTAAAACTAACACGTTATTAGTCAACTATACCCCAGGATAAAATAAAAACTTTTTAAAAGTGGTTTGTTTTGTAGATAAACATATTTCAAAACAGAGCTAATGGGATAGAATGGTGTGATTAAAAAAAATACAGTTGTAAATTTAGAGGTTGGTGTGCAAGTTCCACAGCAATACCTGATGTTTCACATCATCTCCAAGGCTCGGAAAGCTTGTCCTGTGGTGACCCAGCCCTGGACTACAGAACCAGCCTGGAGAACTCACCCTCTGCACAGGAACCATGGCGAATAGTTTCTGGTCAAGGCTGAGCTCAGTGGTCCGCTTAGATTCAGGCCCTCAGACACTCTGAAGATGATCCCAGGCAGTTCCACAGGTGGAAGCACTCTTGGGTGTAGACAGCATGTGATCAGGAGAGACAAGATCTTTGCTCTTGAGCACTTCGTCTCCCTGAGCACTTCAACTCCTGACGTGCAAGTGTGCCAGTACCGTCTATGAGGGATACTGGGTTATGAGAAGTTAATGAAAATAAACTTTGAAAGTTTTAGAACACAAGGTATTTGTGGCAAATTTGTCTCATCACTAAATCACTGCGGTGTACCCCAAAGTTATACCCAGTGTGGAGAGTAGGTATTGAATGTAGCTTTCCTTGGGGTCAATACTTGATCAGTGTAGGTTGTGATGTTGCTTTTCTCTAAAATCTTGCAAGTCCAGAAGCAAGGGTATGTTTACGACTTGGGATTGAATCAGGATGGGTTTGTCTTTGACTCACACCCAGAGGTTAAAATGAGACAAACTATTAGGAAAAATTGTTCATGGAGTTTTCCAATCATTCAAGCCTTTAGGACCACCTTCTTCCCACTTTGGCAGAAACAAAGGCAAGCCTAAGGCTTGAATGGTCCAGTTTGGCAATGCAGAGGAGAGAGGAAAATACTGGATTTTGTACTTCTCTGCCACCTAAAGGGACACCTCACCAAGTCATCTAATCTCTTTAGACCTCAATTCCCCTCACTTGTCAAACTGGAAATTTGGGGCATGCCTACCTCCTACCATTGTGGTAAGGATTAAATGCAATGATATGCTTGCATGGCATAAAGTACAGAGCCTTTTGAATATATCAGGTAACATCCAGTAAATATATTGCTCATTATTGGCTTCACTGCCACTTAATGCAGATGGGTGAGGAAGGCCAGAGATAACTAATGAATAAAAAAATATCTGAGAATTGCCTATAGATTTGCAAAATGCATACTGCTTTGTATCTCATCATGAAGTTTAGCTCCAAATTGAAGTTCTACTCTTTTGCCAGGAAAAGGAAATGTTTATACATCAACATGAATGACTCTCAACATACCTTGTGCAAGAAAGAAAGTCTCAGAAAAACACATAGAATATAATTGCATTTATATAAAATTTAGGGAAATACACACACCAATATGGTGTTTTGTGATATGCACTCATGTGGTAAAATTATAAACAAATATGAAGGAGAGGGAATATGTTGGAAAGGGTAGAAAGGGTGTCTTAAAAGTAGTGGTGCAGTGGATAGGACCCAGTTTCCTGATCGGGGAACTAAGATCCCACAGGCTGCATGGTATGGCAAAATAAAAAAAGAAACCACATTATAGAGAGGCATTCCTTAATCTGGGTGGTGGATACAAGTATGATCATTTTATTATTTTCACTTAAACTATAGTTTAATAATCATAGTTTGAGAATAGCTTAATAAGAATATAGTCATCAAAACTATGTGTCAGTACCTATATGTAAACATACACAGGCACCATATAGTATATATATACATATTTTATAGACATATGTATACTCAATATGTATTATATACATAATAAAATATTATTTAAAATTCAAAGCATCTGCCTTCAATGCAGGAGACCCAGGTTTGATCCCTGGGTTGGGAAGATCCCCTGGAGAAGGAAATGGCAGCCCACTCCAGTATTCTTGCCTGGAGAATCCCATGGACAGAGAAGCCTGGTGGGCTACTGTCTATGGGGTTGCAAAGAGTCAGACACGACTGAGCAACTTCACTTACTTACTTATGCTTCTAGAATCATGTTCTAATAAAATCTTATTGACTTTATTTTTTTCTTAGTTTGCTGTCCATGGGTCGGTGTGGACCACTAGTAAACCTGCTCTTATACCAGTTTGCCCCTCCCTGTCCATGTTTCATCCATTATTGACGTCATAGTTTCTAGTGCTTGCTCTGTACTTCCTGCCTGCCTCAGACACTTTGCACCTGCTGGTCCTCTGCCAAAGGGGCTCCATCCCCAGTCTTTCATCCTTTAGGTCTCCAGTGAAGATCATTTCTTTCAGGAAGTCTTTCTGTCTCCTCTGAAGAGGTTAGGTTCTTCTGTGATATGCTTTCTACAGTATCCTGCATATGTCCTTCCCAATATTCATCACACTTGTAAATACTTAATTTCTATCTCCGCAATAGACAGTAATTCCTAGAAAAGCAACACCGTCTGTCTGGCTTACTACTGAATCACTAGTGCCTAGCTTGGGCATCCAGTGAGCCTGCCACAGTATGTGTCGAATGAATGGTGAACAAATGGGGACTCCCTGATGGCCCAGTGGTTAAGAATTCACCTGTCAATGCAGGGGACGCGAGTTTGATCCCTGATCCAGGAAGATTCCACACGCCTCTGGGCAGCTAAGCCCATGTGCCACAACTACTGAGCCTGTGCTTTAGAGCTGGTGGTCTTAAGCAAGAGAAATCTCTGCAGTGAGAAGCCCACACATTGCAATGAACAGTAGCCTTGGCTCTCTGCAACTAGAAAGGCCTGAGTGCAGTAATGAAGATCCAGTGCAGCCAAAAATAAATAAATATATAAAATATTTTAAAATAGTGAACGAATGGATGGCAAATGGAGGGTCTGATGGATGGATGGATGGATGGGTTGATGGATGAATGGAAAGTTGAAAGAATAAATGGCAAAGCCCTTGGATTTCCTGGCAGACATGAATATGAGATTATAACATAAATGTTGTCAGCGATATTTTGGGCATTGCTTCATCTGTTTTTTGAGCTTGATGAACAATTAGCACCAGCTCTAAACAGCTGAAAGCGTTGTCACGGAGATTTACCTTTACTATATTTAATCTAGCCCAGCAATTGCTCCTCACTGACTATAAGGAGAGGGGAATCGGCATGGTGATGTCACTTTAAATGCCTCGACGAAATCTTTCACTGCTCTGTAAGAAAAAAGAGCAGGTTCCTCTCCAAGAGAGTCACGGGATAATGCATTATCTGAGTTATCACTGTTCAATCAAAAAGTGCACGAAGGAGCCACATAATTCATCTAGACAGCAATCACCATGGAGTTATGCAGGTCTCCCATGTAGGTGATGAAATAGCCAAATTCCCTGACAGCGGTGAATTACTCCTTGTGTCACTAGTAGTGATGCCAAAAGAGGTGTCAAGGCCACAGGCAGGCAGAATGGGGGGCTCTTCAAACTGCACAAGGAGAACTTTGATATGTTTTATTGCTTTCTTTTCATCTTGATCATTGAGGTTTTAAAATGAAATTACAGGGATGCTAAGCCTGGCCAGTGGGCAGGGTGATTCATTTCTACTTGGCAGTGGTGTGAATACGGCAGCTTCTGTTCAGGCCAAGCCTCCCTGCCCGTCACCACCCCTGTGGCTCAAGCAGGCTCGTCAAACCCTAAAGAAGGGTCCATGGCATGTGGGGTTTTCTCTTTTTCATCCGTACACAAACATTTCAGCAAATATATATCTCCTTTTTTTTCTTGTGGTTAAAATATTGACCTGAGATAATAAAATTCTGATTTTTAAAAGCCTTGTAGTGTGAGAGACAAGCTAACATATGAATATGAAATCTGGTGATTAGGAAGTGTTTTGAATGGACTTGAGAACTGCAGGTAAAACATTAAGTTATACTAATATTCTTGTTTAGTGAAACTTTTTAATATTTTTAAAAGCCCTTCATAATATTACAGATAAGTAAATTCTTGGGCCTGATTTCAATTTGAGTCAAATTCCAACTAATAATGTGACACCCATAAACCTTCTGCTTAACAGCCCATAACATTAAACTGAAAACAGAATTCTTGAAGCACCCTCTTATGCTGCCTATCCATGGAATAAACATTACAGACCTTCACCAGATGTCTTTAATAGACATTGTTAGTGAAAAGAATATCACATAAAATAAATTCAGATCATGAGTCTAGCACAATTGCTAAGGGAATAATGCTGCCTATTCAGGTAATCACATCTATACTTAATTTCGGGGGGCAAATCTGTGGCCATGATGATCTTTTGGTGGTGGCCATGTACTCATTTATCCACCCAGCTCATTATCCCAGATTAGGACTTGTTAGTGCCTTCTTCATATCATAAGCCCCGATTTTCAGAACATTAAAAGTTGATCAGAAAAAAAAAGAGCTGCAGTTAACAAGCATCCGCCTAAGAGAAAATCCCTTATTTAAAAAATCTTAGGGAAAAAAAAAATTCAGCTCTTTTTCAGTTATGAGTGCCAGAAAAAAAAAATAAGTTTTGTGGTTTTAGGCACTTTTAAGTTTTATAATTTGAAAATAAGTTAGACTTTAAGCAGGAAAAAGAAAGCCTCAAGTCCATGATATGGATTAACGCCTGTGGTATGTTTTGAAGACAACACAAAGCTAGCAAAAACAACTGAACCATTTGTTGGGAAATATGTTGTGCCTGAATATTTCAAAAAACACCACTGCTCATGCCAACATTGAATTTTGCTGTCTGCTTTTGGGGCTGCAATATAAAAAAATATTATCCACTATTGTCAATTAGGTAATAACTGGCGTAACAGTTGACATCTTGCATTCTAGGGTATTGAACAAAGTAAGGGAAGAAAGACCCGCTCTTCTGGTCAATGGGGTATCCTGGTGATGACAAGCTCTGATGGCAAGAAATCAGGGGCTAATGGCCATTAAGACAGCCCTGATATTGTCATTTCCTGTTAACAGAGAAAGAATGTGAAGGAGGGTCTTAACCAAGATGACTCAGCAAATCAAAGCTGAAGTTCATGTCTTTCCCAGATGAGGCTATATTTGCATTATGTTAGACTGTGGCTTCATCCTTTTTATTTAGATGCTCTGAGTTTGGGCAGGTCTGGGAAAACAGGATGGATCAGCGTTTATTACTGGGGCAGTCCTATGGAGTATCTGAGCCTGCAGGACCAGTGTGGGGTTTGGATCAGACAAATCTCGATTTGAGCCTTGTTCTGTAACTTACTGGTTAAGTGACTTTGGAGAGTTCTCTGAGACTCTGTCTATTCTCTGTAAAATGAGGCTAAAAGAAACACGTACCTTTTGGGTAGTTTTAGGGCTTGTACAAGGAAGAGAGTTTGGCAAGTAGTAATAATAAATGTTAGGGCTTCCCTGGGTGGCTCCTGCAGTGCAGGAGACATGGGTTTGATCCCTGGGAAGGCAAGATCTGCTGGAGAAGGAAATGGCAACCCACTCCAGTATTCTTGCCTGGGAAATGCCATGGACAGAGGAGCCTGGCAGGATACAGTCCATGGGGTCGCAAAGAGTAGGACAGACTTAGCAACTAAACAACAATAAATGTTAGTTATAGTATTGTTCTCAAATTCCAAACCTTGCTTTCCAATTACCAGTAAGTTAAATTTCATAGGTGTATCTAATAGGATAGATCTTGTTTAGGTCTTGTCTACTTGACATATGTAGGAAATGGAAGGCTATGATCATTTCCTTTTATACATATTTTTGAAATCTGACCATACAGTTAAAGAAGCAGTAAAGAGGGCTGGTGCAGGATTCAGAAAACCTGGTTTGTGACCCGGCTCCACAATTCACCACTTAAGCAAATTACTAAGCCTCTCTGAGCTTCACATGTTTCGTTTTTTGTTTTCCCAACCTGTAAGACTGAAAGATAAATCTTACCTACCTCATGCAGTTCCTGTGAGGGCTGAATAGGAAGATAGACGTGAAAGCATTTTGAAAACTATAAAGAACTTATTTGAAATACATTAGGATACTTTTTTTACTGTTTTTTTTTTTTTAGGCTCCAAGTCACGTTGATAAATTTCTTTCCCCATAATTTTTTTTTCCTTGAAAGTATATTCTGATTGGGAACAATTGTTATTTATGACTCATTTATTAATAGGCATAAAAATAGTTTTGATGACAGCCTTTTGCTAACAATAAACCAAAAATGGATTCACGGCTTCATAGTGCTGTTCAGCTTTTCTCCTTTTTTGAAAGAGTGAAGTCTTCATAATTTGTTGCAGCAAAGAGAAGTTGCTTAATAACTGTTCTTCTAAAGTTCATCAAATTGTACTTGATGTTCTGACATTTATTGCTTACACAGAATGTAAGCTTTCTACCTGGTCTTATTAAGCACATACATACACGCAAAACTTCCTTGGACCAAAAGTAGTCCTACTAGTATGGTGAGAAGAACTAGAGAAATTCAATTTGTCTAAAACTTCAGGGCTTCAGAGCTAATCTCAAGCAACAGTGTTAGTGAGAAATTTTCACCAAGAGAAGAATCTTACCTTAGGAAAAAGACAGACATTTTGTATAAACACACTGGCTCTGTCCTCTGTCGAGGCTGTTTCTGTTAGTCATCAGGAAAGTTTCAGCTGAACTTTGATCACCATGACTCAGTAATTACTAAAACATTGACTACCTACAGCCTAGAGAGAAAAGGGAAACCCTGACCTACTTGTAGCCTGGATACCTGAAAGAATAACTCAAGTTAACAAAACGCTTCATGCCATCCCTTTATTTGCCGGTCACACCTGGTAAAGTCCGCCTGATACCAGGTCTGCTCTGCCCAAGGAAGTAGGAACTGTGAAATAGGAGTTCCTGAGCATTGTTCAGCGCCACCCAAACTTCCATGTCATTGGTCCATTCACTCGTCTTTGAGGAAGGAAACACCACACACTAAAGTGAAGACCTCCAGGTTCGGCAGTCTTTGTCCCTCTGCTCCCACACTTGCATGTGCATAGTCACTCAGTCGTGTCCAACTCTTTGCGATCCCATGAACCGTAGCCCACCAGGCTTCTCTGTCCATGGGATTCCCCAAGCAAGAATACTGGAGTGGGTTGCCATGCCCCAACCCCTGCAGGGGATCTTCCCACCCAGGGATCAAACCCAGATCTCCCGCACTGCAAGCAGATTCTTTGCCATCTGAGCCACCAGGGAAGCCCATGAATACTGGAGTGGGTAGCCTGTCCCTTCTCCAGGGGAATCTTCCAGACCCAGGAATCGAACTGGGGTCTCTTCCATTGCAGACGGATTCTTCACCAGGTGAGCCACCACAGAAGCCCCACCTTTGCACACGTGGCTTTATGAGGCTGGATATGGAGTCTACAAACCATGTTTCTTCTTTGCTTACAGCTCTACATTAGGTTCTGAGAAGGAAGCCTGCAAAACTGGAGGAGGAGAAGGGACTAACTCCTTCCCATGTGCTCTCTACTGGCTTCATGTCTGTTTGCCATGCCCTGGAGCAGCCCCTCAGTCACCCTTCTCCACTTCGCAGAAGCGGTTCTTTCCCACAGCAGCCAGTACAACCAGTGTTTAGGTGGTCTGACCCTGCAGAACCAGACACGTGTGCGTCCCTGGTCACCAGCGCCAGCCAAGCACACCCCATCCTCAGGGGTCTGGGTTTTAGCTCTATATGGCATCTCCAAGCTTCTAGATTTTTATAATTCCATTTTCTTTCCTTTCACCACCACCCCCGCCCCCCAACCCCACTGCAACCCTAGGATCTTAATATCCTCTTTTTACACTTAGTTATCTTGTTGTCAGTCAGTCAGTTCAGTCACTCAGTCGTGTCCAACTCTGTGACCCCATGAATCGCAGCACTCCAGGCCTCCCTGTCCATCACCAACTCCCAGAGTTTACTCAAACTCATGTCCATCGAGTCGGTGATGCCATCCAGCCATCTCATCCTCTGTCATCCCCTTCTCCTCCTGCCCCCAATCACTCCCAGCATCAGGATCTTTTCCAATGAGTCAACTCTTTACATGAGGTGGCCAAAGTATTGGAACTTCAGTACCTAGTTCTAAATTCCTTATATTAAATTCTCTCTGTTAAAGTAAGTAGGGGAGTTTCTGTCTCCTGACTGATACACAGCTGACAACCTGGACGCATGTGTTAACACTCCCACAATATCTTCTGTTCTAGAGTAGCTTATAGTCAGCATCTATTGCATTTGTCTGCCCAGAAACCATCTTTTTATCTGGGCAAGCCTCCCCAAACTCATTCTCTGTCCCTATAGTTTAGGTAGGACAATCTCTAAACCTTGCTCCAGGAGAAGGCTTGTGACCCAAGTCTAACCAATGTAATTTTTGTGTGCCCCAGCCAGAGTGATGGGTTTAGCAGGTGGACACCCAGGTGGCACTAGTGGTAAAGAACCTGCCTGCTAATGCAGGAGACAAAAGAGACATGGCTTCCATCCCTGGGTCAGGAAAATCCCCTGGAGTAGGAAAGGATATGGCAGCCCATTCCAGTATTCTTGCCTGGAGAATCCCATGGATAGAGGAGCCTGATGGGCTATAGTCCATAGTGTCACAAAGAGTCGGACACTACTGAAATGACTTAGTATGAACACATGTGCTCCAGATGGACATGGGATCAATGTCACCTTTTTAAACTCCCAAGTTACATAAGCCAAGAAGTTCCCATTCCTTAAAACAGCTATCTTGAGGTGAGTGTTTGCCACTAACAAGCTCTTAAACAAAAGAAATGAATCTTTAACAGTAGTGTGTGTGCTAAGCCACTTCAGTGGTGTCCGACCCTTTGCAACCCCGTGGGCTGTAGCCCTCCAGGCTCCTCTATCCACGGGATTTTCCAGCAAGAATACTGGAGTGGGTTGCCACTTCCTCCTCCAAAGGATCTTCCCAACCCAGGGATCGAACCTGCGTCTCTTAGCTCTCCTGCTTTGGCAGGTGGGTTCTTTACCACTAGTGCCACCGGGGAAGCCACTTAAGTAGAAATTTGGTGGATGTGTGTGGCTGGGTGGCAGATAATTCTCCATAGTCTTCAAAACATAGTCCACAATGGAATTGGTTGTGGCAGGTATGTGTACATCTCACTTGGTCCTCCTTCAACAGGGAGCCTAGCTGGCACTCTTGTTGCCCACGTCCCCACAGGGCTGACTCCATATGACCAGGGGTGGTAAGTAGAGAAGAGGCTTAGGGCAGTGCCTTAGTCGCTTAGTGCTGGGGCATCCACAATGCGAGATGAATGTAACTTTTCAGATGCACATTCTAACTGATGACTTAACTTAATTACCTTACCCGGTGATGGGGACAGGACAGAAATACTTCCTCACATAATCTTCTACATACGACTTATCTGATACTGTTGTCTAAGCTAAGATCCAAATAGGAAGAGAATTGGCATTTATTGAATACCCTTTTAGATAGAGATTGGGCTAAGCATTTTCATTTCACAACCAACCCAGGAAATATATATCATCATCCAGTTTTTAAAGCTGAGAAAAGTGAGACTTAGAAAGGTTAAGCAGCTTGTTCAAGGTCACAAACTAATAGATTCAAATCCAGTTCCCTTTGACATTGAAATCCATTCTCTCTCACCACATAAGATGATGGCTTCCCTGAGGAAGTCAGCGGGTAGTTCAAAGAGAAAAGATGATCACTAAAAACATCTTGTCTCTTACTTTTCTCCTTGTTTTCCACCTCTAAAGCCCCAAAGCAGAAACGTGGCTGGAAATCTGTCCTAAAGGCAGGAATTTATCCTGTGTATGGGGAGGGGGGAGCAAGTCCAGAAGCAATAGTACTCGGAATGTTAGAAAAAGAAGTCTTTTTTCTTAAATACATACAAATAGAAAATTTTAATGGGTGTTCTTTTATGTGTCCACCTATTAAGTATTTTTTTCCCTTATTTTTTTTCTGGAGTATAACTGATTTACAATGTACTAAGTGAATTCGCTATCTGTATACATATATCTCCTCCCTCTTGAGCCTCCCTCCCTTCCCCCACCCATCCCACTCCTCTAGGTCATCACAGAGCACCGAGCTGAGCTCCCTATGCTTACAGCGGCTTCCCACTAGCTATCTATTTTACACATGGTAGTGTGTGTGTGTGTGTGTGTGTGTGTGCGCGCACGCGCTTAGTTGCGTCAGACTCTTTGCAACCCGTCTGGCTCCACGAAATTTTCCAGGCAAGAATACTGGAGTGGGTTGCCGTTTCCTCCTCCGGGGGATCTTCCCAACCCTGGGGTCTAACCCGAGTCTCCTGCATCCCCTGCATTGGCCAGTGATTCTTTACTACTAGAGCCGACTGGGGAGCCCTTCGTAGTGTATATGTGTCAGCTCTACGCTCCCAATTCGTTCCACCCGCTCCCTCCTCCCCTGTGTCCACGTGTCTGTCCTCTACATCTGGGTCTCTATTCCTGCTCTGAAAATAAAAAACTCTTAGGCTGTTTCTAGTCTAGCCGCAAATAAACAGAGGTCTACATGTGTAGAGTGATTTACTATCATTCATTAGTGTATTTTATATTTCACTAAACTTAGGCAAATTATATAAACACTTTATATATAAGCCCAACATGTCAGATGTCAGGACTCAAAATATGTGTTTAATTAAAAAAATACATCTCTTAAAACCAAAGCCCTAAATACATATTAAATGATACCGTAATCTGAAGGTAAACGAGACATGCCACCTAACAGATACTGTGACCTACATTCAGTACAATCTCCATTAAGGAGGCAGATGCATTCCAATGGCACACTTTAGTGTCAGAAACTTCATTATCCAATGAGGCAATAACACAGAGATCATAAGGACCCATACAAGGAGGACAAAGAAGGTGGTGACAGTGTAAAACTGTTAAGTATGAACCAGAAGAAAACAAACAGGTTGTCTGTAAACAAGACTCTGGCAACTCTAAAACAGGATATAAAGAGGGAGAAGGACCCTCAGGGCTAATCTCTGCTGCTCCAGAGAAGTGGGGAAGAGGTCTGGAGGAAAAACCTGGTCATGGGGTTGGGGGTGGGGGGAGAGGAGGCCTGGGTTATAGCAGAAAGGACTCCACTGTCTTGGTCACTCCAGCAGTCCCAGATCAGGCCTGGAGGGACTGGAACTGAGCCTGACCAGACAAGTCTCTGAAAGGACACAGCTATCTACAACAGAGAGACAGCATCTCTGATGCCCCAGGGGCCCCTAAATCCACCAAGGGTAAGCTCATCGTTGGGGTTACATGACTGCATTGGATCCATGTCATTCCATCCACCTGCAAGTCTTCTCACAAGGGGCATGTCTGCCATTTTTCCATTAGAATGAAAAGACCAAGTACATTTACCTGGTGCAGGTTCTATATTAAAACTCTCTTAAAAGTGTTGACCAGGACTTCCCAGGTGGTGCAGGGGTACAGAATCCGCCCACCAATTCAGGATACGTGGGTTCGATCCCTGGGTCGGGAAGATACCAGGAGGAGGAAATGGCAACCCACTCCAGGAGTGTTGCCTGGAAAATGGACAGAGGAGCCTGGCAGGCTGCTGTCCACGGGGTGGCAGAGTCGAACACTACTGAGCGACGGGGCACACACGCACCCAAGTGCTGCTCATCGATAAATCAGACAATCAATCCATGACAATGATCCTGAGCAGAGCCTTCTCTTTCCTGACAAAAGCAAGGAAGCAGGGAAGTGGGTTGACACAGAGCGGCAGAGGGACAGAGGAGCCAGCCAAGGGACTGTGAGACTCAGAGGCTGGGGAACCCCTGCGTTTTTGCTGATTTTGTATTTGTAGCATAAACCATGCAGGACAAACACACTCTATTCACCGAGGTATTTTTGTCCTGTGCAGCTGTGTGGCTTAGCAGGAGCTTTGCTGCCGAGCCATATGACTCATGCCAACACTGGTGCATATGATTTATGGAGAATTAAAGAAAAAGAAAACAGCCAGCTTCATTATGAAGGCGCTTCACTTTCAGGGGATTTGTTCCTCCAAGATCGAGGTACCATTTCTCGCTCTCTGAGTGACACAGTGGGGCTGCCTCCACCAGCAAGGAGCTGAAGGACAGCTTCCAGCTCTCCCCTCCCACCACCCCTGCCCCATCCCCAGCTTAAATGAGGATGTCTGCAGTGTAAGAAGGGCTTCCCTGGTGGCTCAGATGGTAAAGAATCTGACTGCAATGCAGGAGACCTGAGTTTGATCCCTGGGTCAGGAAGATCTCCTGCAGAAAGGAATGGCTACCCACTCCAGTATTCTTGCCTGGAGAATCCCATGGATGGAGGAGTCTGGTAGGCTCCATGGGTTTGCAAACAGTCGGCCAGGATTGAGCAATTATCACTTTCACTCTGCACTTTTCTATGTAAGAAGAGGTCAGAGTTGTAGCCCCAAGAACAAGGGTCTTCAGCTGCCACAGGAGGGTCAGTGACTCTGAAAGGGGCCAAAGTATCCTATCAGAAGTGTTGCTTAGACCTGGAACTGCTTCTCTCCAGACAATGTCTGCAGCTTAGGACATGGGAGAAGGTTGAAGAGGGACCAAGTTTAATTTGTACCCAGGCTGGCAGCTTCGGTCAGTCTGTCTCCCGGCATCCCTGTTCAGGAGAGATGACCTTAACAGAACTCCTTTCCCCAGTCCCATCCATACTCCCCCAACACAGTGGGTCAGAAAGAGAAGGGCTGGGATCTCTTGTGTGTGTTAGTTGCTCAGTCGTGTCCGACTCTTTGGAATCCTACGGGATGTAGTGGTAGGCACTTAAGAGAGCCCATGGGATTCTCCAGGCAAGAACACTGGAGTAGGTAGCCATTCCCTCCTCCAGGGGATCTTTCCGACCCAGGGATCAAACCCAGGTCTCCTGCATTGCAGGCAGATTCTTTATTGTCTGAGCTACCAGGGAAGCCACAGGATCTCTTACTCTAAGACATCTCTAACCACTAGCCTCTGGAACTTTCCCATCAATTGGAAAGTTGATGAGCCTTGGTTCTTTTCTACTCTCCCTCCCTGATTCAGCTTTCACTTTCAATCAAGGCCGTGTCCACATTTACTCCTTGAAAAATGGGAAACATCAGGCCATTTGGTAGCCCAGGTTTGTGACTGTAACAGCTCACAGCTGCTTTGTGACAAAGCAGCTTGGACTCAGAAAGCGACTTTGGTAATATCCTGTTAATCTGCTTCCAGGAATGTGCCGTCACCCACCCATACCCTCACCACAATGGAGCAGAAGAAAAGTTCATAAGAATTTGTGAATAATAACATGGTCATGGAGCCTGCACCGCGAACGCCTCCATCTTAAATTAAATTGAGAGGGGCTCAGGATAAAGCCTGTATTCATGCTGCCTGACTTGTTCATCAGATGCAAAGTGTATCCTTCCTATGAAAGATGAGAAGAAAAACGATTGGGAAATTTTACAAAAAAGAACAGAAATGACAGATATTTAGATATTGAAAGGATTTACTAGACTAAGTCAGCAAATAAAACAAATAAAAGTTCGGGTGGAATTTTTAATTTTCCAGCAAAAGCATTCAACTACATATTCTATCCTTTGCTTTCTTTGGTTGTCTTTATTTTGGGGACAGGGCTTCAAGCTGAGCTTTGGGTTTATTTGTTTACTTTTTGTGTGGTCCAGTCCCTGCCCCCACCAACACATACACAAAGGACCTGAACAATCCTTACAGGTAGTTGCTATAATCTCTCCCCTTAGAAGCTTTGAAGGTGCTTCCAGCTGCATCAAAGTGCTTCACTGCTCCCTGCATCTCCACCCAACTTCAAAGCCCCACCGTCAGGAACTTGTTCTGTGCTCTACCTTGTAGTTCTAAAGGAGCTATTACTTTCTATTTATTGTGCAAATTTTTATGGAGATGCCCTGGTATCTTTCTTGACTCACAGCTTAGCTTCTTGGATTGAAGGCAGGAGGAGAAGGGGGTGACAGAGGATGAGATGGTTGGACGGCATCACTGACTGAATGGGCGAGTTTGAGCGAACTCCAGGAGATGGTAAAGGACAGGGAAGCCTGGCTTGCTGCAGTCCATGGGGTCACAAAGAGCTGGACACCACTTAGCGACTAAACAAAAACTATCTTCTTCTACCTAGAATTAGGACTGCCTAGGGAAAACATCTACAGGAATAGGTAAGGGTCAGGACTGCCTGAGATTAATCCTGCTGACCTGAGGTCCTTTCCAGTGTCTACCATGCCACACCCTGTTCAACTATTTGAAAAGGCTCTTATCAATCAGTACAGTAACTGGGGAACTTTCTCTTAGGAGCCTAAAGGGAGTTCATTAGTTTTGAGTTAAGTTGTCATTAAAGAAAAAAAGTTTCACTTTGTAAAAATCATTGGTAGAGGACTCTGAAAGGCATAGGAGTGCTTAAGATACAAGAGGAAATAGATGCTCTAGGAGAGGTTGTTTGATAGACCTTTCTGCGATGATGGAAGCTTTCCAGGTGGCGCTAGTGGTAAAGGACCTGCCTGCTAATACAGGAGATGCAGGAGACCTGGGTTCAATCCCTGGGTCCAGAAGATCCTCTGGAGGAGGGCATGGCAACCCACTCCAGTATTCTTGCCTGGAGAATCCCCATGCACAGAGGAGCCTGGCGGGCTGCTGTCCATGCAACTGAAATGACTGACTTAGCACGCATGTTCTGTAACTCAGTGTGGTCCAATATAGTAGTCTCCAGCGCGTGTGGCTGCAGGGCACTGAAAATATTCCTAGAATGACTGAAGAACTAAATTTTCAATTTTCTTTAACTTTAATTAATTTAAATCGCCATCAATGGCTAATGGCTACTGAACTGACTGGCTTGGCTCTAGGAATCAACAGTGTGTGTGTGTGTGTTTAGAAAATGTAGAACTTCATGTGAAAGAAAGAGAAGGAAAAGGAAGAAAAGATATGGCCTGCTTGGATTCTACTAGAAAAATTCTCCCCACCGTCGCTATACTATCCCCACCCAGGCAATAAGGAGATCCTAGCAATCAGGCCCAAAGAGAACAGTGTCATCATGAGGTTCCATTAATCACTTGGGAGCAAGGCTGTCATGCCCACACACAGGCTGGCACTGCTCTGCATTCATGCCTCCTGATTGATGGCACTTGCAGCCATCTCGAGCAAGGCAATGGACAAGGGGGAAAGTATCGGGATGGCCTTGTCATTGACCAGCCCAAGCCAATCATGGGTTATTGTGTGGAGCTGTGGCTTTTACACATCAAGGGTGTCCGAGCCCAGGGAGGACATCTCCCACCCCTTTTAAAGTGACATAAGTCAGGAGCTATGAGTGGAGAGGGGTGATCCAAAGACCACAGGAATCTCAAGCGTGTCTGCTGGTCTGCTGTGGGCCTTGGAGTTGTTCTCTGAGCTGGCAAAAACAGAGGATGCTGAGTAGTTTGTTGGGGACTCCAAGCCATGCGGATGATGTGGGCAACCTCCTAAAGGACACAGGAAACACAAACAGACATGGATGGGAGTGTCTGTGTGTGGGAGGGCAGATCCCTGCTGGTGGGAGACTGGGGGCTCCAGACAAAGCATCAGGAAGACAGACCCCCACCCCTGTTTACCACCCTCTCCCCTGTGTTCATTTTCCAGCTACATTTTAATTAGGAAATGCTGAAGAAATCTTGAAAAGTATAAAGAACCAGACATTAATACGTTTCTCGTTTCTCTCCACCCGGGGTGGGGGAGAAAACCCCAATTGTCAATTAATCCACATTTCATTTCTGTAAAGTTCAGTTTTTCCTTCCCTCCCCATGTCTGCATCTGAACAGCAGTGTGAAGCATGCTATGAAATCTTTAGCTGCTGCTGCTGCCTTACTTTCAAGTTAGGAGAGAAGTGCCTTTTTCATTAAGAATTCTTTTGTTTTTCTCTGTGGCCATTGCTACAAAGATGTAGCCAATTTAGATTAAACAGGCTGAGGAGTGCTATTCGATATGTCAGCCAGGCACACTTCTTGAAATCTGGTAGTTCAGCAGGTACAGCTTTAAAAAAAGAAAAAAGAGTCAGGAAGCTGCTCCCAGAGGGGCGCACACTTGGGTTGTGAGTCTGGGAATGAGAGCCGGGGGTCCTCCCGGGTTTCTCCGGATTCAGCCTGGGGAGCGATGGGAACAGCTCGCGCCCTCTCTCTCTGCCCGTCTTCACCCTCGTCCTGCTCCTCCTCCCCTTCCCCTGCTGCCGCGGGTTTCTATCTCCATTGTTCCCTGAAGCCCGGCAGCCAGTGTGCAGCCGGGCCCAGCACTGGATCCGCAGCCAGCAACTTCCTCTGAAGCTGCGATGCATAATTACAACCAGCTGCTCCTGCTCCGGGCGGCTGGCCGGCCAGCTCTGCAAACAAGCGTCCTGATACCCGGAGTTCCCCCGGAGGCCACAGCCGGCTCCTGGCAGCAGCAAATCCTCCGAAGGCAGCGCCCACGCCCTCGGAAGACAAGCGAGCAACCCGTGTCCCTCTCGTGGCTCCCAGAGGCTAGCTGCCTCCTCTCTTCTCCATTGAGGCAGAGAGGGTCGTTTCCATTGCTCAGAGGAAGGTGTCTGCTCTGTCACCTGCTGCTGCCCTCACCCTAGCAGCCTGGTGTCACCTCGAAGCAGGATGGTGTAGGACTGGCTGTCCAGGGGTTAAGACTCCTCTGTGCTTCCACTGCAGGCGGCGGTGGTTTGATCCCTGGTGGGGAACTAAGATTCCACAGGCCACATGTGGCCAAAAATTTTTTAATTTTAATAAAGCAGGTGGCGTGTCCTAGGTCTGACTCAGGGAGCAGGAGCACCAGGGGTCCCGGCTTTCGGTCAGCATCTCAGCTAAGGCGAACATGGAGGGATGGAGGTGGGAAATTTGCCCTGCTCTCAGCTAGCAGGAGGCAAAGAGACAATTGAGGTTGCTTTAAAAGGACACTAGTGAAAATCCAAACAAGCTTCACTTAGTCTCTGGAACTAAGAAGAGCAGCGAATGAGCATGTGAGAGCTGAGGAATGGCCCCAGACCCACCTCAGAGCTGTGGGTTCATTCGGGGACCTCAGTGATTTTTCAGGCTTGACTACAAGTATGACTCTGATCCAAAATTAGGCTTTGGATGTGTAACACCAGGCTCCCTGCCCCACCCACCGCCTCTGTCTGCCCTCTGCCGTTTCTTCAGAGCCTGGCTCCGGGCCAGAGCTGGCCCTTCTGGCTCCTGGGGGAAGGGCTGGCCTCGGTGTTCTGTCTTGTTCTGTTTCCAGGCAGGGTTTTAGGATGGGTGAAGGTGCGTGGGCTCTTCAGGAAGTAGAGGGGAAACTGATACGCTTGGGAAGGGCATCCCAACCTTAAATCACTCACTTCATCCAGCCAAAGGTGGAGGAGACCGTGCAGGTAGGAGCATGGCCGTGCCACCCTGTGCTGCCCATGATGCTTCTGCCCACCTGTGCCTGCCAGCCTAGGCTCCCGGCAGGTCTTCAGCAGTGAGAGCTGAGCCAGGCTGGGCCTGCTGCTCTGTTATGTCCAACCGCAGCTGTAGAGGTGGGGAGCAGCCGGGAGTCTGCTGTGGATCAGGAGCTGCTCATTTTACAGGGCCATTTCCCAGGGCTGCTGGCCCTGGCAGGAGTGGTGCAGACAGCAGCATCTTCGAGGCGGCTCGTCCTGTCAGCTTCGGCAGTCAGACTACAGGCAGCGGCGGGGCTGTCGTGTTGGGGTTCGCCTTTGCAGCCTTCTTTGTCTCATTGTCTTAAAACCTCAGTAGAACTGGGTTTGCAGAGTGGTCCCAGGCAGGGAGCACTTCCTTGGAAGGAATTTTAAAGCAGCATGGATTGGCCAAGGGCATGCCAAGAACCAGTCACGCTTGAGCGTGTGTCCGCATTGGGGTTAGTGCCTCACCAACTGTGACTTTTCCGTGTGTCCTCAACAGTCTCTGCTAACCTTTGCGATTTAATTCCCCACAGGAAGAAAACAATACCACTTAGAGTGTTCTTTCGATGTTCAACCCACGCTTTCCCTTCGGATTCTTGAGCCTGGATACACTTTAGAAGCACATGCAAAGCAAACTCCAGTCTGCGAGAGCATCACAACGCAGCTCTTTGAGCGCGGATATGACTGATGCAGCTTGACCAGCTCCTCCACCCAGAGCAGCCGGGAAGTCCGAGGGATGGAGTAACGTGATTTGGGGCAGGTTTTTCTTCGGTGGCTTGAGATGAGGAACAAGCTTAACAAGCAGTCATGTCTGAGTTCTCACTCCGCTGCAGACCTTGCTTGAGGACTTCAGAGCTTTAAAGGTCTCTGTTCCCAGAAAAGAAGCAGGAGAAGGCACCTAAAACCCTGTTCTATCAGTAAGTGGAGAACAAAAGATGTACAAGAACAGGAAGAGAAAACAGTCCTCAGAATGATCAAAGTGAGGTTGAGAGGGACAAGTGCCAGATGTTGAAGACAGGAGACTTATTTTTCTTACTCGGCCCCTAATTATCCATGCAGCCTTGACAATCTATTTACTTCTCCTGGCTTAAGTTTTCTCATCTATAAAATAGGGTGGTGATACCATCTCACTGCTAATCGATCGTGTGTGTGTGTGTGTGTGTGTGTGTGTGTGTGTGTGTGTTGAGAACAAGCACATGAAGAATGTTAAAAGTGGTAGAGACGCATTTTGTAGTAGTGTGTGTATGCTAAGTCGCTTCAGTCGTGTTGGACTCTTTGCAACCCCATAGACTGTAGCCTGCCAGGTTCCTCTGTCCCTGGGATTCTCTGGGCAAAAATACTGGAGTATGTTGCCATGCCCTCCTCCAGGGGATTGTCACCCAGGAATCGAACCTGTCTCATGTCTCCTGCACTGGTAGGCAGCTTCCTTACCACTAGCACTGCAAGTAAACTAGTATAAGTATTAGCAGCCAGGGACTTTCCTGATAGTCCAGTGGTTAAGACTCCACACTCCCGATGAAGGGGGCCTGAGTTTGATCCCTGGTCAGGCAACTAAACCCTGCATCCCACAACTATCACCCATCACAGTCAAATATATATAAATAAATAAAATTTTAAAATAACAGATTATCTGAACACTGGGAAAAATATTGATAGTATCTGACAGGTATACTGGAATTTATGTAAAAAAGAAAGTAAACTCATAAGTTCACAGAAAATTAAAAACATTAGATCTTAGCAGCTATATGTGTATCTTGCTTAGGCTTGTTGATTATTTAAATGAATATTTAGGTCCTGCCATTGCAGTGGGTTTCATGGGACAACATCCACTGATAAATAAGAAATACAAGTACTTTTTTAGGTATAACAACCTTTTTCAATTATAAAAATATATAGGGCTTGTAACTTGTTGCCCATCGGATGGAGTTTTATTTGACCACTCTCAGGCCCCTTTGAGCATCTCCCGGTACTTTACAAAGATGTTACTGACACTTTGAGAGCCAGGTATCATGTGTCACTCTTTCCACCAACAGATTGAGAAACTGAAGCATGAAGAGGTGAAGCGAGGTCTCTGGGGGAGCAGGTGATGGCCTGGCTTCTGGTCTCTTTCTCTAAGCCCTGCTCCACTTTGTCTCTCTCATAAACAGCCATTGATAACTTCATCCCCAGGCCAAACACTGCCAACCAGGACCCACAGTGTGCAAATGGGATCTCCACCATCCTGAGCAAAGCCAAGATCTGAGCAGAAATGGAAGAGAGACAAATGTTACCACTGGAGGCAGACAGACCAGTCAGAGTGATGCCCCAGGAACAAGGAAGTAATGGGTGGAAAGCTCCACATGATTGGTCCATTTGTACTAACAAAGATCATACAAACCTAATGCAAGACCTCCTGAACGTTTATTTAACCATCTATTTTTGACACTATACTTAGAGATTTTTCTTCCTTGGTATCAGAACTGTGCAGAGAAATAGACTGAAGACAAAACAACTAAAATTTCATGTGAATGTTCATATGTTGTGATAATGCATGTCATTATGTATGAGTCAACCAAGTGTTTAAACTGACTGAATATTTCTACTTAAGCTTTAAGGTTGTGACCCATTTTCCATTTACATACTGTGTACTCAAATACATACCATATCTCTTTAGGTTTTTTACCTGGCTCTACCACTCACTAGCTTTGTGACCTTAGGCAAAAGCTCTGAGCCTCAAATTTCTACTCTGTAAATGGGTAATCAGGCCTATCTCTGATTTTATTTTTTTGCTAATACTAATTGATTTTATGTTAGTAAAGGTATTGAACACAAACCCTGGTATAGAAAGAGTGCTTAGTAAATGATACTTCCTCCTTCCCGTCTTCTAGTGTCTTCCTTAAGGAAGTACTTTCATGTCTATTGCACATATACAATTCAGTAAGGCAGCTCAGAGGTGTATAATTATCCTTGCCAAATACATGAGAAAACTCTGCCTCAGAGAAGTTAAGTAATGTGCTCAGAGTACACAGCATATTGGCACGAAACCTGCCACTAGTCCTGTGATTCCTCAGACCTGAGATCTTTCCAGAAGCTTCCGTCCATGACGACCATTGCCTCTACCCAACAGAAGCTCTTCATTTATCATCTACGCCAAACCAATTTCTATTCTCAGGGGGTAGCTCCTTGGTGCCCCTTCCTGGGTCTCCCCTACTCTGTAGCCCCAGCTTCAATCCCATCCTGTCCCTCAGCAGTTTCCCTCTGCCTCGACCTGGGGTTGGATATTCAGGGACTCACCCATGCGGCAATAAGTCAGAACGAATTGGGAGGGAATGTTCTTTTAAATGAAAGAAGTTGCATTAGATACTACCACACACATTATGTTGTTAAATATCTACAGCATGATAAAATCATTCCAAATGTCACCAATCCCTGGGGGACTTATTAATAATTAAGCATTTTTAGTTCACTTAGGAATGCAGATTCCATTTAACAGAAAAATACACACTAAATCTGTCCATTATACTGCAGCTTGCAACAGAATATGTTCGAGATCTCAGCTGGGTTTCCCCAGGACAGATGACAAAGTTAATGCAGGTACCAGTCTTTCCTAAAGCAGCACCCTGAATTTGTGTTTATTAGGAGTGTTTATTAGAGTGACTAATAATGGAAGGGAGACAGCTTGACAAGGGTTGGGGAGAGACAAGAGGAGCCTAGAGGAAATTGGATGATCTTGAAGAATGTAGGGCAGAACAGAGACCCAGGCTGTGAGGTAGAGTAAATTATTTGTCCCCTCACTGATTTTTAAGGTTTTTAAAGGCTGAACTAGGGAAAGAAGGCCTTGTTATACAGGTTTCATTTAATGAGAAGGCCGCTTACATTTTTATTTAACTAACTCCAAAAAGATACATGGCCCTGGACACACACACACACACACACACACACACACACACACACACACTTTTCTTTTAAAAGCAGTTTTCTTTATTTGCTTTGTTTTGTTCAAAATGATATCTGGTGCTCTTTTCTTCATCTCCATTTCCTGGGCAAAGTCAGAATACTGAATATCTTGAAAGAAAGAAAGGGATGCCAGCAGACAGATTGCCAGTCTTCTCCGTGTCTTTCAGACATGTACTGTTTTCTTCTAGGCCCACCGAAGAAGATTCCTTTTGAAGATGATCAAGGAGACAAAGGGAGAGAGAGGTGAGCCCTGGGGAAATCCATGATCTTTTGGTCCTGTTATTTAACCTCTCTCTCTCTAGGCCCCCTTTCCTACCAATAGAAGTTTTCATGATCTCAAAATCCCTTCTAGCCGTGAGGTACCAGAAATCTAGGCTTGAAACAGGGAGGTTTCTTCTCAATGGTGGCTGAAGAATTTTGCAAGCTTTTAGCAGAAAATGACCGTGGATAAATTCTTCCACTTTTCTGTTTCCTGAACTGAAACTCTATGTAAATCAGGCGACTTCTTCCCTCCCTCACTTAAAGCACCTGCCAACCTCATAAAAGAGCCATAAATTTGGTCGCAAGGGTCCCAACAAAGGAAAAGGATCCTTTCCCAACAAGGGAGGTCAGTGGGACAGGCTATCACCAGGAAGCAGAAACTGCAGGGAAGACTGTTCCGGTGTCCCCTGTAATCAGCCTGGATGCAGAGGAGTCTGCAAAGCTGCCAAGCAGCAGGACTTAACGTGGAAAGCGGACTTGGTTGGCTTTATAGTCTCTTCGCTTTCATCCTGATGTTATTAGAGGTCAAGGTCCAGCTAGTACTGCCTCCAGGGGACTTCTGGTCTGAGAAAGTTGTTTGTGTGTGTGGAGGAATCACTCTGAGTGGCTTAAAACCAGGACTTCCTGCTGTTAGACACAGGGTCCAGGCAAGTGGACCGGTGGGGCAGAGATTCCCACCCTCCTCTCAGGAAAGAACCGACTCGGCTAGAGAGGAATGTGAGAAGAAAGGGGGGAGGGGAGAGCCATGAAAGCTATTTATCTCAAAGCAGCCTTGGGAGAGGAGCAGGGGAGGAGGGGCCGAGTTTCAAAACAACTTGCTGACTTAAGAGACTGTAAGAATGGTGGAGGCAAGATGATTTCAAGTCAGATAGATTAATAATAAACTTGATTATCCTGAATGGTTTTCTTTAGCCACTGGTTTTCTTATTCTGAACTTCAGTGTTTTTTCTTGCTAATAACTAGCTTGTCCCAGATGACCACTGTGTGTATTCTATATTTCGCCATTTTTAGAAGCAGGGGGTGAGGTTTCTCACTTTTCCTTCACACACACACACACACACACACACACACACACACACACACACACCCTATCATCCTACTCTGAAATGAGTTCTCTCTTTTTTGGCCACACTGTTTTGGTCACACCTCGAGGCATGTTGAACTTCCCCGACCAGGGATCGAACTCATGCCCCGCTGTATTGGAAGTACATAATCTTAACCACTAGATGATCAGAGAGGTCCAACCAACATGAGCCTGATACTCTGAGGAATTATTGTGCTCTGTCTCTTTTTTAAAAAAAAAATCTAGAAAACTCTTTGGGAACTGTCAGTGCTAATCAGTCAGAATTATGCTTATAACCAAGTGGGATCCTATCACCTATGGTTCACAAGTAGTTGCTTCAGATAGACACTGAGAAATCATATCCAATAGGGCATGGCCTTGATCGTCAGCAGATTAAAAATTATGTTTCTGTGTGTGTGTGTGTTGGGGGAGGGGGTTGTTTTCTTCTTTAGCTGCTGTTATTTCTTATACTTTGGGCTCCTGGTAAAGAAAAGCATCTTGGGGATTTCTAGGGTTCTAACCATGACCATAGATTTTCCATCCTTGTAGGAGTAGAGTCCAACCAATTCACTGCACAGATGATTAAACTGTGGACCAGAGAAGTAAACCAGAATAAGTGTGGTCACCCAGCTGGTTAACCACAGAGCCGGAGAAGGAACTTGGGCTTCCAGGCTCCTTGTTCCGTGCTCTTTCTACTCAGGTGGATTCTAGGAGATCTGTTTTGCAGAACTTCCTTTCCACTTTGTACTCAGCCGGAGACAAGAAATCATATTATGGGTGTATGTACCCAAAGTCCTTATCAGTCAAACATTCCCCGGCACCTCACTTTCACCCCACTGTTGGAAGGCCATATATCTGCATAAGGATACAGCAGGAACACATACAGGCACACAACAACTGTTCTTTTTTATGACCTTTTCCTTTGCTCCAAGGTTAATTTCTCTTTGTCCTCAATTTCCTTTTTACCCGCGTCTATTCACTTATATTAGTTTGTATGCTAACACTTAAATATACCACCTTTAAATATGGGAACAGCTAACTACAATCCATAGCACCTAAAAAGTAATCTAAGTTTGTGTGCTATTTCTTACTTTTGCCCCGTGGTGATCATGTGATGGGTGGGAGCTTTGAAGTTATGCCAGTATCAACTCTCCTTCTGAATATGAGCTTAAGTGACTTGCCCAAGAATAGCAGGCAGAGTTGGAATGGGACGGTCCCCATAGACCCACAGACTGTTCTTTTTTCTATGATGCCATACCACCAACCTGCCGACATTAGGTTTTATATCCTCTTTTCATTCCTGTCCAACACTGGGAGAGAGAGATACTAATGGAAATAAGATGGTCATGACATGACGCAGACAGGATATGGGAGGACAAAATGAGGACTGAACAACCCAGCCTGTGCAGCTCAACATACTAGTCACCAGCCTTGTGTGGAATGTTAATGCAAATTAATTACACTTAAATAAAATTAGAAGTTTAGTTCTTTAGGTCTTCACCTTGCAAATGCTCAATAGCCACAAGTGGCTTGTGGCTGTGACACTGGGCATACTGGGATATGGAGCCTCACTCTCATCATGGTAAGCTCTATGGCACAGCTCTGCTCGGCCAGATGCTAGGCCATCAGGGTTTAATAGGAATAACTATCATTTACACAGGGGCTTCCCTGCTGGCTCACAGGTAAAAAATCCACCCGCAATGCAGGAGACCTGGGCTTGATCCCTGAGTTGGGAAGATCCCCTGGAGAAGGGAATGGCAAACCACTCCAGTATTCTTGCCTGGAGAATCCCTTGGACAGAGGAGCCTGGCAGCCTATAGCCCATAGGGTTGCAAAGAGTCAGACACAACTGCCTAAGCACACACTCAGCACACACAACAGCATACAGACCTTATTGCTGGTGTTTTATGACTATTTTCATTCATCTTCATATAACCTATGAATTAGTATTATTTTCATTTGACAGAAGAAGGAACTGATATTAAAATTTTTTATAATTTGACCTTTAGGTTTACTCGTAAATGGCAGAAACATGAACACAGACTTGTTAATAACAGACTATAATGTGAGCTCTAGTTTCCTGGGAGGAGCCATAAAGACTGATAATAAAACTAACATTTACTAAGCACAGACTATATGCCAGGCACTGTTCTAACAGTTAACACATACAATTTCACTGAATCCTCTCTAAGGTAGGCATGCTCATTATTCCCATAAAGAAATGAATTTAGAGAGGTTAAGAAACTGTCCTAATGGCAAGCAACTAGTAAATGATGAACAGGGAATTTAAACTCAAGTAGTCTGGGTTGAGAAGCTGGGTGCCAAATCACTATACCATACTGATAAGCAAGTGGCTGCTGCTCCTGTGTTATATAGAAGGCAAGGACCAACCTGCAGCTCACAGATCTAGTCCTGGTTCACAGGGCTGGTGATTCTTTCCAGATGGGCTAGCTGATGAAGACAGCTGTCATCTGCCTCTGCTCAGAAGGCTTGGCTCCCCTTCTTACTTCTGGCCGGCAAGCTTCTATGTCAAGCTGCCATGGCTAGAAGTCTTCACGAAGGTCATGCTCAAGCAAGTCTTGAAAACAATCCTTTGCCCTCCTCCTTGGAGGTGTCCCACCTCAGCTCAGTATGGGGTAATTTCAACACCATCCTGTTGGCATTCCTGTTTGACATCTGGTTGGCCCAACTGACATCCTCTCAGTCCTGGCATACTGGCTGAACTCCAGGCATGGTGGTGAATCTGTCTTACCTTTTAAATTAAAGTTCTACCAGACAATCTAGATGATCCTCAGGGTTCAGGACATCAACCCTGAATACTCATTGGAAGGACTAATGCTGACGCTGAAGCTCCAATACTGTAACCACCTGATTTGAAGAGCCAACTCACTGGAAAAGACCCTGCTGCTAGGAAAGATTGAAGGCAAGAGGAGAAGGGGACGACAGAGAATGAGATGCTTTGATGCACCACTGACTCCATGGACATGAGTTTGACCAAACTCTGGGAGATGGTGAAGGACAGGGAAGCCTGGCATGCTACAGTCCATGGGGTCGCAAAGAGTCAGACACGACTTAGCGTCTGAACAATAGATGATCCTCATGAGCTGACTCAAGAAGTTGGCTGTGATATTTCTGGTACTGGTATGTAGATTTTTATTTACTCTGGTCTAGAACCAGGAGTATATACTTGTACATACGAGTACAAGTACATACTCCATCTACCAGCCTCATCAAGATATCCTGATTGATTTTTGCTTAATTTTCCTATTGCCTTGATACTTTCAGAGCATTACCGCTGAGAAGAAAAAGTCAATGGAGGGTGTTTCTTTTGTATTCAGAGGTGAACTTCCTTTGGCTACTAATGGGATTCTCATTGCATGGGTTAGCATTCAATCGTGGTCAACTTTTTGACTTCTCACACCCTTAACAGTATCATAACTTGCAAGATGGTCCAAAATCTTTTGGAGGCTGTTTTAAGTAGGGTGGCTTCAGTCACTCAGTCGCTCAGCTGTGTCCAACTCTTTGAGACCCCAAGCACTGTAGCCCACCAGGCTCCTGTGTCCATGGAATTTCCCAGGCAAGAATGCTGGAGTTGGTTGCTATTTCCTTCTCCAGAGGATCTTCCCTACCCAGGGATGGAACCCGTATCTCTTGGGTCTCCTGCATTGGCAGGCAGGTTCTTTACCAACAGAGCCGCCTGGGAAGCCCCAGTGTGGCTTAGCAGTCACCAGATGCTGTGCTGTGCTTAGTCGCTCAGCCGAATCTGACTCTTTGCGACCCCATGGACTGTAGCCTGCCTGCCAGACTCCTCTGTCCAAGGGGATTCTCCAGGCAAAAATACTGGAGTGGGTTGCCATGCTCTCCTCCAGGTGATCTTCCCAACCCAGGGATCAAACCCAGGTCTCCCGCATTACAGGTGGATTCTTTACCATCTGTGCCACCAGGGAAGCCCAAGAATACTGGGGTGGGTAGCTGATTCCTTCTCCAGGGGAACTTCCTGATCCAGAAATCGAACTGGGGTCTCTTGCATTGCAGGCAGATTCTTTACCAGCTGAGCTACCAGGGAAGCCCAGTCACTACATAACAGCTCATAAATGGCTTTAACAGAGAATGGCCTGTAGGTTGTGAAGTTGAAAGTGCCTCCCTGAGACCTTGAAACGTAGGTTTCTTAATGTACTTTGGAACAAATAAACTCTCAAGCCAGTCTCACACTGTCAGTGGTGTGAAGTGGCTGTGGGGAATACCAGAATATAAATGGTGGAATCTTCAGGGAATCCCACTGAAATTTTTTAGTCAAGTCAGTAACAGATCTTGTGTAAGTCAACTCTAATTATCAAAGGCTTTTGTAAAATTGGTGGATACACTGCACTTCCTCTACGTGATATGCCACAAATACCACAGGAAAGTCACTCCCACGTCACGCTGAAGCCCAAACACACGGTTGTCTGTCAGGAGTACAGCTGATCTTATTGTGCAACCACTGGTTTGCAAGCAAATTGACATGAATTGTGCAGCAACAGAAAACTGTTGGAAGTTTGAGAGAGCTGCCTTAACATTCTCATAGATTGTTCTTCTCAAAAAGGGTAATGAACTTAGAGTCCTGCTATGTGTTCTTGGCACTCTACATAACAAAGATAGGTAAACACAGCTATCTAAGTCACTTCTTCTATTTCTCTTCTTTCCCCTTAACCTAAGATTAGCCTCCAACACTATACCCTTTGTGCTCTCAGGGTCCTGAGCTATCTCTCTGGCTGCACTGGGTCTTAATTTACTGCATGCAGGATCTAGTTCCCTGACCAGGGATCGAACCCTGGCCCGCTGGCACCGGAAACGGAGTCAACCCTTGGACCACCAGGGAAGTCCCACTTCTTCTGTTTCAACCTAAAATTTTCCCCAGGTGCAGACCCATGATCATAATTCATGACTCCAGCTGCCTGGAGCTGGAATCCAGGGAACAAACTCCTATTTTTAACCTAATCTGACATGGATGCTTCAAGAGGTAGAACATTCCTTCTCGTGGGGACACTCAAGCACAGGATGACTGGCTATTGAAGAGTATTGTGAAGGGGGTTTAAGAACTAGTATGGTGGCCACACTAAATTACCCAGTCAAACCCAGACAGGTTAAGATTTAGCATGTTCTCTAATCTGCAAAGTTCTGTATTCACAATGTTCTACTCTTTGAACACATCACACTTTCTTCTTCTTAGGGTCATTGCCCACCTGGTATTTTTTTCCCTGGAATGTCAACACATGGCTGTTGACACAAAGTTGACCATTTCTTTTATTGTTAACATGTTGATTTAAATACTTTCTTCTTAGGCCATTTCTAATACCTCTTTCTAGGGAGGTAGACTATGTTATTTTTATTTCTGAATCCATTTAATTTTCTACCCAAATGTATGCAGCATGTGGACCTATCTATAGTTCTTTGTGGGCTGGTTGTCTGTAGACTGTAAGGGGGAATACATTTCTGGTTTATTCATTAATGTTACATCTGTACACAGCACATAACAGGCATTTATGTAACTGTCGAATGAATGAATGAATAGTAAAAGCAGATTAAAGTCATTTACAGAATCTAAGCTGCAGAACTTTTGAACTGGAAGACATGATCAGAGACAATCTATGCCATTGTTTACCAGTGAAGTATAAATATCCTCAATTTCTTATTTTCTGCAAGCTTGATGCTATGAAAATTCCCAAGCACTCTATAGCTATCTTTGATTGGGTTGCACATGGGAACTTGTGTTCTGTACCATCAGAAATCCAGCAAAAGAAAAAACAAAGTTTTCTGTTTTGCTTGTTTGTTAAACAATATCCTGGGCTTGGATATATTTGGATAGTCTATTAGTTTCTTTACAGATGGTTTGGAATCACCTGATCATCCTTCAGCGTCTTTCATCTCTCCAGCTAGTCTGAATGCAGTGGGTGTATCCTAGAGGGCTTTCTCTGGTCCCATGGGTGGACAGTGACCCTGCTGCTCTGACTCGTGGTGTCCATGGCCAACTCTCCAGGTGGGGGCTGGTCACACTAAGTTTAATAGGACCAAAGGCGCCAATGACCAGATGCATTAGGAACAGAGAGGCAGGGAAGCAGGGTCCTGAAAATAGAAAGCACGTCAAAAAATAGATGACGAGTTGATAATGCCTTGAGGCCTTTGTTCAGGAACACTCTGGTACTATAAAGGGAAAGGCAACCGTGCCATATTCTTCTGTGAAGTGCGAGTCGGTTTTTCTTCAAGAGTTCTTCCCAAAGAAGGCCTTGTGGGTTGTGGCTAACTCAGTTTTCCATTTTTATCTAGATTTGTGTTTCAACGCAAAATGTTATTCTTTTGCCAAGGATTGCTGTATCATCACATTAACAATAAGATAAACAAACTTGACAAAAATTCACTGAGAACAATAAGCATTGGTAATTGTATATTCTTGTCCTAGGTATTTCCTTCTTGTTCTCAATTAAAAAGCAGTCCCAGCAGTTGTGTATGCTGTATCATTTGTTCACCTTAAATAAATACTTTTGAATCTAAAAATATAGCAGAAATAAAACTTTCTGAAAAAAATAAAAAAAGCTGAAACTCAGAATCACATCAAAAATGAGAAATGGATTTTTAGGGGATCAGGATGCTTTTCAAGCCGCTGAGGTTTCCTGACAAGCCAGCTCTGTTACAGTCCTAGATCCACGAGGATCTCAGCCCTAGACATATAGCTGAATGGTGCAGATGCCCAGGAGAATATTTGAGATCTGCTTAGACTTCACAGAACTATGAGTTGACTACACTCATTGGCAGATATTTCAGGAAAGAATAGGATTTGAATTAGCATTCGGTCAGCTCACAACTATGATCTACTAGTGCATTTTAATTCACTCTGCTTTAATTCAACACATGATTTCAACTGTGACTAGCAGTGCACACATCTGAGAGCCCTACTAGAGGTGGTGCACATGTGTGAATTTGCTACTTTTAGGGGCATGGGCTCAGCTGCACACTTCTCTCTCCAGATCACCGATGGAAATGACCAGGGAAACTTCAGGAAGAAGTAAAGTTGCTGACCACTTTAGCTTCCACACCTGATCCATGCAGCAGCTGGGCTCTGAGCCCTTCAGGACAGGGTAACCTGTCTCCTCCCACCCGACCTATGGGCTTTTAAGTAGCCGGCTCTAACATGGAGACAGAAAGCTCTCACACAGCCTCCTTTGCTATGCTCACACTTCCCTCATGACGTGCTGAAACCAGCGCGTGAGGACAGACACACTCATAATAAGAGCAGAAAGCAGTGATGGTGCTGGCGATTTTATACCTGGGCCAAGTGCCAGAACTGGCTCTGGGGAGGAGGTGCATGGAGGAATGCCCTCCTCTCAACCCTTTGCAAAAACAAAGGTTAGGGCTACTATTAACTGAGTGCTGCTGGCAGACTCTGGCTTAAGGGTTGTTTTTCTTTCCCCAGAACCTTTGGAGATGGGACCTCAACTAAGATCAACAAGGGGGCTTTTAAACCCCAAACATGCATACGGACCCAGCATAGCTGACGAGGTGAAGGGGCAGGACCCTAGCTCCCAGTGCCACTTTGGCCCATGGAAGCCCTCTCTTTTCAGTGTTGCTAAATGAATCATCTATGCAGCCTCTGGACACCTAAAACCGTCTTGAGTTTTTTACAAAATCCCACAGTATTTCTGTGTCTACAGTTCATAGGGTCACCAAGAGTCAGACAAGACTGAAAAGACAGCATGCAGGCACTTCTGAGTCAGGAATTCACAGATGGCTTAAGGGTGTGTTCTGGGTTCAGAGCCTCTCACGAGGTTAAGACATCAGCCTGGGCTGCAGTCACCTAAAGTTCTGACTGGGGTAAGAGCACCCATTTCGTCTAAGATGCTCACTCACATCACTTTCCCTAGGCAGGCAGTGCTGGCTGACAACAGAAGGCCTCAGTTCCTTGATATGCGGACCACATCCACACACATAGTTGCATGAGTGTTCTCATGACACTGGTGGCCAGCTTTTCCTACGGCGAGTGATACAGGAGACAGCAAAATGGAAGTCACAATGTCTCTTATGTACTGGCCTTGGAAGCCACACACACTTGGTTACACAAGTCACCCTGCTTAACAGGGAGGGGACTACATGAGCACATGAGTACTGGGGGGCAGGGGTCCTCGGGGGCCATCCTGGAGGCTGGCTACCATGGCTGCCTACCGGCTCTACTGCTGCCCATGGGAAATGATCTTCTCTCAAGAGCTATACAAATACCAGAGCTGGGACTTCCTCACAGTCCAGTGGCTAAGAGTCTGTGCTCCCAATGCAGGGAGTCCAGGTTCAGTTCCCAGCCAGGGAACTAGATTCCACATGCTGCAATTAAGACTTGGTATAGCCAAAAAAAAAAAAAACAAAAACAAAAACCCACCAAGAAACAAAACAAATACCTGAGTTCTTCCCAAGAGCTACACAAATCTGATGCTCATGGAAATGTCCAAGTGTCTTTCCAGAGAAGAGTCAACAGTTCCTGACCTCCTGTCTGCCTCCAGTAGGGGGTTCAGTGACCCACCCCAGTCACCACATCTCTGCTGTGCGCAAGCACACCCGTGACAAATGCTGACAGTAACCTAGTCACTGACTATCCAGGCACACGCCATGGCTTAGATGCAGCTTGAAAGCGAGGCCCACCCCCAGAGAAACTTCTCGATGGAGTATTGCTCTAAAATGAGCTTTTGGGAGCCCCAAAGACTAAATAAGCCTATCTAAGTTATACCCGCGAAGCTCTGGGGAGAATGTGCCCTCCCTGGGTTTCTGCTCTCTTGCTGGAGGGCAAATAAAGCTTGCTGACTCAGAAGGGAGTAGAGACGCTCAACGGTAGTAGTTCTGGGGTTCAACTTTGGTGGCTGTCTGCAGAAACTCCAGTGATCTGCAAGATAATCTAACCTAATTTCAACTGTAAACTTAAAAATCAACTGAACAGATAGTACATGCCTGGCTGTTTAGAAACATTACTTCTTTTAATCTTCAGAGGAGCCCTTAGGTAGGTATCATGACCACCATAAAGCTGCGAACTGAAGCTCAGGGAGGTTAAATGACACACCCAGTGTCCCAGCTAGGAGACGTGGGCTCAGAATGTTCCAATCTGAGCGTGTCTGACACCAGAGCCCATGTTATGCACTCTCTGAGACCTCTCCAGCTGAGAAGAGAGAACGTGTATCCGGGAAAGAGGAAGGAGAGGACAGGGGCCCCACACCGCCATGGCCCAGCATCAGGGGCAGGGAGACGGATGGAGGCAAAGAGGGGCAAACTGAAGAGGGACAAACTAATGGCATCTGCTGTCGCGAGTGACCAGTCTAAGGATGCTCTTCGGCTCATCTCTTGGCCCGCTTCTCCTCAGTCTAGGAGCCAGAGATGCCAGATGGGTCTCAGGGGGCAACAAACTGTGCATCTTCCTCTGGCTCCAAGGAGAGTCGGGTTGTTAATAAGTTACTCTAGCCTGGCCTCCTGCTAAGTTAAGCATCACTTTAAAAAAAATCCTCACATCATTATTGTAAGGTAAGTATTACTGCTGCTTTTAATAGTTGGAGAAATGGAGGACTGGGAAGTTTAGGGACATCCCCAAGGTCAAAAGACCCCAGGGTCAAAGCTCACATTTCAACCCAGGCATCTGACTTTAAGGCCATCAAGCACCTTAACACCATGTTCTACTAGACAGAGGTTGGGGGTCGTGGACGACCGCGTGGCCCATTCAGCGCGGGCTGACAGCGCCAGCCCGCGACCGGGGAGGGGCAGGGTCGCCAGTCCTCCTTAGGGACGCATGCGGATGGCGCCAGCCGGGCTCAGGCAGCCACATGGGAGCCTGCTACTCCGGGGCCCACTGGACCCTGCTGCTTGCGGGCCTGGCCCGCGGCGGGTCCTGGCCTTGGCCTTGCCCGAGTCGGAAGGCAGCCCCATGCTCGGCTGGACAGCAACTGGGGTGCTCAGGATAGGTGAGCTAGAGAGTGAGGTACCGAGGCTTAGGCGTGCGCCAAGGACCAGGGCGTGGGGCTCTGAACCCAGATCACCACGCCCCGACCCCCCTCCCCCGGCGATCCCCACTCCGCACCACCCCCCTCCCACCGCCAGTGATCTGTCTGCCCGTCTGGCCGGAGCCCGGGCCGGGCGCGGCCGGGCGGTGGTGGGTGATGCGGGGGAAGGGAGGGGACGCCCTGCCCCTCGGCCGCAGACCCCGGGGGCTTTGTGTATTCGGAACCGGATTCCCCACCTCCCTCCCCCACCTCCCATTCCCGCTTTCTTTTCCCTTAACCCAAGTCCCAGTAGAGTATTCAGCAATTAGCACATGGGGGGGGGGGGGGGTGGAAGGCGGCGGCGGGCGGGCGTGGGGGCGGTGAGATTCCCCCGCAACCCACCGCCTCCGCCAGGCTGGGTCCCGAGCTCCCGCCTGCGCTGCCTTCGTGCGCCACCTACCGGCTGCTCTCGGCAGCTTCGAGCCCGCCAGCGCGGTTCCTAGGCAGATCTTGATCTCCGTGGACAATAGACAATGGGATTTTTTTTTTTAAACAATGATTTATTTTGGGGGGTGGGGATAAGAGGAAAGGAGGGAGGGAGGGAGGAAGCAGCCGTGTGTTTGTCATCGCTTTAGAAAAAAAATGTCTGTTCTATCATTGTTTCTGCATATCCATTATATTGAGGACAAAAGAATCCCCTTCTGGAACAACAAAGCCAAGGGAAATGTTTTCTGTGGCTGACATTTAATTGTGTGAGCAAGGTGCTACATTATCACGGGGAGAGATTGTAAGGAAGCCAGAGCACAGCTTAGGTTCAGAAGCCTGATTTTCTGCATTAAGATGTGGGCTTTCTTACAAGAACCCCGTTTTATATGGCCTCATGTGTCTCCACTGGTGTCATGCGGGACACACAATTCTGTGTTTCTATATAGTTGCCTAACCCATCACAAGGATTCCTTGTGGGTTGTTTTTGCACTACCTTCAATGGCCCGTTCTTTTACAGCCAACGGGGATAATCATGCTTCATTTCACAACCTCCCTACACTCAGTTTACCAAAAGGATACTAATTTTAAGAAGCTGTTAGGAGACCAACCCCCTCAGTGGTACACAGGAAGCGGGCAGAATGCCTTGTCCAAAGTCATGCAAATAATCAGAGATGCAGTCAGGGCCAGAAAGCTTGTATCCTGAGCCCTGGTTTCTAGCATGACCTGCTGTTTAATGTCCTGATGCCCAACACCCCCTGACTCTCTCACCCTGTCCTTTCTGGCTGGACAAACACCCAGGCAGTGAGTTGTGTGCACAAAGATGGGTGGTAACTCAGGCCTGAGCCGGGTGGGCTAAAGTGTAAACTTCCTTGATTGGCGGCAGCCCTTTTATTCCCTCTTCACCCCTTTCTCTCTGTAGAACGAAGGAGGGATTGAAGGGTGCAATATGGACATTATCTTCATTCCTTAATTTTGTTATTTTTGCTGTGATAAGTTAATATGTAAAACCTATACAAGTATCCACAATTCATTAGAAGATGCTTTTTCTGAGATGCAAGGCTTAAGCAGCCCTCCATTCCACCTCCAGTGCTAACCCAGATGCTGGGAAAACAGAAGGTGTGTCTTCCATCTTTAGAAATTGTTTTCAGTGATCTCTTGACAAAGATGGTTTACCCTTGGGAACTTGACTAAGATTTCCTTCTTAGGTTCATGAAAAATCCCTGGGGAGATGCAGATAGCTGATCATATTGTAACAGAGACATTTTTCTTCTGCCATTTTGCAAAACACACTACAACAGACGGCACTCCCCTTTCAACTCTTAACTGTGACATGCTAACTGAGACAGGATTGTCGAATCTCAGGTGAGAAGCTCAGTAAACATCTTTGCACATCCAAAATAAGTCAACCCATCATAGAAGTCTGCTTATTTGAAAGGTTGTTCGATCTGTTTAAAGCAAATAGACTAATCGCACAATCTGTAGACAAATAGACAAGCCGAAGAGGTTTCAAAACAAAAGCCCAGAGCATTCTCTAACTCTCTTTTAACTGTGTTCTAAAAGCATAGAGAAGACAAAAAACACACTGGGATTGCAAGCAGTTCTTAAACCTTTCTGCTGAGTTGTGGCACTTGAAGCACTATGGTTTATACTGAGGCTGTGTGGCATGTTAACAGGGAGTTTAGATTTTCTACATCTAAACATTAGTTATTATGTTTTTTTTTTTTGTACCCAGTAGTGATTCATCCTGTCTCCACAGAAAGACCCCCAGTTCAATGATATTTTGTTATGACAACCACCCACCTACAAACACCTTGCCTCAAGGATGTTGTGAGAATCAAATGTGATCAAATGAGATGATGTAGGTAAAAGTGCTTTTAAAAGCCTAAAGCACTCTTCCAATGTGAGGACTTATTCCCATGTGTTTGAGGTTTTGAAAGTATGGAAATCATTCATTGGAGCTGTCCCATAGCTCTTCCGTAAAGTTGTGACCGGCCCATTTTTCAGATGGGAGCTTATGGTTACACATCAGGGGCAAGGTTTAATGTAAATTTTAGAATATGCAAATCTGACCTTAAAGAATTCCCTCACATCATGTTGGTATCTGGTAAATGCTAGAATACTGGTGACTCACTGCTTCCCTAATATCCTTATTTGGTTGCATACAAATAAAAATGATTATTTTTCAGATTTAGGTTTTCTTAAATTGTGGTGTGAGCAGTTATTTTTGCTTTTGCTTTAGTCACCGTTCTCTGTAGTAGAGAGTGTATTTAGAGTTGTAAAATCTGCTTTTTTTCATTTGCAGCTTAAATTTAGATATGGAATACAGCAACTGAAGTACTCTCTTGGTCAGATATAGGAGTTGTCATAATTCAATCCGGTATCTCTGGCACGTGGCCCTCATTTGTACACATGGGGAAGGACTCCACATCACCAACTTCACAAGTACGTGCTTCATAAGACTACCTACACAGCATGCCTGTTCACATAGCATTTCTCTTTGGGACATCTCAAGTGACTGGCAGATAGTCTTTTTAAAGTCTATTGACTTTTGGCTGTGTTAGGCATCAGTTGTGGCATGCGGGCTTCTCCCTAGTTGTGGCGTGGGCTCAGTAGTTGCTGAGCCTGGGCTGAGTTACCCTGCAGCATGTGGGATCTTAGTTCCCCAACCAGGCAGCAAACCTGCATCCCCTGCATTGGAAGGCAGATTCTTAACCACTGGACCACAAGGAAGTCCTGACCAGCAGATGTTCTAGAACTGTTTCCCTCACGAGCTGTATTGGAGTGATATGGATCCACTGAGATGAGACCCAGTTTGTGGAAAATGAAACTTCACCCCCATTGGTTGACAGGCCCATGAGGTGCAGAGGTCTGTACTAGGTCCTCAGGAAGAAATGAGTGATGTTATCAAAGAAAGAACAAAATCTCGGAACCTCAATTTCCCCAATAGTTGTTGTTCTATCTTACTAAGACCAAAACTGCTCTCAAGTTTCCCCAGAGGTCAATGCCCAAAGTTACTTCCTGCCCAGGAGGTTGGCTACTAGCTCCGCGGAGTTTTGAACCCATTACCTGCTTTAACCCTGGGTCTGTATACAGCCTGCCTCCCGAACCTGACTCAGCAAACCCAGCTATGATTAACTTCCTGTGACTGGACCTTCAGATGTGAATGCTGACGAAATCCCTTCCAGTCTAGACTGGTCAGCTGCAAGAACATTTCCCAAGTGGTTTCAGTTAAAACACGTTACACCGTCTAGTCCCTTTCTCTCTTAGAAAACTTCTCATGGTTCCCTGGGGCCGAGTTGGTGGTTCTAACATCTTGGAAGCTTCTGTTGATGGAGCTTTGTAGTTATGAGGCAGGTAGATGAGTGTCAGCTGATTCTCTTTGTGTTTCCTTGACTGTCTTGTCCATTCAGGTTCCAGATTTTTCGGTGGATCAGAATCTGACACCAAATCCTGATGTAACATGGGACAGTGCAATGGCCACCAAAACTGTGAAGAGCAGGTGGCTGGACCAGGAGATAAAGAGGATGCAGGCAGGTGTGGCGCCTTGGGTGACGGTGTATGCTCTCAATGCCTATAGCCACCTGCTCCGTATCTACCTCAGACTGCGGCTTGGTCAGTATGGCGTCTCTCTGCCCACCCCCCATCTCTGCCATCTGTACTGTGGACTTCTGTCCCCATAAATTCCTGCAGTGTAGGGAATGCCCAGTGGAAATGCAAAAATAATCATGTCATCCTTCACACGTTTATGGTATTTTGGCAATGTTTCTAATAGGCACTAAGGGACAAGAGTTTATCTTTCTATCTTACATCTCATAAATCTTTTCCTTTTTTTTTCATCACCAGCGTAAATTGTCCTTAGTCCAATAACAAGGTTAAAATTATAGTGCTCTTCATCATTACGGAGATGCTGTTGCCTCTGATCTGAACGATGTCAACATCGGAAGCTTAGCAAATTTATTTTTTTCCCCTTTGCCTGCATCAGGGGGTCGTCTGGAAGATAAGCAAAGGCATTGTTCAAGGCCTCTGAGTGTAAACATTTACAGGAGAGTGCTGTAGCCGGGGACAGCCAGTTAACCTGTGCCTCTGCGCTTCCTCTGAGTTTGTCTTTCAGACAGGTAAAGGGAGAGCTTTCTGAGGTCTCTTGCAGTGTTGAGGAACCCAGGTTGTGTAAATACAGACAAGTTATTTGTCTGTGCCTCAGTCCCCTCCTCTGGGTGTAATGACAGGGCCCCATCAGTTCACTGGGAGGGTTCAGAGCCACAGAAAGTGCAAAGCACTCAGCACAGCACCTAGCACATCATGTTGCTGTTTAGTCACTCAGTCGTGTCCATCTCTTTTGTGATCCTGTGGACTTTGGTCAGCTGGCTCCTCCATCCATGGGGTTTCCCAGGCAAGAATACTGGAGCAGGTTGCCATTTCCTTCTCCAGGGGATCTTCCCAACCCAGGGATCGAGCCTGAGTCTCCTGCTCGGCAGGGGGATTCTTTGCCACTGAGCCACCAAGAAAGTCCTCCTAGTACATAATAAGCACTCAGTATCTGCTTGCATTATCATCCTTCCTATTTCCATCCTCTTTCCAACCAAGAGCCTTCTGCCCTGGCAGGTCCCTGGAGCTGCTGGAAGAATCACATACGCCTGGCTGTCGGGCTGGGGTTCCCCATATCAACCTCTGCCCCATGGGCAGCGCATAAGCCCAGGCGGAAGTGGTGGCAAGCTGACAGGGGTCCTGGGATAGCACTGCCTCTCCTTCCCACTGCTGCTGCTCCTCTCGCAGATGTCACCTGGTTCTCTGCGGCCAGACTCATGCCACTGGGGGCTTTCGTCCAGGCAGCCTGCAGGTGATGCCTTTTCTCTGCCCTCTGGGGTAACTTCCTCATCTGGGCCTTCCGTGGCTTCTCTCCTTCTGCCCGCACAGCTCTGGCAGGCCCCAGATGTGGAAATTACCCCCGTTTTCTGGCTGTGATGTTTATTAAGTTCTCTCCAGTGTTTACTCAGATCTGCAGTCTCATCTTCTCACTTTTTCCAGAAGTGCACCCTCACTGACTGCTTTCTGTGGTCTCCTGTGCCCCTTCTTGAGGCCATCATTTGGAAACCTTCTGTTTCCAGACAGCTCCGCCTGCATCGCCACCAAACCTCTAGTTTTTGATTGAGGGTTAGGTTAGGACATTATCTGCCTCTCGCTGGATAAGACAATCCTTATGATCAGACTGTCCTTCCCGGAGGTGCTGGCCTTACTCTCTGGAATAGAGGCCAGTGCCACGCACACGTCTCTGTCATTTACTCTCATTATTTCAAGTTCCTTATTTACCAACTGGGTCAGACACTCATTCATTGTAGAAGTGGAAGATCCCCCTTTGATGGTTTGTGAGTTGGAGCACTGCTCTCCCTCAGGGGATTCAGGGTCTGCTTTCTCTTCTCTTTCTGAGCTGTTAAGTAAGCCCCAAGAATAGCTTGCACTTTCCTCTCTCAGGAAGCAAACACAGTGTGGAAACTAGAGTTCAGGTTCAGTGTTTTTGAAATGATGGCACATCACTTCCTCCTAATCATAATTCCTGTATCTATCTGTCTATCTATCTGTCTGTCTATCTAACATTGCCTATGGTTTTTTTTGTTGGTTATTTCCTTATATCTGACCCAGCGTACTTGCACTGAACAGCAGACATGCTCAGATATGACTGATCACTGATACAATGACCTGGTTTTTGTCAGACTCTCCATTTGCTCTCAACAAGTAGAATTGGTAGCAGCTCACATTGGAATGCAATAGAGAAATGCCTGGAAAGGCACACAGACAGGATTATTACTAAGGCTGATAAAAGTCAATGGAAATATGCATTGGCAAAGCATCTTCATCTGTGGAAACATCTTCAGCTGGAAAGGCTGACCAGTGATCGATACTTACCTGCTGGGGGCTCCCTGGTGGTCCAGTTAGCTTAGACTCCACACTCCCAGTGCTGGAGGCCTGGGTTCCATCCCTGGTCACAGCTAAGACCTGGCACAGCCAAAGAATAAATATTCCAAAGAAAGGAAACAAGCATGTCCAGTGACAAAGGCTGCCCAGTTTGTTTCTCTCTCCTTTGCAGCCCCATCTCCCATTGATCCCTGAGTTCCATTATCCTTTCTTACTTCACAATGTCTCTTGAAATCTTTTTTTTTTTTCATTCCCCCCATACTCTCATCTTGGCTAAAGTCATCTGACCATGTGTCTGGCCCATTGCAATAGCGTTCTAACTGGTCTATTCTACTTCACATCTTTTCTCTTTAAACATCATCTTAAAGCTGCCATCTAATGAATCTTGTTAAAATACTACTTTCTCCAAAGTGCATGATCATGTCCCTCCTCCAATTTACCTACAGGAAAATGTCTAAAATTCTGATGAAATGGCTTCAGAAACCCTCCCCACCCCCACACACAAAGCCACTCTCCAACTTACTCATCTATTTCCTATCTTTATTAAACATCCAGCCATATCAAATAATTTTACCCCTTCTCATCCAATATATGCTCATGTCATTCCAGTGCCTGTATACACCCTTCCCTTTTCCTTCCTGCCTTTCCAAACCTTCTCTCATTTGTAAAGATTGGGCTCAAAAGCAGTCCCAGGTTGAAATGATTGCTCTCCTCAGAGCCCTCTGGGGTGTTATCATTTATGTGATTAATTTCCCACACTCAACAAACACTGTCTCATGACCTTTCTCCTTGAGTTTTGAGTCGCTCCCTAACATTCAAGTGCTCGCCTCTTCTCTCGTGTCCTGCATTGTGAGTTCCTTACAGATTGTTGATTCATATTCTAAGTTTCTTCTGAAGTATCTTGCCCAGCCCTTGCACTAAGCAGTCAATGAAGAACACTGGATTGAATTAGCAGACGGAGAAGCAAATGAAAAAGAAAACAAACCAGTTGAGCCATTTTCATCCCCAACACGGAATGACAGGTCCAGAGTTTTGTTCCTGGGTATGTTAAATTCGGGGCAGGTGGGGCGGTGGCGGATGGTAGAGAATGTGTTTTTCATAGTGTTACATATCTAGGAAGGATCTTTTTTGTTTTTTCCATTTATTTTTATTAGTTGGAGGCTAATTACTTTACAACATTGCAGTGGTTTTTGTCATACATTGAAATGAATTAGCCATGGATTTACATGTATTCCCCATCCCGGTGCCCCCTCCCACCTCCCCCTCCACCCCATCCCTCTGGGTCTTCCCAGTGCACCAGGCCCGAGCACTTGTCTCGTGCATCCAACCTGGGCTGGTGATCTGTTTCACCCTAGATAATATACATGTTTCGATGCTGTTCTCTTGAAACATCCCACCCTCGCCTTCTCCCACAGAGTCCACAAGTCTGTTCTATACATCTGAGTCTCTTTTTCTGTTTTGCATATAGGGTTATCATTACCATCTTTCTAAATTCCATATATATGTGTTAGTATACTGTAATGGTCTTTATCTTTCTGGCTTACTTCGCTCTGTATAATGGGCTCCAGTTTCATCCATCTCATTAGAACTGATTCAAATGAATTCTTTTTCATGGCTGAGTAATATTCCATGGTGTATATGTACCACAGCTTCCTCATCCATCCGTCTGCTGATGGGCATCTAGGTTGCTTCCATGTCCTGGCTATTATAAACAGTGCTGTGATGAACATTGGGGTGCACGTGTCTCTTTCAGATCTTGTTTCCTTGGTGTGTATGCCCAGAAGTGGGATTGCTGGGTCATATGGCAGTTCTATTTCCAGCTTTTTACGAAATCTCCACACTGTTTTCCATAGTGGCTGTACTAATTTGCATTCCCACCAACAGTGTAAGAGGGTTCCCTTTTCTCCACACCCTCTCCAGCATTTATTGCTTGTAGACTTTTGGATAGCAGCCATCCTGACTGGCGTGTAATGGTACCTCATTGTGGTTTTGATTTGCATTTCTCTGATAATGAGTGATGTTGAGCATCTTTTCATGTGTTTTTTTTTGCCATCTGTATGTCTTCCTTGGAGAAATGTCTGTTTAGTTATTTGGCCCATTTTTTGATTGGGTTATTTATTTTTCTGGAGTTGAGCTGGCGAAGTTGCTTGTATATTTTTGAGATTAATCCTTTGTCTGTTGCTTCGTTTGCTATTATTTTCTCCCAATCTGAGGGCTGTCTTTTCACCTTGCTTATAGTTTCTTTTGTTGTGCAAAAGCTTTTAAGTTTCATTAGGTCCCATTTGTTTATTTTTGCTTTTGTTTCTAAAATTCTGGGATGTGGGTCATAGAGGATCCTGCTGTGATTTATGTCGGAGAGTGTTTTGCCTATGTTCTCCTCTAGGAGTTTTATAGTTTCTGGTCTTACATTTAGATCTTTAATCCATTTTGAGTTTATTTTTGTGTATGGTGTTAGAAAGTGTTCTAGTTTCATTCTTTTACAGGTGGTTGACCAGTTTTCCCAGCACCACTTGTTAAAGAGGTTGTCTTTTTTCCATTGTATATCCTTGCCTCCTTTGTTGAAGATAAGGTGACCATAGGTTTGTGGATTTATCTCTGGGCTTTCTATTCTGTTCCATTGATCTATATTTCTGTCTTTGTGCCAGTACCATACTGTCTTGATGACTGTGGCTTTGTAGTATAGTCTGAGGTCAGGCAGGTTGATTCCTCCAGTTCCATTCTTCTTTCTCAAGGTTACTTTGGCTATTCGAGGTTTTTTGTATTTCCATACAAATTGTGAAATTATTTGTTCTAGTTCTGTGAAAAATACTGTTGGTAGTTTGATAGGGATTGCATTGAATCTATAGATTGCTTTGGGTAGTATAGCCATTTTGACAATATTGATTCTTCCAATCCATGAACATGGTATATTTCTCCATCTGTTTGTGTCCTCTTTGATTTCTTTCATTAGTGTTTTATAGTTTTCTATGTATAGGTCTTTTGTTTCTTTAGGTAGATATACTCCTAAGTATTTTATTCTTTTTGTTGCAATGGTGAATAGTATTGTTTCCTTAATTTCTCTTTCTGTTTTCTCATTGTTAGTGTATAGGAATGCAAGAGATTTCTCTGTGTTAATTTTATATCTTGCAACTTTACTGTATTCGTTGATTAGCTCTAGTAATGTTCTGGTAGAGTCTTTAGGGTTTTCTATGTAGAGGATCATGTCATCTGCAAATAGAGAGAGTTTCACTTCTTCTTTTCCTGTCTGGATTCCTTTTACTTCTTTTTCTGCCCTGATTGCTGTCACCAACACTTCCAAAACTATGTTGAATAGTAGTGGTGAGAGTGGGCACCCTTGTCTTGTTCCTGATTTCAGGGGAAATGCTTTCAATTTTTCACCATTGAGGGTGATGCTTGCTGTGGGTTTGTCATATATAGCTTTTATTATGTTGAGGTATGTTCCTTCTATTCCTGCTTTCTGGAGAGTTTTAATCATAAATGGATGTTGAATTTTGTCAAAGGCGTTTTCTTCATCTATTGAGATAATCATATGGTTTTTATCTTTCAATTTGTTAATGTGGTGTATTACATTGATTGATTTGCAGATATTAAAGAATCCTTGCATTCCTGGGATAAAGCCCACTTGGTCATGGTGTATGATTTTTTTAATATGTTGTTGGATTCTGTTTGCTAGAATTTTGTTAAGGATTTTTGCATTTATGTTCATCAGTGATATTGGCCTGTAGTTTTCTTTTTTTGTGGCATCTTTGTCTGGTTTTGGAATTAGGGTGATGGTGGCCTCATAGAATGAGTTTGGAAGTTTACCTTCTTCAGCAAGTTTCTGGAAGAGTTTGAGTAAAATAGGTGTTAGCTCTTCTCTAAATTTTTGGTAGAATTCAGCTGTGAAGCCATCTGGTCCTGGGCTTTTGTTTGCTGGAAGATTTCTGATTACAGTTTCGATTTCCTTGCTTGTGATGGGTTTGTTTCTAGGAAGGATCTTATGTGGTCATCTTTTCCAATTTCCTAGCTCTAGGGTGTCTAAAGCAAAATGAGATCAGTCACATGCTTAAAGAACTCAGAAAGAAAATTCCCTGGATCTTTTGGATAATTGAGTTTGAGTTGCATCAACTTTTCCCATGAAACTCTTGACTGTTCTGTCACTGGTCACTCTAGGCCAATGTACTGAATTTTAACTTACCTTGACAACTCCTACAGTGTGGTGTTTTTTGTTTTCTACTTTTAGGCTGTGTCCTGCAGCATGTGGGATCCTGTTTGCCAACAAGGCATCAAAGCCACACCCGTGGCATCGGAAGCTGGGAGTCTTAGCCACAGACTTAGCCACCGGAAGTCTAGTTTCTGCATGTTTCAAATGTAAGTTCCCAGGCTCACCCCAAGGGCTAATATTCAGTCATTCTGGGCTGTGGACACATGAATTGAACTATACATACAATGTATATGTGCAGACATGTACGTTTATCACAGGTAATGCTGATACAAGTGGTCTGGCATACTCACTGTGAGCGTAAAAACTACTCTGATTTAGTATTTTAAAAAATTCTAATTCAGGTATATAGATTCTAGGACCATTCTGTGAATATTAACAAACAGCTGATTAATAATTTTTCTTAGTAATCATGTGTCCTTACATGAGCATTTTTCAGTTTAGTTCAGTCGCTCAGTCGTGTCCGACTCTTTGCGACCCTATGGACTTCAGCACACCAGGCATCCCTGTCCATCACCAACTCCTGGAGTTGACTCAAATTCACGTCCATTGAGTCAGTGATGCCATTCAACCATCTCATCCTCTGTTGTCCCCTTCTCCTTCCACCTTCAATCTTTCCCAGCATCAGGGTCTTTTCAAATGAGTCAGTTCTTCACATCAGGTGGCCAAAGTATTGGAGTTTCAGCTTCAGCATCAGTCCTTCCAATGAATGTTCAGGACTGATTTCCTTTAGGATGGACTAGTTGGATCTCTTTGAAGTCCAAGGGACTCTCAAGAGTCTTCTCCAACACCACAGTTCAAAAGCATCAATTCTTTGGCGCTCAGTTTTCTTTATAGTCCAACTCTCACATCCATACATGACTACTGGAAAAACATAGCCTTGACTAGATGGACCTTTGTTGGCAAAGTACTGTCTCTGCTTTTTAATATGCTGTCTAGGTTGGTCATAACTTTTCTTCAAAGGAGCAAGCGATTTTTTAATTTCATGGCTGCAGTCACCATCTGCAGTGATTTTGGAGCCCCAAGAAATAAAGTCTGTCACCATTTCCACATCTATTTGCCATGACGTGATGGGACTGGATGTCATGATCTTAGTTTTCTGAATGTTGAGTTTTAAGCCAACTTTTTCACTCTCCTCTTTCACTTTCATCAAGAGGCTCTTTAGTTCTTCTCTTTCTGCCATAAGGTTGGTGTCATCTGCATATCTGAGGTTATTGATATTTCTTCTGCCAATCTTGATTCCAGCTTGTGCTTCATCCAGTCCAGCATTTCTCATGATGTACTCTGCACATAAGTTAAATAAGCCAGGTGACAATATACAGCCTTGATGTACTCCGTTCCTTATTTGGAACCAGTCTGTTTTTCCATGTCCAGTTCTAACTGTTTTAACCCATCCTTATTAACCCATCTTTACTTTTAACCCATCTTTATTAAGCTCTAAGGAACATTTGGTCTTCCACACATCTTTATTGAGCACCAATGTGCCAGGCATCAGTGTAATGAAGATGGATGAATTAAATATTAAGGTAGATAGATCCTCAGTCTTAGGAACCTCATAGCAGAGCAGGAAAATGAAAAACTATGATGATGATGGTGTTGACCTATCACCTTTCATCCAAAGTCTGTAGACATTACATAAGTTTGTCGCAGTCCAGGGGGGCAGGGACTTGGGGTCTGTGGCTCATGACTCTAGGTAGAAAGTGGGTATAATATGTCCCCTTGTTCTGGCTCCAAACTTTGTGCCTCTAGAGATAATGAAAAGAAAATGCATCACCCCACCACTCCAACAGCTTTGCAGAAGAGAGGAGCATAGTCACTCAGTCACTCAATCATGCCTTATCAAACATTTGGAATGACTAGGGCTCAGCAAGCAGAGTAGGAAATGGCAACCTACTCCAGTATTCTTGCCTGAAAAATTCCATGGACAGAGCAGCCTGGTGGGCTGCAGTCCATGAGGTCACAAAGAGTCAGACACGACTGAGTGACTGAGCATACAAATACAAAGGACTCTGTAAGGCATTTGAAGAGAACAATGGTCCCCCTCCTCCCTGCCTTAGACTTTCCATAACAGTGTTACAGTCCTTCCCCATTCATCTGGGTCTTTTTGATTTCACTGCAACCTATGCTAAAGGCTGAGTACCCTCTTCATGCATGAAATAAATATATAATAGTGAGTACTCCAATGTGCAAGGCACTTGCTAAATGATGTGATGAATATAAAGATGAATCAGGTACAGGTTCTACTCTTAAGGAACTTACATCGAGTACAGAGATACATCACATACATAAATACCTTGTCACAAAGTCAAATATAAGCAAATATACTATAGTGTGACTTCCAGCCAGGTTTGGGGTCCAGACGGCTGGAAGTAGGGGAGAGATGAGGCGTGAGAGGGCTGTGCCTTTGGGAGGCACATTCAGGTTTGGCGCACGTTCAGGTTCAGCTGTGTCAAGGTGCAGATGTTGAGGGACATTCTGGTGAAAATGGCCTGTAAGCAGTTAGAAAATGTGTGACCAGAGCTTGTAAGAGGTAAAGAGAAGAGACACCAATGGTGTATGAAGCTACAAGACTAGGTTTTGTTGCCAAAACATCTAGCTGGCAGGAAAAGGGAAATTGACACCCAAGGGAGATGATTCGAACATACAAGATTTTCTTCTTTGGCAGGACTGTAATCACTGGGAGATGGAACTTGTAAAGTCTGAAGGGTGAGTTAAAATATTTTATTTACTAATATAACTAATAAAATACATTTTATTTATTCCCTTTGCTCATCTAAGGAGATGAGTTTAAATGTTTTCCATGTAGCCTGACCAATGTCTCTGCTAGACTTGAGAGAGGGGGGTTTTAGAATCAGATGACTTCCTCTGTGTTTGTTTTATTCAGGAGGAAGTGGAAGAAGGAGAGACAGAAGAAAAGAAAGAAGAGAGAACAGAATCTCTTTTTCGTGGCACCTATATTTATCGACACTGAGGAGAATACATATTCTGATTGTGACTTGATTGGGATGATATGGTATTTTTAGAAGGCTGGGTTTATTGCTAGGGTCTCAAATGGTTTAATGTTGAAGACTCCCCTCTCTTTGGCCTTTTGGGTTAAATCCATAATCTCCAAAACTGCCCTACAGTCCTCATGTGTTTTGCTTTCTCTCTCTTCTTATCTTCTTTTCGGTAATATTTTATTTATTTATTTGGCTGTGCCAGATTTTAGCACCAGAGATCGAACCCAGGCCCCCTGCATTGGGAGTGCTGAATCTCAGCCCCTGGGCAACCAGGAAAAGTCCCTCCTTATTATATCTTCCTCTCTCCTTGTTCTGATAGAGAATGTTGGGTTCAATGATGTGGGCTGTTTGCATAGAAGCGGACAATGGCAGGAAGAAGAAATAGCCATAAGAGAATAAAATCAAAATGTTGATTTGAAAATCCGCTTGGAGTAACTATTAGAGGCATGTGCAAGTTAAAATCATGGGCATCATCCTGTTCCAGTGCGTGTGTGTCCCTTGAAAATATCACATACAGCTGGACACTGTCCTTGGGGCAGTCCTTGTGGAGATTCTTGCCAGGGTGACTACAGCTGACCCTTGAACATGGGGGTTAGGGGTGCTGATCCCTGCACCATCAAAAATCCCTATATAACTTTTTCCTCCCCCCAAAGGTAACTAATAATAGCCTACAGGTGACTGGTAGTCTCACTGATAACATAAATAGTTGAGTGACACGTTTTGTGTTTATGTATTATATACTGTATTCTTACAGTAAAATAAGCTAGAAAAAAGAAAAGTGATTAAGAAAATCATAAGAAAGAAAATACATTTATAGTATGTATTCTACATATCTATATGTATCTATCTAATCCACATATACGTGGACCCACACAGTTCAAACTTGTGTTGTTCAAAGGTCGAGTGAAATAGATGTTCAAAGACCCAGTGACATGTTTACTTGTGTATGCACGCTCAGTCGCTTCAGTTGTGTCCAACTCTTTACAACCCCATGGATGACAGCCCGCCAGGCTCTCCGTCCAGGGGCTTCTCCAGGCCAGAATACTGGAGCCCTCCTCCAGGGCATCTTCCCGACCCAGGGGTGGAACCCTTGTCTCTTGTGTCTCCTGTATTGGCAGGCGGGTTCTTTACCACTAACGCCACCTGGGAAGCCCACTTATGTTTACTTACTTGACACCTGTTCCCTGGAGAAAGATGAGACCTGTCTTCCACAACTTAATTTTGAACCATCAGTGTTGCAGGGCCTACAAGCCGCCTGCACAGGAGGCCAGTGAGAACGTGCGAATGCGGAAGCGGTGGAGGGGGGCGGGCTCCCGGCCTCCTAGAGCTGCTCTCAGAATCTCTCGCTGAGCTGCCCTGGGTGAGAGGTGAGCTAATTGCCTCTGAAACACCCCATCTGGGAAGCCGCCTTTGTTTGAGTGTCTTTGGGAGTGAGAGCAGGTTATCACTGCCATACGCAGTGGTCTGACAGAGCAAACAGAAGAGCTCCGTGAGGTGAGGAGCGGTAAGGAGAAAATTAGCGAGGCTCAAAGGGGATCATAGAGAAAGAAGAGGGAAGGCAGGAAATTACGCCTCTTTCACTTGGGTTGGTTTATTAGATTGTCAGAGTGGATGAAATAGGTCATGACCCAGGGCTGAAAAGCAAGATCAGACGGCGGTCCAAGGGGTGAGCGAGGGACTGAGGCACTTCCAAGGGCCAGCTGAGATGCTGCTACTGGAGGCTCAGGCTTAGAAAGAGAAATAGGAAAGAGTAAATAAACAGTTCCCTCGGATGGTCTGGAGGTCTTTCTCATGTTATCAGAGCCTAGACCTCTCAGTAGGGAAGAGGCTGAGGGGAACAAAATCTCATAACTAGAGATGCAAATCAAGAAAGGGAGTGGTGGGACTTCCCTGGGAGTGATTAAGACTCCAAGCTGCAGGGGACACAGGTTCCATCCCTAATCAGGGAACTAAGAGTTTAATGTATGACTTCTGCCCACACCACCTACTTGTTCTGTGAGCTAGGAAAGATACTTAGCCTTTTGTGCCTCTTCTTCTCCATGTGTGTTAGGAAATAATAATAGTACTATTAATTTCATACATACAAAACTCTTAGAACTGTTGCTAGTACTTAGAAAACAGTCAGAAGGGTAGCTGATTAACACTTTAGAACATAATATTTTTTTTGGATGCCTTTTCAATTTCTTTGGAGTTTGCAATGGCATTTAATAGCATTTTACTCATAGGAGACCCTCTTACACCATTGGAGTAAATCCTTTCAAACCCTGATAGCTTTAGTAACTAAGCTTATGTATCATAGTATTTTAAATTTTTTGTTGTCACCTCTTCTCAGCATCTTCACAGAATCTCCACCTGGAGTAGATTCCACCCCAAGACACCAGTTCCTCATCTGTTAAAATTTTATCACAAGATGGCAGTGATTCAGGCATCTGCAGGCTCCATTTCTAATTCTAGTTCTCTTGCTATTTCCACTACGTCTGCAGTTATTTCCTCTGCTGACATCTTGAACCTTTCAAAGTCATCCGTGAGGGTTGGAATCAACTTTTTCTAAACTCCTGTTACTACTGATATTTTGACCTCTTCTCATGAATCACAAAAGTTCTTAATGGTATCTAGAATGGTGAATTCTTTTCAATAGTTTTTCAATTTACTGTGTCCAGATCCATCAGAGGAATCACTATCTATGACAGCTATAGCCTTACAAAAATGTATTTCTTAAATAATAAGACTTGGAAGTAGAAATGACTCCTTGATCCATGGGCGGCAGAATGGATGCTGTGTTAGCAGGCATGAAAACAACATTAATCTTGTTGTCTATCTTGAAGAGTGCTCTTAGGTGACCAGATGCACCATCAGTGAGCACTAATATTTTGAAAGGGCAGTAGGTCTCAACAGTGGGCTTAAAATATTCAGTAAACCATGCTGTCAACAGATGTGCTATCATCTAGGCTTTACTGTTCCATTTATAGAGCACAAGCATATTTCTGAAGAGTCCTGGGATTTTCAAAATGGTAAATGAGTATTGGCTTCAACTTAAAGTCATCAGCTGCATTGGCCCTTAACAAGAGAGTCAGTCTGTGCTTTGAAGCTCTGAAGCCAGGCACTGACTTCTCCTCTCTAGCTATGAAAGTCCTAGATGGCATCTTCTTCTAATAATGTGACTGCTTTGTCAACATTAACAGTCTGTTGTTGATGTAGCCAGCTTCTTTAATTGTCTCAGTAAGATCTGCTGGATAAGTGGCTACAGGCTCTGCATCAGCACTTGCTGCTGCTTTGATGTTTTGGAGATGGCTTCTTTCCTTACTCCTCATAAACCAACCTCTGCTGTCCTCAAACTCACCTTCTACAGCTTCCTCACCACTCTGACCTTGAAGAGAGTTAAGACCTTTCTCTGGATTAGGCTTTAGCTTAAGGGGACATTGTGTTTCATTTGATCTTCTATCCAGACCTCTATGCGACCAACTTAGATAGCATATTAAAAAACAGAGACATTACTTTGCCAACAAAGGTCTGTCTGGTCAAGGCTATGGTTTTTTCCAGTGGTCATGTATGGATGTGAGAGTTGGACGGTGAAGAAAGCTGAGCACCGCAAAATTGATGCTTTTGAACTGTGGTGTTGGAGAAGATTCTTGAGAGTCCCTTGGATTGCAAGGAGATCCAACCAGTGCATCCTAAAGGAGATCAGTCCTAAATATGCATTGGAAGGACTGATGCTGAAGCTGAAACTCCAATATTTTGGCCACCTCATGTGAAGAGTTGACTCATTGGAAAAGACCCTGATGCTGGGAGGGATTAGGGGCAGGAGGAGAAGGGGATGACAGAGGATGAGATGGCTGGATGGCATCACCGACTCGATGGGCATGAGTTTGAGTAAACTTCGGGAGTTGGTGATGGACAGGGAGGCCTGGGGTGCTGCGATTCATGGGGTCACAAAGAGTCGGACATGATTGAGCAACTGAACTGAACTGAACTGAAACTTTCTTCATTTTAGCAATAAGTTTGTTTCACCTTCTTATAACTTGTGTGTTCAGTGGAGGAGCACTTTTAATTTCCTTAAAGAACTTATATTTTGCAAAATCTGGATTCCTATTTGGAGCAAGAGGCCTAGCTTTCAGTCTGTCTCAGCTTTACACACAACATGCCTTCCTCACTCAGCTTAATCATTTCTAGCTTTTGATTTAAAGTGAGAGATGTGTGATGCTTCCTTTCACTTGAACACTTGGAGGACATTGCAGGGTTATTAATTGGCCTAATTTCAATGCTATTGTGTCTCAGGGAATAGGGCTGCCCAAAGAAAAGGAGACGGGGGAATAGCCAGTTAGTGGAACAGTCAACAGTCAGAAGACACACATTTATTGATTTAGCTCCCTGTCTTTAAGTGGGCACAATTCATGGAGCCCCCAAACAACCACAACAGTAACACCAAGGATCACTTGTCACAAATCACCATAACAAAGACAATAATGATGAAAAAGTTTGAAATACAGTGAAAATGGCCAAAATTCGGCACAGGAACAAGAAGTAGCAAATGTTGGCAAAATGGCCCTGATAGACTTTGTTGACCCAGGGTTGCCACACCTTCAATTTATCAAACAAAATGCAATACTTGCAAAGCGTAATAAAACAAAATATCCTGTAACAGTCAGTGAAAGTGAAAGCTGCTCATGCTGAGCAACTTTTACAGTCCATGTGACTATAAAATACTTTTGGTTACTTCTACAGTCCATGTGACCCTGTATAGTCCATGGAATTCTCCAGGCCAGAATACTGGAGCAGGTAGTCTTTCCCTTCACCAAGGGATCTTTCCAATCCAGGGAATCAAACCCAGGTCTCCCACATTTCAGGTAGATTCTTTACCAGCTGAGCTACAAGGGAAACCCTTGTGGCAGTCAAGAGTCATTCACTATTTCAGCAAAATCACCTCACAGATGGCAACACTACCACCCGTATAGGCTGCAGCATTATGACTATTATGCTCCTGAGGCCTCTCCACAGGGGTGAAGCCTCAGGACTTGACTGTGGCTTAGGGGTCACAGTGCACAGTGCTTGAGCATTTACATATAGCAGTGCCCACTAATTTATTATCAATAATATGCCTTTCTTTTATATCAGTTAAGGTATGATGTTGACTTCTTTTTGAAGTGTCTGAACATGTTTATTAATTTTATTCAGGAGATTAAAGGGGCATTGCAAAATGCTTGTCATAACAGAGATGTTAGTGTTAGCTCTCATAGGTCTGAAAACCACAGGTTTTTAGAGCCAAACTCAGCACAGTTGTGGTTCCCAGACATTGCCCCTGAGACAAAGGAGTCCAGATGCCAAGAGCAGGCATTTCACTGGGTCTAAATTAGCCTCTGCCCTCTCTTTGGTATTTAAATGCTCTGGTGGTCAGAGCATTTTGGTGTACAGCCTGCACCTGTCCTCAAGGGTCTTGATATCTACTTCATGATTAAGATAGTATGATTTGACAAGTTTCTATAAAATACTTAACTTCTAGAGGAAAGACCATCTGTTCTTATCCACATGTCAATGCCTCTCTCTCTTCCTGTAAAAGCTAGATCACTCCAGGAAAACCTCTTTCTGGGCTTTCTGTCCTCCCTTTCTGTGAAAAGACCAAGGCAAGCAGGCAGGAAAGATTGGAGGACCCGCTTTCATTGTGGTGCCTGCTGCCAGGTTGAGGGCTATCTCCGCAACCAGAACCATAGTCCAGAGGTTCTACCTGTGGGATAGACATGACAGAATTAATCTGAGGCCCCACCTCCAGCCTGATTGCTATTAAATCCTTTCATAAGGAGATCTGTTTACCCGCCTGACATGGGTAAAGAGAGAAAAGGAACAGCTGCAGAAAAACGCTGTGGTTGAGAAGGTCCTATACACCTAGAAGATGGTTTTGTCATAGGACAGTAGTGGGGAAGTTAGCAAGTAGAGTCTGTTTTCTGGGGGTAGGTCCTGATTTGTTTCATTCTATTAATTAGTATATTAGAATAAGTTAACAGTGAAGATGTTAAGAGTCTGTTCTGGCAATATCAAGAAACAAGAAAGAGCCATTAAATCTTAATCTGTGATTAACCTGTATGCAGAGATGTACTGTTTTGCACAGATTGTCTTCCTGTCTCTAGGAGGGATAAGAAAATGAAAAGGAAGGGAGGGAGGGAGAGACAGAAGGAAGGAGAAAATCTTTGAGAAAAATTATTAATTAATATTGAGGAGATCTATAAAGGTTCAGCCAGGGGCTCATTATATTTTCAAAGTTAATCACCATAATATTTCCTATCCCACAAGCTCTTCTGCAAAGGAGTGGGGTCCCATTCCCTTCCCCTTGAATTAGACCCACTATGAGAACAAAATAGTAATACCACCTTCTGCTGGAGAAGAGAAAATGTGAATATATGTCTAGAGTGTTAGTCGCCCAGTCATGTCCAACTCTTTGTGACCCAGTGGACCATAGCCCGCCAGGCTCCTCTGTCCATGGGATTCTCCAGGCAAGAATACTGGAGTGGGTAGCCATTCCCTTCTCCAAGGGCTCTTCTCAACCCAGGTTTCAAACCTGAGTCTTCTGCACAGCAGGCAGATGCTTTACCATCTGAATCACCAAAGAGGATTATTTGGTACCAAACCCAGGCTGTACTCACTGGAACTGGGTCTTACAAAAATGGGTCAGTGGTAAAGACAAATTGGTAAAGTGCTGGCGAGTCAGTGAGGGTTGGTGGGCTAGAAGGCATCGGAGAAGAGGCAGGAAGAAGAGGCAGGAAGCAGAGACCCCGCTGGGAGGCAGGAGGAGCAGGTTGACCAGAGCTGGAGCTGGAAAGGCTACCAGGGTGGAACCTTAACGAGAAAGGCTGTTATTGACCAGATTATATCAGTGTAGTCAGAATAAACGTCATTGGCGGAGACCTTTGAGCAGCTGACAGTGACCTTGGGCTGGAGGGTAGAGAACAGCTCTGCTGACTCACTGCAATGCACTCCCCGGATCCTTCCCTGGATCTGTTCCTTGTGCTTTCTTTTGTTGTTGTATAGTCGCTAAGTCATGTCCAAGTCTGTGAACCCCTGGACTGGAGCCTGTCAGGCTCCTCTGTCCATGGGCTTTTCCAGGCAAGAACACTGGAGTGGGTTGCCGTTTCCTTCTCCAGGGGATCTTCCCCTCCCAGGGATTGAACCCGTGTCTCCAGCGCTGCAGGCAGATTCTTTCCTGCTGAGCCTCCAGGGAAGCCCGCCCTTTCTCTACCTGTTCTGAATCAGTCTGCCCCTTGCTGGTTGTCTTTCCGAAACTGGATGCTAGGAGGCACTGATCGGTGGATAGAGGGCAGGCTGGGGAGGGAGAAGCCGCTACCTCTCTCTCTCCTTCTCAGCAGCTCTGAAACCTTCCTGGCTGCAGCGGTTGCCCCATGAGTCAGTCCACTGTGGTTCCAGCCTGCACCCGGGGACAAGGCGCCCCCATCCAGCTCCAGGACCCCTTCCCCTCTGTCCTCTGCCCCGCGGCAGTGTCCGCTTTCCACACTGCGGTCCCTGCATGCCACAATGACCCCCGCCCCTGGCTGGACTCGGGCTATTCTACCCGCTGTGTAATCCATCCCTGTAGCCAAGACTTCTGTTTCAAATTAACTGGTGGTTTCCTGTTTCCTGGCTAGATCCTGACTGATACCCTGCGCTGGTCTCAGGAGTGGGTGAGTTCTGAGGCAGGGGGACAGCTGCTAAGGACCAGCACCGGGACACCTTGCTGGAAGAGATTTATTGGAAAGCACAAGGTCTTTGGGACAAATGGGTGTATGCTGGCCTGTCTATTCCCATCTTCTCGAGAACCACAACAGCTGTTGCCTTAAGGGAGGCACTTTAAAGAGAAATAAGGAGAGGAGGTCGCTTCCCCGCTGGCTCAGCAGGTAAAGAATCGGCCTGCGATGCAGGAGACTTGGGTTTGACCCCTGGGTTGGGGAGATCCCCTGGAGAAGGGCATAGCAACCCACTCCAGTATTCTTGCCTGGAGAATCCCCATGATCAGAGGAGCCTGGGGGGCTACAGTCCATGGAGTTGCAAAGAGCTGGAGACGCCTGAAGTGACTGAGCACACAGCACAAAGACAGGAGGACCCTAGTTAAAGAATTCACTAAAACAGTACCACCAAGGGCCCCAGAGATAGGATGCAGCTTATGTCAAGTCAGTTTAGAAACAACCAAAAGTGCTCTGGTGGGGGTTGATGAATCACTGAATTATCACAGCATTCTTGGTCCCATGTAATATTTGTACCCTGTGTCTGGTTTCAAATAGAACAGAGAATAATGTTGAGTGTCTCTAATTTAATATTCTGATAATATTTCTACCACATCAAATTCCCACTAGGACACATGTATACAAATGAATCATTATCATTTTTCCCCTTACCCCAGCCAAGCCACTCGGGCCTCTGCTAAGAAATGTTGATAAAAGTGATGAAAAACAAAACAAAGCATACATTATAATGTCATTAAAAAAAAATAAAAGGTTTCCAGGAGATCCTTTGTTGCACTGGAAGAGCACAAGCTGCATGCTTAAACAACTTTTCACCTTCCCCTTTGGATAATCACAGAGTGATGAAACCAAAATAATTCTTGGCCTGCCGCTGAGGTTATCACTAAGCTCCTGCTGATGTGTGGTATCAGTCAAAGAGCCCAGGATTTCAGAGGGGGCACGGCCCTGGAGACATGAGACAGGGCATCGCTCAGGTCTCCTGTGCGTCCATTCAGAGAAAATGTGAGCATCCCGTTTGAATGAGCTGAACCAGGACCTCATCACCTCCCTGGGGATGGCAGCAGTCATATACCTGTCTCATGGGCACCACAGTGGGAGAGAGAAATACCATCTGGGATTGTGTCCTTGGGGGATGCGATTTTTCATGCTGGGTAATGAACCTGCAGCAGGGAAGGGCATTGCACTGTGGGTTTTACTGTACCAGGCGATTCTGACAGGTATATGGACACTTATTCCCACTCCAAGTCATAAGACGAAGACGGCAGTGAGGGAGCTGCTTGGCTTGCAATGACGTATTTGAGGAGAGGACTTCACAGCAGACGTTCAGAACAGAGGCTAACAGGGTAAAATCAGAAAGTCAGAGGGTTGTTTGCTTATTTGTTCCATTCCCTCACTAGAAACAAGGCTGCAACCAAACATGTGGCAGTTTAAAAACATAGCCAACAGACCTTGAATTGAGCTGTCTTTGAAGTGTAAATTACACCCTGAATTGTGAAGGTCTAATATGATAAAAAGAACATAAATCTTATAACCTTTATAGTGATCATATTTGGATATATTGGGTTAATTAAAATCCACTCCTAAAATTAAAAACAAAACATGTGAACTGGACACACTTTCTCAGAACCTTAAGCTGCTGTGTAAACAGGAGTCTGTTTACCCCGAAGCAGCTACGTGGAGAGACCACTGAGAGGCATTCCCATGGACAGTCCCAGTGGCACCTAGCCTTCAAACCAAGGTACCAGACAAGTGAAGGAAGTGGCCAAATAGCCAGGTAAATAGCTTTGGGTGGCTTCCATCAACACCCCATGAAGCAGATCAACCAGCCAAGAAAATGAAGTGTTCATCGGTCAGTCGTGTCCGACTCTTTGTGACCCCATGGACTGTAGCCTCTGTACGTGGGATTCTGCAGGCAAGAATTCCAGTAGGAATGGGTAGCCATTCCCTTCTCCAGGGGATCTTCCCCACCCAGGGTTCAAACCTGGGTCTCCTGCATTGTGGGCAGATTCTTTACCATCTGAGCCACCAGGGGTTGTTATTTTAATCCACTCTGTTTGGCAGTAATTTTTCATGCAGCAATAGCTAAGTAGAAGATATTCCTTACTAGACAAATCTTTAAGACAAATCTTTAAATCTACTCCCAAGTGTATGTTAGCAAGTAGAGCTTGCCACATACTAAATGTTTCAATGTCAAATGGCCATCAGCACCTTTTATTGAGGGCCTCTTGCAAACCCCAGTGCTGTGTGGAATATAAGGCATACGGTTCAGTCTCTGACCTACAGGATCTGATAAAATAATAATTATGGGATATCATTTATTAAATGATGGCTTTGAATTAGGCTAATGACTCTCAAAGTTGGTGCTGAAACAGCAGTGTCAGCTTCACCTTGCAATGTGTTAGAAATCCATGCTACTTATGGAATTACAAACTTGGGGGGCAGGCCCAGTAACATGTATTTTAATAAAACGAGCTGGCAATTCTAATGCACACTATCGTCTGAGGACTGCAAGCACTGTACTTACTTTATCCTCCCGAATCCTCACTGTAACCCTGGGCATCTTGATTGACATTCGGGGTGAGATCACTCTTGTTGCCGGTGACTGTTCTGTATACTGCAGGATGTCTGGCAACATCTCTGGTCTCTACTCGCTAGATGCGAGCAGCACCACTTTCCCCAGCTCTGACAGCTAAGAACGTCACCAGACGTTGCCACATGTCTCCTGGGAGTTAGAAGTCATGTCTTGTGGAGAAGCACTCCCTTAGCCCTATGAGGGAGTGTTTTAAAATATACCCAGGATTAGTTTTAGTCAGGTATGGAAAGACATGCAGGTGTAGAAATGACTGTCATAGAGGAAGAAGATTTTACTCACATTTCCCTAGAACCAGTAGTTGGCATGCCAAGGGGAGGCCATCTGGGGAAACACCAGGGTCAGTCAGGAGACAGAGGGAACAGGGGAAATCACGGGCAAGCACATTTATTACGGCTTCTGTGGGAAGAAAGGGGTGAAGCAGGGAGAGCAGGCATAGAATTGGACGGTTTGAATAATTTTAGTGGGTTCTGGGGCCTAGGGCCTGTGTCTAGTTGCCCTGGAGCAGTACCCTTTGGGCAGGGTACTCGTGGTCCAAATAAATGTGAGTCCGTAAGGGAGGCGGTCAGTGGTGTGGAATCTGGGTTGGCTGGTTTGTATAGGAAAAGTGTGTCTGCCGGCCAGTCCCTTGCCAATTCTAGGAATTGGCTAGCCCTGGGAGGGACAGTTTCTCCAGAGTCAAAGGCCCGAGATGTCAAAGCATCAAAATAAAATAAAAACATGCTTAATGCAAATAGACACCATTACCTAGTTACAGATGGCAAAGCCGAAGTCCAAAGAGCAGAAGTCCAAACCTGCCATACATTATGTCTCGCCAAGGGGAGAACCCAGATTGAAACCTAGGTCTACAGGACCCCTCCAGCCATGCTCTGACCCCCACGTTATACTGCTGTTCATCTAGCAATTAAGTATGGGGGTAACTACAGCTATACAAAAAGGTAATTGACAAAGGAGGAGGAGGATTTCTACATAAAATAATTACACTAAGCCATGAGAAGAAGAAGAGATCAATTGTAATGGTCAAACAAGGCTCGGTGGGGGGAAAAAAAAAATGTCATTCGGGTGACTGATACCCCACTCAGTGGTGACAAGGTCATCGGGCTTGCTGGGTGGGTCTTGAAAGTTGGAGAGAATGCTGCTGGGCAAAATGGAGGAGGGAGACTATTCTGAAAAGGCAGGAAATGATGCGCTCGCAAGGCTCAAAGGCAGTAACGTGCCAGGTCTGATGAAAACCCCAAGTGTTAATAGGCTGCCTTGGTTACTTGAAAGTCAATTAGAAGGAAAGGGAAAAGGGAGCTGCAGCTGGGTGCCACCCACTTTAATAAGCTAAATCCATCAGAAGCAGTGCCTGAACGTACAAAACATTCAGCGTGGTGGGCTGGACAGCAACGAAATACCTCCCACCTAGGAACAGCACCATCATTTAAATGCCTGGGCAAGATGAAAGGCAGTGTCAGAATCAAGCTGGAAATTTCCACTTCAACATCTTGCAAGATAATCAGCTAGGCTGGGAATCTGTGACCAATGGGGAGAACACAGACAAAGAAAGTTCGGACTGAACAGGGCATCAAAGGTTCTGGCATGTGGAATTGACAGCCACTCGTTCATGTGGCTGTTTCTGGGTGCTTCTGCTGGGCCAGGCACTGTGCGAGGTGATGGGGAATTAGAAATCATTAGCCATGTTTATGAAAGTGGGTCTCTGCTATTGAGGGAGCTGGTTAAGCAGTGACTCCCAGTCTCTGAAGCACCAGAGAGTATAGAGGAGGCTTCGGTCCAGCCCAGCCTTGGAGAGGCGTGATGAATGGGCACCTGTCTGTGCGCTGAAATTTCAAGAGGCACTGCAGAGATGCTGGCAGCACAAGTCTCCCACTGTCTCTGGGGACAGTCTCCCCTGGCGTCATCACAGGTGGGTCCAAATCACTGAGGGCTGGTGGGGTTGACAAGGCACACTATCGCTGGGTCCAAGACCCAAAGATGCTGATTCCCTGGGTGATAAGGAAACACCACCTTAAACCCTTGATAACTCTGTCAATCCCTTGCTTAACAGTTATTTCAGCAGCTGGAATTTGGCAAGAATGTAACCAGAAAGTAAGCTGGAGAAGGGTAGAGATGTTTGTCTGTTTTGTTCACTGCTATATCCACACTGTCAGGCCCATATTCTACACTTACTAGGTCTTTTTGAATGAAGAAATTGGACACATAGGCATGGCAGAGGTAGGGGAAAGGAAGAAGTCATATCAAGAAAAAACAAGAAGTGGGACTTCCCTGGCTGTCCAATGGTTAAGACTCCACACTTCCACTGCAGGGAGTGCCGGTTCGATGCCTGGTCGAGGAACTAAGAACCCACATGTCTCAAACTGTGGCCAAAAAAGTGAAAAACAGAAAAAGGAAAAAAAAAAAAAAAAAACAACCCAAAACAGCAAGAAGAAAGGGGAACTCTGAATAAGGGAGGTGGGAGGATGTTAAGAATGAACCTGGCTTTTACCAAAGTTCTGCTGGCGTGGAGGAGAAAACCACAGGTCTCCACTCTGCTGAACTAGAATTCCAGTTAAATTCCAAGTTGAGCCATAGTTCTAAGAAACACTGTGCTTAGGGAACAATGACCACTCAGTACTTTTCCAACCTGATAAAGGCTCCTCTATCTTTCTACTTCTAATCCTCAGCCCAGGCCTTGTTCAGAAACCACAAATGCCAACATTTCCAAGCTGCAGGAATTCTCTCTCAAGGCCCCACCTGCCTATACAGTTCTAAGTGAATTGGAGTCCTGCGCTGGCCCAGAAATACCCTCCATCTTCCAACCTCCCTCCAGGGGGAGGAAGGGCGTGCCTGCCTGAAAGCAGTGCGACAGGAGCAGATCTTGGAAAGGATGGAGAGAAAAATCAGGACGTCTCACCGAGTTAGGCAAACACCCCATCAAACACCTGGACTGAAGGACTGTGTTGTAGGGTTTCATAAAATCTTCAATGGGAAATGCTGTTTTACTCAATGTCTATCAGGCGTGAGGTTTTCAACCCAGCTTTTCCCCCTTTAAATCCTCATGTCCTTGAAAGAATCCTCAGTTCTGGTTTCAAACCTAATTCACTCTTCCATTCACACATCTTCTTGGGAAAGATACATTTTCCCACTTTTATTACACTTTTCACTCATCATTTCTGTCTGTTTGGCCTAGTTCTCCTTTTGATTTGGGCCAGCCATGGGTGGGCCTCCAGAGGTAGGCAGGAAGGTACCTGGTGTTTTAATAGAACCAAGCAGATCACAAAATGTCTGTCAAATGAATATGTCTGCCTCAAGCTTCCCACTCTGATGGGGCTCAGTGCTAAGCTCTGATTTGCTCTAGTTAAAAAAAAAAAAATTCCCCCAATTTCACTGTCAAGATTTTGAGAAGCATTCTCATGGTTTTAAAGAGATTATTGCATAATCTGTTCATGTTTAAAGAATTATATTGTTAAATAAATTTAGCTCTCCAGATTCTAAATGACAAAAACAAGTGAAGTTACATCATTTGAATTATGAAGTGATAATGTCTTCCAATTCTGCCCCAATCAAAAGTGTAACAGTTTAAAGCTTATAATAATCATGTTCAAACATATTCAGATTATAATTACTTTTCTTCTGATAATGATAGCCCGTCTGATTGGATGATTACCTATTTGACTTTGATAAGTCTCAGAGGTCAAAAAAGGGATAATTGCAGACATCTGTTTTCTATGGAAAATATAATCTCAGAAAATAGTGTTTAAAGTGACATCTGCAAATATGTGTTTTAGAAAGAAACTCGCTGCACATTTAAAATCACTGGGAAAAGAAGCAATTCCTAAGCTACTCCGTATCACTCTGTCTTTGTAAATAGAAGAACAAGTTTAACTTACTAGTATTCATGTATGCATAAGTAATTAAAAGCAGCATGATTATATTTTGTACAGGTAGAATTAGAAATGGAAATAGACTGCGAGAAAGGAATTTGAAGGAGTCTATGTTAGAAAATGATACAGAGGCTCTTTCTCTTTACTTTGGCTTAATTCAGTCTAGACAGACATAGGTGTAACCATTTACCTAGTTGGTTTTTATTTTGAAATTGGAGCTGGAAGACTCTTTGCCCTTGATTTCTCCCTGTAGGTGACCATCTCTACTTGTGAGATTACTGTTAGTGGAGGAAGAGCTCATTCCTGGAGGCCATGATTCTTTCTGTACAGGAGGACCAATTCCTCTCTCTGCAGGTGCATCAACATCCCAGCCCTCTTAAGAAGATGCCAAGAACCACTCCCTCCCTCCAGCCAGCAGCTGCATTCTACAGTAAAAATGGAGAACTCTTAAAAATATTCCTTTCCATGCACAGTATAACTCCCTTGGTTTTTTTTTTTAATTGAATTGTTATTTTATATTGGAGTATAGTTGATTTACAATGTTGTGTTTGTTTTAGGTGTATTGCAACTTGAGTCATTCATACATACATATATCTCTTCTCTTTCAAATTCTGCTCCCATATATGTTATTACAGACTGTTGTGAACAGTTCCCTGTGCTATTCAGTAGGTCCTTGTTGATTGTCTAGTTTATATACACGCATATTAGTGTGTATATGTTAATCCCAACCTCCTAACTTATCCCTCCCTTCATTTCCCCTCTGGTAATTATAAGTTTGTTTTCTACGTCTGTGAATCTGTCTCTGTTTTGTAAATTAGTTTGTTTGTACCAAGTTTATTTGTGTCAAGTTTTAGACTCCACCTATAAGTGATATTATATGATATTCGCCTTTCTCTGTCTGACTCACTTAACTGGTATAATCATCTCCAGCTCCATCTATGTTGCTGCAAGTGGCATCATTTCATTCTTTTGTGGAGAGTAATATTTCATTGTATATATGTGCCACATCTTTATCCATTCATCTGTTGATTGACATTTTGGTTGCTTCCATGTCTTAGTTATTGTAAATAGCAGTGCAACGAATGTTGGGGTGCATGTGTTTTTACGAATTATGGTTTTCTGTGAATATATGCCCAGGAGTGGGATTGCCAGATTATATGGCAATGTGTAATCTCTTAAGGAATGTATGCAGGTCAGGAAGCAAGTTAGAATTGGACATGGAAAAACAGACTAGTTCCAAATTGGGAAAGGAGTACATCAAGGCTATATATTGTCATCCTGCTTATTTAACTTATATGTAGAGTACATCATGAGAAATGCTGGGCTGGATGAAGCACAAGCTGGAATCAAGATTGCTGGGAGAAATATCAATAACCTCAGATATGCAGATGACACCACATGTGGCAGAAAGTGAAGAAGGACTAAAGAGCCTCTTGATGAAAGTGAAAGAGGAGAGTGAAAAAGTTGGCTTAAAGCTCAACATTCAGAAAACTAAGATCACGGCATCCCATCCCATCAGTTCAGTTTGGTTCAGTTCAGTCGCTCAGTTGTGTCTGACTCTTTGCGACCCCATGAACCGCAGCACGCCAGGCCTCCCTGTTGATCACCAACTCCCGGAGTGCACCCAAACTCATGTCTATTGAGTCAGTGATGCCATCCAACCATCTCATCCTCTGTTGTCCCCTTCTCCTCCTGCCCTCAATCTTTCCCAGCATCAGAGTCTTTTCAAATGAGTCAGCTCTTCACATTAGATGGCCAAAGTATTGGAGTTTCAGCTTCAACATCAGTCCTTTCAATGAACACCCAGGATTGACCTCCTTTAGGATGGCCCATCACTTCATGGCAAATAGATGGGGAAACAATGGAAACAGAGACAGACTTTATTTGGGGGGGCTCCAAAATCACTGCGGATGGTGACTGCAGCCATGAAATTAAAAGACGCCTGCTCCTTGGAAGAGAAGTTATGACCAACCTAGACAGCATATTAAAAAGCAGAGACATTACTTTGTCAACAAAGGTCCGACTAGTTAAAGCTATGGTTTTTCCAGTAGTCATGTATGGATGTGAGAGTTGGACTATAAAGGAAGCTGAGTGCCGAAGAACTGATGCTTTTGAATTGTGGTGTTGGGGGAGATTCTTGAGAGTCCCTTGGACTGCAAGGAGATCCAACCAGTCCATCCTAAAGGAGATCAGTCCTGAATATTCATTGAAAGGCTGAAGCTGAAACTCCAATACTTTGGCCACCTCATGCGAAGAGCTGATTCATTTGAAAAGATCCTGATGCTGGGAAAGATTGAAGGTAGGAGGAGAAGGGGACGACAGAGTATGAGATGGTTGGATGGCATCACCGACTCAATAGACATGAGTTTAGGCAAACTTCAGGAGTTGGTGATGGACAAGGAGGCCTGGCATGCTGCAGTCCATGGGATCACAAAGAGTCAGACATGACTGAGTGACTGAACTGAACTGATGTGTAGTTTTTGAAGGAATCTCCATAATGCTCTCCAAAGTGCCTGTTAAAAAAAACTTCCTTGGTTTTAATTCATTAACTCAGAGTCTTTTTTAATTCATGCAAGACCTGGGTTATTACTTTTGCCAGATTAAGCTTCTAAAAATGTAACTTTCACCAAGCACTTTGCTATCCAAAAGGCTTCATGGCTCTCCAGCATCTATAGAAGGTATTCCAAACTTCTCAGAAATTCATGATCTTTCATCATCTGACCCTAATCTATTTTTTAAAAAGACTTTCATACTGTTTTAAAGGTTACTCTCCACTTATAGTTATTACAAAATATTGACTATATTCCCTGTGTTATACAATAAATCTTTGAGCCTTACTTACACCTAGAGTTTGTAATTCCCACTCTCCTGTCCCTATATTCCCCCTGCCACTGGTAAGCACTAGTTTGTTCTCTATATCTATGAGTCTGCTTCTTAAATGTTACCTTCAGTAGTTTCTTGCATTGTTTAGATTCCACATGTAAGCAATATTGCTATCTTTTTCTGACTGACTTATTTCACTTTAGCATAACACCCTCCCTCCATCCATGTTGCTGCAAATGCCAAAGTTTCATTCTTTTTTATGGCAGAGTAGTATTCCACTGCATATATACATATGTATGTATCTATCTAACTACCACTTCCCTTTCATACATCTATTAATGGACACTTATGTTGTTTCCATGTCTTCTAACCTATTTTTCTTAATTCTTGTCTCCCACATCAGGGGTCCCCAACCCCCAGGCCATAGCCTGGAATGGGTCCATGGTCTGTTAGAAACCAGGCTGCACAGTAGGAATGAGTGGTGGGCGAGTGAGTGAAGCATCATCTGTATTTACAGCCACTACTCACTGTTCGCATTACCACTGAGCTCCACCTCCCGTCAGAACAGCAGCAGCAGCATTAGATTCTCACAGGCGCACAGAACCTAAATGTGATGCACTTGAAAGTGAAAGTGAAAAGTGAAAGTGAAGTTGCTCAGTCATGTCCATCTCTTTGTGACCCCATGGACTGTAGCCTACCAGGCTCCTCCGTCCATAGGATTTTCCAGGCAAGAGTACTGGAGTGGGTTGCCATTTCCTTCTCCAGGGGATCTTCCCAACCCAGGGATCGAACCTGGGTCTCCTGCATTGCAGACAGATACTTTACCATCTGAGCCACCAGGGAAGCCCCAATGCACTTGAGTCATCCCCAAACCATCCCCCACCCCAGTCCACGGAAAAATTGTCCTCAGCAAAACTGGTCCCCGGTGCCAAAAATATTGGGGATCCCCAACAAACTCCCCTCCTTGGTTAAATCTGTTTCCCACCAAGGGATATTAATCTTTCTTTCTTCTAGTCTAAATCTTTAGTGATACCATTACACTTACCTAGGATTTTTCTCTACATCATCTCTGCCTGTTCATCTTTTCTTACTGGTTGTTGCTTAGTTTTAGCACCTCAGGTGCACAAAACTGCATAAGTCACAATATCTTCTTTTAAAACACACTAGTATGATTGGTCTGTTTGAGAGCCTCTTTTATATTTATTCATATTTACATGAATATGAGGAATTGTACACATTACAATGTATAATTACAATACGTAGAAGTACTTATTAAAATCTGACCCAAGTCTACCTTAAATCCTGTCTTTTCAATAAGCTCTTTATCTGTACACTTAGGCGTGATGACCCCACTAAGAGGGCTCTTTCCCTCCTTTGAATTATTACAGTATTTGTTAGCTTGAGTCCAGACTGCTGCTTGCACGAACCATAACTCATGCCGCTCGGTGCCAGGGTTGTGCGTGCAAACAGCCGCAGCCGTAGTTAGCTGGGGCCTGCTACGGAGGGCATGCCCGGGCCTTTGTTCCAGCTCTACAGCAGCCCTTACCAAACTGTGTTGTATCTTACTGTGTTTTCTGTTCTTCAAGAAGGAGTTCAGTTCCTTGTGGCCAGACCCAGTTTCTCATTCATCTTCATATTCCAAGGGCCAACCACAGTGCCTGACAAATAATGTTTGGCAAACAATCACTGAGTTGGTTTTAGCTTCCCAGGTGGTGCTAGTGGTAAAGAACCTGCTTGCCAATGCAGATAAATATAAGAGACGCTGGTTTGATCCCTGGGTCAGGAAGATCCCCTGGGGGAGGGCACGGCAACCCACCCCAGTATACTTGCCTGGAGAACCCATGGGCAGAGGAGCCTGGCAGGCTGCAGTCCATAGGGTTGCACAGAGTTGCACACGGCTGAAGCCACTTAGCACACTTCGAGTATTTTAGGGAAATTATAAACTCCTGGGAAGCACTGAAGGAGCTACAAAATTTCAGGCAAGAGATGTACTGATGACTTATTTTCTCACAGTGCCTAGCAAAGTACTGAGCAGTACTCAATAAATGTGTACTGATTGACTGATGCTTAAACTTTTTCAGCAGATGAATAAACTATATATACTAGGGAGGGTGACCAACTTATATCGGTTTTCTCCTAGCCATCCCAGTTTTAAAACAAAGAGTTCTGTGTCCAGGAGTTACCCTGCCTGCGTGTGTGCTAAGTCACTTCAGTCGTGTTTGATTCTTTATGACCCTAGGGACTGTAACCTGTCAGGCTCCTCTGTCCCTGGGACTCTCCAGGAAAGAATACTGGAGTGGGATGCCATGCCCTCTTCCAGGGTATCTTCCCGACCCAGGGATCCAACCCTTGTCTCATAAGTTCTCCCGCATTGGCAGGTGGATTCTTTACCATTAGCACCCCCTGGAAAGCTGTGGAGTTACCCTGGGTCCCAGGAAAACCAAGATGGTTGGTCTGCATAGAGTTCTCATGTACATAGCAACAACATAAACGCTATTATTTTTCTCCCTCCTAGTTAAAGGTTTTTAAGGACCACTCTTTCGATCTTCATTTGAGTTTCTGTATTTCAGAAAGTGACTTCTAAAAAGGCTTATTGGAAAACCTTACTTCAAGGAAAAAAGCCTAAAATCCAGGCTCTTCAGAATTAAATTTTAAAAATGTATTGTTATTATCCAGCTCAACACAGACTCCAGCAGTAATTGATATTCCTTCACCTTCCGGTGGAGGCCACACCCCTTGAGGCTGCAACCCCTCCCACTGAGGGGAGGTGCCTACTGTGAGCTGCCAAGTCCCTTCTGTTTAAGACCAGCCTCCTTGGATCCCCTTGGAAATCTTTTATTAAATCTAAGAATTTTCATATTCTCCACACTCTTCCATTTTTATTCCATTCCACATCCATTGTTATTGAGGGAATATTTACTTGCTACTGAAGGGAATTTTATGGGAGGTGCAGTCAATAATTTCATCAAGAAATAACTTATCTTTGCACTTTCAGCAGAAAAGGGAGGGAAATAGTTTCACTCAAGGAGCCTACAAGCTTTTAAAGAATATTTACAAAGAGATATTTTTAGACAAACAAAGAGATTATTATTTTCCCATTTTAGTAGAAAGGCAGCATAAAAACAAGTGGGACGAAACAACAGAAAACAGTAGAGACATATCCAGAGAATGTGATGGTCATTGATTTCTGTATTAGTCACTTAACAAATGTGGATGTGTACTTGTTTCTAGTAAAGGGCTCAAATTATTATCCTGGATGTAACTTACATGATTAGAGATTTGTTGGCCCCCTAAGAAGAGGAAGACAGTGAAACCAATACAAAAATTAAACCTAGAATTTTTATTTTGTCAAAGGTGATAAAACTTCTAGCAAAAGCAAATTTTTACCATTGTGGATTCTGGAAATTTGGTACACTTGCAATTCACACCATTTATATAATTTTGTGGTTTCAATTTTGCCTCTTTTGAGATCTCTATGTGAACTACACCGGATTGGCAAGGCTGTGATTTCCTTTTATGCCAGGAAATTAACATCCAGCTAATAATCATCTCCACTCCCTGACATAACTCTGGTCCTAATGGAAGGAAAGTTATGACCAACCTACATAGCATATTAAAAAGCAGAGACATTACTTTGCCAACAAAGGTCCATCTAGTCAAGGCTATGGTTTTTCCAGTGGTCATGTATGGATGTGAGAGTTGGACGGTGAAGAAACCTGAGCACCGAAAAATTGATGCTTTTGAACTGTGGTGTTGGAGAAGACTCTTGAGAATCCCTTGGACTGCAAGGAGATCCAACCAGTCCATCCTGAAGGAGATCAGTCCTGGGTGTTCACTGGAAGGGCTGATGCTGAAGCTGAAACTCCAATACTTTGGCCACCTCATGTGAAGAGTTGACTCATTGGAAAAGACCCTGATGCTGGGAGGGATTGGGGGCAGGAGGAGAAAGGGATGACAGAGGATGAGATGGCTGGATGGCATCACCGACTCGATGGACATGTGTTTGAGTAAACTCCAGGAGTTGGTGATGGACAGGGAGGCCTGGTGTGCTGCGATTCATGGGGTCTCAAAGAGTTGGGACACAACTGAGCGACTGAACTGAACTGAACTGAATGGTACTCATTTCTTATCTAGGCAGCTGCAATATTTTCCCTGCATTCATTCCGTACCCTGCCCCATCTGTTAGTCACAAAAGAGGCAGTGTTTAGTTTGCATATATGAGCATGTCATCCTCCCCCCTTTCCTCATCCTCTGCTTAAATTCTTCCTTGTGTATGAAACACTATGAGGTTGAAGACCAAGGTCCTTAACATGGTACTCAAGACTCTTTATGATTTGGCTCCACTATCTTTCTGTCTCATCAGGTACCACTCACTGTCTCCCTGTCTCTCAGACCTTCATTCAATTCCTCACACCTGCCAAGCTTCCTGTCACCACAGGGCTTTTGCACATGCTGTTGCTTCTGTCTGGAACATTCAATCTCTCCCATTTTCCACTTGGTTAAATCCTTCTATTCTTCAGAGTGCAGCTCAAGCGTATGTCCTTAAGAAAGCCTTCCCAGGGACACTTATTTAGGTCACATTTTTTTTTTTTTGGATATGTTCCCTGAAGTCCATGTCCCTTCCTTCCCTTTAAGCAAACTAGTGTGACTACATAATTACACACTCATTTTTGTGATAAAGTAACCCCTATCACCAACTATGAATGACTGCTCAGTCATGTCCAACTCTGCAGACCCATGGACTATATAGCCTGCCAGGCTCCTCTGCCCGTGGGATTTTCCAGGCAAGAATTCTGGAGTGGGTTGCCACTTCCTACTCTAGGTGATCTTCCCAACCCAGGGATTGAACCCGTGTCTCTTGTGTCTCCTGCATTGGCAAGTGGATTCTTTACTACTAGCACCACCTGGGAAGCCCATCACCAACTTTTGGACATGAAAGCAAGAACCTTGTTTTTGCTTGATTTTCCAACCTCAGTGCTCAACAAAGTGGCACATAGCAGCCGCTGGTCAACTGCTTAGGCTTTCTTGGAAGAATCTGCTTTAAGGGCTATCCTTGTACGAGATACATTAAGTAAAGCAAGTATTAGACTTAGAAACATCTGAGGAAAATTCTAGCTCTGATTCTATTCTTCTGGCTTGCTAGAAGATATAATTGATTTGCCTTGGTTTCACGTCTATAACACCAGAACAAAAATTTCTGTTGCCCCTGGGCTCATCATATCAAATGCACCATTCTCCAAAGAGTCAGCATCTCTGCAGATTGTATTAACTCAAATTTTAGATGCTGGTTTAGCTGCTGTAACAAAGAGTTCTAAAATTACAGCGCTTAAATGAGATGGAATTCTATTTCTCTCCCAGAGAAAAACCCAGGTAAGCATTCCAGGGCTGGTGTGTTTGCACAATGGTGTCAGCCACCAGGCTTCTTCTTTTATTTCTGGCAGCACCATGCATGGCTTGAGGCTTCCTGGGTGGTTCAGTGGGTCAAGAATCTGCTTGTGATGCCGGAGATACAGGAGATGTGGGTTTGATTCCTGGGTTGGGAAGAGCTCCTGGGGAAGAAAATGGCAACCCATTCCAGTATTATTTTCTGGGAAATCCCACGGTTGGAGGTGCCTGGTGGGCTACAGTCCATGGGGCCGCAAAGAGTCAGGCATGACTTAGCAACTGAGCATGCACATATACATGCATGACTTGTGGGATCTTAATTGTCTGACCAGGGGCTGAGCCCAGGCCTCAGCAGTGACGGCGCTGAGCCCTAAACACTGGACCACCAGGGAATTCCTCTCCACCTCTTCCAGGTTTCTTGACGTCTTCTTGCTCTGTCATCTCACTCTGTAGCTTTCATCTTGAGGTAGAGGATGGATGCTCCAGCTTTCCCCGTTACAGCCACATTCTAGCTATTGGAAAGGGAGAAAATGGAAGGGGAGATTTTGTTTCTTGCTTGTAGGGACATGAACTGAAGGTCGTACATACCACTTCCAATTTCACTCCCTTGACAACAGCTGAATGATATGGCCACACCAAATGCAAGGTACATTGCATTGTAAAATTTTACTATTGTGTATTTTCCGCTAGACTTTGGGTTTTTTGAGGCCATGAATACTATCTTGTCCTTCTTTGTGTTCCTCCTTAGTGCCTAAATGAGAGCCTGCCATGTACCAGTCCCTCAGTAATTGCTTATTTAATTAGCGAAATAAGTTAAACTTGATGTGGGTTCAGAATAGCTGAATGTTGGTAGGCAGATGTTTGTCAAATGCCAGTGCTTTTATAAACTCCTAGAAGAAGTTTAATCAATCTTTCTGGATTGCTCTATACATCAACTTTTATAATTCATCATGAAAATTAACTAGGGGTGTTTCAAGTGATGTTTAAGACCATATATTGGCTTCAGAGAACTCATTTTTTCTGGGGAGAGGGTTTACATGAGATTTTTAAGCTGGAGGTAACTGGAGAATGTTTGAGAGCCCCTGGTGTGAATGTGGGATTTGAGGGGTCCCAGTACATCTGCTGGAATTCAGAACAAATTGAGAAATAAGGCAAAAGACTAAGGCAGATGGAGGCTAAATTTTTTTTACCTATATTACTATAAAAGTTGGTATTCAAGAGTGTGGCATAATTATTTACAATAGTCAAGGTATGGAAGAAACTTAAATGTCTATAGACAGATGAAAGGACAAAGAAGATATGAGATACACACACACAGGACAGAATATTACTCGGCCATAAAAAATGAAATAATGCTGTTTGCAGCAACATGGATTGGCCTGGAGATTATCACACTAAGTGAAGTGAATCAGACAAAGGCAAATGACATCATATGACATAAGATACCACATGGTATCACTTATATCTGAAACCTAAAGGAATGATACAAATGAACTTATTTACAAAACAGAAACAGACGCACAGACATAAAAAAAATTATCATTACCAAAGGGGAAATGGAAGGGGAGGAAAGGATGAATTAGGAGTTTAGGATTAACAGATACACACTGCTATATATAAAATAGGTAAACAAAAAGGTCCCACTGAATAGCACAGGGAACTATATTCAACATCTTATAATAACCTACAATGGAAAAGAATCTGAAAAATTATATATACAGTTGATTTACTGTGCCTCAAACTGGCACCGGGCACAGCAATGTGAATCAACTATATTTCAATTTTAAAAAAGGAACGTGACATATTTGTTTTGGAAGACAAGTGGTCTTCCAAATGCTGAACAGTAGATTTAAGCAGACTTATTCTACAGCCTTGTACCTGAACACACCATCGTGTCCCCTCCCTACCAGATAAGCACCTTCCCTGAAGGAGGCAAGCAGAAAAGGCTTCTAGTGGACAACTCATTCCCAGGAAAGACAGAGGAGGATGAGGCCAGGTGAACAACCTCTTCTTCCAAACAAGTAGCAGGTGTTAGGGGCTCAGTCATGTCTGACTCTTTGTGACCCCATGGACTGTAGCCTGCCAGACTCCTCTGTCCATGGGACTCTCCAGGCAAGAAAACTGGAGTGGGTTGCCATGCCCTCCTCCAGGGGATCTTCCTGACCCAGGGGTCAAACCCGGGTCTCTGGCACTGCTGGCAGATTCTTTACTGTCTGAGCCACCAGGGAAGACGTCTTCTTCTAAAACCCCCCAGCATGTAAGTCACTCTTTCTTCCCTGGGGCCGAGTGGGTGGACGGCAGGGGTTTCATGCTAAGGAGTCTGCTGCTACGGGTGCAGGGAAGAAGGATGCTCCCCTAACAACAAAGGTTGAAAAAATATTTCTGGTCATAAGTCCCTCTCTCTTCACTGGTTCAATGAACAGCTGAGACCATGTAGGTTCCAAAGCCTTTCCCAGCCCCCAAATGTGTGAAACAATTCCAACTATAATATTCATGGCTTAAAATTTGGGGTGAATTGGGTTATGTGGGAAGCTTCCATAGGCAGTGCTGTATTTCCTACCTTTTAGCCCCAGTCTTTGTCACTTGGGTCCCAGAGAACTTGATTCCACCTTGCAGGTCCCTTATCCAGTCCATTCAGGGCTGGGGAGCAGGTAGCCTCTCTGTATCTCCAGTATAGGACCATTTAAGACACAGGGGGGCTTCCCAGGTCGCACAGTGGTAGAGAATCCATCTACGTCTGCAGGAGGTCAGGGTTTGATCCCTGGATCAGGACGATCCCCTGGAGTAGGAAATGGCACCCCAATCCAGTACTCTTGCCTTGGGAAATCACATGGACAGAGGAGCCTGGTGGGGCTACAGTCCATGGGATCAAAAAAGAGACAGGACTTAGAGACTAAATAACAGCAAGGCACGAGGAATGTGGGGAGCTTCCTTTGAACACTCTCCCTGCCCCCCTAATCAGCTTACATAGAGAAAGCAGGAGATATGGGAACTGGGAGAGTTGGAAATGAAGCCCCTTGAGTCGCTGCAGAGTCTGGGAAATTGGGAGTCTGGGTGTCTTGGTCTCTGACCTTGGTTATCCCAGTTTATAGCTGAAAAATGCATTTTCCTGTTTCAGGCACTCTCTAGAATGTATCCCTTGCAAATGGTAAGGAAATTGAGTGTCCTATATGCATATAAATAGCATCCTTAATCATCATCAACCAATGCTACACTTTCCTTGTAAAGCTTCAAGAAAGCGACCCGGGCGTTCCCATGGCCTTTAGAGGGATTTTCCTTGATTCTGTAAAGCCTTGAGCAACACTGAAGCTCTGTAATAATACCAAGCTACTTTTGCATTTATTCTAGTCTTAGATTTGAACATTATTATATTAGTTGTTTAAATTTTCATAGATTCCAAGGTCAGAAGAGTTCTGGGGAAGTCATTTAGAATCATCCTCCTGTGGATCTCTAGGCAGGGCTGCAACTTGGCTAACAAAGACAAATGGTTTTCTGTCTGATTTGGAAAGGTCTCCAGGGGAAGGTTCTATAACCGACCACAGTAATCACAAGTTACTACGTGAACGTGCCCCCACTTTGAGAAAGCCTAGCTCCAGTGAGTCTAAGGTGGCAGGATAATTTATTAAGATGCTAATCTGTGCTTTGCTCTCTGTAATTTCTCTCCCCTACCTCTGCTCCGTCCCCCCACCCCCACCCCATTCCTTACCCAAGAAGGTGGTCCTTCCTTTTTCCCTTCCCTGGGAGGTGATGGAACTTACTTGTGCCATGTTCTTATTGCTGTCATAGACAGAGGCACAGAGACACGGATGCACGTGCTCACGTGCTAACTTTAAAGTCAGAATCCAGTCTCAAGGAGAAGTGGTAGGAGGTAGGCTCCTTAGAGGGTGCTGCACTGCCCTGGGAGATAAGAGCCAGGAGCTATGTGTTCTTAGAGAATGGTTTTTATCTCTTTGACCTCTGTTTGATCATCTGTAAAATGAAAGGTTGATTTAGTGACATTTAGGTACCACCCCGCTTTTGATTCTGGGGGATTATCCGCCTCTTTAGCTCTGACTGCCCAGGACAGCTGCAGAGCATTTGTTTAAAGGCTTTTGGGGTAGGGTGGCCAGCTTGAGCAAAGGAAAAGCGATACGCGATACTGGGAAAAAATTTCAGGTAAAAAATTATTTGTTGTTTATCTGAAGTTCAAGTTTAACTGAGCATCCCGATTTTATCTGATAATCTTATTTGGGGGCACCTGTGTTTTGGGAGACAAGAGGCTGAGGGTGGAAGAAGCCGGCCTCTGTTCAGGCTCCTTAGACTGCCCTGCCCCCACAACTCCCCCACCCACCTATCCTTCCCCACCCCATCCCCTGTGTTCAGAAAGCAGACTGGTCTATTTCTTTGTCCGGTGAGTATGTCTATTTTATTTTTAAGTTTAGAGAATGGGCATCTTGGAATGAAAAGTATGCCAGCACACTTTTCACAACATCTTCAAAATAAATATTTAACAGGAAAAATAAAAATGGAGTCCACCCACTTTACTCAAGGTCAAAAATTCTAAGCTTAATACAAATTAGAGACCAGATCAATGAATCCTACGGCAAGGATGAAGCTGAAACAGAGCAGGGCCCTGTGGCTCTTGCCCCTCTCTGTCCTCTGCCTGCCTTTTGTCTGTGGAAAAAAACCAAAGAGGAAGTTTAATCAGAGAAGTGAGGAAATGCAGAAACAAAGGAAAACAGTCAAAGGAGACCAAATAGTAATAATGCAGCCACTAAAAAAGTCAAGGACCTTTGGTTTCTTCTCAAGGGCCAAAGATAATATTCTGAGTCATATCCTGTGAGCTGCCTTATAGACACTAACACCCCCACCAGGTAGAAGTTACCTGCATGGTGACCAGGCCGTAGGCATGACAGAAGCTGTACAGTTCTGAGAACTGGCCCCAAGAAATGGAAACAAACCGACCCTGGAACTGAAGATTACTGGATTTAAAACAAGACAATGCTGCTCAGACCACTGAAGACCAATTTCAAGATGACTGTCAGAACTGATCGTGCTATGTCTTCATGTAGCCCCTTCCCTCAGCCTACCAAAGTTCTTGCTCACTGGCTGTCAGGGTAGGGGTTGTGGGGAGTCAGCCTCTAGACAGGTGACCACTTCCCCTCCTCCCACTGGTAGCCAGCATCAAGATGAAGCAAGCTTTCTTTTCCCACCAGCTTGGCCTCTTTAATGGCTTTTGAGCAAAGAGCAGCCAGATTCCATTTTTGGTTACAAAATCAGCTGTTAAACTGATCGAAATGATACATGTTCTTCTGTATCTGCTCCCCCAGGAAGGATTTGACAGGCCTTCCCAGCAGGAGTTATATTTTTCTCCTGTCCTCACAGTTTCTAAGACACAGGAAAGCAAATGGAGTCAAGGTTCACATCACCTTTTCTATAACATTATAGGCTTTTTAAACAAATGTCCCTTGGAACTTGACATTCCTTATTTTGGAACTGCATTCAATATCACTCTGTGATTTAAGGAGATCATCAGCAAATCAAGACAACCTGATGACATGAGCTGGGCTCCCTGTGGTTTCTTGACACGAAACGGGTCAGGATCTAACACTGAAAGCTGAAAGAAAGATTATTTATATTTTGTCCAATTAGTGCATACATGACCTTCATGTAAAGGGAATATGGCCTTGGGTGAAAGGACTCTCATTGATTTGTCACATTTTCAATTCAAGTAAGGTACCAATGCATGTAGGATACAGTCACTCACGGGCTCAAGGCTGAACACTGTTAAAATTTGCAACAAATTTAGTGTCAAATATGTCTTCACCCATAAGGAGGAGGTCACTCTTATCAGTGAGTAGGTCTAGGTCCCAAATTGGAAGTCCATTGTTCAATTTTAATACATTAGCGGAATCTAGAGCTTTGTGAATAAGAATGACTGATTCAATGCTGTCAGTGCATCCTTTTGAATTGAGATTAACCTAAGGATGATGTACAGGAAATAGGTACCTTTAAGGATGTGGGTGTGAGGGACAGAATCTGAAAGACTGAGTGAAAGCAATTCATTTACCAACATTCACTTTTCCTCAATGTTAAACTAATCACTCTCTTTTCATACTTTACCACCTAGAAATAGGTCTGCCTTGAGTCACAGTAAGTGCCAAAACCCCCTCCATTGCTCTGAATTTGTTGTGCCAAGAGATTTTTCCTGCCTTGCATTCACAGGAAGGGTAAATGGAAGGCATTTCAGGGACACGAGAGAATGCCAGTGCAACTCAGCTGAGAAATACAGGGAGGGGTGTGGTTTGGACCCTGCTTCATTTCAGAAGCCTTTCAAACAACTTAACATGCTCAAGCACTTTCTGAGGGGCAGGACCACCCTGCAGAACAGATAAAATGCTCCAACTTCAAGTAGGCAGACAACTATTTCAAAGAAAAAATTTGAGGTGCTTAGCCTTGGCAGTGTTCTGATGCTAAGTAGGGGTGGAGAGTCCACGGCAAGGCTGAGCCTGGGAAGCAGGGGTTGGGCTGAAGGTGGGGAAAACTTGCATCAGATTTGATGTTGCTTAATCAAGGTTAAAGCTTTAGCTTGTTACCAGGGTAAGGATGAGCCAGTGAATCCAATAGCAAAATTGCTATTTTTCTCTCAAGAAAAAAGAGAAAGAAGGGAGGAAGGAGGGAGGCACAAGCTTGGACTCTTTGTAGGTTATTTCTGAATAATGGAAATATTTTAAATTCCTGTTGTAATTAATCAAATCTATGTTCTTTCAGAGTTGAAAACTAAATGGATGCATCATTAATGGCTTACTGTAAAAGTACAATCATGCAAATTTCACCTAGTCTCCTATTCATTCCAATTGAAAACTCTAATGATAACTGTGAACATCCTGAACTTTTCCTGGGGGCCAGATACCATGCTCAGAGCTTTGAGCATTATATTCTCCTTACACCACAGATGAGGAAACTGAGGCTTAGAGGACTGAAGCAAATCAACACATCTCAAAGTTTCTTTTAAGTATAAAATAAGCTACAGGGATATATTGTACAACATGAGGAATATAGCCAATATTTTGCAATAACTATAAATGGAGTATAACCTTTAAAATTTGTGAATTGCTATACTGTATACCTGTAACTTACATAATACTGTAAATCAACTATGGGCGCTAGTGGTAAAAATTCTGCCTGCCAGTGCAGGAGATGTAGAGACATGGGTTCCATCCCCGGGTCGGGAAGATCCCCTGGAGGAGGGCATGGCAACCCACTACAGTATTCTTGCCTGGAGAATCCCATGGACAGTGGAGCCTGGCGGGCCACAGTCCATAGTGTCGAATGAGTTGGACAAGACTGAAGCAACTTAGCACGCGTGACACACATCAACTATATACTTCAATAAAAAATCAATTTAAAATGAAAAATAAATATAAATACATAATTAAAAAAAGAAAGTAGGCCATAGGAATTTAGCAATAAGTGGACCTTAACAAGAGATGTTTTAGTTGTGGGAGCTGAAATAACATTGCACTGATTTGAAGTTTACTTTTCACTGTCCAGATCTCTTGCTCCATTGCTTTTATTTAATTTTTTTAACTTTTTATTTTATATTGGAGTACAGCTGATTAACAGTGTTGTGATAGTTTCAGGTGGACAGCAAAGGGACTCAGCCATACATATATACGTATCCATTCTCCCCCAAACTCCCCTCCCACCTGCCATATAACATTGAGCAGAGTTCCAACCACATCTCAGAGTTTATATGTGGTGTAAACAGGATTTGAATCTCTGAGGTCTAACTCTAAAGCACCATTCATAGCCATCACGTTATATTTCTTCTACTGCCAACATGCAACAGATACATCCTTACAATCAGGAACAGGTTTTTCTTAAGGAGCCAGAGGTGAGAAGAGGCAATTTAGATGCTAGGAGGAAAACTGTGGCAGAGCACACCTCTGTCGCAAACGGGTCTTTGAAGGCCCCACGTGGCTGAAGGGAATAAACGGAGAGAGTGGGCTTATTTGCTTCGGGGCCTGGTTTACTGGCCTAGCGGATCAGCAATGGGCTAGGGGCCAGTCCTTCCAAGGCACAGCCTGAGGACAAGGCTGGCAGAAAGGAGCTCTTGGTCACTGCACTCTTAGCTGGAGCCATGAAAAGCTGGGGCATTTGTAGGTGTCTCTAGATTTTAACTTTTGGTGGACTGGGGATGTCAAGAGAAATTATATGGAAATAGGGCTTTTCCAACTTTTTGGAGAAATTTAGATGAGAACACAGCATTTCCCTTGTAACAAAGGTTAGGTGGGGGAAGAACCATCTTCCCCTTTCTGGAGGACTCAGACAATGCTGGCCCTTGTGGGTGGGAAGGGCCACACACGCCTGGCCTCCCAGTCATGCTCCTCCACGCAGGCAGCCTCCTAAGCCCACAGACTCAGTTTCCCTTTTGGTACTGCAGGCTGAGAATGCTGACCTTACTGGGTTGTCATGAAGATTGGAGATGGCATAAGACTGTACCTGGTACAGAGTAGGTACTTGATAAATGGTAGTTACTACAGGTGCATAGTTTTCAGTGGGTGGATGGGAGAAGGCTAAACTAAGAGAGAGAGACAGAGACATTTTAAAAGCTGGAAAGAGAAAAAGAGGGAGGGTGGGAACCGTGGCATCTGGCTGGTGAGCCCCACTCCTTCCCCTCTCTAACTCTGCCCTTTTAACAAGCCACGTGCTGCTTGCGATGGATGAGACCTGATGTCTGCAAAGACAAACCCGGGCCAAGAGGCCAGGTGACACGGAATTATAGCCCGCATCTCCCTCTGATAAGCCTAGCCTGCTGGTTAAGAACGCAGTACGGTCAGGGGCCCGGCTGGGGTGCTGTGTGCAGTTGTGTGCTGCGCCCCTCACGTGCACGTGGGTGGTTGGAGTGCACCAGTGTGACCGCCAGTATCATGGCTGATTAGTTCCCGCGCAGTACTAGGCTGGGCCGGCTGATGTATGTGGGAGGCGGTTGTCAAGGATGACCACCCGAGTCACGCAGCCTTCATGCTACCTGGGAAATGGACTCTGGCCAGCCAAGGAAGCACTTGAGAGCTCGCTGAATGGAGGTGCTCTGGGGGTGGGGGCAGCTGGTCCCCCACAGGGCTTGATGCTCAGCTGGAAGACCACACATGTACACACATACACACAGGCACTCTGCACACACCCCACGCATGTGCATGCCACAGGCAGGCCACATATAAACACACACCATGCAGCACGTGTGTGTACACACAGCACATGCACCACACCCATGTGCACACATGCATACCACACACACCTCATGCACGCACCCTTGACATATATCACAGACGTGTACATGCATGGCACACATACCTACACAGGCAGCCACAGATACATATACGTGTGTCACACAAATTTATACGTGCCATGTGGACCACACACCACACATATGTTTATATTCCACATGCTCCAGTCTCATGCACATACCACACTACACGTAGCACACACATGCATGGCCTATACAACACCCATGTACACCCACATATGTCACACTCATATACACACACCAACCCCACACTATCCTCATGCATGTTTACTGCACTGATACCACACATACACACAAATGGCCCCAGATCATACCCCCAGCATACACACCTGTGCTCCTTCCCACAATTCCATACACACTACATACATGTAGACATACACACCACATCAATACTCATCACACATACACACACGGACATATACTTCATGGGGCTTCCCAGGTGGTTCAGTGGTAAAGAACCCACCTGCCAAGCTGTAGATGTGGGTTCGATCCCTGGGTCAGAAAGATCCTCTGAAGAAGGAACTGGCAACTCACTCCAGCATTCTTACCTGGAAAAGTCCATGGATAGAGGAGCCTGGAGGGCTACAACCCATGGGGTTACAAACAGCTGGACACAATTGAGCAGCTGAACAACAACAATATACTTCATATCACACAAGTATACACATCACACTCACAGTACAGACCTGTATACACAAAACACATACCATACAACATGCACAGATGTACTCACATGAAAACACACTTCCACACACTACACCCACACCCACATACTATACACACGCCATGCATACGTCTTACAAACGTACCTCACACATGCACAGAAATCCTCTCACGTCCCCCATACATCACACACATATTCACGTATAGCACATGTGCATCATCCAATTCACCCACACACCACACACATACACATACCACACGTATGCACATCTACCCACAGACAGCACACACATACATTCACACATTCAAACACCTCCACTCTGCATACATACACACACAGCCCCATGACATACACATGCCACACAAAATACATATACTACACCCCTGACCACACACAGCACATGTACAACACACGTGATGAAACTTCTCACATGTCCACACACATAACACACAAGTGCACTACCACACAAACATGCATAACCTCACACACATCCCGTCCCCACACACGAGCACACACAGAATGTGCCTTGCGAGTGGCCCACTCGGGACGAGCACACTGCTTTGCAGAGCTCAGAGTTGTGGGGACAGGAAATGGGAGGATGTGATGGGGTCACCACCGCTCCTGTCCCTTAATTCCCGGACCCGTAAATTTTTCCATTTAGGGGACACAGCATCATAAAGGGACTTCTGACTTAATGCACATACCATCCTAAAGGATGGCATCTGATCTGCAGATTATTTCAGCTGTGCTTTTAGGAGGTGGTTCCAGAATTCTGAGACTGGCAGACTTTGGATGGTGTGTTATGTGACATGACAAGTGATCCCATGAGGTTACTACCACTGTGAAGTGGGTCCCTGTTGGATGCTATGTGAGGGATTCTGAGATAGGGGGTCACACATTCTGTAAACCAGCCCTGGAGAGTGGTGCTGGCTGAGGCCCCATGGACGGAAAATATCAATTCATATTGAGATAGGAGACATCACTACTGGGTGGATCTACAGACCACCCAGAGGATGCACAATCAGCCAGGGCTTAGCCAGGACTTTAGCCAGCCCCAGCTCTGAAAGGGGCTGTGACAGGGATTTGCTGTGTAACTCAGGGAGCTCAAACCAGGGCTCAGTAACAACCTAGAGGGGTGGGATGGGGAGGGAGTGGGGGGCGATGTTCAGCTGGGAGGGGACATGGGTAAACCTACAGCTGATTCATGTTGATGTTTGGTAGAAACCAACACAATACTGTAAAGCAATTGTCCTTCAATTAAAAATAAATAAATTTTTTAAATTAACAGAAAAATGTATATCAAAAAATTTTTTCAAAGGGCGCTGTGATCACACTTCAGGTCGCCTGGTATCACTGAATATCAACAGATCTGTGTCTGACAGTCTTAGACTATCTGGGTATTTTCCTTTCCCAGTGTATGAGGGCTCTTTGGGAAAGAACTTGGGGAATCACTGCGGTGTGTACTTGCCACGGTGTTGCAGTGTCATTCTGCCTAGGGCTCGGACTGCCTCTAGTCAATGGGATCCAGATTTGAAAATCTTCTCAGGTCCAGAAAATAAAAAAAATGGTGATGACTTTATCCTGGAGTGACCACGCTCTGCTCCTGCTCCTCTGTTCATGCCTTCTCCAGTCTGTAGGTATTAATCAGCACCCTCACTGGCTGACCACCTCTTTTGCCCCAAGTCTTAAGTTCAACCATCTTGACCAAGCATGTTCAAAATCTAATCCAGAGGTACTCCCATGGCTCCTGCTGGCTCATGATAGCTAATGCTCACAGCTCCTTTACAATGTAAGCTTCTTCTTTCCTCATCAAACCCAATACATCTTTGGATTATGCTAAAATCTTAAGGAATAAGAGAGAAGCAAGAGTATGAAGAAAGTCTTTAGACTGCAATGCAGGTCTGACATTTATAAACGAGACAGGGGAGGAGAGACTGAGTGGGAAGAGCCATGGACCACAGTGCAGGCCTAGGTAAGTCTTGGCCTGGTGGAGGGGAAGGCCCTGAGCCAAAGTTGCTCATTAGAGAATTTCATATTAGGAATAGCATACTAGTCTAAAAACCCTTCCATTCTCTCTCATTGACTGGGAGCAGCCCAGAAATCCATGGTGAACCGGAAGATACATGAGCTAGAGGCTGTTAATCAGCTCTGCTCCCCATAGCAGGATCCCTTAAAAGGAGATCTGAGTGACGCACATCCATGGCCACTGTAACGGGAAAACTGCCCTGCTCTCAGGACTGACGGAGCCAGCCTCTGGGTGCTCCCCAGAGAGGAAGTTTACCAGGTGGTAGAAAAGTTCAGGTGAGGAGAAAAGGAGAAGAGGGCAGCAGAGGGTGATGTAGTTAGATAGCGTCATCAACTCAATGGACACGAATTTGAGCAAGCTCTGGGAGACAGTGGAGGACAGAGGAGCCTGGGGTGCTGCAGTCCACAGGGTCACAAAGAGTCATACACGACTTAGTGAATGAACAACAACAACAACCCCAGAAACCAACTCTTAGATTTCTCTTATTCAGTCTTAACTGTCTACCACTTTGGTTAAGTTGGGAAGAAGCTAAAGAAGACCCTTAAAGATCCAAAGAACCTAAAAATAGAGACATCGGTCAGTTCAGTTCAGTCGCGCAGTTGTGTCTGACTCTTTGCAACCCCATGAATCACAGTATGCCAGGACTCCCTGTCCATCATAAACTCCTGGAGTTTACTCAAACTCATGTCCATCGAGTCAGTGATGCCACCCAGTCATCTCATCCTCTATCATCCCCTTCTCCTCCTGCCCCCAATCCCTCCCAGCATCAGGGTCTTTTCTAATGAGTCAACTCTTCGCATGAGGTGGCCAAAATATTGGAGTTTCAGCTTCAGCATCAGTCCTTCCAATGAACACCCAGGACTGATCTCCTTTAGGATGGACTGGTTGGATCTCCTTGCAGTCCAAGGGATTCTCAAGAGTCTTCTCCAACACCACAGTTTAAAAGCATCAATTTTTCAGCGCTCAGCTTTCTTCGCCGTCCAACTCTCACATCCATACATGACCACTGGAAAAACCATAGCCTTGACTAGACGGACCCTAATGTCTCTGCTTTTTAATATGCTATCTAGGTTGGTCCTGTAGCTAGAGCCTAAAACCCACACTGGCAGGTGAGATAACCACCACAGCTTCCAAAGCGCCAAGTAGTGCTGAGGCTGGCCATGTCAGACACACATTCCACGTGTGTCAGGCCAGGTCATCCCACTTGGAATGCCCATCTCTTTCCAACTTCCAAGTGACTCCATTTATGAATAGGAAAATAAGGCAATGTCAATATCAAGGAAAGGTATTGGGGAGGGGCACTGACCCATCAAACAATTCTCAGTTTTCCTCCCATGGAAGCACTTGATGCCAACATGAAAACCAAGTGATCCCCGGCTTAAGATATTATTGGTTCAGTGTGTGCTTACAAGTTTCCTGCCCCTGTGATTGCAATTCTCTGCTTAATATCTAATCACCCAGTTCACTGCCAGGAAGGAACTTGGACCCTGGAGAGTTCATCTGGGTGTGTGTTAACTTGCTGACCAACTGACTGAACTCTCTTGTTCAAAAACTTGGAAGAAATGAGTCCAAATTCTTACAGCAGGAAATCTTAGTGGCTAAGGTCTGTTTCTCGGGCTAGTAAAGACTTTATCAAGAGTCATTCTTATTTCTAGAACCATATCTGATCACTAGGTTCATGGAATTTCAAAATTAGAAAGGACCATACAAGGAGCACACAAATCATTCCATACAACTCCACTCCATGCAATTGCACTCCATGCAGTTGCCATGAAATGCTGGCAAGACTGTCAAGCCTGGTGATGTCATCCATGTCAACTCTGCAGTCACATTTGCCTTCCTTTATGCTGCTCTGGACACAGTTAGAAGTAGCTCCTGGCCCATGTTCTGGTTCTTACAACTGTTTGCTGTCCAACGTTTTCTGTGTCCAAAGGTCTGGGCCCTGTGACTTGAGAGCTTACATACTGTGCAAAAGTGGAGTGATCCTAATAAATCTGAAGTCACACCCCATACGCACTTCCCCCAGCCACCCCACATACTTGCACCTCACCATGCAATCAGCTGGCATATGGCTTAGGAAATACACCAGTAAAAACAAGGCACAGTTAGGAGGCATAGCTGCTCTCAAGAAACCATGCAATTAATTTCAAAGTAAAAAAATAATTGGATTATCTGTGCCATGGCTTTCTTCATTAGTGCAGATAATTGGGAGATTTTAGTAGTCTATTTCCTTCCTTCTTGAAGAAAGTGCTTATAATGTAATGATGGGGATCCCTGCCCTTGACATTCACCCTGGGTGGGAGTGTGTAGGAACTTGTGTCTGCTACCTTTAACTGGCAGGTAAGGAGGAAAGTACTAGAAAAAGGTAGCCTTGGGCACTTCCTTGGTGGTACAGCGGATGGGAATCTGCCTGCCCATGCAGGGGACACGGGTTCAATCCCTAATCCAGGGACGTTCTACACGCCACAGGGCAACCAAGCCCATGTACCACAACTGCTGAAGCCTGTGCACCCTGCAGCCTTCATGCCACAACTGCTGAGCCCACGCGCTGTGCCCACTGAGGCCCATGTGCCGAGAGCCCACGCGCCGTGCCCACTGAGGCCCATGTGCCGAGAGCCCATGCGCTGTGCCCACTGAGGCCCATGTGCCGAGAGCCCATGCGCTGTGCCCGCTGAGGCCCATGTGCCGAGAGCCCACGCGCTGTGCCCGCTGAGGCCCATGTGCCGAGAGCCCACGCGCTGTGCCCGCTGAGGCCCATGTGCCGAGAGCCCACGCGCTGTGCCCACTGAGGCCCATGTGCCGAGAGCCCATGCGCTGTGCCCACTGAGGCCCATGTGCCGAGAGCCCACGCGCTGTGCCCACTGAGGCCCATGTGCCGAGAGCCCACGCGCTGTGCCCACTGAGGCCCATGTGCCGAGAGCCCACGCGCTGTGCCCACTGAGGCCCATGTGCCGAGAGCCCATGCGCTGTGCCCACTGAGGCCCATGTGCCGAGAGCCCATGCTCCGCAACCTCAGTGAGAAGCCAGCGCACCACAACTAGAGAGTAGCCCCCGCTCACTGCAGCTAGAGAAAAGCTCACACACAGCAGTGAGGACCCAGCACAGCCAAAAAGAATGAAAAGATAATACATTACAAAAAAGAAAGAAAAGTACAGTTAAAAAAACAATAAGCTTGGTGGCCTGGACCATGAAAATTAAAAAAGTCACCGAAGCTCTAACTACCATCGCTAACCACCACCCCATGCGAACATGACATCTGCCACTCACAACCACGCTGGGGTTGAAGTCACACAGACGCTCACTCTCTAGGAGCTCAGTGGTCAGAGTTGGGCTGGCCAAGCGTGCTCTGGCAAAGGAGTTAACAGAAGCAGGCCAAGCAGGAAGGGACCCAAGGGCAAGGGCTGAGAGGCAGCAAGAACAGCAGGGAGGGGAGGTGATACCCAAGATGGAAAAGGACACTCTCCTGTCCTCCAAGTTGTCCTGCCTGCTGGCTGGGCTTGGCTCAAACTAGGGTCACAAGTCCACCCACAGGGAAATCAGCCGAGGAGCTTACAAAGATGCAGGTTCCTGGGTCCCTGCCACGGACCTGTTTAATCAGCATCTTTGGGATCCAGGCCCAGGAATATGTGCATGTATTTTCATAAGTTTTCTGGGTGAGTCTTACACACTGAAAATTCCAGACTCACTGCTCTGCACACACTGTGCAGGCCCCAACAGGGGCCTTCCACCTGCCTAGGCATGAATCCGTATCTGACTGTGGCAGGCTCATCACGGTGGGGGGTGGGGGGGCATGTCTTCACAACCCCCACTGGCCCCGACAGTCACCAGGATCAAATCCAAAATGGGATCTGACGAGCTTGTTCTTCTTGAGAAATGCCGGTTTGAAATCCTAAGCCAGCAACTGGCAATCTCTTACGGCAGAAAGGCTGAAAACTAAGCAACAATTTATTTCCTTGGAACTGGTAAGGGTTTAGTGGCTGTCTTCTCTCACTGGATGTGCTGAATTAGAACCATGCAAAACAAATACAGCTCTCCTGGGGCCCTGTGCATGATTTATTTCCGGATTTAATGAATGACCACGTGCCTGGGTGAGTGGAAAATAACCTGCAGACCCGCTCATCCCTGAAGTGCAGTGGAAAAGCCTCTCTTGCAGAGAGGCCACTCAAGGATGCTGACCCATTTCCACATCCTAATCTCCCGGTAAAGCAGGTGACGCAGCAGTGGACCAGGTACCAAGGCTGCCGGCTTTGCCTCTGAGAACAGTTTCTCAACATCCTATGAGATGTTTATTGATCGGAGAGCCTAGCTGATGTCAACACTGATTGTCTGAAGGGAGGCTATTCAATATCACAAGGTCACAATGAGGGAAAACCCTCATAATTCACTATCCTGGTCCACCAAACACCCTGCATTGTTTTCTTCTTTTTTAATAGTATCTTTCCATGGTTGCCCAGCGACTCTCTCCCTGTCACTGGACTTAGATCTGAGGATTTAGATCTTACATTTGCTGTTATTTACCTGTTTCTCCCCTGGCTTAACTTTTCAGATTCATGTCACAGCCAACACCTGCTTTATATGCTCTGCCCCTGCAGCAGCCTCATCGCACAAAAGGCTGGTTTAACTCCTCAACAGAAAGCTGTTATTTTACTAACCCTGGGACTTTCATGAATCATATTTTCTGCCTGTTCCGAGCACCATCTCTATACTGAAATAATGTTTATCGGTGCTTAATTGATTGAATAGGCACCTGCCTTGCAGGTATCCTGTCGGACTGAATGCATTCATTAGTTTGTAAGGTTTTGTGAGACTCGCAGAGGGAATAGGGTCTGGTAACTAGACATGGATGCTGCTGCTGTAGTCTAGCCAGAACTTAGCGGTGAATCACACAAAGCACCCCACCCCCCTCCTCCCCCTACAATCCCCATCCCCCACCTAGAGAAGGGCAGCCACCTTGAAGAGAAGCAGGGCAGTTCTAAATTACAGAATTATCTCCAACCGCATAGTTGCTCCTACCCCCAATTATGGCGCAGGCAAAATTCACATCTAGAGGTACTATTCTCATGTTTTTTTGCACATATTCGCCCCTTGATTCATTCATTCTCTCCTGCCCCCTCTCCACTCTCCTCCTTTTTCTCCATCCCTCATCCTCTGGCTCCCTCCTTCTCTAGAGATCATTCCTTGCTTGCACCCTGCTGTCAGAAACACATCGGATAAATGAATTCACATTAAGGAGTAAGCGATTAACAAGGTTAACATCCCCCAATAGTATGGGTATTTTAAGAGAAAAATCTTAAATCCAAGGGCAGAACAGATGGCAATGGTGGAAAGTCACCGAGGTCAGGGAAAGTGGGGTCTTCACTGTTCTGAAGTCACAATTTCTAGTTAACATCCCTCAGCCTTTTCATGAAGGTTAACAGAAACTCCTGTTTCTTGGATCACACCTAAAAGGAATCAGTTTCATTCCACAGGAGTGTCAGAGGTGCAGTTCTTTGCTTTCCTTTTTTCCTCCTAAGCCTCCATTCCTCTGGGGGTTGCAGAAATTGAATTTCAATTAATTTGGCTTCTCCCCTCCCCGTACTCCCTGGGCTGCATCTAAATTTTGGAGGCTTCCATTGTGCCAGGTATGGGGAGGGGACATCTGGTCCTCGGATCACTCTCCATCCATGCCAGCCTCATCCAAGGCGTCCACCTCGCCACCTGGTCTGCAGTTATTGGAGCAGCAGGGGGCTGCTGAGTCATCCTCGTTCCTGACCACGGGACTCTTCACATCCAGCTCTCTCTCAGCTCCTTCCGGGACCACCTGGGCAGGTAGGTGTTAACTGTTTCTGTCACCCTAGTCTGGGCCTCAGAAATCTTCAAGAGGCTGTCCAAAACCTTGCCAAATTTCTTTGCCACTCATGTGAATCTACGTAGGGGCATGAGAATAGCATTATCTTGTGGGATCACATTGATTCCTGGGCCTTTAGGGGCTTTGGGGGAACCTGGTGGAGGAGGAAATAGCAACCCACTCCTGTATTGTTGCTGGAGAATCCTCATGGACAGAGGAGCCTGGCAGGCTACAGTCTATAGCGTTGCAGAGAATCAGACATGACTGAGCATGTGTTCGCACGCCCCTGGAAACCCTAATGCAAGTCCCTTCCTTCCCTAGGTGGAACCAGCCAAGCTGTGTTAGGAGGGCATCTGTCTTTCCTTCTCATTCCTGCACCAGGCTCAACCCTGGGAAGAAGGCACAGGGATGCTTCTCAGGGACCCACCAGTATCTAAGCCCTAGGAACTTTCTTCTGACTCCCTTCCTCCCCATGGCTAATTAGTTTCTCCTCTTTTCTCTAATTTCTGCTGTGTCATTCTTTTCTTGAGGTCAAAAGTACAAATGACTGAATAGAGGAATGATCCAAAGGATGCAAGTAAAAGGTGGCCAAAGAAGAATTTTATTATAAAATATCCAGGACACTACAAAATGCTGCACTAGGCATTGGGAGGGGGTATAAAGTATTGCAAAGCATAGGTCTTATCTGTAAGAAACCTGTACCTATAAAGGTAATGCTAAACACCAATTCAGGAGTCAAATGACATGATAAGGAAAAAGGAGTCAGTTCATAATTGCCTCCCCTGGAGGAGGGCATGGCAACCCACTCCAGTATTCTTGCCTAGAGAATCCCATGGACAGAGGAATCTGGTGGATTACAGTCTGTGGGGTCGCAAAGGGTCAGACATGACTGAGTGACTTTCATTTCACTTTTCCTTTTTCTCATTTTTCCCTTTCAAGGAATTAGAACTCTTCAACAGGCAGTGGCAATTTCTTAAAGTTAGAAGCCAAACAGAATATTGGTCAGACTCTGTATCAGCAAATATGACTATAGCTCAAATCTGTGATTAAACTAGAAATAACAAAGCTTTACCCTGGAATTTACTTACTTTGAGCAGTACCGGATACAAGTGAATTCTAAGACTGAGGGATTTGAACACCCCCTTTAGAATTGTAATGTCATTTGCCTCTTTAAAGATCTATGTATTTGGAGCCTTTATTACTAATATTAAATATTTAGAGCAGTGGCCACACAGTTTGGGGACTATGGTGAAAGGAGATGGTCATATTAGTCAAAGTAGGTAAGTCTAGCTCCTGTAACAACTACCACAAAATCTCCATGCCCGAGCACAAAAAGGTTAATTTTCACCCGCTGCACAGTCCAGACTCATCTGGGGATCCAGCCTCTGCCTTTAATGCATGGTTCCCAAGTTCACCCTCAGTGAGGACATGGAGCCCACAAGTGGGGCAGACACAGCACGCAGGGTCACGTTGGATGTCTGATGGCCTGCCTCAGAGGTAATGACGTCACTTCTGCTCATCTTTCACTGGCCACAACTGTTGCATGGCTCCATCCAGTCAAAGGGAGCTGGGGAATATCATCTGGCTGTGCGCCCAGGAGAAAAAGGCAACAGGTCTGGTGAGTACATTGCAGCTTCTCTGCCATATCTGTGAGCAAAGTTATCTGACAGCACAAGGCTCCCAGTGTCTAAAGCCTCATTAGCAAAGAATCAGAATTGTTTCATTCATGAAGTCCAGACAGTCCAGATCTCTTCAGACTGTATTAAAACAGAGGATAGAAGAGTTAACATAGTCCTTGGACAAAACTGGAAATAAATCTCTTTTCTACATTGGTGTAAAAAAAAAGAGAGAGAACTGGAGTGTCAGAGAGGCATGATGCTTCTGTGTGACCTCACTTCCTTCTTCCCAGTCCCCCTTCAGTCTGCCCTCCATGGGAGGATGGATTGGCAGAGCTAGAGTCTGCGTCTTCACACATGCCTGCACCATACAGGCTTCTTTAGAAAGCAGAGGTGCTCACAGTCAGAGCCCAGCACCTCCTCCAGATGCTCCACAGCGCCCGACCCCAGATCAGAAACCATAGCATATGAATAAGCAGCACTAGTGAATGCTGGTCTCATCACTGGGTGTTGGCAGAAGCTCAGAAGAGCACTGGAGAGAAAGCTGGGTAGCTATACCAGACGAGAAGGGTAGGGAAGGACCTCAGACCTACTGGGCACGTGGATGGAAGCCAGTCTGCACCAGGAGAGTGCTCCTGGGAGGTATTTTGGTCTTTCTTGTGCTGTTCAAGCCAAACTCAGAGCCTGTAAAGCACTCATTTCGTTGATTGAAAGGGAATCGTTCTGAGGCGGAAAATGTCAACAGCGCTAGTGGGAATTCTGCTTTAGCTCTTTAGCATCTAAGTGGCTTTAAGGAAATGGATTAACTTGGTGTTTTCACTTCCTGTCCTCCAACACTACAGGCAAGGCAGCCTTCTTCTGGAATGAGCCACCACCTCGGGACAGAGGGCTGGCACCTCTTTAACGGCTGTGACATTTTTATCAATGGATCAAGCTTGAGGAGCTGGCTGGTTTAGGCAGCCATCTTCTTACATTATACATGCCTCAAAACACCAGGGCCTGAGGAAGGGACGTTTGCCACAACGAGCTAGGCTTAGAAAAAAGCAGGGGGGAAATTTAGGTCACAGTCCAGGGACAGGGAGAAAGGCAGTCATCACCCTAGAGTAGAGAATTGCAGACAGAAAATGTTGGGGAACAAATCTGGGCTCTTCTCCCAGTTTCACGAAGGGGGCATATTCGAAGCTGTAGGTGAGAAGCATGAATATATCTGATGGGGAGTTTACAGCAGAAAGAACTCTGTTGTTCTTTTTTTGGTACTTCTAGTAAGTTCTTAAACAGTTTTTGCATGCTCCTTTCTAGGGCCTTTTAGCTTAGAAAAAAATTATCTTCAATTCATTTCTGTAGAATCGGTGGGGGTGTCTATGAAATATACAAAATTTGCAAGTGTCTGCTTTCTGATATTGCTATACTCATGGGCTTCACATAGTCAGTTTAACCAGTTCTTTGCCGCTACATACAATCTCATAATCCTTTTTAGTTAATGAGGACCATTTTAAGTCCTTATTGAATTTGTTACAATATTGCCTCTGTCCTATGTTTGTTTGTTTGTTTTCCTGCCGCAAGAGATATAGGAGCTTAACTCCCTGACCAGGGATCGAACCCACCACCCACTGTGTTGGAAGGCAAAGTCTTAACCACTGGCCCACATACCCTTTTATTTACCACCAAGAGGCAAGTTCTTTATCACAGCTTTCCTTAGAGACGGCAGCTGCACTGGATGTGGGCTCCACAAAGATTCATGCTAAGTGTCTCCCAGAACTCTGTCACCAACATCATCTCCTACTGGAGTGAAGCCAGGGTCACGAGAGAATTTTTTCTGGTAGGATTGACCCTTGCTCAATTCTACCCAGCCAAGAAAATAAAATGAGAGCCTGGGTCCCAGCTGTGAAGTTACAAACAGCTACAACTGCCCATGGCAAAGTACACATTTTCCCATAACCACGAACCTGTCACGGAACTACACCACTCTTTTCCCGCAAATTTACGTTTCTGAAAAGAAGCCTAACTGTCAAAAGCACATGCAGCACGCTTTTGATTTCTCTAGCCGTGGTTTGGATCGTGGCTGGGTTTCTGTTTCTCAGCCCACAAAACTAGAGGCAAGGCCCTGTATCCATAGAAGGTCAAGGGGTCTTTGTCATTTTACTTGTTTCATGTCTCCTGTCATGTCCTCATCAGTCATTACTGCTAGAGACCTCCTACGGAGCAGAGGGTACGTTACACAGGAGAGAGTGAAGTGAACGTCACTCAGTCGTGTCCAACTCTTTGCGACTCCATGGACTATACAGTTCATGGAATTCTCCAGACCAGAATACTGGAGGGGATAGCTGTTCCCTCCTCCAGGGTATCTTCCCAGCCCGGGATTGAACCCAGGTCTCCTGTACCGCAGCCAGATTCTTTACCAGCTGAGACACCAGAGAAGCCCAAGACTACTGGAGTGGGTAGCCTATCCTTTCTCCAGGGGATCTTCCCAACCAAGGAATTGAACTGGGGTCTCCTGCATTGTAGTGGATTTTTTAACCAGCTGAACTACCAGGGAATCCCTACAGAGGAGAGGAGAACCTAACTGACAAAAGGTATTAAAGAGATATGGTGCTTTGAGATTCTTGCCTTTAAAGAATTAGAGGATTTGAAGGAACAATCAGGAATCATGGATTTGATTTTTGGCATGTGCACTGAACCAATCAACATAAAACTGTGTAGGGTTAGTTACCTGTCTAAAGGTTTTCATTTCATTCCATTTTTCATATTTATATATATTTATATATATTTCATATATTTATATGAAAAATCCTTAGATAAAATGCACTAAAAATAAGCCAGATAGTGTCATCCTAAATGGTACCTCTAAAATGGATATGATCCTCAATGGTAATCAGGTGATTTGCTGAGATTGGATGGAAAAGCAAATCAGCTAAGTAATGCTTATGTCATTCACAAGAGGCCAAAGTGAATATCAAGAGACATTATCAGGGTAGGTGTTCCTATCCATCTATAGTGCTGGAAGCCAGTAATGAAAGTAGATGCAGTTACCGAGCTGAATATTTAAATGTGTCCTTATTTGACTCTGCAATCACACAGCCAAATATACTCAAGGGCGGTTTCCTTTATGGGGAAAAAAAAAAAAAGTAAATGAAATGCTCAAAGATGACATTAGCTCAGTTTTATGTTTGAAAACTTAATTGCACCCAAGTGAGAAAATACAAAATTAAAGTTCTCACTGCAACCATTGAGTCTCACAGTGCCTGGTAACAAGGAGAGGTTTCACCCCACGTGTTGGAATTCATTGTGACGTGGGTACTAAAATCAGGACTGGGAAACTGCCTACAAATCTAGTACTGCCTTGTCCTAGAGCTGGAAGGAAAGTTTTCTTCCTTCCAGATTATGCCAAGAGCCTCTTTCTTGAGACTTACATCCAGGAGTGCATCTTGGGTTGCACCAGTTGAAGGAGGGGAGAGAGAGAAATGACCACTTACTGAGTGTCCTATTTCCAGCAGAGCGTTTGTATGAATCTTATCTAAAAATAATTTTTTCTTTGTCCCCTACACCTTGTCTACCAGATGACCCATCGACTCAGAAAGATGAGACAAAGCCTGCATGAGTGTGTAGAAGTGAAGCCTCAGGTCCTATGGTCCTCCCACCAACCTTGCTTGCTTATTGGCACCCATGAAGTCCTAGAAAGGCCAAGGCATGGTCCAGTGCCCTGACTGGGGTCTTGATCTGGTTCTTTCCTTTGCAGCCTTCCAGAGTCTTGAGGATGTCTGGGATAGCTTCTCCATACTCAAGCCAGCCTAGAAGACCCAGGTTCCCCACCCCCTTCTCCAGAATTATCTCCTGAGCTCCTTGGTTCAGTTGGGGGTGGGGGACCAACATCTTGAACTCGTGTCTTTGTGAAACACCTATGAGCAGTTGGGGAGAGGAAAGCGGAACTCAGTCAAACTGAAAGTGTTCTGGGACTTTTCACCTAGAATTCCTCTTAATCCCTTCTGAACCTCCTCTAGGGCACATTTTAGGGGTAGAGATGATAAAGAAAGCAAGCATTGCCTGTGCCACCTCCACTAGGCAGATGCTTGAAGATCATTCACTCATTTCTTCAGCAAATGCTAACTGAAAGTCTGCCACTGTGTTAGGCCAGTCTCTTTGGGACATCCAAAGATGATCAGATATGGTCCATGCCCTAAACTCATTGTGTAGTTTGAAAGGTGACACGTGTACCAATATCCATAACATCAGTGTGAACGTGGTAAGTGCTGTGGGAGAAATCCCAGTACCACGAGAGTTCAGACTCAAGCAAGGACTTCGGGGAGGGAAAGATATGTGAGCTGGGCCTTAAAAGGGAAGAGTGTGATGTTCTGGCATGGCAAACCACAAGATGTCAGTGCCACTGATAGGAGCTTTCCAGCAGACAGAAAGAGCAGAGTTTTGAGAAAGTTCAGACATGGGATCACATGTGCACACAGAGGCCTGTTGAGACGGTGGATGTTGCCTAGAAACTGGAGCTAAGCAATACAGCAAAGCAATTAACACTCCAAGCAACAGATACTAATGTCTTCATTACTTGCAGGCAGGTCCTCTAGCAACACAGAGGGAGAAACTCAGCTTTCCCTCTGCAGAGCTTTTGGAAAAGCTCAGAAGCATGGGGAGGCTCTTTGCTAGATCAGTGCAGTACGGCTGGTCTTGGTAACTGGGTACTGTTGGGGGCATTCTGATGCAGTGATCCCTGTGACTAAAACCTGATTTGTCCCTTTAAATGAAAAAACACTGTGCACTTTCCTCCTCATCCAGAGCTGTTCTGAGGTTGACGTCATGAGTACCATTTTTCCCCTCTTGCTATCTGGTTCACCCATCATTCTCAGAATGATGTAGACATGCGTTCAAGCCCTTCTGTGATTTGTCCAGTGCTGTACTATTATAAGCTTTATTGATCACACAATCCATTAGGGCACCATTCACCATAAATAATTTATATCTGCAGGCATGAGCTCGTCTCTGTCACAGATGCCATCAGCAAGAATCCCCTTCAGGAGGTTTGTGCTGGGGGGGTGGGGAACAACTGCACTGCAAATGTAGTGGGAAAACACAAGGCCCAGGGAAGAATAAAAATAATGACTGAGTGAACCTCACGCCCAGAGACCACCTTCTACCAAGGGTGGTCTGTCAATGAGAGAACAGATCTGAGGTTTTTCAGACCACAGAAAGCATGCGGTCCTGACAAATAGATAGAAGCCTATCTTCCGAGCTGAGGGAATCTGTTTAGGCAGCATATCAATATTTGTTGAACACACCAGAGCAGCGCTAGATGTTATAATTGCCGGGGCTGGAGGGAGGGGTGGGAGCAGGGAGAAAAAGAAATAGAAGACATGCTTGCATCACTGTACAGACCTTAGAATTCTTTTGGTCAAACAGGAAAGTACATATGACTAAAATTCTAAGATCTCTGGCAAAAACAAACAAAAGAGCGCAAGAGCATTGGGGCTCATGTTGCATTTATAACTTGCTGAAGGCCATACAACCATAACAGAGTGCTTAGATTCTAGGCCTTAAGCGGGGGTTGCAAAGGAGGAAGAGTCACATAGACAGAGAGATGAGTAGGAGCGATGCTGTTGCAGGGGAGGAGGATTGGTGTACAAAAGTCTGCAGTTGGGAGCTCACAAATCATGGGAGCCAGCAAACAGATGTCAGCAGGGGCAGAGATCCCACAGTGTAAAGCCAGACAGTGACGAGTCACGATGCTAGAAGGGGGCTGCTGGGTTACGGCCTTCCCACACAACACTGGAGTTGGAGGGTACTGTTGTAGGGTAGACAAGACCTGTGGGGGAAATATTCATCATTTTCCCCTTTAGGTCCTTATTTCTTGAGCTTCCCAAGCATTCCCTGCTACTGTAGGCCTTGCTGAGAAAAAATTATCATTAAGCTTACTTATAAGATGTTTCTATATAATCCTCTGAATAAGCCAGGGTTGAGATAAGAAAACAGAGCCCAGGTCCCTTAGTTCAATAAAGGGAATTAAGAGGGGATCTAGCTACAGATAGGTGGAAGAGCTGAACAGCCAATAGGAGATGCTGAGGCAGAGATTAGTAACAGCTACGGCTGGAGGTACTAAGTGTGAAGGGCCTGGACTGTCCACAAGATACCAGGGCCATGGCTGAGTGGCCTGGTGGGAGCTGGGACCACAAGGAAACACAGATGCCATGGAAGAGGCTGCCCAAGACAGAAAGAGAGGGCTGGAAATAGCCCATACCTTCTCCCCTTCCTGCTAGGACCTCCCTTTGGCTTAATTTCTAGGCATCAGCTAGGAAGGGATGGGAATTGATGGGCATTCCCTTGTTCAGTATCTGCAGATGACTCTCGAGGAAAAGCAATGCCTGTCTCTTGCAAATGGTGGAATCCGGCATCAAGTGAGGCAGTATTCGGGGGCAAGATATTCTTAGTGACTCTACAATTAACATGACTCAGTCCACTGCCTATCCTAAGGCAGGGTAGCTGAAATCAGAACCATTGGGAAGGTCTTTCCCAAGGGGTCTGAGATTCCTTCCACCATGATTGCCCTAAGATTTGCTCTGGAGTGTCTGACCCAGGAATGAAAGGGCTGCAGGCTCAGTGAAAACAGAGTGGGAACTGACCAAAGCCTGTGGTATCTGCCTTCTCTGACTCAATCTCAGAGGCAGAGTCTGTGGTCCAGAAGTGTCGGCAGTCTCCCTTTCCTCAAAAAGGTCCTCTGCTATAATACCATTTCTGAGCCTCTCTGGTTCCTCAGAGACTTCACACATCACAGAGGAGCACTCCTGACCTGTATGAGTCTCCTAGGCCTGATCTGAATGGCAGGTTAAACAAGACACAAGTTCTGCCAAGCATTCCAAGGCCCTGTGGACACTCCTGGACACTAGGTCTCCGATAGCAATCCTGTCCCCAAGGAGATGCTACTTAGTAACTTAGGGGTTGTACGCCTTTACATGAAACAGTTCAAAATTATTTCAAGTGATGGTCATCACTAGGGATGCCTATAAGAGGACAGAGAAGCCCTGCTGTGTTTTATCCTGAGAAGTTAATACAGATGTATATCACATTGATTTAATATACTGAATAGTTCACTTACTGTGGATTGATCAACCGCAGGGCAGATGGCCCTAAAGAGACATGGTCTCTGCCCTTAGGTCAGTTTAGTCAGGGCCAAGAAGAGGGTGTCAGGCACTTGCTGGTGGCAGGAGCTGCTACAAGGCCAGGACTGCAGACAGAGCATTGATTTTCCAGAGAAGGATATGATCACTACACTGTTCATCTGTTTGGTGCTAACGCTGCAATTCACTGGTTCTTAAACAGAGCTTGACAAAATACGCTTGTTGTGAAGCCAGGCTGCTAATTGTGCTGGTAATTAAAAATTGGCAGTACTGAGTTTGGCCCACTTCCCCTACCTCGAAACCTTCCAAATCAGCGTTTGCCTTTCACCACAAGAAAAAAACACCTGCTCTGTTTCCCCTACTCATTTCCTGGGACTTTCAAATGCCTCTTAGCTGCCGCTTTCACAGAGCCTGGAAGGATTTCTGGTATTTCATTCAGAAAGCTCGCGTGTGCACTGCAGTCAGCAGGGCTATATATAGGCAAGGCCGAGCAGAGGGCAACCTCGGAGAACGCTCAGAGGTGCCAAGGGCAGGACCGCGCCTATGGCCTCATCTCACCCTCCTGCCAGACTGCTTTGATGAGGCCACATTCCGTTCAGATTTTTCTGGCTCTGGGAGCTCGAGTGTCGATTCCTGGAGGTTGGGGGCCATGTGGCAGTCTGCAGCTCCGGACTTGTTAGCACATGCACACGCACTCAGAGTGATGCGTCATCCGCCTATATTTATCCAGTTGCTGTTTCAGTAGCTCTGAGAAGTGTCTGGAAAACAACAAAGCTGCCTCCTCCTGCTATGCAAGCTGTCTGAACTTCAGAGACAGGCTCTAATGGCTTGTGTGTGTGTGTGTGCATGCACACATCTGCACGCGCAGACAGGGGCCCTGGTTCTTGGATCTCCTGGGTCACTGAAAGACACCCTCCTCCTCCCCTAGCCAGCTTGGTGTTTATGATTTAGAAGGCTGCTGCTTTCTTGCTCTAGCCAGGGCCCCCATCTGTGCTCACTCCCAAGTAGGTCCAGTCGTGAAAGGCACCATTTGCATAGCGAGGAAGGGGAGCTGGCAGTCTCGGGGCAGGACCAGTTGGCAGCAATAGCTGCAGTAAGGACAGAGAACCTGGGAAGTATCGGTAAATGTTAGTGCTGAAAGGTATCCCGGATGTCATCTTCCCAAGCCTTTTGTTTTGCAAGTAAGGAAGCTGAAGCTAAGTAGGTCAAAAGTAATCCAGCACCATCACGGATTCGAAGTCGTGTATTACTGAATCCCACAGCAGTGACTTTCTACCACCCCATGCCCAGCAGCTGGAACCTCACTTCCCCAGCAAACATCCTTCAGAACGTCAGGCTCAAAGACAACGTGCTAAAGACCATTCACAAGGGTTAGTCAGGGAAGCCTGCTGATCGGTGACCAGAACTGTGTTGGTGAGAAGTGCGTGGAGAGGTGATTGTATTAGTATCTCAGAACTCTGGCTTCTGCTGAGGGCCACCATCTAATGTACGCTGTCACCGCTCTGTGCTTGAGTGGTCGCCACTCCTGCTGGCCACCCCCCAGACACACACTTCTACATTCACTGCTTTATATTGTGTGGACAAGTTCAGTGCCAGTACCCACGCGGTGACTCACTCTGTTGTTAGTCACTAAATTGTGTCTGACGCTTTGTGATCATATGGAGTGTAGCCTGCTAGGATCCTCCATCCATGGGATTCTCCAGGCCAGAATACTGGAGTGGGTTGCCATTCCCTTCTCCAGGGGATCTCCCCAACCCAGGGATCGAACCCGGGTCTCCTGCATCACAGGCAGATTCTTTACCATCTGAGCCACCAGGAAGATCCAAACAGATAGAAGCAAATAGATTTGGGCTTCTTTGTCATTTCTTAAAGCCCATCCCCTCATGATAATTTATCCAAGAGAAATGCAAACGCCATTCCTAAATCTTGAGGAGTGATGACCTTCACTCAAGCTTTCCTTGATAGAGATAGAAGGGACCCAGAAATGCCCATGACAAACTTGCCACAAATCCCCATTCTCATCCCTTTCTCCCCCAAATCCCATTGTGCACCATAGTTACTCAAATTTCTCTCCTCCTAAATCCCCAGCCCAGGCTGCCTCTCCTGTCACTTCCATTTTTCCTCTCTTTGGATCCTGAATGCTTTATGGTTTTAACTTTTGCTTCCTTTGGTGGCTCTAAGACTTTTCACGTGTAGATCAAACTGTTTCACTTCCTCCCAATTCTCCTTTCTACCCATTTTCTTGACTAACACACCAGAGACATAGGAACTGAGCAACTGAGACAATTTGTCCTTAAAATATGGGGAGAGGAATGGTTGTAAATTCTTTTACAAGGCTTTTTTCCTTTTTGCCACATGAAAATTCAAGTCAAATTGACCTTCAACTAACTGTCCTTGGTTGGGTTGGTCCATTATTAAATTCCTAGAGTGCTGGAAGTAACACAGTATTAATTCAAGGCCCCCTAAATCTGATGCTTCGTTACTTCAAACAGTCTGCTGCTGCCTCTCAGTCACAAATAGCCAGCTTCTCCCCTTGACAGCTATGTTCTTAGGATGCCATGTTGGGTGTGTTTCCGGCTACCTAACTACTGCCAGCTGGACTCATGTCTCCTTTTCCATAGGTTTTGGTCAAATCTTCTATAAACTGAAAAGAGCAATAGACCTTTCTGTTACCGACACTCTATGAGCAATGGATCTGTGTCCCTGTTTACACTGAATAAGAACTCATTGCAGAAGCAGCAACCAGCATGCTCAGAACAATTGACATAAGCCCTGGCATTTGAGGGGTTCTTTCCTCTCCCTCTATCATAGGAGCTTTCCCCCTTTTGGAAGCATGGGGAGGTAGCTTCACCCCTTTCTCTGTCTGCTCTTCCCTGGGGGCCAAGTCATACCTTATCTGCTTGGTGACTTTGGAAAGACCAAGCATGAGAAACTCAGCCCTTTCTTCCTCTTTCTTCTTAAATCTCCCAGTCTGAGGATGGGTGTGTTTGGCTCACCTCCTGCCTCACGGATGGCAGTCATGAGGGGTGCAGGGCCATCCACCACTACAGCCAGGTCTGAAGACACGGCTCTCACTTTGTTTCAATGGAGGGACACAGGAGAGGCAGCAGATGCAGCTATCTTGTCCTGTGTGTATGTTCTGCAGAGCCAACCCTTCTTTGAGTGAGATTTACCAAGTTTTAGACTTAGGGAAAGGCATTAAGGATTCTGATTATGGCCACAATGAAGCCTTAGTCTTCAATCCAGCCTTATCATTAATAAAACATATTTTTAAAGTCATCTGTCTTATTTCTGCAATTGTTTTTCACTATCATGTGGGAAACCATAATATCTGAATTGTTCAATTAAACTACCAATTCTGTAAGTACTCTGAGGGAGGGAGCACAATAATTCATACCTTACAACACACGTGTGCGTGCATGCTCAGTTGTTCAGTTGTGTCCGACTCTTTACAACCCCATGGACAGTAGCCCACCAGGATCTTCTGTCCAGGTAAGAACACTGGAGCTGGTTGCCATTTCCTCCCCCAGAGACCTCAGGTCTCATGGCAGTCGGGTTCTTTACCCCTGAGCCACGTGGGAGGCCCACTCTTAAAATGAATGAATCTGTTTCATACAATTAACATTTCTCAACTGTCTACCGGGAGTGAGTCTAAAGCAAAGAGAAATGACAGGGCCATCTTAGATTCAGTTCCTAGAATGATAGCAAGGGTGAGTGTGGAGACCTCAAGCCCACAATCCAAAGTTCAGCGGATTTTCATCTCGATGTCTGGTAGACTGTGAAACTGCCCTCCTCCTCCTGGTGAGCCTGGGACGCTTTGGGAGCAGCACGGCAGCATGGTTAAGGGGGACCCCAGGACCAGCACTTGAGTTCATCCCGTCTCCACCCCAAAAATAAAACCTTGGGCTGGTCACTTAAATTCTTTTTCCTTTAGATTATTTATTTGGGAAATTGGGACAATATCTCTTAGGATCATTGTGAAGAACAAAATGAGAGAATTATTATAAAGATCTTAGAACAATAAGTGGCAGATAGTAAGCAATAAATGTTAGTGATTATTGGTCGCAGCAATAAAATATTTTTCTGTCACCAAAAATATTCCAGGAGGATGCATCTTTAAGATATGTCAATGGGAAAATGTGCTTTTCTTTTAAAATAATTTTGTTTTGCAAATATTTCAGGAGGAACACTGAAAGTGAGAAATAGCTATATAGCTTTCTAACAAACACAAATGGGATACTTGTTAAAAAATAGAAATCACACTTTTATTGCTTTCTCTACCCACACCATTTCAAGGAACGTTTCTTAATTGCTTTTCCCCTGAAGACACATGTCAGACCTAAGATCCAGTGACAACTGCCTCCTGGAAGTCTTGACATGGAGCCCAACGTGGGGCATTTCTAATTTTGAAATGAGCTATGTGGTTCAAAAGCGCCACGCTTTCCAACAAGTAGATGATTGATAAGACTTTCTCGTTCACTGATCAAGCTTGGTGAAGAAGGAAAAACGGGAACTAAAAATACCCATTGTGTTTGAACTAGGGGCACTGAAAGTAAAACAAGACCCAAATTTACATATGTGATTACATAATTATATATTTAATTTGTAGTTTCTGTGCTGAAGTCACTTTAGTCGTGTCCCACTCTTTGTGACCTTATGGACCATAACTCACCAGGCTCCTCTGTCCATGGGATTCTCCAGGCAAGAATACTGGAGCAGGTTACCATACACTCCTCCAGGGGATCTTCCCAACCCAGGGGAACCCACGTCTCCTGTGTCTCCTGCATTGGCAGGCAGATTCTTTACCACCAACGCTACCTGGGAAGCCCCAATTTGTAGTTTAGAGTAAAATTATCTTTTTTGATCTAGGGATTTCTGTTGTCTCATCTTGCAGACATGGAGTTGTTGCTGCAACAGCGCAGAATGCCTCTTTGCCAATTTTTTAAGCATCAAATTTATTTATTTTTATTTAAGTGCCCATCTTCACCTGAGTTTTCTAGAAAACTGAGATGACATTTTACAAGTTAACTAATGACATAATAAATGATGGTTGATTAAGTTCTATTCCTGTCCTTGAGTTGGAATGTCCAGGTGAGAGGCTCCTCAGATTACCTCTCACTGAGTCAGTGCTCGATCTTTTCAGGTCATCTGATGCACTCTTATAAATTGTACTTTTACTTGGACAAATAAACTCAACAGTCACTAACCTGAAGTTTATTCTACAAACAAAAAATATCAAACTAAAAAGGGGGATTTTAAAGAGCATGTGAGCTAGTGTGGCAACTAATAAGAGCAAATTATTTCTCTCTTTTATTGCAAGTCTTCCATCTTCACCTAAGAGACAAGAGTCTCAGATCCAAGAGCCTCAGTTAGTATCCTGGGGGAAAGTGAAAGTGAAAGTTGTTCAGTCATGTCCAACTCTTTTTGATCCCATGCAAAGAGTCCTATACAGTCCAAGGGAATTCTCCAGGCCAGAATACTGGAGTGGGTAGCCTTTCCCTTCTCCGTGGGATCTTCCCAACCCAGGGATCAAACCCAGGTCTCCCGCAATGCAGGTGGATTCTTTATCAGCTGAGACACAAGGAAAGCCCATTCTGGAGGTGGCCATTTAATTCAAGACTCTCTTGCTAATTTACAAAGTCAATAGAGGGTATAGGTAGGAAGCCATTATTTCCTGAAAAAACGGGGTCCTATTCTTTATGTCCTTCTGGGATTTCAGTGCTTCCTATGAATGACAACTCAGCACCACACCAAGACTCTTACACACCAGAGGATAGCAAAATATTCCAGGCCAGTTCTTTCTCTTGCATGTGAATCTCAAGGAGACAAGGAAGCAAGAACCACAGATGCAGAAGTTGGCAGAGAAGCTGGCTAGGAGTCTGGTGGACACACTCGTCTCAGGAGCAGTGAGAAGCTGGTCCCCGAGGACAGAGAGGTGACGAGAGCTAGTGGAGCCACTGGGGCCTGAGGCTGTGACGGCCACGAGCACCCCTTCAGTCCTCCAGGAGGCAGGGCTACGCAGCTGGTTGCTGATGGCTCCCCACCTGTTTTAAACTAACTTTCCTATCTATTCTCACAATAACTCCTACCACCAAATGGGTCTAAGTCCCTTGAACCCAAAAGAATCACATGCTGGGTTATACTTTCTATCAAGAACCTGAGGGCTAGGTGCCAAGTCCGCGTCCCCACTGATTCCTACTCCATAATATGTTGGGACTCCTACATAAAGAACCTGGTTATCTGACCCCAACAAATCCCCTGAACAGAGTAGAGTATTCTCTCTTCATAGTCAGTGAAATAATAAAAATGCAAAATGTCTGTTCCTCCCCTGGATGTCAACAGACATTCCTTTTCCAGGGGGACGTGACCTTTGAGTAATGGTATGAAGTAGCAGACTGGAGCTTAAATATTTCAAAAGGGAAGAATGTGGCTAACGGTACTTAACATTTATTGTGTAGCTCTCCAGGCTCAGTACTGCATGCCTTGACCTCACCCTCAAAACAGCCCTGTCAGATAGGTGTTAGCTTTTCCCCTTTTCATATTTTAGTGACTAACCGGAGGTCACACAATTAGCAAGTGCTAGAACTGGGATTCAAACTCTCTTTTTAAAAACTGGAGTGTAGTTGATTTACAATGCTGTCTTAGTTTCAGGCATACAGCAGTGATCCAGATAGATATATTTTATCAGTTCAGTTCATCAGTTGCTCAGTCGTGTCTGACTCTTTGCGACCCCATGGACTGCAGCACGCCAGGCCTCCCTGTCCATCACCAACTCCCAGAGTTGACTCAAACTCAAGTCCATTGAGTCGGTGATGCCATCCAACCATCTCATCTCCTGTCGTCCCCTTCTCGTCCCACCTTCAATCTTTCCCAGCATCAGGGTCTTTTCGTGTCAGGTGGCCAAAGTATTGGAGTTTCAGCTTCCACATCACTCCTTCCAATGAATATTCAGAACTGATTTCCTTTAGGATACATACACATGAATCTCTTTTCTTACAGGTTATTACAGGATATTGAGTATAGTAGACCTCCCCTGTAGCTCAAACAGTGAAGAATCTGCCTGCAGTGCAGGAGACCTGGGTTTGATCCCTGGGTTGGGAAGATCCTCTGGAGAAGGGAATGGCAATCCACTCCAGTATTCTTGCCTGGAGAATTCCATGGACAGAGAAGCCTGGCAGACTACAGTCCGTGAGGTTGCAAAGAGTCAGATACAACTGAGCAACTAACACTACTACTACTATTGAGCACATTTCCCCGTGCTACACAGTAGGTCCTGTTGTTTATCTATTTTATACATAGCAGTGTGTTATGTGTTAGCCTCAAACTCTTAATCTATCCCTCCCCACCTTTCCTCTCAAGCTCATTTTTAACTTTGGAGCCTGAGCTCCTAACCAGTGTCCTGTCATAGGAGCAAACTCTCAAAAACCCATTCCATCCAGTCTCCGGATGGGCATTTTCTGTTCCCAGGAAGTGTTCCATTAGCAGGTCCGGTAAAGCCCACACCTCACCTCTCTGGACAGCAGCTAGGTTCTCTCAGATGTCTTCGGTGATGCCCACACTGGCTGGTGGAATCAAAGGAACACTGTCTAGTGGGATCTTCCTCTCTCATCAGGCTTTTGAAACCTTTAACCTAGAGTTTTAAAAGCCTCTACTTTACCTGGTTCTTGCCTTCCTCCCACCAACCCTCGGAGGAGAGGAGTGCTACAATACGAGTTTATTAGATCAAAGAGATAAACTCAAGGGGTACAGCAGCTGAAAGAAATCGGGCTGCTGTGGTTGTTTGTGATGGTGTAAATTTCCAAAAGGTAGAAAGCAAGTCCCACAGCCACCTCCCTAAATGTGTTTTTCCACAACGGCATTGGACAGCTCTGGAAAATACAATACAATGTTCCCACTGGCAGAAACACTAGCGGAGCATACACACGTGACCTCTGCTGAGGTCACATCCAGAAGCCCTCACTGATGCCCAGCGCCAGGGGATGCTGACAACAGAACCAAATGGGAGAAGCGTGGCAATTTCCTCACTTGTGCACTTTGGGGACATGTTCATTCAGAGGCTTTTGTGTTCTTTACAGGATACTTCTTACAACCTCAGTGGGAGACTGGGTCAGAAGGAGGACAGTTTCCCAAGTCAACAACCACTTCCCAAGAAAGAAACCCAGGGAATTTTTTCTCTTCTAGCCACAGATTCACAAATATACTTTTTCTTCAGTTGTTTGTAATGCAAATAAGGGTCATCGTTTCAACTTACGTATACAGCACTATGTTTTCACAGAAATATGTTTGCTTTACTTAACACCTTTATAAGAACACACCTCCTGCTTGCAAGAGTCAAACTGTATCTCTGTTTCAGGGTCCTAAGTGGAGGACAGCACACAGACTCAGACAAAAGAGGGATTCTCAGGGAAGGGATGGGCAAGGAATGGGTTTCAGAAGCACCTGGGGATTCATTCAAAGTGCCTTTCTCCTGCTGTCTCCACCACCCCACTCGGCCCACCCCAGGAGGAATCCTTACAGTCAAACCCCTCAGATGTGTCTAAGTGAAAAGAAACCTCAGGTCACTAGAATCCAAAACATATTCAATAGAATGATAACTAGGCTGATGAGAATGGAATCTTTTAAGTGACAGCTATGATTCTCAGCCCACAAATTAAGGTGTGCAAGCAATATTAAATCTATAGCTCTAGAAATCAGCCAAATTTGGGACTTCCCTGATGGTTCAGTGACTAAGACTCCAAGTTCCCAATGCCAGGGACCTGGGTTCAATCCCTGGTCAGGGAAACAGATCCCACATGCCCCAACTAAGAGTCCAAGTGCCACAACTAAGACCTAGCACAGTCAAATAAATAAATATTTAAAAATCAGCTAAATCTGAATTTGAGCCCGGACGTCTCCAGGCTCATGAGAAAGTATAATCTCAGTCACTCCGATGACCTCCCTTCCCTCCCTCAAGGTCACATCAGGTGTCCAGCACACTCTGCAGTGCGAAGGTATCTGAGGAGGTGAAGTACTCTGGTCTTTTCCATCTGTCTCACAGGTTCCCATGGAGACGTCGCTGTCTTTGGTCCCAGGGGCTTTTTAGGACTGGTGGCACTTTGACGCTTTTGTTCACCTAAACCAGTCTGTCAGATATTTCTCCAGCAATGATGGGTTTACGTGGGATCACAGAGAACTGCGACGTGGGGTCTGCAACCGTAAGTCCCCAGCCAAAATGGAGAGGCCCCTTTATGTAAAGGAAAAGGAAGTGGGGAGGGCTATAGGAAGCAAAGAGTCCTTGGCTCTTCACTGGCTGCGTCCCTGCCAGGAAAGAGGAGTCCTTCTTCTTCCTGTTGCACTCTGCTATGGTCACCGAGCATGAGGGTACCCCCTTCTGGTCTCCTGACTATTTTAATTGAGGTATCTGCTTATTAATTTTTTTATACTTTCCCAAGTATGTTTTTTTTTAAAATATATACCTAAGACAGGAGGCTCTCTTAGTGGCTGGCGGGGTCCTGTCCGCCTGGAGAGCTCACGCAGGCCCATGCGAGTTCCTGCAGCCTCCCCCTGCTCTATCCCAAGGCCTCCCTTCATCTCCAGCCCTGGCCTTTCTTCTAGTCTGGAAAAGTCTCCTTTCCCTGTGCCATCCATCCTCTTTACCTCATCTCACAAACCCCTATTTGCTCTTTCTCAGCAAACCTTCTAAGTTATTCTACAGGCTCAGGCTTCAGAAACAAAACACAGAAATTCTTGGAAGCTACTTCTCTCTATCCCAACATATACCTCCCTTGAGGCATTAAAACACAGAAATCAACTCCAAGTCTGAGTAAGAAAAACAGGAAAGAAAAATCTATAGAACTTAGTGACACCAAATCTTATTTCATCATATTCTGTATACACTCTTCATTGGTGACTCCCAGTTCCAGCTTTCTAATATACTTTGAGAGATATTTGGGGGGCTGTTGCACAAGTCCTCCTAAACTTTCAAAAATCACATTAATGCTGGTGAAATTTAAATTTAAAAATATAAATAAAGGTTCTGGTTAAAGCTTAGAGATTTAAGAGCTGGAAAAAGCATTTTTTGCCATCCTTGCAATAAGAAAAAAGCTGGATAAACGTAAAACTAACAACTTTCCTTGAACCTATCAGAAAACTGATATTGCAGGCAAACAACTAACTTAAAACCAAGAGAAAGACAAAGGACTGCAGGGAGAAACAGGATTCAAGTGTTTGCTCACCTGAGACAGATGCTGCCAAATGTCTAAAAGCTGGTAAGAAGATTAAACTAGAAATGTTTAAAGAACTGCTAAAGGCCAAGTGTGGGCCAGCAGGAGGCTGTGAACTCCCAAGGAGCTGTAGATGTGGGAGGGTTCACACCCTCTTTAGGTTTTTCTTCCAGGAACAGTAGGTACTCCCAAAGAATATGGTGAGAACCCTAAGAAAATGTCCTCTGAGGCACCGGTATCTGACCTTTTTGGCACTAGGGACCAGTTTTGTAGAAATTTTCCCATGGACAGAGTAAGGGAGGGGGGTGGCTTTGTGATGATTCAAGCGCATCACATGTATTGTGCACTTTATTTCTATTATTACATCAGCTCCACTGCAGACCATCAGGCCTCAGATCCCAGAGGTTGGGGACCCCGGCTGTGAGGGGCCAGCTGGGAATGGAGAAGAGAAGCCACTGCCCGAACGCTATTATGACACATCTCCTTCATCTCCCTTGTGACTTACAGCAGACTTCTTGCAGGTGTGTGCATGCTGAGTCACTTCAGTTGTGTCTGACTCTTTGCAACCTTATGGACTGTAGCCCACCAGGCTCCTCTGTCCATGGGATCCTCCAGGCCAGAAAACTGGAGTGGGTTGCCATTTCCTCCTCCAAGGGATCTTCCTGACCCAGGGATCAAACCCTGGTTTCTTATGTCTCCTGCATTGGCAAGCAGGTTCTCTACCACTAGCATCACCTGTGAGAAACTGTAAAATAGACTGGTATCTTCAATATACTGAAAGGGGGGAAAATGTTGATCCAGAGTTCTACCTCCAGAAAAAACGTCCTTCTAAAGTATAGAAACCATAAAGACTTTCTCAGACAGACAAAAATGCAGGGACCTGTCTACCAGCTGTAGACCTAGCTTACGAGAAAAGTTAAAGGAAGTTTTTCAAGGTAGATACATGTCAGAGCATTGGACCTGCACTAAGAAACAAGGCATGGCAGAAATGGAACAAATAAAAGGCTTATAAAATAATTTCTGTCTTATTTTAATTGCTCTAAAAATAACTGACCTTTTAAGGCAACAAAATTAACACTATATTATGTGCTCGTAGCATATATAAAAGTGAAATATATGAGAACAATGACTCATCAGAGGGAGCGAGAAATTAGGAGTATATTGTTAGAAGGTTCTGGAACTGAAGGTAGCTTCAGATTTTTTAAATATTATAGACCTTAAGGCAACCAATAAAAATATTTTTTAAATGTTGAAAAGGTAGGAGAGGCAGAGAAGGAGGTTAAAAGAAATAAATAGATAAAAGAATAGAAAGTAGCTAGTAATATGATAGATGTTAATCCAACTATATAAAAAAAACACTTTTAATGGGAATAATGTAAACATACCAGTTAAAGGTGTGTTTATACATTTGACAGGAATGATCAGATACAGTTAAAAAAATGAAAAGACAAGCTAGTCTGGGAAAAACTTTTTTACAAATCACTTATCTCACAAAAACTTGTATCCAGAATTGGTTAAAACTCAACAATAAGGAAAGAAATAATCCAATTTTTTAAATGGACAAAAGACCTGAAAAGATACTTCACCAAAGAAAATATTGACAAATAAGCACTTAGAAGATGTTCAACAACATCTGTTACCAGAAAAATGCAAATGAAAACCATAACGTGACAGTACTAAATACTTATTGTTGTCATTCAGTCACTAAGTCATGTCTGACTCTTTTCCAACCCCCATGGACTGTAACGCGCCAGGCTCCTCTGTCCATGGGATTTTACAGGTGAGAATACTGGAGTGGGCTGCCATTTCCTTCTCTAAGAGACCTTCCCAACCCAGGGATCGAACCAGGGTCTCCTGCATTGGCTTCCCTCATAGCTAATCAGCAAAGAGTCTGCCTGCAGTGCAGGAGACCCGGGTTCAATTCCTGGGTCGGGAAGATCCCCTGGAGAAGGAAATGGCAACCCACTCCAGTACTCTTGCCTGGAAAATCCCATGGAGAGAGGACCCTGACAGGCTATAGTGTGAGGGGTCGAAAGGGTCGGACGCGACTGAGCGGCTAAGCACACAGGCGCACTCCTGCATTGGCGGGCGGCTTCTCTACGGCTGAGCCGCCAAGGAAGCCACATGCTTATCAGAATTGCTAAAATTAAAACAACACAACAACTGGACAGTACCAGATTCTGGTGGCGATTCGGAGCAACAGGAATTTTCACTACTCATGACTGAGCATACAAAATAGTACAACTGTGTTGGAAGACAGTTTGGTCATTTATTATAAAGTTAAATATATATGCTCACAATAGAATCTGGAAATCTCAACTGCAAATGAGTTTAAAAATTTATGTTCACACAAGAAGTTACATAAGAATGTTTATAATAATGTTATTCAAAGTCACCCAAACTGAAACAACCAGGCTGTCCTTCAACCAGGTAATGGACAAACGCATAGTCCACACAATGGACTATTACTCGGTAATAAAAATGAATGCATTTGTGATTCACACACAATGTCGATGAATTTTAGCTGCATCCTTTAAGTGAAAAAAGCCAGACTCAAAAAGCTACATATTGGATGATTATATCTTTATGAAAATTATTGAAAAGGCACATCTATAGGGTCAGAAAATAGGTCAGTGGTTGCCAGGGGATGAGGGGAAAGGGAGAGGCATTCTACAAAGGGGCTGTACCTGGCATTTCTCAGGGTGATAGGATGCTCTACATGGTTCTGGGGTGGAGGAAAAATGACTCTTTGGATTTGTCAAACTGCATAGGGTTGTGCACTACAAAGTATGAACATACGTGCATATGGGAAAAAAAATCAACCAGGATGTCAAGGAGATCCCTGTTGGGAGAAGGAACGCGGAAAAATGCTATCGGCTGAGTGGCAACTATTAAAGCATGCTGAAGAACAGAAAAAACAAAGAGCAGTAAATATAGTGTCATGACCTCAAAACCACGGGTGCACAACCTCTCCACTTCTGCCCACTGCGAGCGGTGGATGAACGCTGGGTTAGCTCCCAGGAGCAAGGGCTGTGTTTGCCTCCCTCTGGAGCAGGCGGGTTGCAGCTCAGTGTCCCGCCAACCTGAGTTATCTACACTCACTCCTTGTGAACTTATGTGTGGTCAGCTCAAAATGTTGATGTCTTTTATCTTCTTGTTTTAAGAATCTGTATGAACATACAAATATACCCATTTCTGCTTACAATTCATATACAGTATGAACTAACAAAATTATAAATCAGATACAAAGAAAACTGTAACCCCAATAAAGCGCCAACTGATAACCTTAAATTGGTGAAACCAAATCACTCACAAACACACTCACAAATGATCACAGTGTTGCTGGGTCTTCTGAGGTAAGCGTTCCTGACTACTGTTAGGACTACTCAATGTTGCTGCCATTACTGTGTTTACAAACGATTATCACAAACCTCCTTTTTTACAGCCCACCTGACGTCACATAAGATGCCTCGAGGAAGGTGAATCTGAAATCACTTCCCACATGAACACCATCACAACGACTACTAGACTCTGTTAGGATTATTCTATTTTCATCTGCACCTAACCTGTGATCAATGACATGAAATTTGGGTTAAACTTGGTCCTTGTCCGGGAGAAGGAAATGGCAACCCACTCCAGTATTCTTGCCTAGAGAATCCCCTGGACAGAGGAGCCTGGTGGGCTGCTGTCCATGGGGTCATACAGAGTCGGACATGACTGAAGTGACTTAGCATGCATGCATGCATTGGAGAAGGAAATGGCACCCCACTCCAGTATTCTTGCCTAGAGAATCCCCTGGACAGAGGAGCCTGGTGGGCTGCTGTCCATGTTGTCATACAGAGTCGGACATGACTGAAGTGACTTAGCATGCATGCATGCATTGGAGAAGGAAATGGCACCCCACTCCAGTATTCTTGCCTAGAGAATCCCCTGGACAGAGGAGCCTGGTGGGCTGCTGTCCATGGTGTCATACAGAGTCGGACACGACTGAAGTGACTTAGCATGCATGCGTGCATTGGAGAAGGAAATGGCACCCCACTCCAGTATTCTTGCCTAGAGAATCCCCTGGACAGAGGAGCCTGGTGGGCTGCTGTCCATGGTGTCATACAGAGTCGGACATGACTGAAGTGACTTAGCATGCATGCGTGCATTGGAGAAGGAAATGGCACCCCACTCCAGTATTCTTGCCTAGAGAATCCCCTGGACAGAGGAGCCTGGTGGGCTGCTGTCCATGGGGTCATACAGAGTCGGACATGACTGAAGTGACTTAGCATGCATGCATGCATTGGAGAAGGAAATGGCACCCCACTCCAGTATTCTTGCCTAGAGAATCCCCTGGACAGAGGAGCCTGGTGGGCTGCTGTCCATGGTGTCCGGGGGGAATCCCAGGGACAGAGGCGCCTGGTGGGCTACAGTCCGTAGGGTTGCACAGAGTCGGACACGACTGAAGTGACTTAGCATGCATGCGTGCGTGGTCCCGGTCCTCTGAGGAGCCTAAGTGTGAAGACGTTACCAGGATTCACACGGGCATGGTTTGTCTGTGTTGGAGGAGAAAAGACTGTGCTGGCCATTATGCCTCTGCTCCCTTTGTCCTGAGTCTCTGCCTGCTTCGGAAGATCCTGACAAGAGGCAGGTGCAAACGCCACCCTCAGGTGGGATTTCAGCATCTTGCACCATCACACTGATCTGTTCTGAATGACGTGAACTCCCTAAGGTTAGAGTACTGCTTTCAAGGTCGAAAAGTAAATCATTTATAAGTGGGCGGCACTCATAACTCATCAATTTGAATAGAACATTTAAAAAGATTGTTTGACTCCTGATTCTGTTAATTAACCTGTGATTTGGAGAAATTCATGCCATAACAATGAATACTCAAGTGTTAAATTCTGGAGCATTTTTTGCTATATGTCATACGAGAATAAAGCATGCCTTTGAAATTTTGCAACAGTGCAGCCAGCTTTTAACTGAGTTTGTCAGATAGCAAGTTAGGGGCTGGACTAGGGCTGCATCAGAGAAAGACGCTGACAGGATTTTTTTTTTTTTAGTAGCACTGAAAGCAGCTCCTGGTTGTGTAGCTCCAGTGACAAAGTGTCAGTGATCTTCCTGCTCCCTTCCTGCCCTGCACGTGCTCCCAACGCCAGGCTTGAGAAACAGCTGCAGGAAAGTGGACACACCTGTGGGTGACAGAGCCAGAGCCTGGCAACCACACACACCAGCCATATTTTGGGAGGCAGGGCTAATCACCAGCCTCTCTGCTTCATTCACTCATCAGAAAAGTAATGGTCATTCATCGCTGCTGTCCATTCACTAAGTCATGTCCGACATTTTGCGACCCCGTGGACTGCAGCATGCCAGGCTTCCCTGTCCTTCAACACCTGAGACTTTGCTCAAATTCATGTCCATTGAGTCAGTGATGCTATCTAACCATCTTATCCTCTGTTGCCCCTTCTCCTGCCCTCAGTCTTTCTCAGCATCAGACTCTTTTCCAAAGAGTCAGCTCTTCGGATCAGGCAGGCAAAGTATTGGAGTTTCAGCTTCAGCATCAGTCCTTTTGATGAATATTCAGGGTTGATTTCTTTTAGGATTGACTGTTTTGATGGCAATAGTGATGTGGTTGAAATGGAGAGATGCACGTAACATCCTGAGAGAAAAGCTTGATACTGGGACATAATCTATAAATGTTAGCTGTGATTATTGTCCCACTTGACGTGTTGGGTTGGAATCACCCATTTCCCCTTCTTGCTTTAAACTCAACTGGTCTATGAGTTCTGGAAGGGCAGGGACCATAACTTCGCGCCTCTGTTCCCACGGCCCCAAGCACACAACACTCAATCGAGGTGTTTTGAACTGAAGAGAGGGAATAGAATTGGAAAATTGTTTGAGAGAGCAAAAAGATGGCAACCAAGTAAGGGACAGGAATGAGTCATTTTCACCCTGGAGTGGCGGATAGCAATGGCTGTGTACCACCCAAGAGTCAATCTCTGTGCCAACATAATTTCTTCTCAATGCATTTAATGGAACTTCTCTCACAATGCCTTCTGGTAGACTACTGGAGAGGATTCTGTAACTAAAGGTTGTTTTCTCTGCTGCAAAATAGACCTGAATGCTAACCAATTTTCAAAAAGTCTCATTCTAAGGTACTGGAAATGGTTGTGAATTGGGTGTTGGGTAACCTTTATCAATACATACCTATAATCTTAAAATTTCACAATTTAGTACATGTATTATACCTCCAAACAAAATCTTAAAAGGCCCTTTGCCTCTCTGTAGCAATTCTGTCTGACATATGTTTAAAAGATCACCACTGGTACCCCGACTGTCCTCCCAAAGGCATCCTGTATACACACGGTATATAAAATTACATGAAATTTGCTGCTTACCATGAATAGGAAAAGCCTCGAGGCTTCAAAACATGAACGCTCTTTGCTGAAGAGCATCTGAAATTAACATTCGCATAATCTATCCACCAGAGGGCGCCAACAGAGCCCGAATAGTAAGAACACACTGACCTAGCAAGCCAACCTATCAACCTTTCTAGACAAGAACTGCAGTTTCCACACACAAGCAGTATCAATTTCTAGGTTCCTAGGAAGGCAGATGAAATTTTATTAAAGTCAGATTTAATTCATGGGTTTATTTTTTCTTCTCAACAGTAGACATGCTGTAATAATAAGAGGCATCTTGATGTCATAAACACTAATAAATGACTAAAAAGGAGATGGGCACAGAAATAAGGACGGTTTACCTTTGTATTACCTCTAATGCTTTACAGGTTAGGCAGAGAAGTGAGTTCTGGCATTTGTTCTCCTTAATATGTGAATATAATTTATAAATATGGTTTGTGGTGCCTATTAGAGATGAAAAAATAGTTTCCACTGGATCCATGGATGACCACGGCTAGCAAACATGCAAATTAGAAAAAGGCACATCTGTGAAGTCAGGGGCAAAGCTTGGTGAGCAGGAAAAAGGGATGGATTTCAAGTCCCACTTTCCCCTCCCAGGCAGCTCTGCACAGGAATACCTGCACCACCATATTCAGCAGCTGAGTCTGGGCTGTGGCGGCTCCAAGAGGATGCTTGAGGGTAGTTTTTAATCCTCTTTCTGCCCAATTATTAGATAAGAACAATAATTTTTATCTCTTGCAAAATGAAGTTCCAAGACAATTTGCCCACCTGCCCCCTTCCGATCAGAACGCTAACCTTAAGGACGTCCTTAAAGAAACATCCTGGGTCCCCCACTAAGCTTTGGAAATGAAACCTTTCCCATTGTGTTTTCTGCTTTCAGTCTACCCAGCTGGAAAGGTTTTGCTGTTATTTTCCAAGTTGCCTTTTTCTTTATAATTTCCATTTCCTGATCACTCCCTAGCCACTTATTTTTTGTAACTGAATTTTTCTCATGGGTTGAAATTTATTGTAGGAGGAAACTGAAAGTAGGCATGCGTTTCAACATCTTGCAGTTGACCATGTCTCAGTTTGTACCTTAACTGACCTGACAACAGCTCTTAACCCCGGGGATCACTCTGTCCTCTGGAAAGTTTCTTCATTTGGCTTCTAGGACACAGCTCTTTGGATTCTCCTTCTCCTATATGTCTGCTCCTTCTCAGTCTCCTAAACTGATTCCTCCTCATATTCCTGATTTCTAAGTGTTGACATCCATGAACCATCCTCTCTCCTGCTCTGTCTACACCCTTGCCTTGGGGATCTCACCCAGCCTGTGGGTTTACACACCATCTATTCCCAAGAACTCCCAGGTTTATATCTCCTTCAGTCTATGCCCTGAACTCCAGACTCATATTCAACTGCCTTCTCAACATCTCCATTCGGATGTTTAAAGGCAGCTCAAACTCGACACGCCCAAAGCCAACTTTCTTTCATGCATACCTCCCACAGCCTTTCACCTGGGCAAATGGTACTCCCCCTTTCTTCAGTTGCTCATATGGAAAACCTTGGCATCATCTTTGGCTCATCTCCTCCTCTCACTCTCCACATCAGCAACATCAGTGGGCTCCAGATTTGAATATGTCCAGAAATGGACTATTTCACACCACCAGTTGCCACTCAGGTGGAAGTCAACATCACCTCTTGGTCCAAGTATTTTCGTTAGTATTTATTTGGCAGCATTGAGTCTGAGCTGTGGCACACGGGATCTTCCCTGTGGCTCATGGGTTTCTCTCTAGTTGGGGTGCAGGTTCAGGTGCCCCAGAGCATGTGGGAGCTAGTTTCCTAAGTGGGGACCAAACCCATGTCTCCCACATTGGAAGGTGGACTCTTAACCACTGGGTCCCAGGGCAGTTCCTCGGCCTGGATTATTGCAACAGTCTTCTAATTCATTTCCCTGACTCTGCCCTTCCTCCCCTCCCCACTCTCCAACCAGAGTCAAATTTCTTCGCCACAGTTGTGGGATCCTAAGTGAAGTTAAGTGAGATCATGTCTCTCTTCTGCGTAACGTGTTTCACCTTCCACAGTGAAGTCAATGAGCTTGAAAGGGCCTTTTAAGGCTCTACACGGGCAGCTGTGTTTTGGAGGAGGAAATGGCAAGCCACTCCAGTATTCTTGCTGGAGAATCCCATGGACGGGGAGCCTGGAGGGCTACAGTCCGCAGGGTCGGGCACGACTGAAGAGGCTGAGTGCACACGCACATAGCGTGCGTGTGTTTGATCACTGTCCTCCCCACCAAGGAAGTACCCCCTCTGATAGAAAGCACTTTGTTCCATTCACTGTTACAGCTCCAGTACCTACAAAAATGCCTAGCACAAAGCAAATGTTCAATACATATTTGTTGAATGAATGTTGAATGAATCTAGCCAGATTATACACTGACTAAAAGCTACCTGTAATATATAAAATAAAACGTATTAAGGTTTACCTTAAAATTTTCCAGAATTGGGTATCTTAAAAGGCATAGAAATAAGGTGTTTACTCTTGAAGCACACTGACGCCATATAATGTTTGATGAACTGAAACACTGAGTCATGAACTGAACTGGACTGAAATCCACTATCTTCCTGTTGTGAGTAGATTGCCTCAAGGTAATGGGGCAGAACAGAGCTACTAACTGACATTACTTAACCCCTTGTTGGCCTTGTGTTGAATTATGAAATGTTAAATTTACTACATGTTTGTTAATTTTTACCAATTAGTATTAAATTATATCATTAAATACATGTTACATAACTAAATGAATATATTATGAATATAATGGTTCACTACTGCAAATGCTGAAGAACCAGGCTGATGCACTATGAGAAAATATCCATCAGAGAAGTCAGGAATTGTGTTCTATTTCTCATCCTACTGGGGCTGAGATGGTAAAGCATCTGCCTGCAACGCAGGAGATTCAGGTTCAATCCCTGGGTCGGGAAGATCCGTTGGAGAAGGGCATGGCAACCCACTCCAGTATTCTTGCCTGGAGAACTCCATGGACGGAGGAGACTAGCAGGCTGCAGTCCATATGGTCACAAAGAGTCAGACTCAACTGAGTAACTAACACTTTCAGTATCACCCTATTGTCAAATCTAATTGTGTATGTTAAAGATTTCTTGATGAGAGCTGTTAGTATATTAAAATATATTTACTGAAATTCAATGCATGATTCAAATGATGTGTAATTTAAAAACAACTTGTGAAAGCCACACAATGAATTCATTTAAAAGGGTATAACTAAGGGGAAAATTTTACTTAAAATACTACACTAATAACTAACCTAGTTGCTATTGTTGTTTTGTTCAGTTGCTCAGTCCTGTCTGACTCTTTTTGACATTATGGACTGCAGGCTCCTCTGTCCTCCACTATCTCCCAGAGTTTTCTCAAATTCATATCCATTGAGTCACTGATGCTATCTGACCATCTCATCCTCTGCCACTCCCTTCTTCTGCCTTCAATCTTTCCCAGCAACAGAGTCTTTTCCAATGAGTCAGCTCTTTGTATCAGGTGGCCAAAGTATTAGAGCTTCAGCATCAGCAACAGTCCTTCCAACTATTTCCTTTAGGATTGACAGGTTTGAACTCCCTGAAGTCCAAGGGACTCTCAAGAGTCTTCTCCAGCACCACAACTCGAAAGCATCAATTCTTCAGAGCTCAGTCTTTTTTATGGTCCAACTCTCACATCCGTACATGACTATAGGAAAAACCATAACTTTGACTACATGGACCTTTGTTGGCAAAGTGATGTCTCTGCTTTTTAATATGCTGTCTAGGTTTGTCATAGCTTTCCTTCCAAGAAGCAAGCATCTTTTAATTTCATGGCTGCAGTCACCATCCGCGGTAATTTTGGAGCCCAAGAAAAGAAAATCTGTCACTACTTCCACTTTTCCCCCTTCTATTTGCCATGAAGTGATGGAACCAGATGCCATGATCTTACTATTTTGAATGTTGAGTTTCAAGCCAGGTTTTTTACTCGCCTCTTTCACCTTCATCAAGAGGCTCTTTAGCTCCTCTTCACTTTCTGCCATAAATGTGGTGTCATCTGCATATCTAAAGTTACTGGTATTTCTCCCAACAATCTTGATTCCAGCTTGTAATTCATCCAGTACAGTATTTCACATAATATACTCTGCATATAAGTTATATAAGCAGGCAGGGTGACAATATACAGTCTTGATGTATTTCTTTCTCAATTTGGAACCAGTCAGTTGTTCCATGTCCATTTCCAGCTGTTGCTTCCTGACCCACATACAGGTTTCTCAGGAGACAGATGAGGTGGTCTGGTATTCCCATCTCTTGAAGAATTTTCCACAGTTGGTTGTGGTCCACACAGTCAAAGGCTTTAGCGTAGACAATGAATCTGAAATAGATGTTTTTCCTGGACTCCCTTGGTTTATCCATGATTCAATGAATGTTGGCAATTTGATCTCTGGTTAGTCTGCCTCTGTGAAACCCAGCTTGTACATCTGGACATTCTCGGTTCATGTACTACTGAAGCCTAGATTGAAGGATTTTGAGCAGATCCTTGTTAGCGTGTGAAATGAGCACAATTGTACGGTAATTTGAATATTCTTTGGCATTGCCTTTCTTTGGGATTGGAATGAAAACTGACCTTTTCCAGTCCTGTGGCCACTGCTGGTGTCTTCCGAATTTGCTGACATATTGAGTGCAGCATTGTAACAGCATCATTTTTTTTTTTTTAGGATTTTAAATAGCTCAGCTGGAATGTCATCACCTCTACTAGCTTTGTTTGTAGTAATGCTTCCTAAGGTCCACTTGACTTCACACGCTAGGATTTCTGGTTCTAGGTGAGTAACCACATCATCATGGTTATCCAGGTCATTAAGACCTTTTTTGTTTAGTTCAGTGTATTCTTACCATCTCTTCTTAATCTCTTCTGCTTCTGGTAGGTCCTTACCATTTCTGTCCTTTATTATGCCTATTCTTGCACAAAATGTTCTCTTGAGATCTCCAATATTCTGGAAGAGATCTCTAGTCTTTCCCATTCTATTGTTTTCCTCTATTTCTTTGCATTGTTCACTTAAGAAGGTTTTCTTCTCTCCTTGCTCTTCTCTGGAACTCTGTATTCAGTTGGGCATATCTTTCCCTTTCTCCCTTGCCTTTTGCTCCTCTTCTTTCCTCAGCTATTTGTAAAGCTTCCTCAAACCGCTTTGCCTTCTTGCCTAGAGAAAAGTATAAATCTAAAATTTCCTATTTCCTTTCTTACATATTTTAGTATTTGATCTTTAAAATCAACGCATAGAAATACGAATCCAATATTAATCAGATTGTGTATTTCAATACCTGTGATTATAGGGGTCATGCGCCAGGGTGGTTGGAATGTGGATTTTAGACCTTTACTGCCTTAATATGAATTTGCTCTGTCACTTCCTGGTTGTGAGTCTTGAGCAAGTGTGTCCATTTCCTGACAGGGTTGTTGTAAGCAATAATGAGGCTGGTTACAGGTAAACACTTAGAACAGTGATAAGCATAGAGTAATCACTCAACAAATAATAGCTATTATTAGCTACATACCCTGAAAATAAAGTTCTGGCATCACATTAGCCCCCTTTGTAGCTAATGGGTTGAATTAATCCAATTTGCACTAATTTGTCGAAAATATCCAAATAGTCTTGTGAAATTACTCCTAAAGAAAGTTTTCTTTTATACAGCAGAGGAATGCTTAGCACCTCCTTCAGAGATGCCAGTTTCTCTCCAGGAATCTCCTGATTACATATACTCCAGATGTCATAATTGGTACTCAGAGCCCTTAGAGATGTGTCCTGAGTCATTGCTTAGAAAAAGCTCCGAGAAAGCCCACAGTAAACACTAGCTTCCAATGTGCTTCAGTACTGATGTTGAATCTTGAGATCATAACAAAGAGTGTGAGAATCCTGGTTAGTTTACTAATTCTTTTAAGTTTAGGTTTTCTTACCCCAACACCCATTAACATGCAGACATGCACATACCTACACATACACACACAACTATATCCCACACACCCCAGTTTAAAATGAGTGAAAATGATTTGTTATATAACTATTTTGATCTTAATGTTTATGCTTTTGAAGCCTGTTTTAGGGAAGACTGTATTTTAACAAGGTTCTGCATCCTTACCTTAACCTCCTCCCAAGCCTTTTTAATTGTATGAGACATGGTGGAGAGGATACAAGGTCCATCCTGGCTTTATTAATTCTATGATATGCGGTAGACTAGCCTTATGCTGAATTTGAGATTGTAGAGTATGTTATGATTTAAGGAAATAATTCAAATCATTCATTCTTATTATGGAGAGCAAGTGTTAGTTGCTCAGTCCTGTTTGACTCTGCGACACCATGGATTGTAGCCCCCAGACTCCTCTGTCCAGATAAGACTACTAGAGTGAGTTGCCATGCCCTCCTCCAGGGGATCTTTCCAACCTAGGGATCAAACCCAGGTCTCCCACATTGCAGGCAGATTCTTTACCATCTGAACCTTCAGGGAAGTACAATTATGGAGAGATAGGCAAACCATAGATCATTTTTTGTTGTTGTTTTGCCTGATTGGATTTTCTTAATCTTTTTTAAAAATGAGGTGAAATTGATATGGAAAGTGATGAAGTATAATAAAGAATACAAATTAGGGACATTTAGTGCATTCCTAATGTGATCAGCCACCACTTCTCTCTAGTTTCAAACTTTTTCATCACCCAGAAGAACATCCCACAGACACTGGGTAATCACTCCTCATTCCCTCCTTCCTTTATGCCCTGTTTTACGCCTCTGTAGACTTGCCTATTGTGGTTATACCATATAAAAGGGATCATATGTGACTTTTTCTGTTTAGCTTCTTTTATTTAACATAATGTTTTCAAGGTCCATCTAAGTTGTATCATGTGTCAGAACTTTGTTTCTGTTTATTATTGAACAAAATCCCATTGTATTCATATATCACAATCTATTTTTCCATTCATCCATTGATGGGCATTTGGGATGCCGCTATGAATATTTATAATACAAGTTTCTGTGTGGATATATGCTTTAATTTTTCTTGTAGGTAAATACCTAGGAGTGGAATTGCTGGGTCATATAGTAACTCTACGTTCAGCTTTTGGAGGAACTGCCAAAATGTTTACCATGGTGACTGTATCATTGTACATTCCCTCCAGCAATGTACAAAGGTACTTATCCCTTCATATCCTTGCCAATACTTACTTTCCATTTTTGTTGTTGTTTTTATTAAAGCTATACTGGGGGTATGAAGTGATATCTCACTATGGTTTTGATTTTCATTCTCTAATGACCAGTGATACTGAATATCTTCTCATGTGCTTATTGACCATCTGTATATCTTTTTGGAGAAATGTCTGTTCATGCTCTTTGCCCATTTTAAAAACTGGGTTGTTTGTCTCTTTGGTTGAGGTGTGAACAGTTCTTTATATACTCTGGACATTAAACCCTTACCAGCTATGCAATTTTCAAATATTTTCTTCCATCCTATAGGTTGCTTTTTCAGTTTTGATAATGTTTTTAATCAGATATTTTAACTTTTTATGATATCCAACTTATTTATTTTTTGTTGCTCATACTTTTTGTGTCAAATCTAAGAATTCACTGCCAAACTCATACAATCTTCAAATTCATATGGAACTGCAAGAGACCCAAATAGTCAAAACATTATTTAAAGAAGAAAAAGGTATAGTATTCATACTTCCTGATTTCAAGACTTATCACAAAGCTACAGTAATCAAAACAGTGTGGTACTGGCATAAGTACCAATGGAATAAAACTGAGATCCCAGAAATTAAACCCAAACATCATGGCCAATTGATTTTTGATAAGGATACCAAGACCATTCAATAAAGAAAAGAATATTCTCTTCAACAAATAATGTTGGGACAACTGGATATCCAAGGGCAAAAGAAGGAAGTTACATCCCTACCTCACTCATGTACAAAAATTAACTCAAAATGGATAAACAACCTAAATTTAAGAACTAAAACAATAAAATTAGTAGAAGAAAACAGGAGTAAATATTTGCCATAGACAATTTAAATCCACAGATAATTCTCCACTCTAGTTTAAGGTGAATATCTTTCCCATGATAACTTTGCCCAAAGACTATGGGAATGGTATCAGAGCTGACTGACTTGAGTTTTTATCTCCATCGCTCCTCTGTCCATTAAGATAGATACTTCAGGAGAAATGCCACTGAAAGTAATCAGAAAGAAGGCAAAAACAAGCAAACAAAAACAACAATCATAACAAAAATAAGTGCCTAGGCTAATCCTAACAAAAAGTACAATTGGCTACGAGTTATAAAAACAAAACCCAAATACACAAGTTAAACTAAACACACCCTTTGGTTTCTAAATTCTTTGCCAGGAATAAGGATAATAGTGATTAACAGCACAGACCCCAAATCCAGAGGGCCTGGATTACAATCCTAGCCTTACTTAGCTGCTTATTATTTTACTTAATCTCTCCATGCCTCAGCTTGCTCACCTTTAAAATAGGCACTAATATTAGTGCCTACTTCATGGGATTGTTGCCTAGCACATAGTAACTACTTCAGTGTGTGCTATTATTTCTAGGACTGACAGAGGATGGATCAGGCAAAAGAGGTATTTCTATGCTTCCATGATTATGTATACAGTTGCTTAAAAAAGCAGCTTATATTGTGGCCATTAGCATATGCCTTATAGACCTTCAACTTTGGCGTAACTGAGGAAGGGCTCCAGCTGCTGTGCTCTGAAATCCAACACCGTGTTTGCAAAAGGTCTCACTTCCCACCAGCTGCTCCTAGCCAGTAACTAAGTGCCTGTAGAAATGCTAAGGGAGGTCATTCCTGGGAGGCAAAGGACTCCTCTTATGGTCAACTTTGGCTCAAGTCCCCTTTGACAACCTTGTTGAAATTTCCTTACTCTGAAGGACAAGTTAGACTTCCTATTCTGCTTTGTCTTCACTCTGGGTCAGTTCTGCATCATGATCTGATGGCTCTCACAGCCTTTCCTGTTTCCTTCCCTTTAAATCTCACCTTAGTGTCAGATTCTTAGAGGACTTGGACTAACACAGTCTGGCATTCAAGCTCTCTTGGCTCTGAACTTAACCTATATGCTGCCTTATCTCCTACCTCTCGTGGTTGTTCTTGTGGTCTGACTCTTTACAACCCCATGGGCTGCAGCACACCAGGCTCCTCTGTCCTCTACTATCTCCCAGAATTTGCTCAAATTCATGTTTATTGAGTCGGTGATGCTTTCTAACTATCTCATCCTCTGTCTCCCCCTTCTCCTTTCACCTTCAATCCTTCCCAGCATCAAGGGGTCTTTTCCAGCGAGTCAGCTCTTCACATCAAGTGGCCAAAGTATTGGAACCTAGCAACAGTCCTTGTAATGAATATTCAGGGTTGATTTCCTTTAGGATTGACTGGCTTGATCTCCTACTTCTTAGCTGCTTGTATCTTCCACTCTTGGTTTCCAAATGTGCCTTGTGCTTCTGCATTTCTGAGCCTTTGCCCATGCCCCTTCACCAAGAACGCACTCACCATCTGGCCATTTTTGCCTTTTGGATGACACTTGTCACCAGTCATGCATCTCAAATGTCATCTTCTCTAAGCCTTTAAGATCTTTACCTTCTCTAAACCTCAAGGACTCTTGCTTTTGAGCTTTTTATTAAGCTTCTTAACAGCAATAATTATTTCTTACTTTGAGCCCTCCAAAGTCCCCCAGGTGTATCAAACAGGTAGTCACAAATACGTGCAGGATAGAATTGGAAAATTAGGGGCAATTCTATGCTAGTGAATTTAACTTTTAACATTTAGGATTTCCAACAGCTTACATCCATTTTGATTGATAAAGCAACAATGAACTCAGATGAATTAAAAAAAATCCCAATGTTCAAAGCACTTAGAGCAAAATGTGGCCTGCAGTAACTCAGTTTTAATATCTGCTTGAAATTCTTTATCAGATTTGGCTGATTTCCACCCCTTAAAGAGTGATGATGTAAAATTCTAAAATCATTTTGGTTTTGTCTATGTATACGAATGGGGACTAAGAGACAAAGAAAAGCAGCTATAAAAAAGGGTTTCCTCCTCTAGCAAAGGGCCCTAGGCTTCAGGACTGGGATGGCCAACATCTCTCTCCTTCAGCCCCTCCAGAAGTAGAGAAAGGAGATTCTGACATTTTTACGAGCTTTCATGGAGTGAGGTACATACAGAGTAATATGAAAGGGCATTGATGAGCTTAATATGCATAGAATCTTAGTCCCTCGCATATTAGGGTCATTATTATAGTTGACACATATCAAGTGCTTTTTATTTATGTTTAATCCTTACAGAAGACACCCTGATAAAGGACAGGAAATCGAGGCTCTGTAACCAAGTCATGCTAGTAGGTCACTGACCCAAATCCCTAAGAAGTTTATGTAGGCATCCAAAAGATGTATTGATGACATAAAATATATTTCCCTCTCCCCAACCTCACTGCAGGGCTTCTGGGGCAATGTTCTCGGGCAGTTCAGCCTAAGGAAGCTGACACTGGATCTGGCACCCAGCCAGAGTGCAGCAGGAGTGCCAGTTCAACAGCTTTAAAGGTTGTAACTCTTTAACCTGCAGACCCAACCTCTCACCATTTCCGGTGAGGTCTGCAACACTCAGTAAGAACTCTTCAGGTGGAAAACAGGAAGAGGGTGGCTCTTACAAGTATCAGATAGCACCTGCGTGGACGCTCATGTATTAATGATTTAACCAGGGCGATCACATGAGGGAACAGCCGTTTTCCCCTGCCCTCATACTTGTCACTAACAGGCCTGAAAGTGAACAAGATGGACAGGTCCACCAAAGAGGAAGAGGAAGAGGAGGATCGTGCCTTCACCAACATTTCTCTTGCAGATGACACAGGTAAGGAAGAAACTGATGACTTCCGAAACATAAAATTCAGCAAGTGCTCAGCAGCTTTGTAAAACAATAATTGTTATTGTTTTTATTATGATGGTAAAACAGTCATTGTAGATAACTTGAAAAAAAAAGCTACAAAAATAAAACAAAAAAATGTTTAAGAGCCACTTTTCTTTTTCCTTTAAAATTCAGTAATTTAGCTCCTGTGGTTGAATTACATGTACTTTAAAAATCAATCAACAAATAAAAATATAAAATGTTTATTTCCTGGAGACTCAGGAAACATGATCTTAAAGTTGTTACTAAAGCAACCTATGATATTATTACCCGAATTTGTTCAATTATAGTCCATTTTTTCTCTGTTATGTGAAGTTTCATCATTTCTGGTAAATGAACTAGAATACTCTGCAATTCACTTTAAAATCTGTCACAGAACATGTCTGGTTTTTAAGCAAGGACAAAGTTTGCTAAATTCCACGTGAAAGAAGGAAAAAGAAGGGAGTGGTGTTTCTAACATGCTGATGGAAGGGATAACTACAGTTCGTTCAACATCAGGGAGAAAACAGACACTGTCTGACTTGGGAGTGCATGCTCAGTCGCTCAGGCGAGTCTGACTCTTTGTGACCCCATGAATTGTAACCGGCCAGGCTCCTCTGTCCATGGAATTTTACAGGCAAGAAATACTGGAGTGGGTTGCTATTTCCTCCTCCAGGGGTCTTCCACACCCAGGGGTTGAACCCGCATCTCCTGCACCTTGCACAATGTTAACTGGAAAGACTTCCCACCTATAAGCACCCAAGTGTTGTGTGTGTGCGTGTGTGTTAGTGGCACTGTTTTATATCCAAGTTCCCTCAGCAAAATCATAGTTATTAATAGAAGCCAGCAAGACTCAGCTAAGCAATGGGGGTTACTGATTTTGATTAACCGAGAGCAAAGCATGAATATTTAACATCAATTGCTCTTTCATACAGCCACGCTTCTCCACTTTCTCCCTAAATGCTCAGATTCAAAAAGCCTCTTTCTAAAGTGCGGCCAGACAATTAGCACGAACTGCCAGCCAGCTTCCCCTCCTGGCACCGCATAAACATGCTGAGGGCTTTGAAAAATCAAAGAGGAGCATTTTCAGTCTTTACGACAGGAGGAAAGGTACAACAAGGTCTGGGGTTTGTCGAAGAAAAGGGATACCGCTGGCCTTCACATGCTCCCATCAGGGTGTTTTAGAAAAATGACAGGGCTGGAGAAGGCAGTGAAGGGAACAAAGACCAGGGAAACTTGCCCCTTAGCTTCTAGAAGGCACGATGAGCGCTAGGCATGCGCTTGGGGAGTCCTATATGCCATGGGGCGGTTGCAGTTCCTACAGACTGCTGGCTTGCTCCGAATTCACCCCCCATCCTGGGGCAGGATTCTTTCTCCCTTGTAACGTGGGCTGGGCCTGAAAGAGATGGTCGGCAAGGCAGAGAAGGAGTCTTTGTGAAACCGAGATCTTTCATCCAGCCCAGGGCAGGGCCTCAACTCTGCCGTCTGCGTCTCACCATCTGCTACCCTCACACTTTCCGGCCGGACGAAAAGAGACGAGGGCGGGGATCTGAATTCAGGTGTCCAATCCACGGCTGCCAATGGAGAGGGTCTCCATCGAAGTTTTGCTTGCTAACCGAGTCTAAGGCCAGGGGCGTAGACTCAGAAACTGAGGAACGGGGATGGAGTAAGCAGGATACCCCTGTTAGTGTGAGAGGCGGCAGCAGAAGGAGGGCTTTGAGGGCACCTGGATCCGACTTAAAGCCTCGTCATTCCTGGTTGGAGGAGTCACAGAATCTCAGGGCATCAGGGGCCTTCAGGGGTGGTCCAGCGTGGGAACCAGTGGTGGGCTGAGGCACTAGCTCTAATTCTGCTGTTTCAGCATTCCAAGATGGAAAATGGAAGTTGTTCCTGTACTTGTAGCAGGAAAGAACTGAAACCCCATGTCCCCTGGCTTTTGGAGATAAATGTATCAATTTGATGAGGGGATACTGGTTTGCTGTTGTTAATAAGAGGTTCTTGGTCCTTGATAAATAAAAACAGGAAGACAAATTATTATGAAACAAATGCAGCTTGTTCACAAATTCACATTAGACTGAACTGCATTTCTTTCAGTAACATCTCTTTCCATGCTGGGTTTCCTGCCAATGGTGTGATAAAAAGCAACTTCTGTGTAAAAATTGATGTAGAACAGGTAATAAGGGTGTCAGTTTCAGCTGGCTGGAGAAGTTGTGAAGTGCCCAGAAGGCCCACACATCCCGTTAGGTAAGTGTGTTACTGAGGAATGAAATTTTTTTCAGCCTAGGTGCAGTATTTTTTTTTTTTTCTCAAATGATTACTAACTTTTAAGGACACAAACACTTATTAAGGTGTTTGGACGTGAATACTTAATTTGTGGAACTGTTTGGTGTCTCTCTTGGCCTTGGAGCACTGAAAAAATTACTTAAAATGAAGGGCACTGTGAACCAAGGTAGTCTGGGAATCTCTGGTCTAAGTGGTACTAAGTCTTTCCCCAAGATTCTGCTCTTGGCCTGCTTTTCCTTTCTCTCTTGTTCCATTCTTACTGTCCATGCTATATACCAGTGACCCTAAAACAGAGCTTGTAAAATAAACCCCTCTAGGGCCAAGCAGTGTATCTGTAGGAAAGAGGCAATGGCCTCTCATCGTTTATTTCATTCGGTTTCCTAAACTATTGAAGAAATGTCAACACTTATCTCAGTGTATTAGGTTTTTCCATTATGTATCTTTTTGTTTTTAAACTTTTTACTTTGAATGTGGTAAGAAGATATAACATGAGAGCTCCTTCCTTTAACAGGTGTTTTAAATACTCTTTTAAGCAATTGTTTACTTTTGGCTGCGCTAGGTCTTCTCTGTTGCGCGTGGGCTTTCTCTAGCTGCAGTGAGCAGGGGCTGCTCGCTAGTCATCGGCTCCTCGTTGCAGAGCACGGGCTTTAGGTGCCTGGGCTTCCGTAGTTGCGGCTCTGGGGCTTAGTCGCCCTGCAGCATGTGGGATCATTCCCAGACTAGGGGTTGAACCTGCGTCCCCTACACTGGCAGGTGGATTCTTAACACTGGACCACCAGAGGAGTCCTCCCTAACACATCTTTAACAGTACAGTACCATTAACCACAGACATAATGCCACTCATCAAATCTCTAGAATAGTCTTACCTTCCTGAAATGTTATACCTGTTGACTAGCAGTTGCCTCTTCCCCCTTGCCCCAGCCCCTGCAGTCATCATTTTGCTTCTGTTTTTCGCTTCTGAGTCTATCTTAGATACCTCATATGAGTGGAATCATACAGTGTTTGTCCTTCTGTGGCTGGCTTGTTTTACCGAGTATAATGTCCACAGGGTTGATCCAATTGTGACTTATTGCAGGACTTCATTCTTTTTTAAGGCTGAATAATGTTCCATTGTATACATATATCACCTTTTTGTTTATCCAGTCACCTGTTGATTTGATGTTTTGGTTGTTTCCACATCTAAGCTATTGTGATTAGGACAGCAGTGAATATGAGAGTGGTACTATCTCTTCAAGATCCTGATTTCAATTATTTTGAGTAAACATCTGGAAGTGGGATTATTCATCATATGGTAGTTCTCTTTTTAAGTTTCTGAGGAATCTCAATACTGTTTTCCATAGTGGCTGCATCATTTTACATTCCCTTCAGTAGTATAAAGTGTTTCACTTTCTCCATATTCTTACCAACACGTGTAGTCTTTGGGGGCTTTTTATTTTGGTTACCATCACAACAGCTGTGAGGTAAGATCTTGTTATGATTTTGATTTGCATTTCACTGGTGATTAGTCATATTGAGCATCTTTTCACTTACCTGCTGGCCATGTTTATGCCTTCTCTAAGGAAACATCTATTGAAGTCCTTTGCCCATTTTTAACTGGGTTATCGACACTTTTGTAACTGAGGAGTTCCTTATATATTTTAGTATAAATTAACCTTTTAAGTGGCCAGTTATACCATTTGCAAATATTTCATCCCATTCTGCCGGTTTCTTTTATATTCGGGTGATTGTTTCCTTTATTGTGAAGGAGTGTTTTCATTGATGTCATCTTCCTTGTCTATTTTTGCACAGTCACCTATGCTTTTGGTGTCATATCTGTCAAATTATTGCCAAGACCAATGTCACAAAGCTTTTCCTCTACAGTTTCTTTTAGGAGTTTTATAGCTTTTGGTCTTACATTTAAGTCTTTAATCCACTTTGAGTTGATTTTTGTGTATGGCGTAAGATAAAGGTCTTCATTTTTCTGTATGTGTACAGTTTTCCTAACACTAGTTGTTAAAGAGACTATTCTTTCCCCATTGAATGTTCTTGGCACCCTGTTGAAGATTAGTTGGCCTACATGTATGGATGTGTTTCTGGACTCTGTATTCTATAGGGTGGTATGTATGTCTTTATGTCAATACCATAGGTTTTTTTTTTTTTTACTATTTTAATTTCTATGCCTTTGTAATATACATTTTATTACACTGAAATCAGGAAGTACGATACTTCTAGCTTTGTTCTTTTTTTCCTTTCAAGATTTTTGAGGCTATCTGGGGTCTTTTGTGATTTCATATTAATTTTAGAGTTGTTTTTTCTACTTCTGTAAAAAATGCCTTTGAGATTTTGATAAGAACTGCATTGAGCATGTAGATTGCTTTGGGTGGTATGGACATTTTAACAATATTAAAGACTTATACCCTGAAAGTTACAAAACAGTGATGAAAGGAATTAAAGGAGATACAAACAAATGGGAAGTCATCACACATCTTTTAAATACAGCAGACAGAAATATTAATATGGTTTATTTCACAGTGATATCTGAAGTTTAATTCTTTCAACAAGGATATGCATTGTTTGCAAATCAAATTATGGGAACATTATTCATTTCTCAACACCTTTTTTCTTAAAACACAGTCCTCTTGGACTAGATTTCATTTTCTACTTTTAACTAGGATAAGAGTACAAGAAAAGTTTACTTTTCTCTTAACTCTACTGTAAGAAAGGCAACAGCGATAGTGATGATAAGATAGCAAACAATGCTGAGCCCTGAGCCAGGGGCCCAGCCAGGTGAGGACAGAGGCTCCTGCAGAACATGTGCCCTCCTCAGAGAGCCCCACTTCTTCCTACTTCTAGCTGACTACTGTCATGAAAGAACAGAAATGCAAAAAAAGCAGAATTTTCAAGAGACATCCAAAATATAGATTCTTTTGGCGGGGGGATGTGCAACTTCCTAATTTTTCTATGTTTTCCACCTAATCCTGATTTTTAAAACAATATCATGGAAGTCCAAATAAAACAGATATTCAGGACAAAAGTGACTGTAGAAGAATCTATTTTCAGACTTCTCAAATCTTCATGATTTGTCTTTATCTCTCTTTAGAGCTTCTGATTCATAATCCGACTGCTTGCTAAATACCTAGTTACGTCCCAGTTGCCAAATGATCTCTTCTTATCCCATGGACACCCCCTAATCTGCTCCCACTTCTGATTCATAATTTTAATGAATGGTCCCATCATCCACCTTGTTCCTTAAGCAAGAAATTCACATGCCATTGTCCCATTCTTATTTCTCACAACCCAATCAAATTGCTTATTCCTGTTGACCTTGAAAATGTTTCTCAAATCAATCTGGCCTCCTCTACCCCCACCACCACTTCCCTGATTAGGCCCCCATTATCTCCCACATAAACCACAGCATCAACTGCCCAACTGTTCTTCCTATTTCAGTTCTTATCCCTTCAAGTCTCTCCTCCACACTGACCATATCACTGCCTCTCCCTGCAAAGACCGATCAATACCTCACATCCCCTGCTGGAAGAAGTTCAAACACTTAACGTGGCATTTAAAGTTTCCCTCTTCCTGGTTCTGCCTATCTCTTCAGTGTCATTTCCTGCCACGTGGTTTCAGCTCAGTAGGAAACACTTAACTCCTATGCACACGCTGTCTATTTCATGCCTCTGGACTTTGCTCCTACTGCTCTCTTTGCCTGGAATAATACCACTCACCCTTTCTTGCCTGGCTAATTCCTGTTTATTCTTTAAGAACCCACCCAGGCATCACTTTCTCCAGGAAGCCTTCGTTGACTTTCCCATACTGATTTAAGTTTCCTTTCTCCTTCCCGAAAACTCCAAAATTACATTTTTTCATAGCATATTATATGAGCTTGTATGTATACGAGCCCCTCTACCCCCTGCTAAGAGACTGTGAACTGCTAAAAGATGGAACCTGGGTTTTAAAATGTCTGTATTTCTGGCACCTAACCCAATGTCTGGTACCTAATAGATGCTCAAAACATTTTTGCCAAATAATTTTGATTGAGTTTCTGTATACACTGGGATGAGAGCCCCTAGCCAAGAATCGACTCCTAGGGTCAACTTTCTTAAATCATTTCTTTCCTATCTCCATTTCTAGGTCAGTTTAGTTCTGCTTTCAGAAAACATTTTTTGACCACTACCATCACATACCAGGTAGTAGACAGGACTTGGCTATTTGGAGAATCAGCTCAGAGTAGTGTGGCAGAAAAGGCTTGAACTTGGGAGTCAAAAATGTCTGGGTTTGAGTCTTTTGGACCTTGAGCGAGTTATTTAACATCCCTGAGCCTCAGTTTCCTCAGTTGTGAAATGATCCTATGAATATGTCTCAGAATTGTTTTGAAGATTAAATGAAATAATAAAGGAAATTTCCTGAAACAGTCTGACTTACTAAGTGTTCAGTATGTTTTAGTTCCTCCTTTGCCCACTTCAAGGAGATCACCCACAAGTTTCTTGAAAGGCTCCAAGATTTGGTCATATCGGTTGTCATGGTAACAGCAGCATCCTGTGGACACAGCCGGGACTGGCTGTTGACATCCTCCTGATAAAGAGGCTTGTGGTAGAAGGGGGAGGTGCGGATGAACAAACTCTTTTAACAAGAGCACGATTCTTTTCTGATACAAATAAGACAGCTCTTCTTTGTCGTCTTCATCCTGGCCCTCACCTTTTCCCTGCCAATGTTCTCAATGCCGTCCTCTTTCATGGCTCTGCCTCCTTCCTGACTCTGCTCGCTAAAACTCTCCTGGATGATATTCAAAGCTGCTTCTGCGTCTGCTTTTGGCATCAGCCAATTAGCCTTCATTGTAAAGTGGTAATAAGCCTCCTGAAGAAGTGGCACAATTGTTGTGTGCTTTTATTTGGTGCTGCTTTCTACCACCGTACAGAAAATGTAACAATACCTGCCTCATGCCCTGCTGAAAGGAGGGTGGGTTTGAAAAGCTTTCTGAAGGCCATCTGCCATCCCCTCAGCCATGCAGCAGATCAGACATGAGGCCCTGCATTAGTTAGCACTCCAAGTAAAAGGTATCAAGGGCCTGTATTCCTTTTCATCTCACCCTCCATTATAATGCAGGCTAAAGAAGGAAACAGACTCGTGGCTACCCAGCTGGGAGACACGCAGAGCCATAGCGGGATCTTGCCTGAGACAGGGAGCAGGCCTTTCTCTGACGGTGAATGGGGCCAGTGTCTGCAGCCAGCAGTTTTCCAATGTCCCCTACCCTGCTGGTAATGGCTCGACTGGGTTACACTGGCCCTCATGGGAGGACCTGGTGGTGGTGAGAGTCTCAGAGTGGAGGCATCCTTACGTACTTACACACGGATGAGGAGAGGGTTGGTCACGTGTGCTGGTCAGGATATGCTCCCCACATCACCTCAGTTTACACCATCCATCCATTTGGCCATGAATATTAACTTAAAAGATTATTCAGACATCCTTAGAGATGTCAAGAGAGATCATCTCTAGTACAGTAGAAATGTTTCTCGTGGATTTGAACGAGCATGTTCATTGTACCAATGATGGCAGAAAGTTTCAGCAAATCTTAATTGGCATTTGGGATCCGTATGAGTAGAGATAATGACATTGGCTGAGTGAAGTCTCATTTCCTGCCAGCTGAATATAATATAGATAGTGACATTAAAAATACCTCCCTGGCCCAGTAAAATGCCCTAGAGATTCAGCGGAAGAGATTTAATAAGAAAAAGGAGATTAATTTTGCTTCTCAGTAGTTTCTGAGAATGCTATGACTCTGGGATCACTAATGTATTGCTAGAAATTGTAAGTGCTCTTTCTGTGAAAAAAAATCTTCCATCAGAGGAAATCTACTTAACTGTAATAATCTAGCATAATGCAAAACCTAGTTTTAATAAACAAGCTTAAGAAATGGAATATTAGGACAGTATCTAAATATTTTCAGTAATCTAGAGTATTCTCTAATTTTCTTATCAAAACACAAGTAGTATTTTGACTCTTTTTTTAAAAGACAAAACCACCCATCAACTGCCCTGCATCAGCAATGTGTTTTTTCTTAGATTGTGGTGATTTAGTCACTAAGTTGTGTCTGACTCTTGCAACCCCATGGACTGTAGCCTGCCAGGCTCTTCTGTCCATGGAATTTTCCAGGCAACAATAATGGAGTGGGCTGCCATTCCCTTCTCCAGGGATCTTCCTGACCCAGGGATCAAACTTGAATCTTCTGCATTGGCAGGTGGATTCTTTACTGCTGAGCCACCAGGGAAGCCCCTTTATTAGATTAACAACAACAAAAATGGGGGAAAGAATGTTAATTTTATATGAAATCCTTCATAATTGTGCTAATTTATTTTTCCTAGAAAAACATCCAGATGAGATTCAAAAAATCAAGGATGAATTTTATTTACCTGAGCTCATGAGCTAAAGAGATGCTGCCCTTCCCTAGGTCCTTTTCCTGCAGAGAAGGGGGCCTAGGTGGCTATTCTCCTTATGTGGACATTCATATCACAAATTCCCCATTTAGACTGGATGAGCTTTGGACCACTTTTCCTCACAGGCCTCCAGCCTACCTGATCTGTTCAGAATTGGAAGGTCAGAGCCTGGTTTCCTTAGAGGCCCTTGGAGTTCCTCTGAGAGACCCTCAGAAAAAAGAATCTGGAGCACAGAGAGAAGGAGGCTTACGCTAAAAAAACAGGGCAGACCGGAGGGACCAGCTTTAGCTGTGTTCATCAACACTTGGAACAGAATTTTTGAATGATCCCAAAGCTCTCAGTGACCCTACAGGAAATAGTATGTACTCCTATCGCAGAATCAGAGTTATTGGAAAAGCTGTTTCAGAAAGACATGTTGTGGTTTCACGGATAGGCTTCAGCCTTTTTTTTCATCCTTGGACTTGACACTGGAAACAGAAGGTGCTCAGTGGCAGCCCACATGAATGGTCCCGGAGAACAGAGAGCCTCCCTCGCTGCCTTTTTCTAAGAACCACCTAGGTCTTCCATCCACCAGCTTCCCAGGGATGCTCGCAGCCAACAGTAGCCTCTTTTTAGCCCTTACTGGCTTGCTTCCCCGTTTAATCATTGTTCCCCTGTTTTCTCACACACACATTTCATTGTCAGCTTAATGACTTTGGCTGTGCACATGCATGGTTTTCTCCTTGCTGGTACCATGACACTCTAAAAACTGTTGGAAAAAGCTTGCATTTTTAAGACACATTTGTCCTTTCTTATCCATTCTGAGAAACTTCACTCCCTTTTCCCAACAGACAAAAGACAACTCTTACTTGCCCATCTGTGTGAATATTGAGCCCTCATTTGCATTGCTGGTGGCAAGATTAGTGGGTTTTTCCAAGGTTATGATAACTATTCAGAAAGATTTGTTTATAGAAGTATTTCAGTTCAGTTCAGTTCAGTCACTCAGTCGTGTCTGACTCTTTGTGACCCCATGAACCGCAGCACGCCAGGCCTCCCTGTCCATCACCAACTCCCGGAGTCCACCCAAACCCATGTCCATTGAGTCAGTGATGCCATCCAACTATCTCATCCTCTTGTTGTCCCCTTCTCCTCCTGCCCTCAATCTTTCCCAGCATCAGGGTCTTTTCCAATGAGTCAGCTCTTCACATGAGGTGGCCAAAGTACTGGAGTTTCAGCTTCAGCATCAGTCCTTCCAATGAACACCCAGGACTGACCTCCTTTAGGATGGACTGGTTGGATCTTCTTGCAGTCCAAGGGACTCTCAAGAGTCTTCTCCAACACCACAGTTTAGGAGATTTTTGTCAACAATTTCCTTACCTTTTTTAATTTTAGTATTTTAAATGGCCTGGGCTTTGTGCCAGGACAGTGTTCCTCAATGTACAGTGGACTCCTGGCCCTTTTGCTTTAAAATATTATAAGAACAGAATTCCTATGTTTACGTTAAATAAAACATAGTTGATGTATAATTTGAGCAACTCAACAGTTGGCAGTTATAATTCAGGCAGACTGAATTTCTTAGCCAGTGCCTTTCTGTGAAATACTTAGTGATCATCAAATACACAATTACCCAGGAATTTCCCAAAGAATAGAGTTTTGTAGAATTTTTTTCTGCTAAAAAAGCAGTAACTCTTTTCTTGATTCATTTTGTAAGTTGAGACATTATCCTTTTTCCATAGTATGAAATCACTTGACATAAAAGAATTAGGCAAATTCACAGCAAACTAGTTATCTTTAGAAAGCAAACTGTGTGTAATACTTCTGTCATGCTCCAGTGATTACATTTTTAAGGACTTTTTAAACTTTTTTTTGAGGGGTACTATGCAGAAAAACTAAAGCAGACATTGGAGAAAGATCATTAGTCAGTTGTCACTTTATTTTTCCCATAGGTTCTCAAATCTGGAGAAATTGAGAGAATCAGTTGGTTTCTTTAGAAATCCTAGTGAACTTTTGGATGTGTGATGTTATCTAAAAAATAACTCATCACCCATCACAATTAAACTAGAAGAGTCACAAAACTAAGCATTTGGAGTAAGCCCACATTTTGTCATGTATCCTTCGATAAATGATAATAAAATTTATTGAGACCTTAATACATTCCAGGCACTGTGCTAAGAATTTCACATTCATTGTCTTATTTAATCCTCACAAATAGCATAACAGATATTATTATATTAATGGATATTATATTAATAGATATTATTACCTCTGTTTTTTTAGATTGAAGACTCGGACTCAGAAGGGTTTAGGAACTGTATTGGGTTGGTCAAAAAGTTCGTTCAGATTTTTCTGTACCATCTTATGGGGAAATTGAACCAACTGTTTGGCCAACTTAATATGAAACAGAACTGGGCAAGCAGTCCAGGTCTGAGAGACTTCAAAGCCTCCATCAAACAACGCATCAGGACATATTACCAGATAGCATAACTGCATTATACTGACAGGGTGGAAACAGTAAGGTGTTCAGGTGCTGGACAATGAAATATGGCCCCCTAGTTATGTTATGAGGTCAGTGTTTCAAAATGTAATCATAGAATCAGAGGGCAAGAAGCACCCCTGAGGCTCGCTAACAATACCGGAGCACGCTCAGACACGAGACAGAGAGTATAAAATCGCACTCAAGTTGTGATTATAACCATGTGAAAGTAATTTATGTGTATGGACCAGGATGGAAGAGAACTCAGGAAAATGTATTTAGTAGTGTGAAGAGATTATGAGCATTACATTTTCATGTTCTATTTATGCAATTATTTTCTTAATGATAAAACTAAAAGGTTTTTCTGATATATGGAAGTAAAACATAAATCCTAACAGGAGTGCTGATTTTGAGACGCATGTGAAAGCACCAGTGCTAGGATTGCTGTTGATCAGTTGCTCAGTTGCGTCCAACTCTTTGTGACCCCGTGGGCTGCAGCACGCCAGGCTGCCCTTGTCCTTCACTATCTCCTGGAGTTTGCTCAGATTCTAGGATTAAGGGCTCCTATCAAAATATCACAACTGCCTTCTGCCTTTTTAGTGATGCATGCAATCAGTTGCCTTAGTGAAATAAAAGGCAGCAAGTGGTAGATTTGGCTATAGGACATGCTAGGCACAGAGGGTGGGAAGCAGGGGAGATAAGACATAAATTGAAAATGCCACCCTTCCACACTTGTTGTTTAGTTGCTCAATCGTGTCTCACTGTTTGCAATTGCGACCCCAGGGACTCCCACTAGACTCCTCCGTCCATGGGGTTTCTCAGGCAAGAATACTGGAGTGGGTTGCCATTTCCTTCTTCAGGGGAATCTTCCTGACCCAGGGATTGAACCCACATCTCCTGCATTGGGAGGTGGATTCTTTACCACTGAGCCACCAGGGAAGTCGTCATATCTTATTTAAGTTTTACTTTTATTATGAAATAATCTCAAGTACCAAAATTTGGAAGTCCATGAAGAAGGATCCTTTCTCCTGAACTATCTGAGAGTAAGCTTCCAATCTAATGCCCCACCGTCCCCGGATACGTTAGTATGCATTTCCCACAAACAAGGACCCTCAAGGCCTCTCTCCTTCATAATCACAGTACAACCAACGAAGTCAGGAAAATGACATTGGTACATTACTGTCACCTCATCTTCAAAGTGCATTTAAGTCTTGCCAGTTGTCTTGATTATATTTATGACAGTAAAAGCATCCAGTTAGAATCGTACATTGCATTCAGCTGTCACGTTGCTTTAGCCTCCTTCAGTCTGGAACAATTCCTCAATCTTTACTTGACTTCTGTAACCCGGATACTTTGAAAGATTAGGGGGCAGTTATTTTGTAAAAGAGTCCTCAACATTGATACACTTGGCAATAGTGGAAGTGATGCTGTGTTTTGCTCATTGCACCCCATCAGGTGGTACATACTCTCTATTTATCCCTTTACTAGTGAGGTTCACTTTGATCCCTTGCTTACAGTGGTGTCTTACTCCTTCTTTTAATGATTAGCAAGTATTTAGGAGGGGGGATATTTTGAAACCAGCTAATATTGGTTCGATGTGTCTTACAATTAGATTATAAACTCTCTAAGAGACTTTTATATTCTAAGTGACCAACACATTAGGAGTTCAAAGTACACTTTTTGATTGAGATTCACGTATTTATTTTTATAGGGTACAGAACACATATGTCTTCTTTTGGGCTCATGGGTTTAAAATGTACATATCTTTAAAATGTGCAGTCTGATGGAGGAAGGAGAACTTATTTCTGTCAATTAGAATACGTATTCATTTGGTCTGAGAGCTCTTTGATTTTTTTTATAGCTGATGTTTAATAGAAGATTAATTCATACCTGAAAAGTGTTCATTATTTTGTATTTTTTATTCAGTATTTTTTATAGACTCAGAAATTTCCTAAATAAATTCTTTATTTTGATTATTATTGCTGTACCACATATCCCAAAACTTAATGTTGTAAGGCAACAGTCATTTTGTTTGTTCGCTGTTTTGTGACTTAGAGATTCAGGGGGCAGGGGGTTAGATGGGCAGTTTGCCCTTGAAAACCCCTAAGGCTGCTGCAGTCCTCTGAAGTCTGGAAAGAGCCTGAGACTCAGTAGACTTTTAGATCCACCCCTGAGGGGAGACTTCAGGCAAGTCATTTTATTTTTCTAGGTTTCATTTTCCACAGATCATGAAATAAAATGGGCAAATTCTTCTGAGAACTCTTCCAGCTCAAAAGTTGAGTTTATGAAATGAAAAAATAATGTTTGGATATGAACAGCTACACATAAATCATTGTGCATATCTAAGGTCATCCTACAAGTAGAAAATGCTACTAAGTGAAAGGAGAACAGGAGGATTGAAATAAACATTTTTTGTGGTGAAACAGAAACGTATCTTGAATCAATTTTGCCACTAGAGGTCACCAGTGTACCATCTCAAAGAGAACAAATGGCATCAAGTCACTAGCATTCCCCTCTCTATGGCCCCAGATGTTGGTCATGTTGTCTTTTAAAGTGTATTCTGATCTCCCAACAGCTGCCAGAGACATAAATTATGATGAGGTGATCCCAGTTGTCGCTATCGGTGATGGTTCACATGTGCCTAATGTTCTGTAAGTGTGAAGAGCCACGACTCGGACCATAAAGAAAATGACTGGCTTTTTTCCCTTCCCACTGGGCTGTGTTAAGAGGCAGTGAGGTAATTTGGTAGAAAGTCATGTGAGCTCTGAAGTGAAAAGGCACTGTGGAAATACTGTGGCACCCGCTATCGCAGCACAGACACATCTGCTTTTCATGAGAAAAAAAGGAAGGAGCCAGAACAGAAGGTTCATTCATTTGCTCATTCAGCCAGTATTTACAGACATGTATGAGGCACTGTGCTGCCAATTGGGTTATATGAATTAAGAATATCAGCTGGTTCTTCTTCAAGGAATTTAAGGCATCAGGTATAGGAGGCTTTCTGTTCAGATGCTCTTAGTACCCACAGGCCACCAAGCACTTGAATTCCCATGTCTGCAGGTGGTCACTTACAGCATGGCCAAGCCAGTGGTTTTTTAAAGTTGATGACATTTTGCTGAGGTGATGTTAAGAGTAGATTATGTACCTTTTACATAAAATCCAAAACTAAACCACAGACATGTGCCAGAAAAGTTAAAATGCTGAGTTGGATTGTGGCCAGTGACGCTTGTTAGAAAACATATGAAAACTTACTTTGAAATAAAACTCTTTAAGTGGAAGAAACAATGCCCTAAGCGAAATGAATGCCCTTAAACAGGAAGATCCATAGCACTTGCCTCTGAAGAAACTTCTGTGAGAAGAAAGAACTCCAGGATGCCTTTGAAGGGCATATCAATTTTCTCCCCAAATGAATATTACATCCTATTTTCTCATAAACTTGCTTCATGTAGAACATACCAAAAAGCCTACTTCAGATTCCAGGACTCACAATTCTACCATCAAGGATGAGTAGCAAGGAATTCTTGGGTTCTGTCAAGTTATTCAGCTCTTTCAATAACTTGAGGAGTTATTTCTTCTACAGCTTTAAGGCCATATCTGAGCAGGACAGGCAAGGTGCCTAGCCCTTAGCGGCAAGGCATTCTCTTGTTTTCTTCCCTCATTAGAGAAGAGGAAGAAAGGGGGCCTGGACAAATCTTTGCTTCAAGTTGAGGAAGCCTTGATCTGCTTTTGCAGTGTTAAGTGTTACTAATTACCCTGGCAATTAATAATTTTAACCATTTGTTTTCAAAACAAACTACAGACAGGCTTGTTCTGCCTTCTGATTGTTGCAAAGTTTGATGACATAGCAAAAAAGAAAGGGGGGGCTACAAAATATAATGATGTATTTAAAAATGTGTTTACTGTAACTATGCCATTGACTTCTACTCATGTTTCTCCAATGCCAGATAGTGTAGTTTGCTTCTTTTTTGACTGATACGCATCCCACCATCACCTTATGAGACATTTGGCCCTATCTGTCCCATTTGTTTCCCTCGAGATAACTGTATAAAGGAGGATGAAGGAAATTAGGAATCTCTCATGCACTAAAGAGGTTAGAGGTTTGAGGCAGTCTGCCAAGGGGCCTGAGTGTCACTGCCCATTCTTGCTGGTCTGCCAACAGCACATGGCCCTGCCTGGCCATTACCCATGCCGTTTCAGAAGCTGTGTTTGCAGAGAACAACTCTAAGGGACAAGGTCATGCCTTCTACTCTTCATAGAGACTGAAGAGTGAGCTTGCTTCCACTTGCCTTAAAATCAAGAGCTCCTGTGAGCTAAGCGTTCCTCCCACATAACAGCCCTGTGTGTGTGCAGGTGCCCAGTCTGGGGGAGGGGGGCTGGGGGAGGGTGGGAAATGGAAGCAAATCCGCATGAAGCTCACGTGCTGTGAGCCAGGAAGGACAGAGTCCTTGGACTTGGACATAAACATCTCGGATCTCCTCCCAGCATTCACGGAATCAAAGCGAGCTAACCTGTAAGCTTGGAAGTTGTGTAGAATCCCAGTTCCTGACACAGTCTGACAGAGGAACTCTCCCAAGTGGATTATTTAGTGTAAATGATTTCCAGGAAACAGAAAACTACAAGGATTATGTCTGTGTATCTAAAGTAAGAAAATCCATCAGCAGCCCAGCATTTTAGAGCCACGCTAGCAATTCACATGCTTTCTGTCATAAAATGTTAATTTCCTTGCCACCCTGACTCCTCTGCCCTTCCAAGAATCACTTTTGTCTTATTAAACCGAACCCCTTTTATGCTCCAAGAGCCTGATGATTAGTCTTGATTTTATAAAAATTAAGTGGAATAGGTACTCAGCTATGAAATGATTGATAATGGTAGATTCATGTGTAGAGAATCACAGAAACCTCAAATCATAAAAGCTAAAATGAAGTGGCTCGAAGATAACTAACCCAGGAAAGCTTTCAGATTTTATGGCAGGCAGGGAGCTAAGGAATGGACTGTCAGGCACAAGCAAAGCATCAAAGGCTGACTCTTAAACATGGGGAACCAACTGCTAAAAGTGTTACTTGATAAATTCCCTAATGTTATTTTATACAATATTAGAGAAGCAGAATCAACTTTATCTCAGTCTCTCATCTGAGGAAGCAGAGGTGTATGGTAAAGTGACTCATCCCCCACAGCCTTAGGGTCAATTTCAAATATTTGAATACTTTATAGCATCTGGGCTTCCCAGATGGCTCCCTGGTGAAGAATCCATCTGCTAATGCAGGAGACTCGGGTTCGATTCCTGGGTCGGGAATATCATCTGAAGAAGAAAATGGCAACTGATTCCAGTATTCTTGCCTTGGAAAATCCCATGGATGGCGGAGCCTGGCAGGCTACAGTCCATGGGGTCACAAAAGAGTCAGACACGACTGAGCAACTAAACAACTACAGCATCTAGTGCTAATGAACATAAAACTTTTAAATTAGTGACTATATGAAGAAGTGAATGAATACATATAGGTTGAGTCAGAGTTTGAATCCGGATTTTCTCTTCTTCAGACCAGTGCTTGCTGCCCTGTTGATAGACCTGATTTTCCAAACAAGTCATTTGCATACCAGTGTTGCAATTTTTGCCACATTAATCTAATCATTTAATTAACATCACTTTCAAACTTAGCTTTGTTCAAAACAATATCTGCAAATCGAGGATTAATTGTGTTATTCATATTTTTCTATTATTACAAAATACGTGTGTGTGTGTGGGTGTGTTCAGTCGCTCAATCATGTCTGACTCTTTGCAACCCCTTGGATTGTAGCCCACAAGGCTCCTCTGTCCATGGGGTTTTTCAAGCAAGAATACTAACGTGGATTGCCACTTCTTTCTCAAGGGGATCTTCCCAACTCCAAAACCACGTCCTGCATCGACAGGCAGATTCTTAACCACTGCACCACCTGGGAAGCCCCAAGAAAATACAGAACTATTTAAAAAGCTCATTGTTTTCAACCAGAGCTATAAGCAACAATCTTTGGGAAACATTGATTAGACAGTCTAGAGAAAAATAAGCATCAAGACTGCATAGACTCATTCCTTAACTGTTTTCATTTTTGTTGATAAGTTCAAATCTTGATTCCATGGAGACCCTAAAATTCTGAACTTTCATTTGAGAAACACTAAAAACACACTGGTAATTTCTTACATTTTTCTCTATTGAACAAATGAATGAAATCTCTTCAAATTAGCCAACTATTGGTTATTATTAGGAAATTATAATCTTCAGAAAAGTATACAAAAACAACTTAGTTTACCAAATAGCACTATAGCATACTATTAATTCTAGTCTTGAAATCAAGTTTCAACAAGCAGAATATATTCTTTACTCACCAAATTCAGGACAACACTCATTCTCCAATGAATTTAGTAACCTTTCAAGGGAAAAAAAAAGTAAAAAGGAAAATGTGAGTTCTTTTTTAGGAATGAGATCAAACACATTTTGCAAATTAATGAGTGTAAAGTATGAGGAATACACCTGCTTACACTTGAAAGTTATCAAAATGTTCCATTTAGCATATTTCACTTTAAAATATCCACGGTATGTTTAGAACCCTCTAATTACTAAAAACAAGTTCAAAGTTTTTATGAGCTTGATGAGAGTATGTCAGACTAGAACATCAAAATGAACTTGGAAGTTTCTCTATATTATTATTTATCATTTCTTTCTCACACAATACTTTGCCTTGTAATGATAAATGATAGTTTCCAATTTGGAGTTCCCCATTCTCTATGAAGAATATTTTAATTTATGCTTTTATTTATATAGTTTATAATATATGCACATTCCAGATCACATGAATGGTCATCTTATGATCAGTTATTTCTATGCAATTTCAGTGGTCTTTATTGAATGTTTTCCTATTCAGAAGGGAATTTTGTGGCTATTTTTAAACGGTTTTTTAACTGAAAAATGTAATGCAAATGAAACAATATAACAAAAGTTCACTTCATATAAAGTTTGCCAAGGTTTCTATACCCTTTTTATATTCACTTGGATGTACTGTTTCTTTTTGTCACTTTTTGCCATTTCAAGATTTTTTTCCTGTTCTTTCAAGGACACATCTTAATTATCAGCAACATTATTTTATCCAGTTTGCAAACTTTTGTGAATGACATGTTGTTTCTGACATTATGGTTACCTTTTTGTATGCTAACTTCTTCAGATAATTTGTCTAAAGATTTCCTCTAAGTTCAAATTCTCTAGCAAGATACATGTTTGATACTGAAATTTTAAAAAGGTGAATGCTCTAGAATTACCATATCGTACTTATTAGTAATCATTTTCCTTCATTTTAAAATAGTTTTATCTTCCAAGGGTGTATCCAAAATAAACCATAGGGGGGGTTTGGGGTCTGTTTTTTAAAATGTAGTTCTAAGTGTCTTCTTATCTACAAGTCTTCTTTCCATCCTTTTTTCTTCCAGTGCAATTTATTTGTTAAACAAAAGGACTTTGTTTTGTTTTTTCATGTTATTTGTTCTTGACTTGTTGCTGTTTTGTTCCATTATCAGATTTCGATGTTTATCCAGACAGTAGATTTAACACATTTCTCTGTTCTCTGTATTTCCTGTTAAATTGCTAGTTTGTGGGCTTGATCAGGTCAGGCTGCATTAAAAAAAATTTTTTTTTTGCGAGACTATTTCATTGGTGGTGCAGTCTTCTTACACCACGAAAGTAAATGCTATCTGCCAGGTTCTCTGTGTATTGTTAATAATATTGGCGCCCAGTGTCAAGATCAGTGTTTCTCAACAGTCTTTTTCACTATGCCCCACCCCCAGAGCCTTTTAGACATTATTTTCCTAGTCATCCCCTCCCCCTGGGAAACTGTCTTTTGCCAAACTTAGAAAGCCAGCATGTCTTCAAATATTTTTCAGTACCACACTCTTTTTCCTTTCTTTCTATGATTCTGATGACACAAATGCCAGGTCTTTTTTGTCATCCTTGTGTTCTGAGTTTGTTAATTTTTCTTCAACCATTCTTCTCCTTGTTTGAAGGCTGGATAATTTCTACTGAAGTATCCTCCAGTTCGTTCTCTTTTTCATCTCCATCCTGCCACTGGATCTTTGTAGACAGTTTTAAATTTTGGTTATTTTATTTTTCAGTTATACAGTTTCCATTTGGGTCTTACTTATAGCTTTTATTATGTTGCTTATACTTTCGATTATAACTTTTGTTTCAGGAGTTTTCATAATTGCTTGTTCAAGTATTTTTAAATAGCTGCTTAAAATATTTTCAGGACAACTTCGACGTTTGTGCCATCTCAGAGTTGCTGTGTTATTTTCACATAAAGTGAGATTTTCATGGTTCTTCATAAGCTGAATAACTGCAGATTGGATCCTGGACATTTTGTGTACAACATTATGAGACCCTAGGTCTTATTTAAGTACCAAAGAGAATGCTGATATTTTTGTTTTGGTAGAAATTTGAGTTGGTTAGGTTGAAGATGTAAGTTCCAAACCACCTTCTTTGGGCTGTGGTTCCAATGTCACTTCAATCTGGAAAGTCTTGGCAGTGCTTTATTTTTACTTAGTTCTAGCAATCTTAATAATTCAATAGAGTATGTATTATGATATTTATTTTCCAGGTAAAAAGATAGGTTTTAATTCAGTCTATTACGAGCTGTGTGATACTGGACAAGATACTCTTTGAGCCTTGATTTCCTCATCTGTAAAACGGGGTTGATAATCCCTAGATCACTGAATTGAGGACCGAATAAAATACCACATGTAGCATACCAAGCATACTGCAAACCTTAAAGAAACCTGGCTGGTAGTCTCATTAAAGCAAGAAATCAGCTTTGGTGAGGAAAAGTAACATATAATCAAATATATACATTTTAAGTTACAGAAGATACCTTTTGGGAATTGTATACACTGTGTAACCACCACCCCAATCAAGATATTATGGAACATTTCCATTACAGCAGAAAGCACCCACCAGCCCCTTCTCAGTCAACCCTCTACCTATTTTCAACCCCAGGCACCCACTGATCTGATTTCTACATAGTAGCTAAGTTTTGTCTCTTCTAGAACTCTATAGTAACAAAATCATGCAGTCTATACATTTTTCATCAGGCTATTTTCACTCAGCACAATGTATTGCAGGTTCATCTGTATTAACAGTTTGCTCCTGCTTATTGCTGACTGGTATTCCACTGGGTCACCCTAGTGGCTCCGTGGTAAAGACTCTGCCTGCAATATGGCTTCCCAGGGGGCTCAGACGGTAAAGAATCTGCCTGCAATGCAAGAGACCCAGGTTTGATCCCTGGGTTGGGAAGATCCCCTGGAGAAGGGAATGGCAACCCACTCCTGTATTCTTGCCTAGAGAATTCCGTGGACAAAGGAGCCTGGTGGGCTATAGTCCATGGGGTCTCAAAGAGTCATACATGACGGAGCAACTAACACACACGTGCAAGTATTCCATTATTTCATTGGGAGTTTTTCTATTATTGATTTAAAAGGTTCTTAGAAATTCCAAATTCAAGCCCTTTGTTAGATAATGTATTGTGACTATCTTTTCGTTTTCTTAATGATACCTATCAAAGAACATGGAGCTTTAATTCTTATAAAGCTCAATTAATCTTTTCTCTTTTGTTATTATTTTTGTGACATTTCTCAAAAAACTTGCTAACACCTAGGAGACAAAGATTTTCTTCTCTGTCTTCTTCTAGAAGTTGTATAACTATATCTCAATGTTTCCATCTATGATCCATTTTGAATTTACAGTTTTGTGTATGATGTAAGTAGGGGTTGAGATTCTTTGTCTTCCTATACTGATATCTGTTTTTTGGGGGCACCATTTGTTGAAAAAAGAACTATCCTTTCTCATGGAATTATCTTGGTATCATAGTGAAAATCAACTGACCATATGTAATATGTGTAGGTTTATTCTTAGATGCTATTCTGTTTCATTTATCTATATGTCTATCTCTATACCAACACTCCATTTATTTTATTGCTTTAGCTTTATAATAAAGCTTGAAATAAGGTAGCATAAGTCCTCTAACTTTGTTCTTAGAGAATTGTTTTGGCTACTGTAGATTCTTTGTATTTCCATATGAATTTTAGAATCAGCTTTAGAACATGGTTACTGAGAGAAATGAAACTCATGGGGCTAGCATCACAATTGCCCAGGCTCCCTGTCTAGGGACAATTGATGGATTTGATTTCCTAGTAAGTTGTTGAGGACTTCATGTCTATGTTCAGTTTTATATTTTTTAATGTCTTCATCTACTTTTGGTATCAGAGTAATGCTGTTCTCATAAAATGAGTTGGGAAATGTTCTGTCCTATTTTATTCTCTGGAACAGTTTATGGAGAATTGATAAAATTTCTGAAAATAGAAGAATTTACCAGTGACATCATCTGGATATGTAGTATCCTTTGTGGGAAGATTAACCTGGTAATGACATTTCAGATAAATTTTAAAATATGAACAGATAAATTTTAAAATTAAAAATTTTTTAATTTAAAATAAATTTAAAAATTCGTATCATCTGTTCTTATTGAGTGAGCTTTTTATTTTTTTTCTTTCAGGGATTTGTCCATTTTATCTAAATTATCAAACTTATTGGCATAGGTTGTTCTTAATAGTCCCTTAGCCTTTTAATGTCTATAGAATCTATAATGATGCCCCCCTCTTTTATTCTTGATAATCTGTAATTTATAGTGTCTTCTCTCTTTTCCTAGATAACTCTGCCTAGAGCTTTTAATTTTATTGTTCCTTTAAAAGAACCATCTTTTGATTTCATTGATTTTTTTCTACTATTTTAAAATTTTCAACGTGATTAGTTTTCACTCTATATTCTTTCTTTCCAACTGCTTGTTTTGAGTTTAATTTGTCCTTCTTTTCCTAATTTCTTCAAGTGAACAATTAGATCTTATTTTGAGACCTCCTTTGTTTTCTCATATAAGCATTTAATGGTAAGGAAAGATCTCAAAGCACTGCTTTCATTGCATCTCATAAATTTGACGTTTACATTTTAATTACAAACATTTTCTAATTTCTCTTGTGACATCTTGTGACTCACATTTTGTTTAGAAGCATGTAGTTTAACTTCCAATTACTTGGGTTTTAAAAAATACCTCTTTGTTATTGATTTCTAGTTTAATTTCTTTGGGGGCAGAGAAAATATTTTGTCATGACTTCAATCATTTAAACTTTGTTGAGGTTGTTTTATGGTTCATTTTGGTGAATATTCTATGTGCATATAAATAGAAGACACGTGTTCTAGTTATTGGGTGGAATGTTCTAGAAATGTCAAATAGGTTAAATATATTGATAGAGTTGTCATTCAGGTCTTCTATATCAATAGATCCCACATTTGTCTGCACTCTGTTGAAATCACCTTTGTAAATTCCAAAAGTATTAATGCCAGTATCCCACCCTAAAGACTAAAATTTTAATAAGGGTGGGATGTATCATTTAATCACTCTTCTTTGAAGTCATTAGGAGATTTCCGGGTGAGTCTAATGTGAAGGTAAGCTTTAAACCCGGGATCTGTATCCTTACAGATTTTCTGTACATTTGTTTTACAAATGATACAGAGGGAAGTCGTGAACTTTTCAACTACTGTTGTGGGATAGTTTCTTATTTCAGTTCTATAAGTTTTTGCTTCAGTGCCATTTTGTAGCTGTTAGGATTTTGTATCTTTTTAATGAACTGATCCCTTTATCTTGTTTTAATATCAATCTCCCTGGTACTAGTGAAGGTAAACATAAAAAAAATCTTTCTGACCACTAAGTTTTCCTCTTTTGTGAGTTGCCTGCTTATGTTATTGGAATATATTTTTTATCTTTGTTGGGATTCTTTATATTTTCAGAACTTTATTCTTTTAGTCTGTGGCTTGCTTTTAACTTTATTTAAAATGTCTTCTCATCTGTGCATGAAACAATCAAAATTTAAAATCTTTTCCTATGAATGGTACTGTTTTGTCTGGTGTAATAAATTCCTCCTTATGGTGATGTCATAAAGATACCTGTTTTTTCCTAAAAGTTCAGAATGCATATTTACTTCACACTGCATATTTGTAATTTGATTTTATTTGTGGTGTGAAATCAGATCTAATCTCATATTTTTATATGAATAGCCAGTTTAACTAAAACCACCATAATCTATCTTTTCTATAGCATATTAACAAAGTTATTGTGCCAATTTTACTACGAAGAAGAGAAAACAATAGTTTTTCCCACAACTTCACTAACTTTTCTTACCAAACACCTTTATTGGATACCAACTTCCAGGTACAGGCACTTGCCTTTCTAACTTTCTTTATGTCTGTCTTTGTGTTAACACTGCATTTTAAAAAGTTGCTTTTAAAATAGAATTTCAATATGATCTAGAAATTCCACTTGTGGTTATATACTCAAAAGAACTAAAAGCAGAGTATCAAATAGATATTTGCATATATCACATTCATAGCAGCATTCATAATAGCTAAAAGTTAAAAACAACTCAAGTGTCCACTGAAGGATGAATGGATAAAATGTGGTATACACATACAATGGACCAATATTCAACCTTAAAGAAGAAGAAATTCTAACACAAGTACAACATGGATGAACTTTCAGAATGTTATGCTAAGCAAAATAGGTCACAAAAGGCAAATACTGTATGATTCCACTTAAATAAGGTGCCTAAAATAGTCAAATTGATAGAAACAGAAAGAGTGATGGATGCTAGGGGCTGGTAGTAGCGGTTAAGTGGGGAGTTGTTGTTTAATGGGCATAGAGTCTCAGTTTTGAAAGATGAATAGAGTTCTGGGGATTGGTTGCACAATGAGAATGTACTTAACACTACTGAACTGTACACTTTAAAACAGTTATTTATCTGGTAAATCTTTTATGTATGTTTTACCCTATTTAAAACCAAAAGAAAAAAAACACCCCCCAAACCTGTTCATCTAGGGGGGAAAAAATCTGCTTTTAAAAAGTTCTCTTGGTCTTCAGTGTTCTGCAGTTTCACCACAATGTATCCAGGTATGGAATTCCTGCTCAAGAATAAGTGCTTCTTGAATCTAACTCAATCACTCCATAACCCTGAAAAATTCTTAGTTATTATTCTTTGAATGCTGCCCACACCCATCCTCTCTAGCCTCTCATTTTGACACTATTAGACTTATGTTGAACCTTTCTTATTTCCCATTTACTTAGTTCCTGCATTGAAGTCTAGTAAATTGTCCTCATGGTGTCCATCTTAGTTCCAGTGGAAGGTATAGTTCTCAAACACTGAATGGAAAACTTTTTAAAATATATTCCTTAAAGGAAGTAAGGCTCAAGGTCAGCAAACTGTGCTAGAAGTAAAAAGTCAAGAAACCAAGTAGATGTAAGCCTCATCTCTACAACTCAGGAGACAGTGTCAATGCCAAAACAATAAAAAATGTTAAAAACAAGCAGGATATGGTTTTTAGTCTATGGGAACTCAAAACAGAATTTGTATCCGACTGTTGTGTGAAGACTGTATAAATCTTCATTATGTTTAATTGGTTCATAGTGCTTTTCAGGCCTACTATATCCTTCTACTTTCTATTTATTGTTAACTTTTGAGAGTTTGTTATTGGAACTCCAACCAAAAATTTTAATTCATCTACTTAAAAAAATCATTGTAACATATAGTGGAACTATATGTAACTTTGTTCTGTATTTTCCCAGTGTCCTGTAAATGTGTTATCATACTTTCATTCATAACTTAAGAAAAAATTAAAAATTACATAATAAACACATTTGAATTGGAAAAACAAATAACAACGACAAAACAGGATGCGGCTTTGTGTCACGTGCTAGGTATGTGTGATTGGTATCAAGTCGGTAACATTACATACCAAAGGCTTGCACACAGCATTTCACACTGTGTCTACGACCTTGAGCAGGACATTAATTTACTCTTAAGCTTCTTTCTGTGGGTTGCTGGGAGGATCAAATATTATTAAAGTGAGCAAAAGTGCTCTATACCAAAGTAGTATTAAGGTATTTTCTCAATTCTAAAATATTATTAAGTGGTCGGGGGCACTAATGGATTTTAAATAAGGGGAAGATACGAAGATGCCCATTAGTGTTACACTTAAGAGCTTTCCGATTTGGGAAATTAAAAATATGGCAAAGTCTGCTTTTAGAATTGAAAACCACCGTACTTCTCTGCTATTATGTCCACACATGCCCTTGTCTTAAATTTGAAGGATTTCTCTCTCTGGCCCAGGGTTCAGTTTTACCAACCTCCTTCCTGACAGCTGTCAGAATTTTCCACAGATTTCTCGACCCCATTTTTAGGGACCTGCTGAGACTTGAGAAGCTGCCTCTACCGGACTGGCTTTCACACGCTTAGCTTAGCTAATGTACTGTCACTGGCTGTTGCTTTTCCTGGATCCGCCTTAAGCGATCTCAACTCTGATTGGATACCACTGTCCTTTTGTTATGGCAAAAGGTGGATCCTGCGGCTTTGGGATAGGACGATTGGGGCGTCGGGAAGCTAATGCGCAGGCGTGTTTTCTTGAGTGGTGATTGGCTGGTAACAGGCCAGGCAGGGGCGGGACTCCTGTCTCGGCGCACGCTCTGTGGGCGGAGAGGGCGGGGCTGCCGCTGCCAGTTGGTCCAAGTGTCCAGGCCTGAGGCGTCCTACTGAACCCTCCCCCTGCCGGCGCCTCAGAAGGCAGGTGAGGGTAGTCGTGGACCGCGAAGGGCCCGGCCTCGGGCGGCTGGAATTGCGGCCTCGATACTGCTGAGAGCCTCTGGAGGGCGGGGAGGGCTGGACGCCGGCCGGCGCATCGCGGACCCGGGAAGAGCGCCTGGGCATTTGGTGAGCGGCTGAGGCCTGGCTCCCCGGAGAACTCCTGCGCAACCTCTCTGTCTCAGCCTTTCAGTATTGGGCACTGAGGTTCCTTTGTGGAGGGTCGCCGGCGATCCTTCGCGCGGACTTCCTGTCGCCTTGTCCCCGCCGCTCCGGAGTCTAAGGACTCTGTCCAGCCCTGAAATGGGACTGTGGGAGGGGGTGTTCGGGTGGGATGGGACCTGGCACGCCTGGACCTGCTGAGAACTCGGAGATGGGGGGAGAGGACGCCCAGGCGGGGAGGGAGGCAAGTGAGCGGTAAAACCAGGATTGGCGGCATCTTTTCAGGCTCTGAAAGTAGACCTCGGGTTAGTTTCTCACTGAGCAGCTCTCAAGGTCCTGATGGACACATCTAGGGGAGTTAGGATTGGACGAGTAACAAGAGACATCCCTGAAAGACAGGGTTTTGTTGTTTAATGTATCGATTCTGGTACTATGACGTAATAATATTAAGGACAGATGCTGTTTGCAACGCTGAATCTGTACCTGAGAATCCAAAGCTTCGCTTTTATATTCTGTGCCTCTTCTCATTGATTAAAGCCAGTATAGCTAGCTACTCTGGGGATCTCGTTTATGAGCAAATCCTTGTTTGGGCAATCAGTCCCTTAATTTTGCGGAATTTAAAATTGGATTTATTTAACCAGAACAAGTCAGAATTTGAAGATACCTGAAAAAACTTTGTTGAAAGTCGATGCATCTTATGAAACTTACATTTAGGTTTTTAGATAGCAGAAATAGCAAGAAAATTTACATCAAGGGCTGTAAAATGTTTTGCAAATTTAGATTAAGGTCATATTAAAGTGCCTTCTGTTGTGTAATGCAGGGATTTTATAGTTAGATATGAGTTCAAATTCTTGATACAGACTTTGGCTGTGAAATCTAAGACAAAATACATAGTGTTTCTGAGATTGTGTCCACATTTATAAATTGCCATGTCCTGTTGATTTCATGAGCTAATAATACGTGTAAAACATTTAGTATATTAAAGCACAGTGACTTTTAATAGTCTTACTAGTTCATTAATAATTGGATCATAGATGATGAAAATCAGTTTTAGATGAAGAAAAGTGAGTGGTTGCGGATATCAGAGAAAAGTCTCAAAAGTTCAGGTCTCAGATGTGAGCATACCAGTGGTGATGTGGGAAAAACTAGACTGGGACATTGACTATATGTAGTCTTGGCTCTGTGTAACTACTTCTATGATATTGGGTAAGCCATTATCATTTTGGCCTTGGCTTATTTGTAAAAACGAGGCAGTTGGGCCATCTGATTTTTTTTCTAAAATTCTTTTTGTTACTTGTATTAGAGCTAAAAGGTAGAGAAGATACAGTTCAGTTGCTCAGTGGCGTCCGACTCTTTGTGACTCCCATGGACTGCAGCATGGCAGGCCTCCCTGTCCATCACCAGCTCCCAGAGCTTGCTCAAACTCATGTCCATCAAGTTGGTGATGCCATCCAAGCTTCTCATCCTCTGTCATCCCTTTTTCCTCCTGCCTTCAATCTTTCCCAGCATCAGGGTCTTTTCAAATGAGTCAGTTCTTTGCATCAAGTGGCCAAAGTATTGGAGTTTCAGCTTCAGCATCAGTCCTTCCAATGAACATTCAGGACCGATTTCCTTTAGGATTGACTGGTTGAATCTCCTTGCAAGTCCAAGGGACTCTCAAGAGTTCTCCCAACATAGCAGTTCAAAAACATCAATTCTTCGGCACTCGGTTTTCTTTTTAGTCCAACTCTCACATCCATACATGACTACTGGAAAAACCATAGCCTTGACTAGACAGACCTTTGTTGGCAAAGTAATGTCTCTGCTTTTTAATATGCTGTCTGGGTTGGTCGTAACTTTTCTTCCAGGAAGCAAGCGTCTTTTAATTTCATGTCTGCAGTCACCATCTGCAATGATTTTTGGAGCCCAAAAAAATGAAGCCTGTCACTGTTTCCACTGTTTCCCCATCTATTTGCCATGAAGTGATGGAACCGGATGCTATGATCTTAGTTTTCTGAATGTTGAGTTTTAAGCCAACTTTTTCAGTCTCCTCTTTCACTTTCATCAAGAGGCTCTTTAGTTCTTCACTTTCTGTCATAAGGGTGGTGTCATCTGCATATCTGAGGTTGTTGATATTTCTTCTGGAAATCTTGATTACAGCTTGTGCTTCATCTAGCCCAGCATTTCTCATGATGTACTCTGCATATAAGTTAAATAAGCAGGGTGACAATATACAGCCTTGACTTACTCCTTTCCCAACTTGGAACCAGTCTGTTGTTCATGTCCAGTGCTGTTGCTTCCTGACCTGCATACAGATTTCTCAAGAGGCAGGTCACGTGGTCTGGTATTCCCATCTCTCTCAGAATTTCCCAGAGTTTGTTGTGGTCCACACAGTCAAAGGCTTTGGCATAGTCAATAAAGCAGATGTAGATGTTTTTTCTGGAACTCTCTCGCTTTTTCAATGATCCAGCAGATATTGGCAATTTGGTCTCTGGTTCCTCTGCCTTTTCTAAATCCAGCCTGAACATCTGGAAGTTCATGGTTCACGTACTGTTGAAGGCTGGCTTGGAGAATTTTGAGCGTTACTAGCGTGTGAGATGAGTGCAATTGTGTGGTAGTTTGAGCATTCTTTGGGATTGCCTTTTTTTGAGGATTGGAATGAAAACTGACCTTTTCCAGTCCTGTGGCCTCTGCTGAGTTTTCCAAATTTGCTGGCATATTGAGTGCAGCACTTTCACAGGATCATGTTTTAGGATTTGAATAGCTCAACTGGAATTCCATCACCTCCACTAGCTTTGTTTGTAGTGATGCTTCCCAAGGCTCACTTGACTTTGCACTCCAGGATATCTGGCTCTAGGTGAGTGATCATACTGTTGTGATTATCTGGGTCATAAAGATCTTTTTTGTATAGTTCTTCTGTGTATTCTTGCCACCTCTTCTTAATATCTTCTGCTTCTGTTAGGTCCTTTATTGTGCCCATCTTTGCATGAAATGTTCCCTTAGTATCTCTAATTTTCTTGACGAGATCTCTAGACTTTCACATCCTATTGTTTCTGCTATTTCTTTGCATTGATGGCTGAGGAAGGCTTTCTTATCTCTCCTTGCTGTTCTTTGGAACTCTGCATTCAAATGGGTATATCTTTCCTTTTCTCCTTTGCCTTTCACTTCCCTTCTATTCACATTTATTTGTAAGGCCTCCTCAGACAACCATTTTGCATTCCTTTTCCTTGGGGATGGGCTTGCTCCCTGCCTCCTGTACAATATCACGAACCTCCATCCATAGTTCTTCAGGCACTCTTGTCAGATCTAATCCCTGGAATCCATTTGTCACTTCTAGTGTATAATCGTAAGGGATTCGATTTAGGTCTTACCTGAATGGTCTAGTGGTTTTCCCTACTCTCTTCAGTTTAAGTCTGAATTTGGCAATAAAGAGTTTATGATCTGAGCCACAGTCAGCTCCTGGTCTTGTTTTTGCTGACTGTATAGAACTTCTCCATCTTTGGCTGCAAAGAATATAGTCAGTCTGATTTCAGTATTGACCATCTGATGATGTCCATGTGTAGAGACTTCTCTTGTGTTGTTGGAAGAGGGTGTTTGCTATGACCAGTGGGTGCTCTTGGCAAAACTCTATTGGCCTTTGCCTTGCTTCATTCTGTCCTCCAAGGCCAAATTTGCCTGTTTCTCCAGGTATTTCTTGACTTCCTACTTTTTGCATTCCAGTCTCCTATAATGAAAAGGACAATAGCTAACATTATTGAGTATTGTTGCAGTCACATTATATATGGGGCTGGCTCCATATATAATGTGACTGCAGCAATACTCACATTATATATATCAACTCATGAAATTCTTACAACATACTGTGAGGTACACTGTTTTTAACCTCATTTTACAGATGAAGAACCTAAGACTGAGATGTTTACCTGAGGTTCCAGATCTTAGGAGAGGTGGGGTTTGAATCCAGGTAATCTAAATCCAGCAGGGACTTAGAGGGCAGAAGGAGAGGAGGGCATTAGAGGATGAGATGGCTGGATGGCATCACCAATGCAATGGACATAAACTTGGGCACACTTTGGGAGATGGTGAGGGACAGGGAGGCCTGGTGTGCTGCAGTCCATGGGGTCACAAAGAGTCTGTAACACTACTGGGTGACTGAACAACAGTAACTGTCTAAATCCATGTTCTTAATCACTGTGCTATACTGCCTCTTGAGCTTCCCAGGTGGCACTCGTGGTAAAGAACCCATGTGCCAGTGCAGAAGGCACAAGAGATGTGTGTTTGATCCCTGGGTCAGATCCCCTGGAGGAGGGCATGGCAACTCACTCCAGTATTCTTGCCTGGAGAATCCCATGGACAGAGGAGCCTGGTGGGCTATAGTCCATAGGGTTGCACAGAGTCAGACACGACTAAAGGGACTTAGCACTCACGCAAATTGCCTCTTATGAAGAGGATGTTATGCTCCTGTTGGCCGTGCCAGAAAAGAAGGTCGAGGTGTATTTGGTGAGATGACAGCCTTTTGTCACAGCTGACTGTGTGAGTATTGAAAATGGGTCTGTACTAATATTTGCCACATTTCTAGATCCTCGTTCCTTCCATACTTCTGCTCCCTGGACTTAAATTATCAAAATAATTCTAGATTCTCTTTTACTGACCAAGGTTAGATGCAAATAGGCACCAAAATTTACTGTGACTTTTGAAAAAGTTTTATGAGAGCTGACTTCAGCTTAGGTCAGAATTGAGGAATCCCAGACAGTTGTATCCATTTTGGAGAGCTAAGGTACATTTTGGATGAGCAGACCAGCCTTAGCACCCCGTGTTTATGTCATTGTTCCCATAATTGAGACACTTTGGCCTGGAATATCTCTCTTTTCATGTCAGATTTGGATTTATGTATACGAACAGGAGTTGAAAATGAACTCTTTTAAGAACACACTTGACATAGAATTGGATTGATATGATAGTAACTATAGATTGAGAAAAAGAATTTTATAGTTGAAAAAGTCAGTCTTGTGTTTAGTGCATATTATGACACACTACTGTGCTAATTTAGGCATTGCAAAGTTTGAGGATTGGTCCTATTTTGAAGGAAATAAAATCCATGGCTAAAATACTTTGCTATGAAGAGCTCAACAAATCTTTTGATCCCATATATAATAAATGTTTATTACTCTAAATTTCCTGAAAGACTTAGAATATATACTAGTAGCGTTTTGAGACCGATCTATTTGATCACATCACAGTAAGAAAAACAGGCTACTTGTCTTTTTTTTGTTGTCATGTAGAGACAGCTGATAATGCTCTGGTCTCCTTTATTAAAGGGGAATGCCGTTTTGCACAGGGATGCTATGTATGGTTGGGCAGGTTTTGCATTGTTCAGTCCTCGGGGCAGTCTTACATGGACTGTAATGTGCGTAGTGCTCTCTTGGGTTATGTGATATATTCTATAGCACTCTCCTCATGCCCTGATTTTGTGCTCTTCTTCCACCCCAATCTTGATGTGCTTTTCTGAGAATAATTTTTCCTTTAATAAATCCCCTCCACTCCTTTTTACTGCCTTTTTAAATTTTTTCAGACAAAGTCAAGCTGTTGATGAGCCATGCATAGATTTTTCGATTGTTTGGTTATATGTGGCCAGAATTTCAGACACGGGCTTCTTTTCCTTACCTACTACATTAACCAGTCTGGAACACTTTGCTTTTATGGAAGACTTTTTGGTTTTAGTATTAGATGAAAACAGAGGCAAAAGAAGTATAACCCATCCCTATACTAGATCTGACTTTAAAATTGAGTGCATTGATTTTGTGTTTATCTGTTGCTTTGACTTGTGTATCATCTCTTCTCAGCTGTCATGAAAATCCTATTTCAGGTGTATTTTTTAAAAGACTGAATATTAGATATTTGGAGCACTTAATACACAGATTTCTCCCTACTCTCTGAAAGGAGACCATTCTTTACTTCTTATAAGCTGAAATGGCATAAAGTGATGAAGCAGTTATCTTAGGACATACCTTGCTAACAGATGGACAGAACAGAGATAAAGGACAGATGCTCACAGACACAGTTTAGACGCTCACACAGCTTAGAGCTATGGCAGCTTGAGGCTGAGATGCTGAGTGTAGCTCTCAGGGCAGGAGCTTGGTGGTATCACTCACTGCTCACAGTGAGCGCTGTCTCTAACACCCTGCTGCTAAACAAACACTGAAGGCTTTTTTTGTTTTTTGCCTTTTTTTCATGAAAGCAAAAACCCTCGCAGATCTTTTTTGTTTAGCAAAAACAGGTCCTAATGTGGGTCTTTTATACAAGTGCACTGGCGTTAAGTAAAACTAAAAAAACCCTGGGGATTCCTCTATTATGTAACAGGTGAAATAGCCAAGTTGATGGCTGTTGTTGCTGAGCAGTCCCAAAGTCACTCACTTTCTCTTTTGACTGTTACCTCTGTCGTCCCTCCCAGACAAGTAGTTGAAGTGGTATGAAAGTGCTCTTCTCTTGGGCAAAGGCCAGATAAAGTTTTCACTGCTAACACCCTTCCTCTTCAATTATGAAGACATTTTGATTGAATGGAGAGGAGTAATTTGTGTGGTCTTCAAATACTAAAAAGGACTGAATAACAGAATTTTTGAGAAACATTTTTGTGATCAGTCTATTTGGATTTATGTATCAGTAGATGTGTGTGTGTATACACATATTTTCATTCAGCTGACCCTTCAACAACAAGGGGATCAGGGGTGCTGACCGTCCACACAATTGAAAATCCACATAAAACTTTATAGTCAGCCCTTCATATATCCAATTCCGCATCTGCAGATTTAATCAACTGCAGGTCGAGTAGTTCTGTAGTAGTGTTTATTGAAAAAAATCTGAGTGTAAGTGGATCTGCAGGGTTCAAAACCTTGTTGAAGGGTCCTCTGTGTGTGTGTGTGCATCTATACCCATCTACGTGTCTTACCTAAAACTTTCTCTGAAGTACAAAGAACCAGAGAATTAAAACCATATGTAAAAGATATGAGAGAGAATAGCTCTAATGCTGGCTAAGTGGGAAGACTTGGGTAGTTTTATCAAACATTATTTGTAATCCATTTGTACTTAGTTAATTCTTTAATAATGCTATGTGTAAAGGAGGTTTAATATCTTTTCTGGACTGAGTGATATCTATGTTTCTTTTTCTTATTGCAGACCATTCATCAAGAATTTTGTATCCAAGGCACAGAAGTTTGTTACCGAAGATGATGAATGCTGACATGGATGGTATGTTCTTTGTTTTCCTTTCTTTATGTTTTGTGGCACACACATTGCTTTATTAAGCAATGAAAAGAGCAGAGAAGCAGTACTTAGAAGGAAGGCTTGGATCTTGGCCAGTTGTACTTATTTATAATCCTATCTAGTTCTAGAAAGAATAAGGCAGCTTCCATTCTTTAACTGTGAGATATTGGTAAAACACTTTACTTCACTTTGGTGTCGTCATCTGTGATGTGGGATCCATCTTTTATTTTACAGGGCTCTTGTATAAGTCAAGGAAGATACTAAATGTAAAATATTTTGCAGATTTTTTATGTGCTATACTACACAAATGGTAGTTAATAATAGTAAATTTGAACCTTTTCATTACAGCAGTTGATGCTGAAAATCAGGTGGAACTGGAGGAAAAAACACGACTTATCAATCAAGTGTTGGAACTCCAACACACACTTGAAGGTTAGCTTCCATTTTGTAGTCTTCTTGACTAACACCCAGGTATTGAAATTGTAAGAATTTGTGTTGCTAAATTTTGTTACTCTGCACAGTTTTAAAATGTATAAACTTCAAAGTCTACTTCAATAGTTTGTTTCTCCTGCCTGTATCTTTGACTGGTGATTTTTAAAACACAGATCTCTCTTAATAAGGAAGTCAAGTAGTATTCTTGTGCTTCCCTCTTTAAGGTCTAACATAATAGGAGCACCCCTTTTAAGTCCCTGCATGGTATTATTAAGTCCACTTTAATAAAGTTTAAATGAAAGTAAAAACAGTGTATTAGCCTCAGAGATTATAAGGGAACTTACCTGAGTCTTTTCATTTCTTAATGTCTTGTATAAAGTCACTTGCACCACCAAAATATCTTTTGGTTTTGGATGAATTTACGAGGTGGTGGTTTTTTTAAATCAGGTTGAGCAGATCATGTCACTCCAGGACTTCCCTTCTCACGGGTAATGAAAGCCAGGTCCCTCTCTGGGAGTCTCTTACTTCCCTTTTACCTCTCAGAGTTCTGTCACACACTACTCAATCATCCTGCCTCAGACACTCCAACCTTCTTGCTTCTCCTCAGGGTCTTAGCAGTTGCTGTTTCCCTGTGTTTGACTCAACCCTTAGTCATTTGCATATCTGTGTGACTTGTTCCCTCACTTCCTTTAGGTCTCTGGTGAATTTCCTTAATCAGAATAGCTGTCCTTGGCTGCACTGTAGGACTGCTTCCCTTTGCTTCCTCTGATCCTTATCCTTCTTGCTTTTTCTCCTGAGGCCCCTGAATGCACATGTGCTCACATGCACACTGCAGTGTCCACTGGGCAAGGGCAGGGACCTTTTTGTTACTATTGCCACTAGAAAAGTACTTGTCTACTAGAAGGCACTGAGAACTTAGTTGCTGGGTGACTGGATAGACGTAGTATCTCTTTTCATCCTCAGGGCCTGCTCTTTTGAATTTCTTGCTAATGCAAAAATACAAAATGATGAATTGTTTGGAAACTGACTGCCTATATCCAGTATGTAAATTTAGTTATGTTCACCTACTACATTTTCTTAAACACTTATAGTAAAGAATAATGGTTTTATGATGCTAAGATATGAACCAAATTCACATAACAATATTTTTAAAAAACAGCCATTTTAAGAATTAACTACTTAACAAAAATGCTGTTTGCAAAGTATAACATTTAACCTAATGTGATATCTCTTTTTAGGAATACTCAGCTTACTTTGTTTACATAACTTCTAAAGTAGTCTGAATTTAAAAACAGAAAACTCAGGATTGTGGTATTTAAGAGTAAATCTTAATAAGCATTTTGTAATATGAAGTCATTGTCACCACTTTATTGATAATGCACTTTTTAATTTTTGATATAGATCTGTCTGCAAGAGTAGATGCAGTTAAGGAAGAAAATCTGAAGCTAAAATCAGAAAACCAAGTTCTCGGACAATATATAGAAAATCTCATGTCAGCTTCTAGTGTTTTTCAAACAACTGACACAAAAAGCAAAAGAAAATAAGGAATTGATATCTCTTATGTCTTACGGAATTGCTGCTGATCTTTTTTTTCTTTAAAACTTGGATAGATCCCAAAAGTTATAGTACTTTTGTTTGTGGCTTCACTGAGTATTTATGAAGATAATGTCAGATCTAGGAAAAATTAAGAGCATAACAGAAGACTTCCATGAGTTTGTGTATTATGTTAGTCTATGAAAATGTGCAAATGTAGAGACTTTATAATTAGAAATGCATATATTTATGAAACTTGAAAATGAATGTTTTATCAAATTTGTTTTGATCTATAGGGTTAGCATTGTCTTATATTGTAGGCATAGAGATACACGCAAATAACTACCGTGTTGTGAAAAAGTAACCAAAATCACGTACTGAATGCACAGCTTTATGTACCCTGTCTACCATCGTGTGCCTCCTTTCCATTTGCTTTCTTGCTGTTTTTCCTTCCCCTAAGGAAAAAATTGGTTTCACATTTGTAAAAAGTGTTTCAGTAGTTAATCATCTAGGAGAGTAGCCTGAACTCTTAACTGTTGAAATTTAACCAAAATAAGATACTTTCTCAGTTAGGGCTTATTTATTGTTTAGTAGTAAGGATAGTAGTTTTGTCTTTCATTAATTGAAAATGAAGGCTATAAAAATGAAGATTTTTCTTTGAATTATGGTATGGGGAAGATTTTTTATTGAAAACTTCCTTTGCACAAAATAACCCACTTGGTATCTGAAAAGATGAATTCTGGTTGTGTGTGTGTTTGAAATAGAAATTTTTGAGGAAAAATAGAAATAGGATGGGAAAAGTACTTGGTAAGTACCTGTAACCAACTGCAAATGTTTCTACTCAAGATTATGTTCTCTCTGGCACAGATTGGATTTTGGAAGGAATATTTTTTAAAAAATGGATTAAGTTTGGCTAACCTTATGTAAACCACACCTGGAAGAGAATAGAGTTTGGTCTCAGGTTTATTTGTAGTACCCAGCAGATCAACTTTGTAAAGTCCATTAAGAGTGGATTAGTATCAGAGTCATGAATAAGATGGGAGAGTTTTACATGTAAACTAATTGATGATTTCTCAGTATTTTATCTACTTCCAGACATCTCTGCAAACCCAACTACTGGTTTGGAGAATTTTAGTCATTTAACCATTTTTAAAAATTTAGTTGAGTAGGTTCCATTTGGTAAGGAAATCAGTAGTGTTAATTAAAATGTTAAATAGGAAAAGAAATCCACTAATATAGTTTATAGTTATTAAATTTAGGCTAATCATGGAATAATCTTATGTTTGTATTGGTGTAAGATTTGATGACTTTAGCTGTTTGAATATATAATAGTCATACTGCAAACATTTTGCCTCTCTTTGTGACCTAATTTTCAAACATTTAAAATGTGTTGCAGTTACACTTTGCTGTTTAATAAAAACCTGTTTCAAAAACTGCGTGTGTTTTGCCTAAGTAGCTTGGATACATATAGTGGTGCAGTGTGGTATATTCAGGGTTGTTCAAAGCCACAGGATTACTTAAGTATCAGTTACTGAATTTTTAAGGGAATACTATATTAAATAAAACAATGATATTATACATTACTTTAAAAAATAAAAGCAAAGAATTCAAAGAGAAGGATCCAAGATTGTCAGGAGAAAGGTGGTTGTAATTTTTTAGGTTAGGTTAGGCTAAACTCTTTTAACAAGAAACACAGTGACTAAATATATGGAAGTTTTCTCTTCCAGCTAATGGTTCTGAGGTGAGCATTATAAACTAGTAGGCTTTATGAGCTGGGGATTTCTCTGCCATTTTCAGCCATGGCTTTCAAGTCACATTAGTTTTCTCTATTCAGATTTGTAGCAGAAAGTGCCTGGTGAACACATGCAGGGTTTTATGGGCTGGGCCTGCCTGGTAATGGCTCCTGTCTTCTCACATTCCCAAGGGTGTGGGAATTTACTTAAACCTAGATGCAAGAGTTGCTGAGAAATGTAACCCCTGGCTGGAAGCCGTGTTCCAGCTACAACTTTATTATGGAAGCAGACAGAGGATAAGGTGGTAGCAGCCTTGGCCACAGCCCTCCTCTTGTGCTGTGAAGTATCTGTGCCCAACTTTTCCCATACATAGAACATACTCAGCCTCTCCTTGTCCAGTTCTGATGCAGTGCAAAATCCAGGATCTCTATCAAGGTCTGTCAGTTGTAGATGTGACTCCTCATAGTCTGACCACCTTTAAACTGATGACAGATTATATAACTCCCCTGCATAAGAACTTTCAAAGATGCGAGTGTGCCTTTGCATGTCCAGTCATGTAAGTTAACGTGTCTAGTGTATATTGTCACCTGCATGTACCCTCTGTAAGTGTCGTGTTTTTGTGTACTGTACAGTACTACAGCATCGTAATTTCAAGCCCAGGAAGCAAGTGTAAAAGCTGTGATACATAGCAGATTGTGTTAATTGGGTACATAGGCTAACTTTGTTGAAGTTATGAACAAGTTGGACTTAGCAGTTTGCTCTTTGAAGGGAACTCATTCATATGTAAGGGACTTACTGTATTTGCTCTGTCCATTTATAATGGTGTAGTGGAGATATAATACCCAAATAACTCTTAATTTGGAAAATGGAACAAAGGGAAACACATCAAAATCACTGTGGAATACTCCTGGGAGAGACACCCTGGAAGATTCTGTTTCATAGTGGACAAAGTTCCTTGATTAGACCTGTATGTAATCTCTGGCAAGGGACTTCCCTTATTCCTTGCCCTCCATGGCTCCAAATTCACTGCAGATGGTGATTGCAGCCATGAAATTAAAAGACGCTTACTCCTTGGAAGGAAGGTTATAACCAACCTAGACAGCATATTAAAAAGCAGAGACATTACTTTGTCAACAAAGGTCTAGTCAAGGCTATGGTTTTTCCAGTGGTCATGTATGGATGTGAGAGTTGGACTATAAAGAAAGCTGAGCGCCGAAGAATTGATGCTTTTGAACTGTGGTGTTGGAGAAGACTCTTAAGAGTCCCTTGGAGATCCAACCAGTCCATCCTAAAGGAAATCAGTCCTGAGTGTTATTGGAAGGACTGATGTTGAAGCTGAAACTCCCAATACTTTGGCCACCTGATGCAAAGAGCTGACTCATTTGAAAAGACCCTGATGCTGGGAAAGATTGAAGGCAGGAGGAGAAGGGGACGACAAGAGGATGAGATGGTTGGATGGCATCACCGACTCAGTGGACATGGGTTTGTGTGGACTTGGTGATGGGAGTTGGTGATGGACAGGGAGGCCTGGCGTGCTGCAGTTCATGGGATCGCAAAGAGTCGGACACGACAGTGACTGAACTGAACCATGGCTCCCCCTTGCTGGAAAGTTACTTATCCATCCCGGCCCCCTTCCCGGGACTCTGAAGGAGTTTAGGGGTGTTCCCTGCACAGGTTTACGTTAATGAAACAGCCCACTTCTTGCGGGTGTGAGTTTGGTGCCCATCGTTTGCAGGCCAGGCTCACATTTCTCGGGCTGTACAGTTCCCTCAGAAATAGACTTCTTGTCTATATGTTTCAGTTCCATATGCTGGAAATCACAATCACACTCTTTTCTAGACCAAATTCTCCAAAGTTTCTTACTTTCCTTCCTCACAGGACCCTGCCTCTCTGAATGGACCCTGCCTCCTTTAATGGAGGCTACTTTGAAACCATCTGAAAACAGGACTGGGAATGCAGCATCCAGGTATCACTGCAGGGCCGGGTTCCTTTGTCTGCCTAACACTTGTCAGAGAAGTCTTCACTGGGCTTCCCCTTCTACCTCCCACACCTCAAGAATAAAACAATGCTGAACTTCTGCCATTCAGGGTACAGAAATAATTAGCTTTCCTAATGTTGTAAGGTACCTAATACGTGATTTTTCTCTGTTCCATCTCTGCTTGGAAACTAAATTCCTTCTTGTGATACCTTCTTGCTATAAGCATTCGGGCACACCCAATTCATTTCATATTCGGCCTTTTCCAACTGCCATCCTACAGCTGTTAACCCAAAAGGTGACAAAGTGTTACTTGAAATACATGCCCCACCTGCTTGCTATACAGATGGTTAACCAATGCACAGGGAGCCTAGTGGGTTGTAAAGAGCTGGACATGACTGAGCATACACACACATACACACACACTCTTAATCATGGCAGTATCTTCCGGATGTCAATTTCTATATTAGAAATACAGGTGGTAAACTGCACAGAGACTGTGCCTAGCTTGTGATAAAGACTCTCCTTAACCGAAGTTTAGCCAGGTTCTTCTGAGCCCTCTTTCTCACTAGGCCTCGTATCTCAGGTCCCGTCTTCAGCCTGACTATGACTAGTCCATTGTTAGTAAAAATCCTGCTGCATCAGTTTAGGGAGAATTCCCCTACTCTCAAAATCTTATCACCCTGCCGACCTTCAGCAAGAATCCTGTTAAATCAGCATGGCAAGCACCCCCCTACCTTGGTGTCTTCTCTTGGTGATTTTCCACCCACTGGTGACGCACTTCCACTCTGCTTGATGACTATACATCCTCAGCCGTCTTCACTGTAGTTGGGAGTTGAGCCCATTCTCTTGCCCCTGTCACCACAGCCTTGGCCCCTGCTGCAATAGCCCTGAATAAAGTCTTCTGTGCTGTTTTAACCAGTGTCAGAGTGCATTTTTAATTCCCAGTTCTAAATGCTAGAGGAATGACAACTTGCAGGGACCCCTCTTCCTCAGGGTCTCCAGCAGAAATTCCCTCAATACTAACACTAGGTTCCATCCAAAATTTGTCTTTATATTCACTATGAACTTTCCTTACAGCAAGTCAGTACAGCTCATAACGTCTTATCTGTAACTCTTGGGCCAGATGTTTCAGAATTTGGAATTTTTCATACATGATGAAGTATTATGTAACTCATACACCAATACAGCTTGGGGAAGTACTTGTAATCAAATACATTTAACACGTTTGTAGCGAAATGTATGAATACTAAGATAAATGAACACTAAAAGTAGTCTGTTAGGGAAGTCAGGTTTGGCTGCCAAATGAGTTTTGATGTCAAACATGAAAAAACTTTATAGATTTTCAGATTTTTGGAATTGTACGTGTAACAACAAAACAATTTGTTAAGTAACCAAAATCATCGAAGCTTGCAGTTTCAACCAGTTTGTTAATCAGTCGGGTCCGACTCTTTGCGACTCCATGGTCTGTAGCCCACCAGGCTCCTGTGTCCATGGGATTCTCCAGGCAAGAACACTGGAGTGGGTTGCCATGCTCTTCTCCAAGGGATCTTCTGACCAGGGATGGAACCCAGGTCTCCTGCACTGGAGGTAAGATTCTTTACCATCTGAGCCACCAGGGAAGCCCTCCAACCAGTTTGATGTCACATTTCTATTCCTTTCATTACTCTTCCCTCTGATCTAGTCTTTTTCCAAATGAGAAATGGAAAGTGAATTATATATTCTAGGATGACTTTTATGATCCAAAGCAAAGCAAAATTGATCTTAGTTCTTTAGAATGTAGCCTTTCTTTACCTTCCCTGATAATTGTGTAGTTCCCTATCTTGAGTTATCACCCTCTAGTGGTTGCTAAGACCACTTGTAAATCATGAAAGAAAAGAGAATGTGACTTAACATGAAAGGGTTAAGAATTGAAAGAAAGACTTAATTGCCTCTTAGCTACTCTATCCACAAGACAAGCTACAGACTATTTCATTTAAATCATAGAGATTAATGAAATTTGATGAAATTTACTATAACTAGGACTTTACATTGGCCTTAGGAGAAGGAAATGGCAACCCACTCCAGTACTCTTGCCTGGAGAATTCCAGGGATGGCGAAGAAGCCTGCTGGGCTGCCATCTATGGAGTTGGCAGAGAGTCTGACGCAACTGATGCAACTTAGCAGCAGCAGTAGGACCTAATTTACCATATAATGGAAGGGGGTATTAAGGAGCAATGACAAAAGCTAAAGTAATACATTGTAATCAACTGTATAATGTATTTGCCTTGTTTTAAATTTCTATATTATCTATAGATGGCTTACCAAATGTTCAATTAAAACGTTAAATTACTCCAAAATTTTACAAAGGATTTAAAATTATATTCATCTAAGAAACATAAAATGTGTGATATGATACCATGTTAGGTGTTAAAAGATCATTTAAAAATTACCCTGTTGCCCATCTTTTTCTAAAATTACCATTGCTCTTCCTTCCATGTATTTTGATCTCTGTACAAACTCCAACTGCATTCAAAAATACATTTTTTTTTCTTACTGTAATGATGTAAAGTAATTAGCCTCCAACTAATAAAAAAAAAAAAAAAAAAAAAAAAAACATTTTTTTTTCTCCCATCAGCCAGCCTTTTTCTCCCATCAGCCAGCCTACTTCATCTGACCTATCAGATTAGAGATAATTTTATTTCCTGAACTCCACAGCTACCATACTATGGAAACAAGAGCTATAATTTGGGAAGATATTCTTAAAATTTATGTAGAAATGCTATTACTATGTTTAAATAAACTCTTTACATGAGACTTAAGGAGTTATCCGACATTAGCCATCTGATATTTCATCTCTAAATCCTGCTGAAGTTAAAAACATAACCACAATTGACAAAAGAAAAAACTTCACAGTTGCCTAGAGTATATTTAAATTTATAGTAAGGTATTTATGTTTTAACTATTCTGAATAGTTTTCACTGAAAACTATGTTTTCTAAATTAGTATTCTAAATTTCTAAGGTTCATTAAATTCATTACTAGTAGTTAATATTGACATGTAAGGAATTTTATCTTCTGTTTCTTGCAAATGTGGACTGATGCTTCAAAAAAGCTCTTAGTTCTAGTAGCCTATCTTTCTAAGGAATGACCAATGGAAACAAGGCTACCTTAAAAAAAAACTCAAGAAAAAGAAAGCTATTTTAGTCTTATCAAGGTAAAAAGCCCCCCAAAAATAAAGAGAAGAGCAAAATACATTAATTTTTCTCCTTTATTAGAGAAAAGGATAAAACTTAAATATTTAAAACAATAGAGTCAGATTAGGGTGGTAGAAGGAAAAAATGACCTCATTATTAAAGAAAACTCTATGCTTTGTCTACTGAGTGCATGTAGCACAGATGTTTTTAAGTTTTGGTTAAACCTGTCAGCCAAAGGTATATTCACAGAGGGGACACCCCCAGAAAAGAGCAGCGAACTGGCAAAACTGGTTGCTCAGATTTTACCACTGCAAGCTCATGGAGTTTAACCAAATGTTTAAGTTTAAATGAATCTGCAATCAAGAAATTTTAAAAAGCTTTAATAAATCTTTAGGGGAAAAAAGATCACATACAAGACACTTGTCAAGCAGGAAGTTTCCCATAAAAATTTACCTCATGAAGTAGCAGTTTACTTTCAAAAACATTGTCATCTAGAACTATTCAATGTGTCTAGTTCATTTAAAGTACATAGCAAGAAAAGGAGGCCTTGCAAGATATGTTAGGTTTAGTTCATATTAAATAAATACGAAGTATGGTTAGCCATGTATTAAGATTGTCCACCACCAATATATGGAAAGTTCAGAACACAGCAATGAATGTAAAAGCACTTATTTTCAATTCACTCTCTGAAATAAGTGAATAGTGGCTACACTAGCTATCTGGCTTCCTTCCTTCAGTCAGAGGAGAAGTTAGAAACTCTTTTTCCTTATACATGAGCTTTAAATGTATTAGTGGGAAGGAGGCTAGCCCAATGATGGGATGTGTATGTTCATGAAGGAATCCAAAATATCACCCAACTAGTACAGAGTTCTCAAGATAGTATTAAACTAGTTTCATGGCCTCAAAGATTTAGATCACCTTCCAAAGGGTTTATCACCCAAACATGAAAAATTCTTAGATATGTTAAATGGAATAATACAGTTCTACTATAATGCACTTCTGTAACTTCTGGTACCTATAGTCATCCCTTGGTATCCATGGGAGGTTGGTTCCAGGACCCGTGGCAGATATCAAAATTCACAGATGCTCAAGTCCCACAGTTGACCATCTTTATCTGCAGATTCTGCATTGGAGGATTCAACCAACTACCTACCACGGGGTACTGTAGAATTAATTGGGGGAAAACATCCACATACACGTGGACTCATGCAGTTCAAACCTGTGTTGTTCAAGGGTCAATGCTATTTTAAAAAGAGGAGCAACAGTCTGTCTACTATAGAGGGAGCTTTGAAACTAGACAAGACAATAGATTTGAATTTGTCAGAAAAAAGATAAAAATACAAAACATGATGAACGATATCTATCAGCCACTAGAATCTCTTAATGATCAGACCCCAATAATAATTTACCTATTAAAGTGGGTATTGTCTAAAGAAGAAAAAATACTTAAATTTCGTTTTTAAGAGCAATGTAGGCATAAGCAATCTTGTGAATAGGGTAATCCATTCTGGCATAAAACAACTATAACAGCTTGAAAAATATCTGTACACCATTTCATTTTGATAAACCTCTTATCTCTGTATTCAAATGTAAATATGCTGCACTATTAACCAGTGATTCTACGAATGATAGACACGTTTTTGTTTTGTTGACTGGTCTGTCAACAAAGCACCTTTTTAAAGGATTCTGTAATTTAAGTGAACAATGGACTATAACTATAATTTGACACAAACTAGGTAAACATGGGTCACATACACACTTTCAATTGTTGGCAGAACCAAACAGCCATACAGAAACTTTATTGCAATTAGCTCTGTACAACAGAACACTCTCTCACTTATACTATAGAACTACCAGGTATATTGTGGTATAGCCATTTAAGGGGAAATTCCAGTAACTGACTTGTCCCATAGCAATGAAGCCACTGCATATTATTTTGCTCTGTAGAAACCAAAACTTTCTCCTAACTATGAAAACTGTGTAACCTCTAATGATATTAATCTCTTAAAATATGACATGTAACGTGCCACTTTTCTTTTATTCTAAATTCAAAGACCAGATAACTTCAAATATTTTTCATTTCTGAAAAAGAAGATTAAAAGAAATGTCTGAAAGAATAACATTGCTAGATAGTAGAAAAGGGATGTGCAGATTGACTCAAGCGCAGTTCTGGCACACCGGCTTGAGAACGCCAGCTTGCTCTCTCAGGAATGGAAAACACTTGGAGCAGCTTACTCCTTCCGCACTCTTCTTTTGCGTACTGACTTTATTGGTCCGTCTCCAGATCCTGTGCTCTCATCTGCCTCCTTCATCTAGGAAAAAACATCATGAAAATGTTTATTTTCAGACACTAGGCAACTAGTAGACAGTAGTATGTAAAATATTTCTTATTCTCCAAAATACATGTTTCTAATCAAATTCTTCACACTTCTTTAATTAACGATCGGTCAAAAACGTGTATATAAATTGATGTGTTTCAGTTTGTTCATCTTTTGCCATGATTACATTTTTAGAGTAACTCTGCCTGTCAGATATGCATCTGACAAGGGATAATGCTAACAGCTCAATTCATGATTTTATCTCATGATTTCCAACTAATGTCATGGTTAATTAAAGGTTGCATAATGTTTTCATGTGGATAGTAACCACTAACTATACATCACAATGTCTCTGTAATAAGGAACTGCTGCACTGGTTTTACAGAGACTTTTCTAGAACTTCTGGAACACAGTACTTGAGAAAAATTAGGAGAGAGGAAAGGGAAACATCAAACTTATGGTTTGGGTTTTATCTATTCCTTCCAGAATAATCATTTGTACGTAAATTAAACTTGTATAACAAGTAAATAATGGAGGTATTATACAAAATAGTTAAAATTATTTCTCAAGGTTATGCTATATAAAAATTGATTTATTTTAGCTCACTGACAAATGCATAAAAGATTAAAAGACTGGAACATGGAATTAATATACTTTTTAAAGATACACAAGATATTTTTTTTACAAAGCAAAATATAACTAGAATAAGTGTTCCATGTATAATTACAAGTATTATTATTAAACGTATAACAGAGGGAAACAAGGACTGTTTAAAACTATGTTCTGGAAGAAACTTTCTTCACCCAGATCCCTCTCAATAAGGTATTTGTAATGATCCCCCAAATATATTTAAAAACTCACAAGACAGTTAAGACTAGTAACCAGGCATATGTACAGAATAAGCTTTAGAAAACACTTAAAACAATAAAAACAGATATTTATTTGGGTGATTTCTTCAAACAGACAAAACAGAATGTTTATTCATACACAACAGTCCAGGCATCATGGACATTTACCCTGCCTACCTCTAAGCTACGAGAGTGATGGGGACAGTGACTCTGTCGGGTAAGGTTGTGCAGCTCTCAAAAGGCCAGAAGTAGAGAAAACAGGCTTTTGGGGGTATATAGTAGGTTAAAAAAAGAAAAAGAAACCTCTGATTCTGAATTATACCCTGGATGATTCTGATTTTATAACTGACTATAAAAAAGGGCACTGTGAAAAATTTTATTATACATCAGGATGGAGGAAAAAAGGGCAGACATATCAAGTTAATGAAAAAACCAAGCTTAAAGATTTGAGAAAAACACCACAACTAGACACAGTACTCCACTAGCCAATGAATGAAATCCTTTAAAATTTTACAGTAAATATAAACGTGACAGAATGTTTTCACAATGGCTATAAAGAAGACTGCCTTATAATAAACATAATTACCTCTTAAATATTCAATTGGCCTGCTTGTTACAACTTTCAACAAAACACTTCAATAAAAATTCTTTTTTTTAAACAGATGTAGTTCTCTATTTTGCAAACCAAAGGCTTATTTTATACTATTTCATTAGGCATTAGGAGGATATGAATTAGTTTTTTCATGCTTTCCTTATGGATACATTTTATACCAATATGTATGATCTTTAAGAAAGCTGGGAGAAAATATGGCAAAAAAATTCTTCACAAACGAGATCACTACTTTTATTAAAATATTTTTATAGACTAACAATCATACGTAGAAACTAGTTTATTTTCTGTTAAAGAGATGCTTACCTCATCCTCTGATCCAGACTTATTGGATTTATTACCTTCTTCTTGTCCTTCTATAATTTCAATTTCTTCTTCACTCTTTTCCTCAGGTTCACCTTCCTCTTCTAGAATTTTTTATTAAACAGATTTTATTCAAGGAAAAAGACTCAATGAATTAGAATTTTTCTACTTAAAAGTATTAAGTAAAAGTGGAGGAGTGCATTTAAATTCCAACATTTGAAAGCAATGTCTTTCATTAGACATTTTTTAAAATTAAATACAAGTACTCGTTATTTTACCACAACTCACTGGAAAAGACCCTGATGCTGGGAAAGGTTGAGGGTGTGAGGAGAAGGGGACGACAGAGGATGAGATGGCTGAATGGCATCATCGACTCAATGGACATGAGTTTGAGTAAGCTGTGGGAGATAGTGAAGAACAGGGAAGCCTGGCATGCTGCAGTCCATGGGGTCACCAAGAGTCGGACATGACTGAGCAACTAAACAACAACAATAAATAAATCATCATATCTGGGGAAAGGAGCAGGTTTAAAGAATTTTTTTTTAAAGAATTTTAAAAAATTCAGTCTGTATGTGAAATGAATCAAAGAATATATGCGTATGTATACACATAAATATGTAAATATACATGTGTGCTTTGAGAGAGCATGGTTTTTGAGTCAACTGTTTCATCAACTATTAAGTTAAAAATAGTGCTCAAAACATAGTGCAGGTTATAAAGGGCTCATTCTGGAGCCTGGCCTGGGACATCTGGCAAACATCAATAGTTTTACTGCTACCTAGATGTGTACAAGGAAGCCTCACTGGAGAGGTGCCAGAAAGCTGCAGCTGTCTTCACTTCTAACGTCTTCTGGAGTTTAGTTGAGGGTAGGAAGGGACATATGATTCAGCAATCCTTTGAATAGATTAAACTACTGGTTTGATATGATAACTATTTGATAAACAACAGCCCTCGGTGTGGATTCTGTTGCTGCATCACCTGTCTTAAACCAATTACTCCTCCACAGAAGCTGTGATCTGTGCCTCCCATCCCATCCTTGGAGGAAAGAAAAACCCTTGCAAAAACCTCTGACATATGGGATTGATAGCTGCTAGGTTCTGAAGCAACTGAACAATTCTGACAACCCTTTCTTCCTAGAAGAGAGAACTCATACACTGGATGTCTGCTCAGGTACAACCCAGGCAAGGATGGTACTCCTCTTCACCACAGTCACACACTCTTGCAGATTCAGATGGTATGAATCTGACAACAGACAAGTGCAACAGCTACTGTGTACCACTTAATCTACTGTTTTTAATGAGCTCTGCCCAGGGCCCCCTTTATATATTGCCATCACTGTCCTACCTTTTTCAACAATTTCACCATCACTTTGCTTTCTTTCCTCTTCCAAGTCAGCTGGCTTCTCCAGGGCGGCTTTCTCTTCCCTCACTTCCTGCTCCAGTGCGCCCTTGGTTTGTGGTTTACATATGTCCAGTTTTTTGAAATCCACATCTTCATCATATTTTTTCTGTGGTAGTTTAACATAAGCTATTTTTACTAAAAGCAAAGCACTATTTTAAAAGAACATCTTTTTTTTTTTTTTTGCAATGACGGATATCACACATGCGCCGAAAGAACTAATGCTTTTGAACTATGGTGTTGGAGAAGACTCTTGAGAGCCCCTTGGACTGCAAGGAGATCCAACCAGTCCATCCTAAAGGAGATCAGTCCTGGGTGTTCATTGGAAGGACTGATGCTGAAGCTGAAACTCCAATACTTTGGCCACCTGATGCAAAGAACTGACTCATTTGAAAAGACCCTGATGCTGGGAAAGATTGAAGGTGGAAGGAGAAGGGGACGACAGAGGATGAGGTGGTTGGATGATATCACGGACCGATGGACATGAGTTTGAACAAGTTCCAGGAGATGGTGATGGACGGGGAAACCTGGCATGCTGCAGTCCATGGGGTGGCAAAGAGTCAGACACGACTGAGCAACTGAACTGAACTGATATCATACACAGTGAACTCTCAGTAAAAACTTACAGGAAATTTAGTTTAGTACTTTTAGGAACTCCTGACTCCATTTATAGAACTCCTAAACACTAAGAGATTTTTTTTTTTAACGTTGAAGGAAATTTATTTTCTTTACCTTTACTTTTCTTGGCCAACAAAATGAAGTAATTAATGCTATTGGAAGCCCTGCTGTCACAAGGTAAATGAACCAAAGCCACGGGCGCTGTTCAGTAGCTGACATCAATTGTTTGAATATACTAGGCTAAAGAAGAAATAAGCATAAAAAGGCAATTCAGATTTTATAAACTTTCATTCATAAATACAGCCTACAAAAACAAAAAAACTTATTTCACCTAGGTAGTATTCTACTAAGGAGTCAAACTTATAAGACAAAAAATATTTTCGATTTTATACTTTGTTAAGTTTAAACAATCTTTAAAAAAAAAAAATGTTTATCTGGCATGCCAGTTCTTGGTTGTGACACGTGGGATCTACTTCCCCAACGAGGGATCAAACCCAGGCCCCCTGCACTGAAAGCACCAAGTCCTAGCCACGGGCCACCAGGGAAGCCCCTTAAACAAGCTGTAATTATTCACATGCACTGCAGTTTGACACCGGGTAGTAGAAGATACATTATACTATACAGGTGAATACTGCTAATTCTCCAGCAAGAATTAGGACAGTTCTCTTTTCTGGTAAGTTTCAGGATAGTACTACTCATCATGGATGTATTACTTGGTTCATTTAGAAGTAAACTCTCTAACTCATTTTGTACTTTTAAAGAACTTACAAAAAAAAAAGAGAAAAGTCAGCCTAAGAATAGCTATGTTTTTTCTTATTTCTTAACAAATTTCACACACAAACTTCAGGAAGCAAATTGCTCAAATGTTTTAGTTAAAAGAGTTTCAAAATGAGAATCCTTTTACCTTTATTTACTCTTTTGAGGTTTTTGCTAATATTCAAAGAAACCTAATATAAGGTACATTTTTCTTTAGGGTAATTGGTTTTAAAGCTAGATAAGATTCTCCAAGATGCACTGTGTTGAAATATTTAGCTTAAGCTTTCCTAAGTGGTGTTAAAATTTTGGGGAAAAACTAGAACATAATAATTAAATTTTAAAAGTTTCTGTACTCTTTTAAGTGAAAAGTAGTTAAAATTAATAAAGGTTTAGATTTCTGTTCCCACTTAGGCCTCAAACTGATAAGGTGACAAGATATTAAGTCTCATTTCTAATAGTAGTAATAACAGTCTCATTTCTATAAACAATCAAAAGGCATTCAATCATTTATGCTATCATAATCTAATAAATGAAGATTTACATATATATAATTCACTATACAGTTTATAATGAAGTTGTAGCATAATTTGGTGAAGCTCATATTCTGTCTACATAGATTTAACTATGTTTCTTCAGCATTTACTAATTATTGCACCTATTTACTCTTCAAAAGGCCATCTGTATAACCTATAACCAGGACCATATCCTATTATTATCATATGCTAAATACTGTGTACCTCATTAGCATTTTCTATCAGTATCTTCACTGCCCAACCATCTGCAGCCCAGCGGTCTGCTACTTCCTTTTCTGAACATACAATAAAATTATCAAAGTAGATATCAGAGGTCATGGACCAAAGCTCTAAACCAAGAGCACGGAAAGAAGTCAGAAGAAATGGGTGATTGTCTTCAAAATAATCTGGATTAGGAATTTTTCGAGGACTCCAGATGCCCTGGAAAAAAAATAATTTAAACACATTTTCAAACAACAATTTCATTATAAGTGTTACTCAAGAAGCAGTTGCTGTTGAATGAAATTAGCAATACTAACTGGAAAAAAAGAAAACTTTAACTGATAATTAATTCATTAGTAATTCACTGGAAATAAAATCTTATTTCCTCTTATCCTGTACACTATGTTCCCTATGAATAATACTGACTTTAAACTCAGCCAAAAAAAAAAAAAAAAAAAGGCAGAGTGAAAGTCCCACAGAAACTTGAGTAATTAAATTTCACAATTGGGAGGGGGGACCGGCATGGGGAATACATGTAAATCCATGGCTAATTCATTTCAATGTATGACAAAAACCACTGCAATGTTATAAAGCAATTAGCCTCCAACTAATAAAAATAAATGGAAAAAATAAATAAATAAATTTCACAATTGATACTATATTAGATGAGTTTCTTTCTTTTTTACATTTAGTAAAGATACTCAAGGCACAATATCATTAAAATTGCTCAAATCAAAGAGATTACTGTATGGCAAAAATGGAACCATGTCTTTTAACATACACTTATGATGGGCATCAACAGTCACTCATGGTTGAATCTCAGAACAATTATTCAACACAGAAGTTCCATTAAGACTTAAATGATTAAAGTCAATCAAATCAAATAAACTGGACGATATGATCACTCAGTGACTCATCCTGCCATCACCTACGTCTATTCTGTGCCAAGCACTATGCCGCATGCTCTGCTGTGATAATCAAGGCAGACATGGTCCCTGCATCATGGTGTTTGAAGTCTGATGAAGGAAAGATATATCTCAAACAAAAGTTATCAAAACAGTCATTCTATGAAGAAAAACTACAGTGAGCAAAAAGAGTCTATAACTGTGTATATAAAATAAATGTTAGAAAATGTCAATGAATAATTAGATAAAACTACAGCATTGAATGAACAACATAAGGACTTCTACCCCAAAAGCTAAGTATATGCAAAAAATATGTTTCATATTAGAAAAAAATTGAATTTTAATAAAACCATAGCAAGCACAGACTTCAATTACTAAAATGTACAGTGTGAGTCCTCTTGATCAGAACTCAATTCTTATATTTAATGCTAAAATAAAATATTCCAAAGTGATCATCAATTCATTACTAAGGAAAATAGCATGAAGTGACTTATCTTTAGTTATTAAGTTTTATTACCCCAGAAAACTAAAGGACGCTGTACTTTAAGAATGTTTGTTTATTTATTGGCTGTGTTGCGTCTCTGCTGCCGCACTGACTCTCCCCTAGGCGGGGCGAGTGGGCGCAGCTCTCGGTTGTGGCGTGCAGGCTGGGGAGGACACTGCAGGGGCTTCTCCTGTTGCAGAGCACGGCTCTAGGGCACACCGGCTTTAGCAATCGTGGTTCCCGGGCTCTGGAGCACAGGCTCAATAGCTGGGGCACGCAGGCTTGGCTGCTCCCTGGCCTGTGAGATCTTCCCTAACCAGGGATCAGGACTGTGTCTCCTGCAGGCAGGCAGATTCTTCACCACTGAGCCACCAGGGAAGCTAGCCCCACTTTACTTTTTAAACATAAATTGGTTGGAATCTATTTTCTTTGACTTCAGATAGCTAAGGCACATTATTACAAATCAAATTTCCTCAAGTTAATATAACATTAATAACTAGATGTATAAAAGAGCACAGCGTTTTAGAAAGTTTACTATGGGATGGGAAAAAGTGGTGATTACCTGGTAGTTAGGGTTATCTATCATTGGCGGTCTCCATATTCCTTTGTATTTCGGGTTATTTATCATGGGAGGGCTCCACTCACCACACCCAATCCGACATGCTGGGTTAGAAATATGAGGTGCCTCCCATTCTCCATCCATATCTTCATTCCTTAGGGTATCAGAACAAAGCACATGGAGTAACCTCAAGACTCTCCTGTCAGTCATATCAACTGGTAACAAAAGAGCATGAAAGAAACAGGAAACTGACATCTGAAGGTGAAGAATGCTTACCAATCAAGGGGTTTTTCAGCATTAGGATCGGGAATAAATTTTGGTTCATTATCAAGCCAGCCATCAGGTTTAACAGCACTTGAATCTTCTATTTGGGCAGGTTCACTTTCATCCCTGTAAAATACAGTATTTTATGCTAATTACTAATTATTCAAACAGTTAAAAATGTACATTACAGAATTCAGAAGGTACCAATAGGCACTTCCTACCTCTGTGAAAAGAAGAGAAGCGAAAAGCAAAGGAGAAAAGGAAAGATATACCCATTTGAATGCAGAGTTCCAAAGAATAGCAAGGAGAGATAAGAAAGCCTTCCTCAGTGATCAGTGCAAAGAAATAGAGAAAAACAATAGTATGATAAAGTCTAGAGATCTCTTCAAGAAAATTAAGAGATACCAAGGGAACATTTCATACACAGATGGACACAATAAAGGGCAGAAATACTATGGACCGAGCAGAAGCAGAAGATATTAAGAAGAGGTGGCAAGAATACACAGAAGAACCATACAAAAAAGATCTTCACAACCCAGATAATCATGATGGTGTGATCACTCACGTAGTGCCAGACATCCTGAAATGTTAAGTCAAGTGGGCCTTAGGAAGCATCACGATGAACAAAGCTAGTGGAGGTGACGGAATTTCAGTTGAGCTATTTCAAATCCTAAAAGATGATGCTGTGAAAGTGCTGCACTCAATATGCCAGCAAATTTGGAAAACCCAGCAGTGGCCACAGGACTGGATAAGGTCAGTTTTCATTCCAATCCCCAAAAAAGGCAATGCCAAAGAATGCTCAAACTACCACACAATTGCACTCATCTCACATGCTAGCAAAGTAATGCTCAAAATTCTCCAAGCCAGGCTTCAACAATATGTGAACTGTGAACTTCCAGATGTTCAGGCTGGTTTTAGAAAAGGCAGAGGAACCAGAGATCAAATGGCCAACATCTGCTGGATCATCAAAAAAGCAAGAGTTCCAGAAAAACATCTATTTCTGCTTTACTGACTATGCCAAAGCCTTTGACTAGTGTGGATCACAATAAAGCGTGGAAAATTCTGAAAGAGATGGGAATACCAGACCACGTGACCTGCCTCTTGAGAAATCTATATGCAGGTCAGGAAGCAACAGTTGGAACTGGACATGGAACAACAGACTGGTTCCAAATTGGGAAAGGAGTACATCAAGGCTGCATATTGTCAGCCTGCTTATTTAACTTATATGCAGAGTACATCATGAGAAACGCTGGGCTCGGTGAAGCACAAGCTGGAATCAAGATTGCCAGCAGAAATATCAATAACTTCAGATATGCAGATGACACCACCCTTATGACAGAAAGTGAAGAACTAAAGAGCCTCTTGATGAAAGTGAAAGAGGAGAGTGAAAAAGTTGGCTTAAAGCTCAACATTCAGAAAACTCAGATCATGGCATCTGGTCCCATCACTTCATGGCAAATAGATGGGGAAACAGTGGAAACAATGGCTGACTTAATTTTTGGGGGCTTCAAAATCACTGAAGATGGTGACTGCAGCCATGAAATTAAAAGATGCTTACTTCTTGGAAGCAAAGTTATGACCAACCTAGACAGTATATTAAAAAGCAGAGACATTACTTTGCCAACAAAAGTCCATCTAGTCAAGGCTGTGGTTTTTCCTGTAGTCATGTATGGATGTGAGAGTTGGGCTATAAAGAAAGCTGAGCGCCAAAGAACTGATGCTTTTTAACTGTGGTGGCAAGCGTGAACGTTGACATTTTAGGAATCAGCAAACTAAAATGGACTGGAATGGGTGAATATAACTCAATGACCATTATATCTACTACTGTGAGCAAGAATCCTTTAGAAGAAATGGAGTAGCCATCATAGTCAACAAGAGAGTCCGAAATACTGTACTTGGATGCAATCTCAAAAACGACAGAATGATCTCTGTTCATTTCCAAGGAAAACCATTCAATATCACAGTAATCCAAGTCTATGCCCCAACCAGTAATGCCGAAGAAGCTGAAGCTGAATGGTTCTATGAAGACCTACAAGACCTTTTAGAACTAACACCCAAAAAAGATGTCCTTTTCATTATAGGGGACTGGAATGCAAAAGTAGGAAGTCAAGAAACACCTGGAGTAACAGGCAAATTTGGCCTTGGAGTACAGAACGAAGCAGGGCAAAGGCTAACAGAGTTTTGCCAAGAGAACGCACTGGTCATAGCAAGCACCCTCTTCCAACAACACAAGAGAAGACGCTACACATGGACATCACCAGATGGTCAATATCGAAATCAGATTGATTATATTCTTTGCAGTCAAAAATGGAGAAGCTCTCTACAGTCAGCAAAAACAAGACCGGGAGCTGATTGTGGCTCAGATCATGAACTTCTTATTGCCAAATTCAGTCTTAAATTGAAGAAAGTAGGGAAAATCACTGGACAATCCAGGTATGACCTAAATCAAATCCCTTATGATTATACAGTGGAAGTGAGAAATAGATTTAAGGGACTAGATCTGATGATGTGCCTGATGAACTATGGACAGAGGTTCCTGACATTGTACAGGAGACAGGGATCAAGACCCAAGAAAAAGAAATGCAAAAAAGCAAATGGCTGTCTGAGGAGGCCTTACAAATACCCGTGAATAGAAGAGAAGTGGAAAGCAAAGGAGAAAAGGAAAGATATACCCATTTGAATGCAGAGTTCCAAAGAATAGCAAGGAGAGAGAAGAGTCATGTAAGGTAGTCATGTATGGATGTGAGAGTTGGACTATGAAGAAATCTGAGCACCAAAGAATTGATGCTTTCGAACTGTGGTGTTGGAGAAGACTCTTGAGAGTCCCTTGGACTGCAAGGAGATCTAACCAGTCCATCCTAAAGGAGATCAATCCTGGGTGTTCATTGGAAGGACTGATGTTGAAGCTGAAACTCCAATACTTTGGCCACCTGATGTAAAGAGCTGACTCATTTAAAAAGACCCTCATTCTGGGAAAGACTGAAGGCAGGAGAAGAAGGGGACGACAGAGAACGAGATGGTTGGATGGCATCACCGACTCAATGGACATGAGTTGGGTGGACTCCGGGGGTTGGTGATGGACAGGGAGGCCTGGCGTGCTGCAGTCCATGGGGTCACAAAGGGTTAGACACGACTGAGTGACTGAACTGAACTACCGAGTATGTTAGACCTTGTTTTTGTTCACATAAAAACTCATTCATCTTCTTATATTATTTGTTGAAGTAATAACATTTTGGCTCTATTGAGTTAAATAAAATATATTATTAAAATTAAAGAGAAACCATTCATCAGCAAACATATACAGAAAGACTACTACATGTCAAGACTGTTCTAGGAGCTCTATTTTATATAAATATATATCTGCTTTATTCCTCACAGTTTCATAGTTTTCTACTTTGTGAATAAATAATAATTCATTTATTGTTGAGGATATTTAGTGTTTCCCAAAGCTTACTATAACAAATAATGCTACAATTAATATCCTGGAATATATTAGAAATTAACAAGAAATTATTAATTTTATTAATTATAATTTATAATTATTATGTGAATTAAATTTTTTCCAGTTTCTCATGTATTTTTAGGTAGTTTATGGTGGGGTTTTTTGTCATACAAAAATAATTTATTTTCATGTAGCTGAAATTTATTAAGATTTTCCTTTATGATTCTTCAATTTTATGCTGTATTTGGAAAGGTCTTCCCTACTCCAATATTATTTTTTTAAAACTCTCCATATTCCTGGTAATTTTTATATTTTCATTAAAAAAATCATTTAGAAAGTAAGCTCCAAAGTATATAAACATAGTCACAGTAAGTACATAATAGAATTACTAATATAATTTTCATCTTTTCAGAAAAGCAGGAATTTTATCTAGAATTTAATTATGCTTTTCCAAACAAAACTTGAATAACAAACTGAAATAATTTACTCTATATATGTGAAGACTGAGTAACAAAACTGAAATAATCCACTGTATACATGTAAAGACTTATACTTTCCTGATATCATTACTATCTGAAGGTCTCTTAGGGCTCAGAGTAACCTGAGTTTAAAATTTAAGGCTCTTTTAGTACTTTATAAAACAAATTCTCACAGATTTCACCCATCAGAATGAGATTGGTAAATAGTTTTTCTCTTTAAGGGCAAACATATGTCCCACCCTTACTCTTTATGGGCAAATATGAAGCAATTAGAAAGTGCACACAGACAAACACAGTCCTGTCTTTTCTGACAGCATGAGTTATGGAAGCGATACACTGGTAAGTGACTTACTAATTTTTTTTAAAGGTACCGTACTTCCTATCTTCCTATCCAAGTTACTTCCCTCTTGTACTATTTTCCTGAAGGCAAAGACATTTTCATTGCTAATCAGTATCCCTCTTTATTTACAAGAGAGTTAACAAGGTAACACTTGGTTTTCCAGGAGCAACATTCCGTGCTTTCAATAGGTGGTAACCTCAATGTTTACAAAAAAACAAGAACTTGAACAGGAATAGACTTTCCAAAATGAGGTACACAGGAAAAACTGGTTTAAAAAAAATGAATAGATCCTCAGTGACTTGTTTAACAAATGTAAAGCAGTCTAACACATTTTTAAGTGCATCTCCCTAAAAGAGATGTGGAGGCATATACAAATATTTAGAGAAATAATGGCCAAGTGTTACCCATTAGCAGTTAACATTATTTGAGAGGAGACTGAAATAGGTTTAAGACGCACACTGCGAAACCTAGAGCATTCAGTAAAACACAGCCTACAGAGGAAAGCCGAAAGGCCAACAGAAAGAAAAACGGAAGACTCAAAAAAGTAACTCAATCCAAAGACAGTCAGGAAACAATTTTATTAAAAGCCAGAGACTATATGGGACAAAGAGAAAACAAACAGCGAGACAGCAGGTTTATATCTAACTGTATCAATAAGTGCATTAAATGTAGATGATTTAAAACATTCCAATTAAAAGGCAAGACCCAAATATAGTTGACTACAAGAAAATCACCTGAAAAATAAAGGCATATACAGGTAATGCTCAAAATCCTTCAAGGTAGGCTGTACAATACATGAATCAAAAACTTCCAGATGTACAAACTGGATTTAGAAAAAGCAAAGGAACCAGAAATCAAACTGCCAACATCCACTGGATCATAGAAAAAGAAAGGGAGCTCCAGAAAACCTACGTCCACTTTAGTGACTATGCTAAAGCCTTTGACTGTGTGGATCACAACAAACTGTGGAAAATTCTGAAAGAGATGGGAATACCAGACCACCTTACCTGCCTCCTGAGAAAGGAGTAGAACTGGTCAAGTTCTACTGGTCAAGAAGTAGAACTGGACATGGAACAATGGACTGGTTCAAAATTCGGAAAAGAGTACATCAAAGGCTGTATATTGTCACCCTGCTTATTTAACTGATATGCAGAATATATCATGTGAAATGCTGTACTGGAAGAATCACAAGCTGGAATCAAGATTGCAGGAGAAATATCAGCAACCTAAGATATGCAGATGATACCACCCTAATGGCAGAAAGCGAAGAGGAACTAAAGAGCCTCTTGAATAAAGTGAAAGAGGAGACTGAAAAAACTGGCTTGAAACTCAACATTCAAAAAACTAAGATCAAGGCATCCAGTCCCATCCCTTCATGGCAAATAGGTGGGGGAAAAGTGGAAACATTGGCAAGTTTTCTTTTCCTGGGTTCTAAAATCACTGTGGACAGTGACTGCAGCCATGAAATTAAAAGATGCTTGCTCCTTGGAAGAAAAGCCATGACCAACCTAGACAGCATATTAAAAAGCAGAGACATGACTTTGCCAACAAAGGTCCATACAGTCAAAGCTGTGGTTTTTCCAGTAGTCAGGTATGGATGTGAGAGCTGGACCATAAAGAAAGCTGAGTGCTGAACAATCTGTGGTGTTGGAGAAGACAGTTCAGAGTCCCTTGAATAGAAAGGAGATCAAACCAGTCCATTCTAAAGGAAATCAACCCTGAATATCATTGGAAGGACTGATGCTGAAGCTCCAATATTTTGGCCACCTGATGCGAAAAGCTGGCTCATTGGAAAAGACCCTGATGTTCGGAAAGATGGAAAGGCAGGAGGAGAAGGGGGTGTCAGAGAATGAGATGTCTGGATGGCATCACCAACTCAATGGACATGAGTTTGAGCAGACTCCGGGGGATAGTGAAGGACCTGGAAGCCTGGTGCGCCACAGTCCATGGGGTCACAGAGTCAGATACAACTTAGCAATTGAATAACAACAACATACAGGTTACAGGTAAATAATGGAAAATAATATTCAGTGGAACCATGATTAAAAGAAATGGGAGTGTTGATCTCACGTCAGACCAAGCAGATTCCATGACAGAGAGTATTATGAGTTTATAAAGAACATTTCATAATAATAAAAAGGTCAGTTCCTCAAGAGGTCATGAAACGCTGTGAACTGATCTAGTGATCTAGACTTTCAAATTACACAAAGCAAAACAAATAAAACTCAAAGGAGATAAAGACAAATCTACAATCATAGATGAAGACTTATTTTCTCTTCCCAATAAGAGAACAGGCTGAAAACCATTAGGAATATAAAGGCTTTAGAACAACACTATCAACTAACCTGAGGTAAGTAACATTGTGAATGTTTTCTGACAACAATAGGATTATATTGGGAGTTAAAGTGAAAATCTTATCTGGAAAATCCATAAATAATTGGCAACAAAGTAACACTTTAAAAAATATGTAAATCAAAGAAGAAATCACTAGGGAAATTATAGAACAGTATGAATGAATGTTCTCAGAAACAGTAGATATTTGTGGAACGTAGTTAAAGCAGTGCTGAGAGAAAATTTATAGGTGCTTCTATCAGAAATTACTTTCTACCTTAAAAAAGAAGAAAAGGGAAGCAAATTAAGTCCAAAGTAAGAAGAATAGAAAAAAGGCCAACAAAAGGGAAAAACTAAAACAAAAGCCTGTCCTCCAAACAGCTCAATAAAATTGATCAACCTGTAGATAAACTCATCAAGAAAAAACTCTAATCACCATAGCAGAAAAGAAAGAGGGGACATCAGTATGGACATTAAATGGATGCTAAGAGTAGAACAATTAGACATCCATATTTTTGAAAATTAATCTTGATTTATATCTCACACTACATGTAATAACAAACTTCGAACAGAGTTTTATTTTAGTCAAAATTATTTGTCTAGAAAACAAAAAATCTTTGTCACATTTAGGCATAGTATCTTAGGAAGATGCAAAAACCATAAATAATCAAGGACAAATACTGACAAACCAGACTTCATAAAAATTTAAAACTTCTGCTCTCTGCTACAAAAATTATGACCAGCCCCAGAGAGAAAGGCAATGTTCGCATGCTGCCGCTGCACATGTGCTCCGCATGCCTGACTCTTCTGCAGCTGCACGGACCTGGCTGCCAGGCGCCTCTGTCCAGGGGCTTTCCCAGGCAAGAGGACCGAGTGGGTGGCTATTTCCTTCTCCAGCGGATCCTCCCTATCCAGGGTCGAATTTCTGTCTCTTGCGTCTTTTGCCTTCACAAGCCGATTATTTAATGTAATATAATGTAACTAGCGCCTCCTGGGAAGACGAGTGCATCCCATATAGTTTTATAAGATGCTGAGGATATGGTTATTTAAAGCCAACTAATCATTAACTGCAACGACCACAACTATGTAAAATATGCACACACATACATAAGAAAGATCAAACTGGAAACAGAAATTAAAGTGCTGGTGCTTTGGACTCATGGTATTTTTCCCCACAGCACTGAAAGAATACAAAATAAAATATACATACTGGAAGTATACATTATATATATATATATACATATATGAAAAAGGAACAAAATTAATTAAACTGAAAATTAAGATAATTAAAAGGTAGGAAGTGCAAAATCCATTTCAGAGAAGTATTTCTCCTAAAAGTCAAAATAAGTGTTTCTGATGTTTAAAAGAATATGTTTCATTGGTTGTAAACTTCACTTATATGTTACATTTTATTACTTTGTGCCAAACAGTGCTTTGCTACTGAATTCTTTGCTTACCAGTCTTCTGGTTTGACAGCAGAAGCATCAGGGATTTTTGCTCTTTCATCCCAATCATCAGGTTTTTTATCACTGGGGTCTTCAATTTCCTTGGGAGGATTGATAGGAGGAACCACATCCTCTAGTAGGCTTCCTTTGTTTACAACTATCTGATCAATTAATATTTCAAATGTGTCATCTGGATTCATCACTAAAGACCAATTTAAACATATTATACTTATCATACTGATAGAAATGTTAAAAATAATCTTCTAAATAATAAAACTACCCCAAACTTCATGGGTAAAATTTTCTCTCAACCAGAATAGAGGAATTACCAATGTATTAAATCAAAATATGCCAAAATCACTAGATACAATGTCTTCTAAAACCAAACATAAAATTTTAATAATATTTAATAAAACACTCCATTACTTCTCAAATTAAAAAATACCCAATTGGTAACTCAATTTAGGACTCACATAACCATTCAGCTTTAGTCTTTTATAGTTACAGAATACAACCCAATCTTCACTATTTTAAAATAATTTTTTGAAATGACCTCAAAATTTAAAAGTTGCAGGTATATATAAAGAACTTCACTTTTTCTTGAATTACTTTAGAGTAAGTTATTGACCTCATCTGTATCATCCCTGAACGGTTTAATGCACATTTCCTATAAACAAGGACATCCTTCTATATAACCCTAATCTAGAAGCCAAAATCAGGACTTTAGTATTCACACATTCTTATGATCTCCTAGAAATCTATAAAACTCATCGGCATTTCAAATTCTTTGATTCCTACATTGTAGTGTAAAGTATTTCAAGGATGATTGAAAACACTCAAGCTCATGCTTTGGTATGTTGTATGTTGTTTCAAGGTAAACTCTATCTCTTTAAAAGTTACCCCGTCAAAAGTTTCATAAGGACTGCTATGAGTATAAAAACAAAAGAAATCTCTCTCTCCCTTCTGTAAACACAGGTTGGGGAGTCACTGAGTACAATTTTTATCTTTGGAAAGAATGGCAGATAAAAAGTAATAGCTTAACATTTGCTTTTAGTGAAGTAAGTTAAGGAAGGGGTGATGGTAGCGGTAGTTTAGTTGCTGAGTCGTGTCTGATTCTCTCCAGAGTGGGCAGCTGTTCCTTCTCCAAGGGATCTTCCCCACCCAGGGATAGAACCTGGGCCTCCTGCATTGCAGGCTGATTCTTTACCAACTGAGCAACCTGGGAAGCCCAGTTAAGGAAGTAGGAGCTGTCAATAAATGTCAGGATGATCCTGACTTAACTAGCTATGTAGACTACCACTTTCTGAAAAAACTTTACTGAAACAATCTCCAGAGGTTTTCAGTCACAACAATGCCAAATTGTTTATGTCAAAATCAAATATTGCAATTTATATACAAATTCAAATAATGCAAATGAACACTCAGTGTTTCCTCCCTTCTCTTTTTTTCTCCACCATTTTCTATTACAGCTGAGACTATAAAACTACATTACTACACAAAGGAAAAAAGACTGAAGTACAACTAACAATAAGATCTTAAATGCAAAAATGTACTAGACTCTTTCTAATTCAAAACACGCATTTCTCAAGAAAAACCCCTGAAAGAGTATTTTCTGACTCAATTTTGCAACTTAAGTATTTTAAAATTACAGTAAATCCAAAAAAGCACATGACAATTACACCCATATGAAAAGACATCTTTATCAAAAATCTTTAGCCAAAAAACTTTCCATTAGAAAACAGTTTTAAATATTCTAAATGAATTCACCACAAAAGGCACTGGATTATAAACTCTTTTAAAGGGATTCTGTAAGGTTCTTAGAACAACTACAGAATAATGTTATGAGAATATAACACAGAAACTTTTTTTAAAAGGAAAAAAGTCCTTTAAAAGTGGATAATCCTAGCACAACAAAGTTTTTGTGTATCATAGTAAGAAAAGCAAATGTTTAAGAATTTGCTTGAATTTTAATTCCAGCTCTACCAATTACTTTTATTTCCTAGGGCAAGTTACTTAACCTAAATTAAGGCGAAATAAAAACTGCTCACCTCACATGACTGTTCTCAACAAAGCACCTAGCACAGAGCATGGTACCTATCAGGTGATTAATAAAAGTTAAAGACTTTTCTAAACTGTTTTTGTTTGCATAATTTGTCTAGTGGCCATCAGAATGTGCCTCCAACTTTCCTTTCCCCATTTTAATATTATAAGCTGAACATTTTCATAGTTATCTTTTTGTATTGTACTGCATAGAAAGAAAACCACTACTGCAACATTTGAGTTGCTTCCAATTTACAGTATATTTTTACACACAGGTCATTTTCTTCCTTCTGGATTGTTTTCTTTGGATAAATTCCTGAAAGTGGAATTGTGTCCTCTGATATATATACTATCATATTGGTTTTGACTGGGTTTATACAAAGCCTAATTAAAATTCATTTTTTCTGTTCTAGTTATAATTTCTCATTATTTCTATGTTTTGACAGTTTACCTTACATTCCCCCAAATGCCCAGTACTATTTTACAATTTCAGAGAAAGGTTTTTGATATTAATACTAAAAATAAAATTGGTCTCTGCCTTGGCAGACAAAAAGGAAAGTTTCTGTAACTGCGGTTTTGAGGAAGAAAGTTGATACATGTTAGTCTTGGATGGAGTTGTCCTGTTAGGTTCTGACACGCTAGGATTTTAAGTAATCATAGAACATAACTATATGCACCTGGAAAGAGGAGAGACAATCCTATATAATGTTCCTCCCAGTCAGTGTATACACAAACTCGTAGCTGAAAAAGTAAAGCTAAGTATGTTAATAGATGGTTGCTGAGTGCTTTCCCTTTAACTACCAGCAGGCAGGACCCAACAATGATAACTGCCTATGCAAAGTCTAATGTTAAGGGTTTCTCCCTCTTTAACCTTTTTTCCAGTTTTCTATTCTGTCAGCATCACTAATGTCAGGGTACCTAAAATATCCCTTTCCTGTCCTATGTTCCACATGGTATATCTAAACTTCAAGATTAGGTCAAACAGAATCACCTTCACCAGATTCTCCCAAAGCTTCTTAAGTGAAAGCAGTATTGCTTTTGAGCTCTTAACTGTATCTCATATGGCACTTTCTGCCTGTGCTGTAAGTATGTGTGTCTGATTTTCCTAAAAAGATAAATCCTTAATAGAAGTACCTATGCCCGCTTCTCCCAAAGCACTTGCTGTGAAAATAGTGGTAGTCAGCAAATACTTTTAAATTAATGAATGAATTAAAAGGATATACCAAGGGTATAAAGATGAGTCTTCCTGTCTGTAAAGAACCTTTTAAGGTCTACATCTGGAGGTTTGGCATGTTTTTCTTCAAAAACTCCAGTTTTGGGATGTTTATGTCTGAAGATAAAATGAAGTTTATAATCTTCTCCACATTTATCTGGTCCAAACATAATGGTATAAGATGTTTTATCATAGAAATTTTCCTTCAAAGAGAGATGAGTATTAGGATTAGTCCAGAACTGAAATAGTTAATGAGTTTCTCTATTCTACCCCACTGGGTAGAGGTCACAAAATGTATTAAATGCTAATTCACCAAAGAGTTAGTTGACACATTGACAATAAAGGATGTGGAAAAATGACAAATTTTATTTCAAAACAGATTTTTTTTTCTTAAAATGCACACACTACTTCCATTTTGAAGATGTAGGAGAGAAGCTGGAACCACTTTAACAACAACATAATAGGCTTTAATTACTCTATATAGATCTGATTAATATCTTATTAAGAAAATAAAGCATAGAGAAAAACATACTGTGACTGAAGACTACAGTGCTTACTTAGCCACTACTACTATTCAGTAAGACACCAGAAAGTGGTGCCCTTTAATGAAGCACAAAGTGAAGAACAGATACAGTGACCTGCTCCCCATTTTACCACAGTCATTTCTCTTCGGGATTCCTGGGAGGCTCAGACAGTAAAGAGTCTGCCTGCAATGTGGGAGACCTGAGCTCAATCCTTGGGTTGGGAGGATCCCCTGAAGAAGAAAATGGCAACCCATTCCAGTATTCCTGCCTGGAAAATCCCATGGATTCATTTGGCATGGCCTACTGGTTAAGAAATGGCAACCCACTCCAGTATTCTTGCCTGGAAAATCCCATGGACTGAGGATCCTGGTAGGCTACAGTCCATGTGATTGCAAAGAGTCAGACACGACTGAGCGATTTCACTTCACTTTCACTGGTTAAGAGCATGGCATCTCGCATCAGATACTGAAGTTCAGATCCTGCTGTTGCCTTTAAACCAGCTATGTGTGGCCCTGAGCAAATCTTCCAACCTCCCTGTCGTTCTATTTCACACCTCTGATGGGGATAATAATAGTACGTACCTTATAAGGCTTCTCTAAGGATTAACTGAGTTAACCAGATCAAGTGCTTAGAAAAATACTTGGTATTTGACTTTATTATTGCCATGGTGCCCCAGGTGACTGTCCCCTCACAACACCTGAGAGTTGCACCATAAACTGCAAACGGCTGCCCCTTGACCTTATCTAAGTAAATGAATCCTTTAATGTTTCATATCCAGGAATCCTGACAAATATCTCATTAACGTCTCATTCGTTTTATATTTGTTATATGCAGGAATTCTGACACAGCCTCCTGTGGGAGGATGCTATAAGAAATGTCTCCAAATTTCAAATGGTTCTAATATAACCTGCTTCATTATGAACTTAACATTTTTAAGTTAGTAAATTTTTGCAGACTGCTAACTCCTGAGCTGACCTGCCTTTTTAATTTGATTCTTTGGCCATTTTGTTTTACTACTTTGCTCCATTATCTTACTTCTCCTAACAAACTTATGATTATTACTTTGTACAGAAAATAACTGTAAGTTGATCTTTCGGTGACATTTATAAGCACCAGGTTATATTTTATTTTATAGACTTGGCAACCTTTTTCACGTTGCTAAAGATTACAAAACTGATGCCATCAAGTGACATGGCTGTGTATGAAACTTGAAGGCACATGGAAAAGCTATATAAATTCATCTTAGATACAAATTTTCAAAGTTATTTTTGACCTTCAGGTGAAAATAAAAATTTCAGTTGTGTCAATTACTCCTTAGAAATACTTATTAACTTTAATAAGGCTTTCTTAAACATTAAAATATCATACCAGATTCAAACCATCAGTGTCTGCTAGGAGTTTAATGTATGCACCTCCACAATCAATACCATCTTGAAAATTTACTTCATATCTAAATGAAGGGAAAAAGAATCATACTGCTGATAAATAAAAATTACTAATTGCTCTTCAAAATCTAATGTATTACTCTCAATTCATTTAAACACAAACATTTACATTACCAGAAAGCTCACACCAAGTACATCCACAACCTGTGAGGACAAGCAGAAAGGCCTTTTCCATGAACATTCTTAATATATTGAAAATAGGATGACTATAAACAACTACAGAAAAGCCAACTAATTTGCTGAAATAAATCTTTTCATCAAAACTGTTTAATTAAGAATAAGATACTTTGATTAAAACCTTCAGCAGGAAACTTCAAACTAAAATAAGGTACGTACTATACATACTTTTTATAAAGTGAGAAACAAAGACTATGGGGATCATAGTTACAGCATAGGTTTCTAGGAAATTGCTAATGATCTTAGCTATTCAGTTTAATACTAATTTGTCTTTTAGTTCAGCTACACCTAAACCAGGTTTATAAAGTTGTACATTTAATTAAATAACCCCAGCAAAGAGACTTTGTAAACCTGGAATATTTCATATCTTAGCAGCCAGGAGGTAGGGGAAATACAGTGTTAACAGCTAAAAAAGTGAACTGACAGGGCAGTCTTCTTGGATTTACAACACTGTAATTCTCATCAAAAGTTCTACTGTCTTGTTTAGGCAATAGACAGTCTTACTGAACAATATTTAGAAGAGATTTTCAGTAAATTGGTGAATTACGTGTGACAAAAGTCAATGAGGAAATGTATATCAAAGTGAAAAACAGTGAAAACCAAAACTGTTATGACTGGTTTAATGAATTAAAGCAAAAGCAGATGAAAACCAGAGAAGTAACAGGATATAGTGATAATTTTAATAAAAAATTATAGTTTAAAATGTTTCTGAAGAGACTTCAGTGACAAAGTAAAAAAAAAAAGTATACAAAACTTTGACAGTTTGAGCCCAATTAGTAATAGGCATTTTATATAGAAAAGAGTACAGAAAATACAGTAAAATTTTAAGTGATAATCTCTGAGTTGCTGGACTTGATGGTGATTTCCCCTCCCTACTTTACATTCTGCTTTATTTCTCCAGATTTCTACAACAGTGGTTACAAGCAAGCACTTTGGAGTCAGAAAGATCCGAGATTTGTTCTTGATTTTGGTAGAAGCTCTGGTCTCTATCTGCTCATCTATCATGAGGGAACACTGCCCACATCCACACCTCTAAGGACTGTTAAGATGACTAGACGTCATCTTGCACAGTGATGGGTCAATAAATGCTCAAAGATGTTAGCTTCTGTTATGATCAGAAGAAAAGTTTTGTTTTGTTCTTTTTCACGTTTTAAATGAAGGAGTTTGTTTTCCTCAAGGCCTTATCAATATTTTTATTTTAGCAGTAGCTGATAAACTTTTCCTTCATGAAACATGTCTTTGAAGAGCATGAAGTAAAACAAATGGTGTATAATGTGAACTAAAGGTAAATACTTGCGACTCTAAGTAAAATAAAATGATAAAGCTTTATTATAGGTGATCTGAGGGATCTGTGAAAAGAACTAGAGATAACAATTGTGTAAATTGTCTTTATAAATGTAAGAGAATTACGCTATCTTATTATGCCTAGACTTGATCACTATGTCTACCTCATATGCTGCATACTTCCAGATTTTTCAAATCATTACCTTGTGCCTAGTAATAAACAGTTCACAATGAAATCGAGGATCAGTGAAATGTAAGTCATAGAGCTGGACGAACTGCATGCTGCTAATCTTAAATCACAGGAAAAATGAGGATAAATGCAGAGTATATGTTAACCCTCTTCTCTTTAGGCTGCTATTTTCTAAACTGTCCTATTAAATAGTAATTATTGTTTAGGGTGGAAAAAACTTCTGTGGTCAAATATGTTTGGGAAGCACAATGTTCAAATTAAAAATATGTTTTCTTATGTAGAACTCTTCAGAATCTTTAATGGGCAAATATGCTTCCTTATCTTTAAGGTTCAGATATTCTTAGTTTCTAAAACTTATATGACCACATAAGGCATATTAATAATTTGGGAAAAGCAGTTTTAAAGTTATGTCTTAAATAGTTCATATTTATGAGTTATACTATATTCATAGTATTTACAATAGTTATAAATAGTATTTATAATAGTATAGTATTTATAATAGTTAATACAAAATTTATTTTATCTATACTATTTCATTTTATCCAAATTAAGAAAACTAAATACTCATTATCCTTCTTTGAATTGTTTTCAAGCATATCAAAGACCACTAATTCAATTCTTTTTGATTCTCCTTTTCTTTTTTCAGTTCACAATTGCTTTAATAATTTTTTAGACTTACTATCTTTGCTTCCAATCTTGTAAGCTATCTTTCACTTACTTGCCTAGCAGTGATTTATACTTTCTGAAAATACCAAACTTGATTCATTTTACCCTGGAGAAGTTAAATTTCGTATTATTTTCCTTTACCCTTTCATTTAGGCCACAAAAGATTAAAATAGAAAACTATATTATATTCACCTAAATTAACAATAAGATTACTCTCAAATTTTCAAGAAGAAATAAATATTAAACTCTGAATAATGCCATAACATCAAGCTCAAATATTAATCCCAGTAAATACTTGTGGTAATATTCTTCATTTGTTTAAATGGTTGTATATTCTTTTGACATTTGATATTTTAAATTTCTTGAAATAACAATGCAACTAAATCAAGGCATCACAGCCAAAAAATTAAACCAATTATACCAAATGTCATATTGTTTTACATTTTTAAAATACAAAATGGCATTTTAGTTATACCATGCAGGCATATATTTAACATACTAACAAAAAATTTAAAACAAGTTTATAGTTAGTTTATAGTTAGTAGTACTTCTTAGGCTGTAATTAACTCTGGACAGCCCAATCTTTTGATATAAGATAGAAAGTAACATTTCTACATTTCCTTTCCTTTGTTTTTAATACGAATTTCATTTGTTTTGTAACTGTATTTGTACAGCTATATTTTGGATTTATAGCAGTATAGGTGAAACAAGCTTGAGGAATCAATACTTGATTTTACGATAGTTACACATGCAAACAATACCACAAAACTAGTGTATGTCATATTTTGAGGGAGGGGAGAGGAAAACTCTGTGAGAATGCAGACCTTTAAAAGGGCATTTCCTCTTGAAAACAAATTTACTGCCTTTGAATCTTATCACTGGTTCAACAGCAATATTTATAGTTCTATTTAAAATATATTGAAGTTAATACATCTCAACAGCAAGTCAATTTGAAATAAAGAGTTAAAACAAATATGGTGATTTTAATATGCACTATATAGTTTATGCTGGTGAAATACTGCATATTATAGCAAATATTATATTAATACATTTTGCAACAAATCTTCACTTCGTTCAAAACTTCAGGGTGTTTGTGCATATACACACATTGTGTATTTAAATAAATGAAATGGGAAAGGGAAATCCGAATTTTTATACCCATTTTATACCCATATTCAGAAGCCAAATTATACAAAACTAAAATAAATGTTAGAAAAAGTATTCAAAACATAATAAAACTTACTGAACTACCAGAGGTTTATCAGCAAAGATGAAGGGTTTTGCTAACACAGCAGATATTGCATGATGCTTTGCTCTAGATTTCAATACCAGTCCTCGATCACCAGGTATTCGATTTTCTTTCAATTCTTCTATTTCCCATCTTCCTAAAATACAAAACAAAGCAAGTTAAACTAAAACCAAACACACTGACTTAAAAAATTATTTATCAGAAATGGTAACCAATTAGATTTTTCCTTGAAGGCTGATTTTGGAAAAATAAAATCACATTTTAAATCAGGAACTTGTACCTGCACTTGTAGGTGTGTCTGCTCTCTTTTCTCCTAAAATTGTGGGAACTATTGGGTCGGCAAAATAAGTTCATTCAGGTGTTCCTGTAACCTTTTATGGAAATACCCAAATGAATTTCTTGACCAACTAATAAACAACAGACACTGCAGCATTTAATTAAAGGACCTCCAAAGCTGGCTTAGTTTGGATTTCTCTGAGAGACTTTAATCAACAAAATTACAGAATTTGTTTGTCTCATAGGGTCTCATTGTATTTTTTTTAATGACTTATTTTTAAATGACACAGGAGACAAAATACCTCTTTAACACAAAATGAGTTTGCCTCAGTCTATGTATTTTGAAATTCATGGTGTCATCAGCTATTTTTCTTACTTGGCAGAAGTTATAGCGATTTAAATTTTATTTTGAAAATTGTATGGCCAAAGAACACAAATTGCAGTTACCCTTTCTGAGCTAAGCCAATCAGTTCTCAGAACTTTTGGTCAAGAAAGTCCTATAAGCTAGATTAGCACTAGTCTGTAGCAGAGCAAAGCTGAGTGAGGCCCTCTCTGGGCTGGAATTGCCCCCATTTAAGACCAGGAAGTTCCTGCAATTAGATCATGGGATGCATCCAGGGTCATCTGTAGCCCCAAAGTTGTGGGCTGGACTTTCCTCCTTTACTCTTTTTAAAACAGTAAATAACTAATTTATATTAGTTTGTATAAAATGTTCCAGTTTCGAAAATTAGATGTCTTGCCTATTCCAAGAAAATTTAGTGAACGCTGGCTATTTTCCAGAATTGTGCCAACATGAAATATTAATGGGCACTTCTGAATTTACCAATGCACTTTATATACATTTTTTCTTTCTAAAAAAACAACAGTGCAAGAACCTGAACAGTCTCACTAATCAGAGAGGGGTGTTTTGAGGTCTATCATTGTGCACACTTTCTTGGGCTTTCAAAAATTCATTTTTTCAACTTTTCAGGTTTGTTTTCCTTTTTGTCCCCCAATTTGGTTATACTAAACTTTTCTTTAAAAGGTGAATTCATTTTCTTCTCTCACACTGATGAGCAACTCTATTATCACTACTAATCTTTGGCGTGACCAAATCACAAAGGCCTTCTTTGAAGAAGTAACAACTATGTCTTTAGAGATTTTAGGATACTGATAGTAAAGGATTTTTTAAAACTACATTGTCTTTCTTTCGTAATTACGTGCATATATTTACCAGCCATGAAAAGGTACTCTCTCAAAGTACTACTTTAATTTTAGAAAACCTGTGACAAGGTGATTATTCCTCAAGGACAAGAAGTTTTTCCTAACTTCAAATCAGTAGGAACTTTTCATTAACCAATCTTTACTCAAGGCCAGGTAATGTGAACTCTGATTTAAGTAAAATCTCAAAAAGAACTCAAACAATTTTATAAGATAGCCTGAAAATTAGTCACTTAAAGAACTGGTGGTTTTTTTAAACAGCAATATTTTTATTAATAACTTAATATGACAATTTAAATAAGTCTCCCTCAAATGCAAACCCTCTTCTCCAGCATATAATGTTTCTCACAGATTGCTCCTGAAAACCGAGCAATTGGATTTACTCAAGTGCACTTGACAGAAGCTATGATTAATGACTACAGTACTAAATATTCCTGCAAAGAAATTGATATTGGTCTCAACTAACCACTGTATAAAAGACATCACTAATATTTATAGACAAAATGCCACTTTCAGGGCCTGAACCTTTAATTAGAGGTTCTGTATTTTTCAAAGGTACTTTCAAGAAATTGAAAAGTCAATCGACCATACCAAATCTAATACACTAAAAAATTATTTTGTGGGTAATTATGTTTAATGGACAAAACATAAATGTTGTTAGTAAACTTATTTTTTGCTTGCTTGTTTGAGTTCTAATTTTAAGCTGAGGGAAAAGCTCATTTAAAAGCAGTAAGAGTCATTCCGTCCAGACTTAAACTCACTTCTAAAATAGACCATAACCTAATTTTAGGAAAATTCCATCAATGGATACTTCTAAAATAAAAACATACATCTACCCAATGCTGTTCTAAAAAACTGTAAAGTAAGCTAAACATAGATGTTTTAAGTCAAGCATTCTGTTTGATGGCAGATATTTCTGTGGGTATGATTTTAGGTACAGTTCTATCTTTGCAAACACTGCTTCTTTGAGGGCAGTCATTCTCTTCCCTAAAGGAATTCAGATGACTAAGCTCAGTGTTGCTTGTCCTGTGAATATGGCAGAGTTCCTTCTGGAGTTTAGAAGCACATGTACTAGGATGGAGAACACAGCATGAAGACACGCAGGCATGATCTGTATCTCACACTGAAATAAGACACCATGGAAAGGGAAGTAGACAGCTGGCCTCCTACACATGCTGTTATCTGTTCTGTTGTTATTCGCATGTAACTCCTAATGGGGTCTGAATGTGAGGTCACATCCTTATGGATCTTAGGTGGTCTGAGAGAGAGGAAATTCCCACTACCCATCACCTTGACTGAGGCTGATCCTGCTTTAGGATTTAACAACTGAGGAGGCTGGTTTTAGACTAAGAGGAAGAAGAAATTCTTTCATCATACTCCAGGAGAGTCCTGTTGGAAGAAAAGATGACCCTTGCTAATAGGACTTTTCTTTCCAAGGGTAAGCCTGAAGATAACCTATCAGAGATACGTTATGGGCCTGGAGATGGTGGCTCCAGGAGCAGCCACATTTCTTTTGGCTCTCATAGACGTCCCCTGTCTTGCATGCTCTAGGAGGATCATGCCATAAGTTATAACTTAACTGAGATAGGCCTATGCTTGAGAAGAAACAGTAGAGAACAGCAGTAGCCTGGGAAATCCTGCAAAAGACTAACTGCAGGGGAGTGAAAATTCAACCGTTTATAAAGTTAGAAACCTGGATGGTGGCTTAAGTACGGATTACTTGGACTTCCAGAAATACTGGAAAGGAGACAAGACAAAAGACTGAACATTCTATTGTGAAGCAGGATGGATCCTGAGGCCACCATATATATATTTAACAGAAATATAATTTCAAAAGCTCATGAACTCTGCGTCATCCTTGTTATGTTGAATATTTAAATAATACTGTACCATCATATATAGAAATCTCCGCATCTGTATCATCTTTCTTTGCTTTTGATAATACCCACCTATAAATAAAATTGAAAGAAATATATATCATTTAAAATAAAACTAACAATTTATAGATATAATGTGTATCAGAAATACAACAAAAGATTATCCAATAGTCTCTTTTCACTCTAAGATACATGAATACTTAGAGGCTAAATAAGGATGTCTATATACTATCTTGCAAAGAAAGTGAAAGTTGCTCGGTCATGTCCGACTCTTTGTGACCCTATGAACCATACAATCCATGGAATTCTCCAGGCCAGAATACTGGAAAGGGTAACCTTTCCCTTCTCCAGGGGATCTTCCCAACCCAGGGATTGAACCCAGGTCTCCCACACTGCGGGCAGATTCTCTACCAGCTGAGCAGCAAGGGAAGTCCAAGAATACTGGAGTAGGTAGCCTATCCCTTCTCCAGCGGTTCTTCCCACCCCAAGAATCAAACTGGGGGTCTCCTGAATGCAGGCAGATTCTTTACCAACTAAGCTATCAGGGAAGCCCAACTATCTTGCAAAGCTAGAGTTAAATTAAATTTGGAATCTGCAATTTACTTGCTGTATGATCATAGGTGAGCTTCCCTGGTAGCTCAGTGGTAAAGAATCTGCCTGCATGCAGGAGACGCAGGTGTGATCCCTGGGTCGGGAAAATCCCCTGGAGAAGGGAATGGCAACCCACTCCAGTATTCCTGCCTAGGAAATTCCACAGATGGAAGAGTCTGGTGGACTACAATCTATGGGGTCACAAAGACAGTCAGACAGAACTTCGCAACTAAACAACAATGATCATATAGGTAAGGTACACTAAACCTCAGTTTCTTCACTGGTAAAAGGCAGATTAAGACAGTTCTTACCTACATGTAATATAATAATCAACAGATAGTAATCTTTTTTTTTTAACCATTATTTAGGATGAAACATCTGAAATTAAACTATTAATATCTGTCCTAAGGAATGAAGAAATGTTCTAAGTTTTTACTTTATATTCATGCTTCATTAATATATATTCTTTGTATAAATAAATAATTCAAATTAAACATTTCTATCAATAATGAAAACGTGTTAAGGTGCTAGTTTACCTTAACTAGTACATTAATCTTTTTTTTATAGTTCTGTGGCAGAGGCAATTTTCACAAATTAACAACCAATAATTTCAAAAAAGCTAATCAAATCAAGGAAAAAATCCTCCTGAATGAATACTTACCCAGCCAGCTTTCCACTATCAAAAGTTTCTGTAAAATACACTTCTCCTACAGGCTGAGGTGTCTTATATTTAATCTAGAAAATAGATTTTAAAAATATAAAGTTATTTACCCTCACAAACACTTTAATTAAACAATCTCATTAATTAAGAACCTAGTATGGAATGCACATATAGGTAATAGAGATAGTACATTACATGGTCTCCTCAAAACTTTATATCCTTATGGTAATAAAATACAGAACATAAGAGATACATGATAGAAAAAAACACTACATGCAAACAGAATACACTGACTCCCTCTAACACTGAAGGGATGGGAGGAAGTACTCAGCCAAGGTCTCATTATGCAGTGGACATGGCCTTGAAAGGATTCTAACAGGTTACAGTATTTGGGGATAAAAATTATTAGAAGCAAAAGAAGTAGCATGATCACAAACATATAAGATGAACAATTTAATAAGCACATAGGTTAGTTTAAAATTAATTCCTGGCCTTCCCTGGTGGCTCAGTGGTAAAGAATCTACCCACCAATGCAGAAGACACAGGTTTGATCCCTGATCTAGGAAGATCCCACACGCCACATGTGAACCCCAACTATTAAGCATGTGCTCTAGAGTCTTAGTGAAGGAGGAAATGGCAACCCCCTCCAGCATACTTGCCTGGAAAATTCCGTGGACAGAGGAGACTGGTGGGCTACAGTCCACGGGGTCACAAAGACACGATTGAGTGACTTTCACTTTCACTTCTAGAGCCTTAGAGCCAGGACTGCTGAGCCTCTGGGCCTCAGTTACTGAAGCGCACGTGCCCTAGAGCCCTGCTCCACAGCAAAAGAAGCCTCTATAATGAGAAAGCCACGCCCTGCAACTAGAGAAGAGCCTGCGGAGCAATGAAGACCCAACTTTCACTGTCCTTAACCTTCCCTAATAGCATACTTTCTATTTAAGGGAGGAAAATCAGTAATTAAACAAAACCCCAGATACTTCTACAGGGTCAAGATTCTGCTACCAAAATTGCCCATCTCCTATGAAGTTTACTGAATTACAACTTTACTGTTCTCTCTATTTTTATGCATTGGCAAAAATGGGCCAATATATTTTATTCATACTTTACCATACCTAGAATTTTCATGCTATAAAATTAGAAGCATCAAAAATTGTTCTCTCCCATTTCTTACCATCTTTTCAAATTATCATCAAATATAGTTAGGAGTCATGGGCTTTCCTGGTAGCTTAGTGGGTAAAGAATCTGGCTTGCAATGCAGGAGACCTTGCTTCAATTCCTGAGCCAGAAGTTCCCCTGGAGAAGGGATAGGCTCCCCACTCCAGGATTCTTGGGCTTCCCTGGTAGATGAGATGGTACAGAATCCACCTGCAATGTGGGAGACCTGGGTTCTATCCCTAGGTTGGGAAGATCCCCCGGAGGAGGGCATGGCAACCTACTCCAGCATTCTTGCTTGGAGAATTCCCGTGGACAGAGGAGCCTGGCTGAGTACAGTCCATGAGGTCACACACACACACAAAGTCAGACACGACTGAGTGACTAAGCACAGCGCATAGTTAAGAGTCGCAGGTATCTGGCAATTTCTTTAAAGTATTAACCTACCGAAACCCTCATAATAGCTGTATCTTAAGTCAGCCATAAGCACTTTGATTATTACTTACTTTCTATGGGTCACAGAACCAGATTTTAAAGAAATTTAAATTTTTAAACCTAAAAATTTCAATGTTTAAGTTTGAAGTTTGTGGAGCTTCAAACTTAACAGGAGAAAGAATATTCACCTTGAACAGCTAAACAACACATGCAGTTGCAAATTTAAAAAAACCCTAAAAAGATTTATAACAACTTGGCCGATTCCTGTTGATGTATGGCAATAACCATCACAATACTGAAAAGTGATTATTCTCCAATTAAAATAAATACATTAAAAAAAAACTATGTATTATTCTTCTTAGTCCTTTAAACAGCAGCCAGCAGAACATAACTGGCATTTTCTTACCAAAAATATTTCTGAAAAAATTTTTGATTGTCCCAATATTAGATATGAATATTCCTCAGTGTGAAAGTTCTTATAGATTGTCAGAGTACACAAAAACCTCTAAAAACTTTTCCAGACTCCTGTCAGTCACCACCTCAAAACACAGATCTTCATGCTGAGACCGAAACAGTGGGAGCCTTACTAAATAAATGCCTATTTCATCATCACTCTCCTTTCGAACTCATCCTCCTATTCAGCATTTCTTTCCTCAGAGAAATGAATAAACACCATTTTCTCTACTTTTAGAAGAACTGAAAATTACTATCTTTTCTTTTATCTGAAAAGGGTTTAAGTATTTAGCCCTCTTTAGCTAGTGATGAACTCCAAGTTTGATCATAAAAATCTTTCCCATATTTATCTGGTAATAAAACTGTGCCAGATGCCATGCACACATTTCTGTAGCACATGGGCACCCTAAAAAACACAGCAACAAATAGTTGGAAAAAGGCAATGGTTTTTTTTCTATTTATTTACAAACTAAAGGCTATTCCAATTGAAAGGAATCCTAAGAAATTAGTCAGCCCTATGTATCATGTAAAGGAATAGTGGATAGCTTGGTTCTCAATAACCTTACCTCTGAGGAGAGTTCATTTTCATCAGTCTCTTCTGAATTTTCATCAAAGTCTTCCATCTCAACACTATCATCCATAAATTCTGCATTAATTGAGATGAAAAGAAGACCCAAACATAGCCGAAAGCCTTGGAAACGCATACCGATTATCTGTAAAAGTGACAGTAATCAGTAAAAATAAAACAACGTCATGAAAAATAAGTGTAAGTATACTTACCAAGAAATAAGTTCTCCTTTAACACCTCTTTTTTTCTAGGATGGCTTTTAAAAATTACCAAACTTACTTAAATTATGCTTTCAACAAGTGATACTACAAACTTCAAAATCCCATGGGCATCCACAGCTGAAGGCATGCCTTGAAAAGCAAAGGGCCAATGGCACAAACCTAAAGATACAGAAGTGACCACCAAACTCATGTTTTTTTAAAAAAGGATCATGATTCCTAAATGTTCACTCAAGTTACTTTTTTATTATAATGTTGCTTAAGTGTGTATAAACATACAATTGGAAATTTTATAACTGTAAAGCCAAAATACATTTATATGTAAACACCAAAAAAAGAAAAATAATTTTGCCACAACTGAAAGTGACAGCCTTTTACTGAAAACAAATTACAGCTGAAAATTCAAATAAATACAGGATTTACTGCAATGAGGTTGACTGCTGTGAATGAAGTTCTTTTGCATTTATCACCCCTGTAACACTATGATGATTCAATTACATACATAACCACTTCTCCATTCAAAAGCTCCAAAACCTCTGTTCCTGATAAGATTCATTGAGATGAGTAGAAGACAAATATTACTTGACTGCCTCTTGGCAGAAATATGTAATTTACATAACTACACCCTCCTCTTTCCCACTAGCATGTTAAAAATTCAGGGTTTATTTCTTGGCACCAGTGGACTTTTAAACAAGTAAATGTGAATAATGAAATTAGGAGATAGTCATTCATATGATCCAGGGTATAGTTATATTACCATCAACATGAAAGAGTTTCTATTAAAAAAAAAAAGGATATTCTGAGAGAACTCTTAACTGCTGCAGAACATATTTATAGACCTACATGGGTCTGCCTAAGAAACCCTGAATTTACGACACAGCACCCTACACCCACCAGAATGGCTATACTCAGAGAGAGACAATAACAGCAAGTGTTGGGAGGATGTGGACAAACTGAACTCCTCACACATTGCCGGCAGGAATACAAAATGAGCTTGGAAAACAGCAGGGCAATTCTTCAAAATGTTGAAAACAGAATTACCTTATGATTCAGCAATTCTACTCTTCTACCCAAAAGAAATGAAAACAGATGCCCAAACAAAACCTTGGAATATAAATGCTTAATGATGATAGCCAAATAATGACAGTTGTTAATGACAGCCAAAAAAGTGTAAACAAGTCAAAAGTTCATCAACTGATGAATAGATAAACAAAATGTGGACTATTCACATTGGAAGATTATCTAACAATAAAACAGAATGGAGTACTGGAGTGTTATAAGACAGATGAATCTCAAAAACATTATGCTCAGTGGAAGAAGTCAGTCATAAAAAACCATGTATTGTATGGCCCCATTTAAACAGGCAAACCCATAGAATCAGAAAATAGATTAGTAACTGCCTAAGGAAAGGAGTGGGAAAAAGGGTTAATTGGTACAAGGCTTCTTTCGAGGGTAACGAAAGTGTTCTAAAATTGGAATATGGTAATGGTTGTGTAATTCTAAATATGTTAAAACTCACTGAACTGTACTCATTAAACAGGTCAACTTGTAGGTATGCAAATAATACATCAATAAAGCTGTGTTTTAAAAAAAGAAACATCAGACTATAAAAAGCATTCTTCCATCTTGGTTAGCTCAACTAGAGCTTTTTAACGAGAGTGAACCTCTACATGAATGTGTGGGCCAGTTGGCTTCAATCCCTTCTAAAGGCCACTGACTGCAACTTTAAAGTTTACTTTGAACACGCATCTTTAAAAAAAAAATGAACATTCTATACCAAAAGATGTATTAATATCACCATTTTTATGGAAAAGAATCCAAAAATGATGCATACTACTCATAGTTTAATTAGAAGAGTGTAACTTCTCTAAAGTCATAAAAAAAGGTTAACTGAGATAGAAAGCAAATGTAAAGGGATCAATTTGAGCTCAGTAACAGGAAGCTATGGATTTTTAAAATTTTCACTTACTGGCACACAAGTGAGTACAGTTGCAAATTGCTTATCAATTGTTAATAACCCTGAAAGCTTCCTGGTTCTAAAAATTAAAGAGCTTTGCATGGCTTACACAATGTAGTAAAAGGTATTCTTGACACTATCAATAACATTTGAGTAAACAGAAATGCATAAAATAAATAACAGCAGTAATAATGAACATTAATATCATTTTAGCCCCATATCTTCTCCTTCAAAATGAATGTACACTTTAGTTTAATAATTAATTTGTTGAAAATACCATTTAGGTTATTACAGAGTATTGAGCAGAGTTCCCTGTGCTATACAGTAGATCCTTACTGGTTACCTATTTTAAATATAAATAGTGTCTACTGTTTGTTTTCTGTATCACAGTTCTTCCTAACTTTCCTTCAGAACCAGTTGCCAAAGCTTCAGGAAAAAAATTTAAAAAACCCTTTATCTGGAAAGCTTGCTTCTTCTCTGAAGTTCTATGACTATAATCACTCATTTGAATAAAACAACTAGCTAATTTAATCTTTGCAGTCTAGGACATCACTATGAAAGGCATTAGTACTTCCAATCTACATACGGAAAACTGTAAGATTCAGAAACCTGATCAAATTCTCATAATTGCAAATGTGAGACAAGGTGAGAATCCAAAACCTTACATTATACCATGCTACTTATTTTAATCTTACCCCCACTGCATTATTATATGTTCCTTTTTTCTAGCTTTGGGTTTTTCTAGTTCCTTAAGATGTAAAATTAAGTTGTTAATAAAAGATCTTTCTTTTTTAATGTAAGTGTTTACAGCCATAAATTTCCTTCTTAGCACTGTCTTCACTCTATACCATAAGCTTGGGTCTGCTTTCTTTTGTTTGTTTTTTGTTTCATTTATCTCAAGATCTTTTCCAATTTCCTTGTGATTTCTTTTTTGACCCTTTGGTTGTTTTAAAGTGTATTGTTTAATTTTCACATATTTGTGGATTTTTTTTTTCCTGCTTTCCCTCTGCTACTGATTTTGAGTTTCATCACAACGCAACTGGAAAAGATACTCTGAATCTTTTCCAGTTTAAACAAACTTTTAAAAATTTGTTAAGATTTGTTTCGTGGTATAACATATGGTCTATCCTAGAGAATATTCTGTGTGCACTTAAGAAGAATATGTATTTTTATCAATACTCATCAGGGATATTGGTCTGTAGTTTTCTGTGTCTTGGTCTGCCTTTGCTATCAGGGTAAGGCCACCCTCATAGAGTGAGTTTGGAAGTATTTCCTCCTGTTCAATTTTCTGGAAGAGTCTGAGGAAGACTGGCATTAATTTCTCTTTCTGCTATTGTCAGGTGAAGTGTTTTGTGTACATGTATCAAAGTCCAATTGCTCTGTAGTGTTAGTTGTCTTCTAATTTCTTACTGAGCTATATGGTTGTCCTAAAATATACAGGATTAGTAAAGCAAGAATTTGTTTAGATGGTATAATACAGAACTTCTAGCGCAGATGCTACCCCCTTGCTGCCTTACAAATGTGTAAAATATAAAAGCCCAGGGTTCTAAGCTTCCTGTGTATTCCTCACTTCATACAGGTTGTTGAAATCACAAACTATTTGTGAAGAAAGCAAGCAATGGAGAAGCACATTCATTTGCATGTATCTTTGACCTCATGTATGGTCTCTGCATTGCCTGTGGGCTGGTTCAATAACAGCAAAGTATAACTAACTCTGGCCAAGTATGAGATACTTGGGAGAGATTTCTGGCTGATCACCACGGATGTTTTCTTTTTTTCCCAGGAGACAAAACTATACTGTGCTTTTCTAGAGTTAAGCATGACTCAGGTGAATGGAGTGAGATGAGACCCAGGAAAGCTAACAATGCAGTGATAGCCTGAGTATAAAAGCCTGGGAGCCAGGACAGCCAGTGCTATAAAGTCCAGTCTGAAAGCCAGCAGGCTCAAGACCCAAGCAGAGCCAATGTTTCAGTTCAAGTCCAAGGGCAGGAAAAAAACCTGAAGTCTCAGCTCAGCCTGCTAGGCAGGAGAGTCCCTCTTCCTCACTGGAGTATCAGCTTTATTGTCCTATTCTGGCCTTCAACTGATTGGATAAGGCCACTCATCTAGGGGAAGGGCAATCTGCTTTACTCAGCCTACCATTCAAATGTTAATCTTATCCAAAAACACCCTCACAAACACACCTAAAATAATATCTGACCAAATATCTGGGTATCCTGTGGTTCAGTCAAGTAGATACATACAATTAACTATCACAGCCATCTACTCCTTAGGACACCAGCAACCAGAAATTATGTTAGGCCCCTGGGATTTTTTAATTTACTATTTGAGCATTACTTTAACTAATACATACTGTTAACTGAAACTGGGTATATTTTTCTAAATCAGAAGGACTTAGAAACAATGAAAATATCTCAGGAAATACAGCAAAAAGTGGGGAAAGAACCATAATAGCAGAAATAATAGTTGAAAATACAACTTTCTAATGATTTAAGCAAATAACTACAGTGTTCCAAGAATTCTGGATCTGATCCTATAAAACTCAGAAACCACTGAAGATGTGAGAGTAGTGAAGTGATCAGAGTGGAAATCCAGGATATGTAAATATTGTTTGGTTTTAGTAGTTATAGAAATAATAAACTGAATCTGCACTGGGCTCTTTTAAAACATAGCTACACACTAAAGTGGACTGAAGAGCATCATTTTCAAAATAATAGTTAAATAAACATTATAATGATACATTTATTTATTGAGGATTTATAGTACTTCTACATAGTTCCAAAATGAGGAAATTTGCAAAAACAAAAAACATACAAAAATATAAGGTCACTGACAGCCAGAATTCTCTTTTCTGTATTCACAGTGCTAGCCAAAGAGTGCCAGTGCATGATAAACAGAGACATATTTATGTTCACAGAATGAATGAATGCAAAAATGACAGGAAAAAATGTTACAGGGGAAGATAAATAGATGTTACTAAGCAACCAACTAGAATGACTTTATTGTTGTAGCAGCACTGCAACCATAGATTTGGCAAAAAGATTTCTAGGCAATTAGGGGAAGGCCAGAAACAAAATGAAGGAGTTTCACTGTCTATAAAAGTCTACAAGATCCTTGGAGGAAAAATCCTTTTTTAGAATTTAACTCCTAGAAAAATTCATGGGTTGAAACCTTATATACAGTAGATGTTTTAAACTATGGTTTTATGAGAAAGAAATGGTTACATCAACACTTCCAACACTGGCCCTCTAAAGTCTTTTAGAACATTGTTAAAATGTAACACAAAGTATTCCTATAGATAAAGGAGATAGTAATTTAGAAATTTTGCAGTTTTGGGAGAACTAAACATATTATTCATTTCTATTCTACATCTATGAAGAAATACCTCATTGTGAGGTATTTCAGAATCTTGCTACAGACATCCTGCATTTTAACAACTCAGTTCATAACTTACTAGAAAAGATAGTAAAAAAAAAAAAAAAAAAAGAAATTAGATGAAAAAATCTGTTACAACGTCATAAAAATAAAACTGGACAAATTCTCACCAAAATTAAAGAGTATTCTTGGAATTATCTGGCCATGGTGCACATAGTTCCCTTTGAAGCATCACAAATAAGGTGAAGAGATGGTAATGCTGCTGCTAAGTCGCTTCAGTCGTGTCCGACTCTGTGACCCCATAAACAGCAGCCCACCAGGCTCCTCTGTTCCTGGGATTCTCCAGGCAAGAACACTGGAGTGGGTTGATAGTGGCATCTTACAGAGGCAGCCTTCTTCCAAAGAAGCTGCAAGACTCCATTTGAAAATGCAGGGACTTTCTCAAAGAAACGAGCATGCTTCAGAATAAGTCACACCTGGGATTTATAAATATTGTAGTATCTAATGTTTCCAGAAATTCAGGAGAGGTTATTCAGTAGATTAAAAAATTCATCATTCATGAATTCATTTAACAAATACTATGGTTGTCAATTATGTGCCAGGCATGATGTTAGAATTTACAATTAGAACTTACTGAACTTAAAGAAATTAGCAAAACATATGGCCCCTGACTGCAAAGAGCTTATAGTTTGGGATGGAAAGCAGGTGTTAAATAACCCAGGTTTAACACACAGTAAATTGTGACAAGTGACTGACTGGTAAGGGATTTGTATGAGTCGGTAATTGGGGAACTAAATTTACATGGTGGAGGGAGTGTCCAAGAAAGCCTCCTTGAGAAAGCTACAGTCAAACTGAGGTCAAAGGCTAGAAAGGACGGATTTCCCCAGGCCGTGGGCAAAGGAAGCGGCTCTCTAGACAGGAACTGGAAAGAGGAGAGCGGGACAAGGAGAACAGGAAGTGCTGTGTGAGCTGCTGTTCAGGTGTGATGAATTCCAAGCTTGTAGCTCTCTCTGATGCCGGCACTGGTGCCCCGTCCTCCATAAGGAAAGTGAGACTCAGGAAGCAGCTTCCTCAAGAACAGAGAACACTACTCAATAGCAAAGGTTAAGACCCAAAGTTACAATAAGTACAGCTTCAAACTCTACATTCATTTCATTAAAGCTCCAAAGTTAGAAGGTTTAACTATTTAACTCATTAAATGCCCTATAAATTGAGGCTCTAGGCCTATAAATACAAGGCTAAGTATTTTTTAAATATGTTCCATTCTTTAGACTTCCATCCCAGTTTCTGTGGGCTTCATATTCTAAAAGCCATATTTTGATGTCTATGCAAACTATAATTTATACACACAAATCTAGTTAGTTGGTTAAATGGCCTTTAAAATCTTTCCAGCAAAGATTTTAAAGCAGCTTAAGGCTAGAAAAAAACAAAACAAAAATGAACAACTTCATAGTATTACCTTATATTTCTCTGAAACTTTAAAATTTTACAGTGTGCACACAAATTTCAGGATATTTAAGAAGACAGTTATGAAGTAAGGCTTACTATTGGAACTATAATTATCACATGCTAGATAATGTAAATGTTTCTGGGTATCATCTTAATGAAAGCATCTAGAAAGAATGTCTTCATTAAGTGTTAGCGTTTTTAACTTCCTGCGGTAGCCACAACAATGACCACCCCCAGCCAAGGACTGTGAGTGGGCTCTAGAAGCTGAAAATCACAACCTTCAGCTGATAATCAACAAGGAAACAAGAACCTCAGTCCTACAACCAAAAGAAATTGAATTGTGTCATCAATCTGAATGAGCAAGGAAGAAGAATCTCCCCAGAGCTGCTAATAAGGAATGCTGCCTTGTCAACACCTGATGTCATTGCAGTGAGACCTGGGTCAGACTTCTGACCTATAGAACTGTGAGAAAATAAATGTGTGACATTAAGCTGCTAAGTTTGTGGTAACTTATTAGGACAACAATGAAAAACTAATACTTTTATTATTCCTGTACTTGATTCTAGCTTCTTTGAAACAGTTCCCATCAACCAAATCTTACTTGGTAAGTGCAACAGCTTTTTTCAGTCCTATTGCCTACTGCTGTCTCTCGACCTGGCTGACTGCTTCTTGGAAGCTCTCTCCTTCCTTGATTTCCATGATGCTATTCCTGAGTCTTGCTTCTCTTCATCTTCTCTGCCACCTCTATGGGCTCTCTCTAATCTCCTGTAAATGATGCTGTTCCTTCAGGTTCTGTCCCCAGGCTTTCTCCTTACATTTCATACACTCTTGACCTCTACCTATAAGGACTAACTAAAGACTCCCAAGTGTTATCCACAGCACAGAAGCCACCACCCTTTAGTATCTGCAAGGACGTATCAAAGCCTCTATTAATTTGAGGCTCATCTTTCCACCCAAACTGGTTCTCTAATCTCAATTCCCTTCTTCCATTAACTGCACCTCTGGTCAACCAAATCAGCCAAGTTACTCTGTCACTATCTTAAGATTATTCTTTGCTGATATTCTGTATCATTGGTAGCTAAACCTGTTTGGGTGTTTTTGAATGTGTCTTTCTATATCCACGCCATAGCCTTAATTTAGGAATCCATGATTTCTGAAAAGCATCAATAAAGTCCCACTTTGCTTCTTCACTTGCAGTCTTCCCAATCCATCTATCTGCCACTTTCTCTCCAGCATGAATTTTCTAAAAAACAAGTCTAATGGTACTACCTGTTCATAAAAACATTCAACAGTTGTCTACAGTTCTCAGCATAAATTCTGCCCTTTTAAGACTCATTTCTTACTCTTAACACTCACCTATTAACACACTCATGCTTTCTATCTGCTATTATAACTGAGATGTTTCTGTTAGCCAGTTTTAATGGCTGACTGAGGACTCACCAGCACGGCTAAGCCTCCAAAGCAGTGTTGGAAAAATCACTTAAGTTTTAGTTGTCATGTAACTTCAGTAGCTCAACTACGAAGTGATAAGATAGAAAGTACCATTTGGCACCATCATGCCAAGTTTCATATTCTATTACTAAAAAGGAAAGGTCTAAAACTGTTCTAACCGCCCCCCCCTCTCCATTTATCACGTGAAAGGATTAAGCTGGATGATCTAAAAGTCTATTAGAGTTGGCAATTCTAGCTTTCCAGTTAAGAGCACTAAAACTTACTAGGAACAAGCAAGGTTAATTTATAGCACTTGAAAACCCACTCCAGTATTCCTGCCTGGAGAATCCAGGACAGAAGAGCCTGGCGGGCTATATAGTCCATGGGGTCACAGAGAGTCCATCCAACAAGACTAAAGTGACTAAGCACAGCACTGTTCAGTTTCTGAGGATCTATAACATACACAATCCATACACAGTAATCAACTTTATCAACTAGATGAGGGCTATCTTCCATGGATTTACGGATAAGCTCTAAATGTGACTGGAAAGCATTAGTCGCTCAGTCATGTTTGACTCTTTGCGACCCCACTGACCCCGCCAGGCTCCACCGTCCATGAGATTTTCCAGGCAAGAATACTGGAGTGGGTTGGAAGTTCCTTCTCCGGAGAACCTTCCTGACTCGGATCTTCCTGACCAAAGGATCGAATCTGGGTCTCCCGCATTGCAGGCAGATGCTTTACCATCTGAGCTACCAAGGAACGGCCTTTAATGTGATTGGAAGATCAAACCCATTGCATGTGAAGACAAAACTGTAAACTGCAGTCAAACAATTGCCAAAAGGAAGGTAATCAATATACCTAGAGTGACGTAAAAATTTTAGAGCAAGCAAAATCGCAAGGCTAGATCAAGGTTTTGATGGCTTTAAAGCATCAAAAAGTTTCCAAACTAACTTTCCTAATCCGAGAGTTCTTCCCATGGCCACTCTCGATTGATCTGCTTTCTCCCTTCTGGGCGTCGTTGCCATTTTTTTATATATCCAAAGCAAACGCCTCGGAGCCCTGTTGCTCCGGCAGGCGCTATAAATAAAATCAGCTAAAGTATCTGATCGTAAACACGCCGTGGGCGATAATGAGTCTGGAGTCATTAGGGCTACGCAGGATTCACCACAACCCTCCCTCCCCAGCGGCGCGCACCGAGCCCCAGGCGGCGCGCCGAGGGAGCGGCCGGGAGTCGCGGGCCACCGCCGCCGAGAGGTCAGGTCCCTTCGCCTCTACAGATCTTGGCGGGCAGGGCGTGAACTGAGCCTAGCTGGGTTTGACTCGCCTGTCAGTGCGAAGGAGCGGGAGGAGTGAGCAGCGCCGAAATGAGACCGGGCCCCTCGCCATCCCTCGGGAGCGCGCACCGGGGCTCGAGCGTGGAACGGGGTTGAAATGGCAACCGCTGGAGTAACGGACTCGGCTCCCCGGGGCCTCTGAACCCTCGGGGACAGGCCGGGCTGAGGGGCCAACTGGCCCTGCCCGCGCCGGCCCCAGCGCCGCAGGTAGCAATGCACACAGAAGTTCCGGGGGCCCCAACCGACCCCGAGGGGGCATCGCCCCGCCGCCGCCCGCCCGGGCCGGCCTCCCTTCCCCCGCGGCCTGGAGAGCCCGCCCGAGAACCTCGCTGGCTGCGTCCCCATCCCCAAACTCCACACCCACCTCCTCACGGGTCCCTACCGGGTCCGCCTGGCGGACGCCCAAGAGAGGGGCGCAGCAGGAGCCCCCGCCCTGCGGGGAAGAGCTAGGACTCGGCTTCCTCACCCCCAGCTGCAGCGCAGAAGGACGCCGAAAAGTGGCCCACGCACCTGGCTTATGGGCCCGTCTTCGGGAGGGGCAGCTCCGATGTCCGAGCCGCTGCCACCTGGTCCCCGCGTCTCCCCCAGCTCAATCCAGCCGTCGGCCGCGCAGCAGCGACTGCTAACCGCGCGTGCGCGTGCGGCCGCGGGCGGGGAGGAGGCGGCGGCCGGAGGCGCGTGTTGCGCGCACCTGCACCGAGGGGCTCAACCGCCGCCGAGGGCCCTTCCCGACCACGCGCCGCGCGGTCCCCGCCGGCCGGTTGCTGCGTGCGTCCGGCTCCTGGGATGGCCCGGGAGGCATTCCTGGCTATCCATCCGAAGACCCTTCCCTCCCGCAAAGCGCCTGCTCCCTGCAAACAGTGAGGTCCTACCTCCTATTGCACATAATTGGGCCCTGAATTTTGAGTAAATAACATTTTAACAGTGTCCGGTTAGTACCCCAGGCCTTCCCTAGGGTTCTAGACGTTCTGATGAGAGGTCATTGTGGTCAGCAGAGAGCTATTCTTCCCTGAAAGTGTATGATGGAGCTACAGTAAATATTAACATAATAAATAGTACCACATGGTTACATGGTGTCTTTTTAAATGCTGCTGATACCAATTGTTAATCTTTCGTTGTGTTTACTGCTCTCTAAACAAAGCTAAGCACCGAAAAATTGATGCTTTTGAACTGCGGTGTTGGAGAAGACTCTTGCGAGCCCCTTGGACTGCAAGGAGATCCAACCAGTCCATCCTAAAGGAGATCAGTCCTGGGGGTTCATTGGAAGGACTGATGCTGAAGCTGAAACTCCAATACTTTGGCCACCTCATGCGAAGAGTTGACTCATTGGAAAAGACCCTGATGCTGGGAGGGATTGTGGGCAGGAGGAGACGGCTGGATGGCATCACCGACTCAATGGGCATGAGTTTGAGTAAACTCCGGGGGTTGGTGATGGACAGGGAGGCCTGGTGTGCTGCGATTCATGGGGTCACCAAGAGTCAGACACAACTGAGCGACTGAACTGAAACGGTTTTATTATACATTCATTATGCTATTGAACGTCCTAACAACTCTGGTGAAAAAAACTGAAGAAAATTACTTGCCTTTGGCTTGAAGTATTAATAAATGGTGGAAATGGAGTTCAAATCTTTTCCAGAGCCTGTCATTTTAACTCACACTAAAAGTTAAAATACAGCATAAACGTAGTAGTGAACACAACTTTCTTTGCCCCATAGATGTTGGATCATATAAGCCCTTACTGCTTATACTTGATAATAAATTTTGACTTTGATTTTGGTATTATAATGCTTTAAATTTTATTGGAATAATAAAATATTTAACTTGTGATACCTCTGTTAAAGAGTCTCAGATTAAGGGAATTGATGGAGCTCCATGCATAAAATGTGATTATTGGCTAGATATCGAGATCACTGAACATTTTTCACAATGCATCCGTGATAAGACCACTATATCTAGACTTTTGAGACTGTCATCTTCTGTGTCAAAGATGATATTTTTGGTATTTGGATGGTATTTATGGGTTTAAAAAGACACATTCATTCCAGGTACTTTAAACAGTATTATGCTCTTCTTTTCTTAGGCTTTGCGACTTCTGTTATTTGACATAATTCTGTGGCCAGCAACAAATTTGACTTGTTGGAAAAGAATTTCTGAAGGATCCACTCAAAGTTTGCAATGAAGAAGCTGAAAGCTTAAACTTTAGGAACAAGGAATCTGAGCTAAATGAGCCCTTAATCTGACCCACTGATGTGAAGATTTATTAAAACTCCAAGATTCAGATATATGCTTAATACTTATTCAGTTTAGAATGTTGTTTGAGGGAGTACCTATTTATCTATTTTGTTATTTTAAAAGGAATTCAGAATGAAAAGCTAAAGTGTTTCCATGTTCCTGTCACTGAGAGGCTTACCAGACATTTATTGAATATTTATCTTCTGTCTGCTAAACTATGAAAATACTGATAACTCAAAGATGACAACTATATGAGCTCTGCTTTCAAGTAGCTAATAATGTATTTAGAAAAACAGACATATAATCTGTTGACCACCATTCTAGAAAGAGACCCAACTGAGATAAAAAGGCATTTATCTGGGGTCTGTTAGGACTCCAGCCTGGAGACACAGACTCAAGAACTACCTGAACTGTGTTCTTTTTGGACTACAAAATGAGGCTTATAAAGGCAAAAACCGAAAGCTTAACGTTACTTGAGTGGTTATCAAGAATTATATTTGGAGCTGGCAAGAAGTAAGGGTGCTTATTAAGTGAGGATTGGTGGGGGTCCCAAATGGTTGCATAGTTACAAGGGGAGAACTTGAGACCATAAGGTTGCAGCTGACAGGTGCTGTTTTGAATACAGCTGGTGGTGGTCTTGAGTCTCGCATAGCTCAAAGAAAGTTCAAGTTCTCAGTGGTGCAGAGACTTCTCTGAGACCTGGTCCTCGTTGGCCACCCAACTCCATTTTTGTATGCCTGATCCATGATTACTCCATTATAATTTTAATTATCATCAAATTAAATATCCAATAATGTGTAAGTTACATAATAGAACGGACAAAATGCTGGGACAGAGTATGTTGCCATTCATTTTTCCTAAAGGAAAGTTTTATCAGAGAAGTACTATTGGGCGCATCCTAGGAAAGCCAAGGAAGTGGGCATTCTTGGAATCGTGGTTGACATTTTCTGTCTCTACTTGTTATCAATTTGGGTAAACTGTATTACCCTAAGAAATCACTCATTTTCATCTAAACTTTCAGAAAGAAAATATCAGTAAAACAAAAATCTTTCATCTCATGATTCACTCATTACCTATGAGCAACTACTAATATCAACACAGCATCTAAAAATATATGCTAAGGTAAGTAAGAAAAAAAAAAACCATAAGATGATGGTCTCCATGGGAAAATGCCTGGGCAGATTTAGCTCCCATTATTTGTTCATAATTGTTTCAATTCTGTCACCAGGTGGAAGATCCATACAGGAAAACACAGCAAATCCCTAGATAATTTACACACTTATGTTAGAAAAAAAGTGTCTCTTTTCCTTCTACCAGTATACCACATTTACTATTACAACTACTATTAGTAGTACTACCATATAACCATTTACTTCCACAGTATTTAAAGCAGATGATGGTGGCTAATATCAATACTTAAGAGACATTCTGGCAAGAGACTTTCACTTACCATGCCTCCAATGTTTACAGAGCTATTCATTTAAAAGTAATGTTGGAAAAAAAAGTCTTATCTGAATCTGGCTTTTACAAACTTATCTGATATATTGAGTCAGGTGCTTAAATACACAATTTGCCTCCATGTGTACGTTTGAAGAAAAGTGATTTTTTAAAAAGTAAAATCAGCATGTTATATAATGAATGCCCCAACCAACCAGAGATCACTATTTGCTCTGCTATACTTCAGATAGGTGTCTAAGGTTCTCCAAATCTCCCCTTCCCCATACACTCAGACCAGAGGCTGTGGGTGGTGAATGAGACCCTCCAAACAGCTACCATCTGGGAGCAGTAGGGATGGGAATGGAAGATGGGGCATCTCTCCCGGCTACATTAGAAACATTTTCGAGAATTGCTTTGTGCTGACCACTGAAACACTTGTTCTGGAATCATTCCCTTAAGGACAGCAGTCATTGGGTTGAATCTTTAAGGCTGTCTTTTAACTTCCTTCTCTTTATCATAATTTCCAGCATCTGCCATGCCCAGGTTATACTGGTCAGTGTTCAAATGCCTCTTTCTGAGTGTCACAGCCGAGTTCCCTTGGAATCATCTGGAATCATTCAGGCTTTTCAACAACAGCCAGTGGAATGTTGGGCAGTCTCATTTAATACTATTCCAGTTTATTGTATCAACCCTTCGGGTATTTTGTTCCAATTTTGGATGGTGAACTAAGAAGTCTAGTGGGTACTTTTACAAGGAATTGTGCTGCTTTTTCAGAAATGCTCTACCTGGAATTAGTTGTAATTTTTCATAGTAACCTGGAATATGATCTGGTAGATTTAATTTTAAAAGCTCAAAACGGAAGTCAAAATTTAAAAATACATGTCTTTTATTTTTCTTCCCAGCTTTATTGAGGTAATAGTTGACATATAGCTCCTTTCTTTAAAGAAGAAAGTGAAATGGGTGCATATGAATAGTTCATTGTTCATATTCACTTTAGTATGTGACATGGTTCATGTTGATGTAAATGTGCAAAGTTTTGACAGTCAAGGATAATACAGTAGTTTGAATTAAGATTTTCATATTTTATGAAGGGCAAGAAAGAAGGAATATCTCATTATTTCTCAAAGTAAAACTCAATAGAATAACAAGAGGAAAAATAGTAGATTTTAATAGATTCCTATAAGAAACTGATGAATTAATAAAGATTTTAAAGCATTTAACAAATAAATTAAAAAGCTTGATATAAGAGAAACCAGCATCCAATGAATAGGAATATTTAAAGAAGACATTTATAAAGCACAAAACTAACATTTATAAAAACAAATGAAAAAAGGAAATCAACTATACCTCAATAAAAATGCAAATGAGTGATGCATATTTTAAAGGGAGTATGTAAAGACTATAACATTCTTCTCTAATTCATATGAAATATAAGAATTCATAACTCTCAAAGTTTATCACACGAAGTCTCTAACAACAAGGTAATTAAATTATAAATCAACAGTAAAAGATGGCAAAACCAAGATATTAAAAAAACACTCCCAAATAACCCAAGAGTTGAGAATGCAATAATAAGAGAAAATATGAAATCTTTAGAACTGAATGACTATCAGAATACATATACAGCAAGATGTTTGTTAATCAGCTCAAATGGCACTTGGAAGTTTTAGGGTTTTAAACGCATTTGTTAAAAAGACAAGAAGATATTGGGCACTGCCAGCCTCACAGCTGCTCAGCCTTCTGCTATTTTAGGTATCTTAACAAAACAGATAGCAGCACGCACCGGTTCACACAGAACCTGTCCCGGATAATACCAAGTTTCTGAAATTTTAGCTACTTAGCTAAAATGTTTAGCTTTTTAGATAGCTACTTAACTATCTAATTCAACAAAATATATTTCTTTATTTTTAAAAACCTCCCTGTCTTTACTTATTTTTATAAAAAATTGTAATAGTAAGGGTACAAGTATCATAAACAAATATGCAAATTTTTGTTTGCATATTGTATTTGCATATTGCAAAAAATTGACATAGAGGCAGTTAAATACTTTCAAATTACTAGTTTGTTCATTATTCCTTCCTCTTTTATATAATCATTTGTTTTGAATATTAAAATTTCTGAAAGATGTCATTGGAAATCACGGTGACCTAAGATTAAAGTAGTACAGAGCTTCGTCTTGTTGTGCTTCATTTTTTCATATTTCCTGTAATAAAAATAAGAAATCTGTAACATCTAGAAATGGCATATTATTCATTCATAAGGACATAATTATTTTCATGACAGTTTTCTGATAATACTCTTTCCTTATTCTGTCCTTTTGCGACCACCTCCGTCTGCTCTATCTTTACATAAAAGAGACACATAAAACTTTACAAAACGATTTTGAAGAAAATACAAACATGCTGCATGTCATTATTCATATTCCCATTATTTTATGGGAACTATTCTTCTATGCCTTCTTCCATCACCTCCAACCAGGGTTAACACAAAACAAATGGGTCATACACACACAAAAAGCCATTGTTTAACTGACATTCAAAGTTATTTGGGTTTGAAAAAAAGATAAAGAAAAGAAACAGAGTTATTTGGGCATCCTGTATTTTATCTGGCAGCCCAGCCTGCAACACATTGAAACACTCTGCCCTGAGCCCAGTGCATTGCAATAAAAGGAAGATGACCTTTCGTGTAGGACGAAGCACTAGCAAATTATCAAACACACTGTTCTCTGACTTATCAAATAATAGAAACTCTTTAAGTACTTTTGAGTTTTCAGAAGTTATTCGTACTGAGACATTTTAGTTGAAATTATGTTTATTATAGATGTAGAACATGAAATGATAAAGGACATTTAAATTGAAGACATAGGTAAAATTTTAAAATTTGTAAAACTAAAATTCACCACTAAGATGAACTTTTATTTTATTAGATTATTATTTTTTAACTATAAGTTAGATGAATAGAGACAAGCTAAATTATTTTTCTGCTTAAAATTTACATATTTATATCTATACAAATATATAAAATACATAAAGCACATAAAAGATACTCAACATCTTTAACAGTCATTAAAGATATATAAATTAAAATCATGAGATAGCAGGGTTTGCTTTAGAATTTTATATAAATAGAATCATACAATATGTAGTCTTTTGCACCTGGCTTTTTTCAGCTAGCATAGTATTTTAGTGATTTACCCATATTGGTGGATCTATTGATAAGAATGAGCCTTCAAACTCGGCTCTATTGTCTCCCAATTCATTGTACATCCATAGTACATGATAAAAAGGGAAAAGGAAATTCCTCTTTTACAGTACATGATATTATATTCCCTTTTACAGTACATGATAAAAATGGAAAAGGAAATTGATTCTTCTGAAACAAAATATTAGTGAATGTTAGAAAGCTACATGCATAAAATTTAAAAACATTCCTAACATAAGGCTATAAAATAACACATTGATGACTATCTGACAATTTTCTATATATTTATATCAATTTTTATACTTACCACCTTTTTATTGATGGTTTAACTTTCTTTAATATGATGTAATCTCTTACCCACTATGAAGAAAGTTGAGAAATAGTATAATCCTTGTTTTTTCCAAAGAATGATTCTGATCACTTTTAAAGAAGGTGTTAAATTTTGAAATTCCTAATAATAGATATCCTGTTGGAAGTTTTTAAAATAATTTAATATAATCATATTTTACACATGATTAAATTGCTATTTCTTTCTGTTTTATGTGGTATGAAGAAAAAAAAGAACAAAGTTTAGATTATAACATCAAAATATGAATGATTAGCTGTACATTCTCCTTAATCTGTCACGAATTTACAAAGATAGGTTAAAATATCTTATCTTGTAAAACAGATAAAGGAAAAAAAGAATCCCTTTATAATAGCATCAAGCAGCAAAAAGGCATAGACTAATTTCTGTCTGCATCACCTGTGACTATGTTTTATGTATTTTGATGATAAAGATTCATAAAAGTTCTTACTATTCCAGGCACTTGTTTACCAAGCACTTTAAATCTTGAATTCCACCTTCCCTGATGGCTAACAGCTAATGTATAGTGAGTTCACACTCTAAGGTACTGTTTCAAAGGGTGCAGTACAATAAATACCCCGAATAGAAAAGGTGAAAAGAGGGCAGACAGATAATGAATGAAATGATGAGAGGGTGTACATGTGCATTTGTCTCATTTCAACTGAGAATATTAAAGCAATCATTAGCTTTGTTGTGTGAAGAAGCTAAGAAGGATAGCAATGTCAACAGTATGGCAGAGGTAAGAGAAATCTTAAAGCTTGTTAATTTCAACCTCATTTTCTAGCTTTCTTTAAAGCTCAGAAGCATGGTAGGGCTTGCCCAGTCTCATGTACACAGGTCATCACAACTAAAAATTGATTGTTTTGACTCTGAAGTCTTTGCTCTTTTTACCCCACCAAGATTCTAAGACAATTATAAATAACATTGTTTTTGAAAATGATGAAAAACTTAGGAATGATTAAAAATCAAATAATGCTAAAATTTTGTTCATTTGGTAAACAGTGACCTGAAAAAGAATGCTGTAGAATTTAAATGCTACATTTAAATTCAATAATAGAGGCATTTTATTTTTGGAATTTTTTTATAATTCTGAATATTAAACTAAAATAGTAAATTTTGCTATAATTTTCAAAACACCTTTTTAGTTTCATTATTTAAATTACAGAGCTGAGAAGAGTAAGGCATAGAAGTTTACATAGGCTGGATTTTTCTAACCAGGATAGATAACCTGGATCTTGCAAAGTTGATTGCTGTTCATAACAAATAGTTCTGTCATGAGATGAATTGTGTTTAGACAATTTTTATAGCCTCTCATGTTCTCATCATTCTTTTTCTAAATAATATTTTGTAAGTTCATGAAACCTTGTGTATTACACAACTACATGTCAAAACACTTACTTTGAAATATTGTTCTCTTCCAGGGTATGATGACTGTATACCCACATGCTGGAAAAGAGAAGGTTTATATCGAATACGAATATGCTTATTTCGTTCTATACATTTTTCCTGTAAGAGAAAAAACAATCTTGTGTAAAAACCCAAATACTCGTTTTTATTGCATTCACTGCATTTATCTTTTATTAGTTTTTGCCTGGATTCTATATTACTACTTTAAAATTTAAACAAAACATTTAAATTCTTAGCTTTTTCTTTGTAAGAATAATGGAACAAAGAAATCGAGATGCAAAAGCATGTATTTTCTTCCATGAGCTCTATTAGTTCACTAGAAAATCAGGCTTGCTTGCTCAGTCTTGTCCAACTCTTTGTGATGCCATAGACTATAGCCTGCCAGGCTCCTCTGTCCATGAAATTTTCCAGGCAAGAATGGTGGTGTGGATTGCCATTTCCTACTCCAGGGGATCTCCCCAACCCAGGGATGGAACCCAAGTCTCCTATGCATCTCCTACATTATAGGTGGATTCTTTACCACTGAGTCACCTGGAAAGCTCAGAAAATCAGGCTACTATTGTGTGAACTATAATTTTCCTCTCCTCTCTCTTTATTCTAGTAACATAAACTTTCTAGTATTTTCCCATCTATCCATTTCTCTTGGTCTACATTATTCTCTCCCCATTTATTAATTTAAAAACTAAATTACTCCCTCTTCAATTTCTCCTTAAAACATATATGATTAAAAAAAAACAGTATTATACTTCATGGAAAAAGATTTGGATAATCTTCTCAAAGAAAGATGGCCTGTGACATTATCACCCCTATTAAAAACAAGCATTTGATTTGCATTTCTCTGATAATGAATGATGTTGAGCATCTTTTCATGCGTTTGTTAGCCATCTGTATGTCTTCTTTGGAGAAATGTCTGTTTAGATCTTTGGCCCATTTTTTGATTGGAGAAGATGTGGTACATATATATAATGGAATATTACTCAGGCATAAAAAATGAAATAATGCCATTTGCAACAACATGGATGGATCTAGAGATTACCATACCAAGAAAGAAAGTTAGAGAACGAAAAATGTCATATGCTATCACTTATATGTGGAATCTAAAATATGACACAAATGAACTTATCTAGAAAATAGAAACAAACTCAATAGACATGGAGAACAGACTTGTGGTTGCCAAGACGGAGAAGGGGTGGGGAAGGGATGGATTGGGAGTGTGGGATTAGCAGATGCAAACTATTATATATTTAATGGGTAAACAACAAGGTCCTACTGTATAGCATGGGGAAATATATTCAACATCCTTTAAGAAACCATAATGAAAAAAGAATATGAAAAAGAATGTGTATGTGTGTGTGTATATATATATGTATATATGTATGTACATGTATAACTGAATCATTCTGCTGTACAGTAGAAATTAATACAGCATTGTAAATCAACTACACATCAGCAAAATAGTTTAAACAATTATTATGATTGCTATCATTATTTCTGTAATGTATACATATAAAATTCATTAAAATACATCTCAAATTTATGTGCCTAATAATGTTAAATAGCAGGCTTATTTAAATTCATTTCTACTGATGTTAACATGTAGGAAAATACTGTATTAAAAATGGTTTTTAAAACTGTAAAGTCATTAAATAATGTACAGTTAATTTGAAACTAAAGTTCAGATAAAGTTAGTTGAAGACTTAAAATATAGGAAATATAGTAATACCTTCAATCTATTAATAAAAGTTTCAGTAGGATGGTATTATCAAATTCTTGCTTGCCCAAAATACCACTCAAATAACTTGTTGATGAAGCAAAGCTGAGTTCATTGTTTACTGCAGTAAGGGAGAAAATACCTTGATATGAGTCTGTTCAAGTCTTGTGCCTATTTTTCAACTGGATTGTTTTCCTGTTGTTGAGTTTTGAAAATTGTCTATATATTCTGAATACAAGTCTTTGTTAGACATGGAATTTACAAATATCTTTTCTATCCTGTGGTGCCTTCTCTTAACAGTAAATTTTGCAACACAAAAGGTTTTAATTTTAATGAAGTCCAATTTATCAACTTTTAAAAATGGATCAAGCATTCTGTGTCATGTCTAAGAATTCTTCACCTAATCCTGGGTCCTAAAGATTTTTTTCCCATGTTTTCTTCTAAAAATTTTGTAGTATCATATTTTATACTTAGGTGATATACTTTGAAATAATATTTGTAACAGGTATATGTTTACATCGATTCTTTTTTAAAATATATATAAATATCCAGTTAAAAAAATCAATGCACTAAAATTTGTAAACAAAATTTAGGTAATTACATCAGAGAGATGGTATTTTCCTAAAAATACAAACTAAAGAAATACTTACAAGAGCTTCTCCTGGGGTACACATCTTTACCAGAAAAATGTCCCCCAAGAGCAAATCTATAGGTTTATCCTTGTAGAACATTAAAAAAAAACGTACAAAGTCAGTTAAATCTTCAGATTTAAATAGCTTTCCTATGGAGAAAAAGTAAACAAAGCCCAATAACTCTTCAGTGTTTATACCACATATCAAAACATCACCCTTATATACAGTTATTCATTCCACTGACATGGGAAAGAGTACAAAAATATTAAAAATTAAATATATCTATTCCTTGCAAAGCTTAAAGCATTAATAAAGTTGGAGGATGATGAAGCAAAATCATATATCTGCTTCAGTATTAAGAATTACCACTTTTGGTGGGATAAGTAAGAAGCAAGTTTAGAATCGTGAATACTCTCAGGAAATTAACTTTGATAACTAAGGAGGATCAACTGTTCAAACCACTTGCAAGATATATAAATAAAATGGAAAGTTTAGGACCTGTAATCTTTCACTTAATTTTTCAGAAACTATGATTTGTAAGCTTATTTACATAGAACTTTATCAACATACTACATTTTTTACTTTTAGTGCTTAATTTTGAATAAAATAGAGTATTATTTCAATACTTGAACATATTTTATAAGAATGTTATTTTCTTTTGTATTTATGATTCTTAAAGATTTACTGTATTTTAAAGTATGATTTAATTACATCTAATTATTTATTTCTAACATATTGCATCTTTAACTTGAAAAATAAAGCTGAAGGTATAAGATTCAGGTAAATTTTCACCTTAAACAGTGTAAAACACATCTAGCCACCTAACAAATATGATAGTAGGATGTAGCAACTTCATTTTTCACTAAGACTTGAGTCTATATGGGTCACTTGATCAAGTGTATGGTTGTATTTGAATTTTAGGCACCTATGTACATAGTAACCAAAACAAGTGATTTAATGATAGAAATAGTTGATTTAATATCTGTTTATCTGCTGCCAGCATTTTGAAAATTCTATTAGCAAGCTCATATTTTTGGAAAATACTGAAAAACAGAATTGTTACTTTGATAACAAAGAAAATGAAGCCTTTATAGATTTAAGCTTAAATAAGAATTCAGTATCATACATATAGTGTTTCTTGTGAATATTCTCTATCCTTCTAATACCTGACTTTTATGAGAAAGGCAAAAAGAACTTAAAATTCTCAAAGTAATAAACCAACAAAATTATCTCTCCAAGCTTTCAGCGGGTATTACTGTCACCTACAATTTTTCTTTTTATTGTAACCAAAGCTGAGGGAGAAAAAAAAAACTTACAGAGTTTTAAAATTGGAATCCACACCACTTTACAGAAACTTTGCGGGGGAAAGGGGTCAGTATATGAAGTGGTAGATATGGAAGAACAGATGACTAGCAGTCAAAGAGATGCTTTATTCTCCTCCCCATGGCAAATAAAAATTTTAATGGATAAAATCAAATGTTTTCAAGTATATGGGGAAGCAGGAACTCAGATGTACTGCCTATGAGAGTATATACTACACAGTCAACCTGCAAAGCAGTCTGGCAGTACTTTTGAGACCTGGCTATGTTTACCCCAGTGATCCCATCCTAGGACACATATATATCACTCCATTTCTTTGTGGCAGCAGACAGCTAGAAGCAGTCAAGGTCCACCACTCTGGGAATGGACAAGTCAAATAGATTATTATGTAGCACTTATGCAACAGTAAGGAAAATGAAAATAAAGCAACATATAGACAGCTATATAATCTAGTTTTGTGGACAAAAACATAAGGAACAGAAATATGTTTATCAAATCACCATTTATGTAAATTTTAAACAAGTACAAACACAATGAACAACAAATCTTTTGCATGGTATCTGGTATTTATATGTATATTCTAGATGAAATATATTGAGTGCAAACCTATCATGAGAGTGGGTGGAAGTGGGGGGTGCTTTAAACAGAAGAATAAAAAAGGTCTCCTGCTTGTAAACAAAGATGAAATGCAATATGAAGCAAGTTAGGTAACCTGGCCTCCTGCAGTGAGGGTTAAATAAAAGAAAATGGGATAGAAGGATGGAAGGAAAAAATGGAAGGAAGCAAAAGGAGTCTATAGAAGAATTATAAAAACAATACATTATGGGCACAATTTTAGGAACTTTTCTGTGCTGGGTATAATTCCTATGTTTTTACACTTTTTAAGCATGTTAGCTTCAGCATACTAGAAATTGAAAGGCCTTCAGAGTACAATAGTCCTGTTAAAATTTCTTCCTTTATAACTTTAATTTTTTGGGTTTCAATATTTTTCTATGTAATATAGAAGTACATCTTAGTCACTGTGCTAATATGTGCCAGACTCAGAGCTAGCATTTATCAGTAATAGCTGCCTTATGTTTTTATAACATGTGAATATATGTCAATCTGCTTATTTATACTGTTTATCTACAAAAAATTTGGTTTAAAAACACATTTTCTGAAATTCAGGTTCTCGAATCTAATCTTTCTGCTAAACTAATAGTATCTTTACAGAAATTATGCCATTCCTTTCCCTTGAGTAACAATCTCTTTGATAAGTTCTTAAAAACTTTTGTACTGAAAATGTTGACCCCACAAAAATAGATCCACTGCTTACCTATAAATCCAAGAACTGAAAACTCAATATAAAGCCAATTATTTGAAGTGATGGTATGTACAAAATCTGTGATTTTTGTAAGGTACATCTTGTTAGCTATGATATCATCTTCCAGCTTAAAAAAAAGGGGGGGGGTGGCATTAGTACCTTTGATGCTTCCCTGGAACAAATTAGCTTGAAAATTGAAAATACAACAGAAAAAAAAACACATTTTTATGATGCAGTAGATTGCTTTTTTAGCTCAATTCATGTTGAGGTTATTTCCTGTTAGTCAATTTTCATTTTCTAATTCTGAGACCAGAGATTATCAGTTTCTTTCCTAAATACTAATAAGTAACATTCAATCTAAATCCTCTTCAGAAGAGTCTATCCACCTGGGTTCATTTTCACACTCACAACTATTTAGTTTCTTGGTTAGGACTAACTGGCTTTACGCTTAGTTGATAAGTGCCACGTTCTGGTGCCAAATATTGTGCTTGGCAAAGAGGTGACAAAAGGGAGCTGGCACTCTTGGCCTCACCTAGCTGGTTAGAAGTATGGTGCCAATAAGCCTAGAAACAGATCTCCATGAGGGGGTGGGGTGGAAAGGAAATTAGAATTTCCTTTTTAAGTTTAATGTGTATTATGTGGAACCTATAGATGAAAAGGGGTTCCTAAATGATCTGGGAAGATGCGCAAGTCCTCAGGCACAATACCAGGGCACAAAATAGAATCCTGTTCTTCCCAAAGGGGATGAGTACATTGGCTGCATCTTGTGTTTCCATTACATTGTCTCTAACTAGGAATTGAAAGGGATTTTGGTTTCTTACTGTAAAAAGAGAAGATCTGGCTTCAGGCCTTTTTCAAATTCCCTCTCTATTCTCCAGTGACAATCTGCAGACTCCTGTCACAACTGTGCACTCTCTCATGTGTGGTATATACTTACTGTTGGAAATGTGATATTATTATTTAACATCACGCAGGAATTTAGAAGGTACAAATTATATACAGTTGATTTATTTCACAAACACATAAGACACTGTAGAGCTGTGTTACTCATAAAATGGGGCAACACAGAATAGCAATGATAACTGTACATATATAGTGTCTAACATAAGTGCCCAAAATACATGTGCTTAATCTAATATACTTGTGGATAGAAAAAATGTAAGTAATATAATTTATTTTCTTGCTAATTTGAGATTTTTTTTTCCATTTGCTTCATGTAATTATAATTTCCTCTGTTAACAGTGACCCAGAAAGAAGACTGACACAGAACCAATTTTAAGCTTCCTTTTGGTGTTTTAATATAATGGATATTTTCCACTTTTTAAGTACAGAGTCAAGTGGAGGGCTACAATGAGGAAGGAAGTAATGGAAGGAGAGAAGGAGGATATAATACTTCCACTTTCAATTATGTATCTAAATAAGGTCTTACCTGTAAATAATACATAGCTTTGGGCTGGGCATACAGCATCAAAAAACAAAAATCTAATACTTGTTTGATTCTCCAACTAGAGATAAATAATAAATTTGTTAACATTTTTCATTTTATTTAATTTTTATTTATAAGCATATCTCAGTAATTAAAAACAAACTTCTTTTACACTTTACTCACAGAAAGTACTCTCCACGTTAAGTGAAACTGAATATCTTGTACTAAAGTTATACTAAAAGGTTTTCCAACTTTATTCAGTGGGCAATGTCTGCCATTACTAAACCAGGATAAGCACAATCTACTTATTTTATGTTTTGGTTAGTCAAATTACCATTTATATAATAAAGTTAATATTCTTCCTGATCTTAGGTCTTGTTTAAACAAAAGTATGAAGAACCATTATACTAATTTAATACTAAACCAGATACTAGGCTGGGCTTCCCTAGTCGCTCAGTGGTAAAGAATCTGCCTGCCAGCGCAGGAGACTCAGGTTCAATCCCTGGGTCAAGAAGATCCCCTTGGAGGAGGAAATGGCAAAACACTCCAGTATTCTTGCCAGGAAAATCCCATGGATAGAGGACCCTCGTGGGCTACAGTCCATGGGGTTGCAAAGAGTTGGACACGACTTAGCAACTGAACAACAACAGATACTAGGCCAGGTCCTGAAGCTCCAGAGAGCAATACACAGCATGGTTCCTGCCCTTCTGGGTCTCATAATCTAGCAGGAAAAACAGAAAAATCATAAACAGAGCCATCAGACAGGTACTACATAAAGATATGGACAATGATGACTTATAATAAGATGGGGAGGGTGGAGCAGAAGGAAGAAGAGCATTCAGTGTAGAGGGGCAGTACTGCAAAGGCATGGATGTGTGAAGGAGCAACCCACCTCTGAGAACACCGTGAGCTGATGGAAAGGAAGTCGAGGACAGTGAGATCAGCAGGGGCCTGCTCATGAAGGGTCTTTCATGACATGCAGGAAACTATATATCTCATATGAAAAAGGATTCTTCTGGATAGAATACGGAGAATGAATTGGAGGTAAGGCTAGGCTAGGATTAAGGGAAGCCAATAAATCTCCAATGGTCTGAACTAAGCTCAAGGCAGAGGACTGGGGATGAGAGGGATAATGCAGAGAGAGAATCTAAAAGTGAAATGATGATGGAGTCAAGAAGGACAGAAGGAAAACAAGGATCTAGAATGTCCCTCAGCTCTGGGACTCTAAAAACTCAGTAAAGTGTGGGTCATTAACAGCAAAACAAGATCTTTAAAAGATATCTAGATTTGGACATACCATTTATTACTTAAAAAAAGAACCTAGTGCCAATAAGCTTCCTGGATAAGACCTTTTTCTGAATCTTAGTGTCTTTTGCTCTATTGAGTTTTGAGGAACCAAATTATTATACTTCTTGTAATACATACCACATTTATAATTGAACAATAGCAATCCTTTGTATGTGTACAGAGATTTCTATTTTTTAGAATTCTTTCATAAACACGACTATTTTGTTTTCACAATGCCTTTCCCATATACATAATGTGGATTTTATTATACACACTAGAAAGTTGGGGAAGTTAAGGAAAAAAGGCTAAATTACCTGCCTCAGATGATCAGCAAATAGAAAAGCTGGGAGTATTAATAGCATCTAGGTGCCAGCCAACAGAAGCTGGCTTCAGCACACCACTGTGCATCAAATATTAACTACTACATGCTAAGTCTAACATTTTATCAGATGAAGCCAGTTATTTAAGGATACCACTTTTCAATATATCATACCTCTCTAATTTTTCTGAGTCGTCAGTTGATCCGGCGGCATGTGATATGTTTGGATAAAAATAAGCAGGTATTGAAATGACTTCTAAGGATCCAGATGTCACCTGCCTTTTGAATCTATAAACAGAAGTAGAGGTGTATAATTGAATTTGATTTAGCAAAATCATACAATTAAAAAGAAGTTCCTTATGTATATCCATACAGTATTTTGATCTGAATTACTTCATGATGTTTCTGATAATGACATCATAAAACTAATACTTTTTAAGCCAAAATATTTCTTTTTTAAGTCAGTGACACATGTAAAAAATTACAATATACAATATAAAATTAATTTCCTCTTATAAAAATTATAAGTACTTTGAATTTTTCAAGTTTTCAATCAGATATGCACTCTAACAGATGCAAGTTAATTGACTAGTTAGCACAATATAGTAACTTCAAAAAAGCAAGAACATTAGAAGATTTAAATGCATAATTTTAGTTTAATAAGAGTCCTACCAAATAACAATGTGGCTCCTGAAATCAGACTGTTATAGAAAGGATTAAGTGTGACTCTTGTCCACAATTCTTTGGAGGAGTATTTTTTAGTCTCTTTATTTTTAAAAGTTAACATTTATAGACCAATAAGGACATCATTAAAATGCATAAAATACTGCTCACAAAAGCTGTACTATAAATCTTGTACCATCAAGGTAATAATGAGAGACCAGGTAGAGCATTTTAAATGGTTTTCCATAAGAGAAAAATAATGTGACTTTAAATGAGATTTAAATCTAGGCATGGCATTATTTATTAAAATGGAAGCAGGACAGAGCTTATATGCATGATTTGAATTAGGTGCAAAATAGGCAGTCCTCGCTTTGAATTTCAGTTACATTTTAATTAAATAATGTCCGTTTTCCCCAACACTTTTCAAATGTGAGTCTTCATGGAATATTAGCTGAATAACTGTATAAAGTACAAACTTCACTTCCCAACTCCTCAGTTCATAAATCACTACATAAGTAACAGATGCACCTCATCTCGTCACTTCTCCCCAAGTCTGCTGGTAACTGGTCACCATGCATCTGCTTTTCAGGTCACTGGTAGCCAGCAAAACATGCAATTGTGTTGCCTCCTGGTCTCCTAGTAATAAACAAACCCATTGTGACACTGAACAAAATAACCAAAAGAGGGGACTGGCTAATAGGTGAAAGTACAGATAGTGATAACGCTGGAACTTTCTCTGGATGCAACTAAATGATCACAGACCTTGGGAATGTTGACACCTTCACTCTCCAGAGACCCGGGGTGTGCAGCACAACTGCGAAGTGAAGGTGAACTTGCCTGACATAAATGAGGAAGATGCTTGTAGCAGAAACGATATCCCGTAGGATATGATGCTGGCAAAAATCTTCACGTTAAAGGAACACTCAGAGATGTTTCATGACATTGAAAATGTAAATGATAAAATGTAGGTGCCTGATCCAAACTCAGGAGTAATGACAATTTGCCAAGGCATAAAAAAATGTTCACTCTGAATTTTAAGTTATAGGACAGGAAAAAGGCAAACAATGTTTAAACTACTCTTAATAAATTTTCTAAATGAAATACTTTAGAAATACTTTAGAAAGATGGTAACGATAACCCTATATGCAAAATAGGAAAAGAGACTCAGATGTATAGAACAGACTTATGGACTCTGGGAGAAGGCGAGGGTGGGATGTTTCAAGAGAACAGCATTGAAACATGTATATTATCTAGGGTGAAACAGGTCTCCAGCCCAGGTTGGGTGTATGAGACAAGTGCTCGGGCATGGTGCACTGGGAAGACCCAGAGGGATCGGGTGGAGAGGGAGGTGGGAGGGGGGACTGGGATGGGGAATACATGTAAATCCATGGCTAATTCATTTCAATGTATGACAAAAACTACTGTAATGATGTAAAGTAATTAGCCTCCAACTAATAAAAATAAATGGAAAAAAAAATAAAAAAATAAATAAATTTTCTAAATGAAATACTTTATTCTCAGTGATTTCCATGTTTTATTTATTTATTTTTTAATTGAAGTATAGTTGGTTTACAATATTATATTAGTTTCAGGTGTACAACACAGTGATTCAACATCTCTATAGATTATACTCCATTTAAAATTATTACAAAATAATGGCTATATTTCCCTGTGCTGTACAGCATTTCCTTGTTGCTTATTTATTTTATACACAGCTGTTTGTGGCTGCATCTCACTCCTCCCCTATCCTCTCCCCACTCTATCTGTGCATCTGTCTGTTTTGTTATGTGCATGCTTATTTTTTGGATTTCACATGTAAGTGGTAACAGGATATTGTCTTTCTCTGACTTATTTCACTAAGTGTAATACTCCCTAATCCATCCATGTTGTTGCAAATGGCAGAATGCCTTTCTTTTTTATGGCTGAGTAATACTCCATTTGTTGTGGTGTTGTGCTCAGTCTTCTCCGGCTCTTTGTGACCCCATGGACTGTAGCTCAATCAGCCTCCTCTGTCGATGGGATTTTCCAGGCAAGAATACTGGAGTGGGTGGCCATTTCCCACTCCAGAGAGATCTTCCCAAACCAGGGATCGAACCTGCATCTCCTGCCATTTGGCAGGTGGGTTCTTTACCCCTGAGCTACCTGGGAAGCCCAGCATTCCCTGATATATACACATATCTCACATCTTTATCCATTCATCTCTCGATGGGCACTTAGGCTACTTCCATATCCTGGCTATTACAAACAAAGCTATGAACACAGGGATGCATGTTTCTCTTCTAACTAGTGTTTCCATTCTCTTCAGATACACACCCAGCAGTGGAATTGCTGGATCTTACAGCAGTTCTACTTTTAGTTTTGGGGGGACTCTCCACAGTTAGTGGCTGCATGAATTTACATTCCCAGCAACAGTGCACAAGCATTCCCTTTTCTCTACACCCTTCACCAATATTTATTATTTGTAGACTTTTTGATGATAGCCATTTTGACAGTCATGAGGTGATATCTCATTGTGATTTTTGATTTGCATTTCTCTGATGTTAGTGATGTTCAGCATTTTTCATGTCTCCATGTTTTAAATTACAGTGTACTAGATGAATATTAGTTTTACTATATTTTTCATTTTTCTATACATTTATAGCTGTCAGAGAGTATTAAACATTTTGACCAACGTTTAATGGTCATGAAACAATTGCTTGCGATTATGTAGTCATATCCACAGGAAATATTTGTAAACCTGTGTATCCTTTTTAGCTGATTCTGTCAAGAATCGCTAATAAGGATATCAAACTAGCATGAATTAACGCCATTTCAGGATAATGTGTCTTCTGTGAACAGTGGTTTATCATTCAGAGTAAAGCAACTGGTAGGATAGCATGGGATATGACGGCATTTTAAGGATTTGCATATAACACAACTTTTTTCCTAGGACATCTTTGGGGAAAACTAGACATCCATGGTGTTTTATTTAGTCTTGCTCAACTCTGTCTCCTTTTATACACATCAGCTATTTCAAGCCTTCCATACTGTTCTCAAGTTTATAGGCTGCCAGTTAGCTCCTCATTCTCAATGTATGCTCTTTACCTCTCTCACAGAGGAGAGAGAGAGCTACCTTTAAGGAGGGGACTGTTTCATTACACCTTCCTTGTCCAAACAATTTTGTCTTACGCTTTCACCCATTCTCATCTTTTTTTCACTTAGTCCTGCCTACATCTCCATGTGTACCTTGCATCCAATCCCCTGCAGTCCTTGCTCTATCAGCTTCTTCCCTCTTCACCTGAGCACACAGAAAAACCCTCAAGTTGCTCCCATCTCAGAACTCCCCAAACATGTCTCCCTCGAGCTAATTTTAACATTTCTCCCCGTCAGTTAAGCTCATTTAGAAGAGACTAATTTTTGAAAATTTTACTATGAAAATTACCCAAAATATGCAAATCCCAAATCACCTGATTTAACAACCATTAATTTTTTTAACTTGTTCATCTATGCAGTCCACATTCTTTCCTTAAGAATTTTAAAACAAATCATATATATCATATTTTACCCTTAAATTCTTCAGTGTGAAATTGTAAAAGGAAATTTGTATTTATGTAACGACATGATAGGATCACATCTCACAAAACTAAGAGTAATTATTTAACATCACATAATACTCAGTGGATATTCACAAATCCCTAGTAGTTTAAGTACAGGGTCTAAAGGTGGGGGGTGCGGATAAGATGTTCAAGTGAGTATTCACTTAAGATCCTCTCATTGTAATTGGTTATCTGTTATTTCTTTTTTAAGCTTATTATCTAGACCAGTCACTATAGTTTTTCTTTCTTTCTTTTCCCCCATGCAACTGTCATTTTGAAGGAAGTGGGTCAGCTGTCCTAAAGAAGGTCCCACATCCTAGGGGTTTGCTCCAGATTACTTTCTCCTCTCACTGTGTATACTCTGAACTGGAGCTTAGCTCTAAAGGCGTGATTAAATTTGATGAGATAAAATGTATATTTTAAGGCAGGACAAAAAAATTTAAGCATAAAATTCTTTGTCCCAACCCTCTCCCCCAGTGTACCATGTGCTTCTGCATTCCACACACATTAACCAGACCCCCTCAAACATGGGAGTGCCAGCTAATCCATAAAGATCCTTTTTCTTCCCCCTTTCTTCTGGCATAAGTTTATTAGAAGATTAGTATCCTTTCTCAACTCTGTAAGGGTTTGTAGTGACTTACTGCTCACCACTTTGTATGTGCTTATCTGGACTATGTATCGTTGGGGAACTTTAGGTAGACCAGCACTCTCATTTTGATGTATGATCCTCTGTCTCAAAAATGCAACTGACTTCTACCAGGGGGAAGGAACAGTCCTCAGAGCTTCTGACAGTCTGTCTCCAAGGTTTTAATCCTAATTAGGCTCTACTAAAATTCTCTTTTTCCTTAACTTATTAATTAAATTTTCATTGACAGATTCAAGGTCGTTTCGTTTTGTTCTGTTTTGAGGTTGGTGACCAAATACACCCCACAGTTATTTCTTGGTGCATTTCCACTGCATCATAACAGAAGGCACAAATGTCTGACTCTCTAACTTGCAGTAACACAGGCCCCGATTAGAGGGTCAGGGAGGGGAACTTGATCCCTTCCCCCTATTAACAATTATCCATCTGTTCTCAGCCCCCATTTCCCCACTTCCACAGTGCCAGATATTGTAGGGTGGGGGTCTGCAAGCCACCATTCCAAGACCCGTTGCCTGCTCCTTCCAGGTAGTCCCACGGGAGGCAGGAAGGAAAGAGACCGGAAGGCAGTAGGAGGATATTGTCCACAAGGCTGGTTTCTGGAGAAGTCTCCGGCAGCGGCCTGGAGCGCAGCGACCGGGCAGCACCGCCAGGAGCAACAGGGCTGTGTCCCAGCATCGAGCACAGCGTAGCAGCCGCGCACAGCCTCAGACCTCGGGGCACAACCCCCTCTTCCGTTACGATTCTCCTGTCTCCTTTCTCCTTCTTTTTCTTCTCTCAGCTCTTGTGAACTTTTTTGGCTAATTTTATAATTTTATTTTTTATATTTATTTATTCAGCTGCACTGGGTCTTAGTCATGTCAGGGCATGTAGGATCTATTAACAGTTCCCTGAACAGGGATTGAACCTGGACCCCTGCATTGGGATCAAGGAGTCTTAGCCACTGGACCACCAGGGGAGTTCCATGGCCAATTTTTTTGTATTAAATTGTCTCTATTTCCTCTCTCTGAACCACCAAGAGTTTCCCATTTGGCTGCTGACTGATACACCTTCCTTGAAAGCTTCCCCTCCACCTGTCAGTCACTTCATGATATGCCTGAATCAGTTATGTTTCAAAATGGCGAGCTGCCAATTCTATGCATTCCACAGTCACTGACTGGAATTCTTTTAGCTAGAATAAGTTGGCTTCATCCGCTAGAGCTATTTGGTGAGGGAAAAACAAAAAAAGCAAAGCACTGCTGGCTGAAACAAGCATGTCTGTTAACCAGATTCAGCTTGAAGGCAACCCTAGCTTGTAGCACAAATAGCACACAGCCCTAGCACTGATCAAAAGGCTTTTCATGATCTCATCATGACCTGCCTTATCTCCCATCAGTCTTTCCTCCTTAATTCCAAACATCTACTACATTCAGTCCTTACAGTCCCTCCCCAACAAACTCCTTCTTTGGACCTTCTGCCTTCCCAAGCAATTCTATTTGCCAGGCATTCTCTTCTCCTGTCTGCCTGAAACATGTCTAATTACACTTGCACGCAGTCCAATTATTAAGTTCTCATGAAAGTCCTTCTTGGCTGAACCTAGAGTTAAATGCTTCGTTCTCACATTGCCCTTCCCATTCCACCAGCTTCCTTGCTGGGACTTGCTTTTTTTTTTCTCGCCAGTTGTATGGCCCACTTAAGCATAAGGATTTGGAAGGCTGGGTCCATTCCACAGCATCTTGCTTGATAAAAAATTGCATATTGGTTCATCAGCACGTGCTTGCATCTCCTGGGCTGCATGCAGCAGGAGATTCTAAGCAGAAGCTGGGATAACTTCATACAGTAAGGAACACAAGAATGCTTTAAAAATAATCCAGCAGGCTTCTCTTGGAGGCCATGGATTTCATGAAGAATAGATACTATAAAAATAATATCATGACAAATATGGACTTTAATAGGTAGATGATGTACAGAATTGGGGGGAAATTATAAGCTACATTTCATCACAGCATTGATAGAGCTACATGATATTTTTTTCTGCACAGTTACACTCATTAAATAGAATAAGACACTAATAAAATCATGTAATTGGACAGAAAAATGAAAGAACAGTTATTTTTAAATTTATCACACAGTACTTACTTTTTTGTAATCATGTCAACCACGGATTTTACATAATTTTCATTACTCTAAAAATGAGAGAAATATTTTACTAAAATGAAGAAGCATGCCTCATAGTTCTACTAATACATGTAAATCTAGTTTATGTGTGGAATGTTATATGTCTTAATATTTCTACTGTTTCTACTTTCTATGAAAGAATTTAAAATATTCATGCATCTAAAAGATATGACTGGAATACTGAAAACACTTTATTCTCCCTTTGTCATAATATGAAATATCACTACACATTATTTACAATTAGAAATTAGTACACAAAAACTTATGTATCTAAAACAGTTTTGTCCTAAGAATGGGATGGCTTATTTCAAAGAACTGCCCTTTTTTGAAAGTGTCTTCATTTTATGAGTATTGTACTACAAGGAGCTTTCTTTAAAATTACACATTTTTCGAGAGAGTATTTGTTGGCTTGATTCCCAAATTTCCTTTCATCAGCAAACTGTGTGTATGTACTCTGCTATGTTAGGTGACAGATTCATCTGTAAGTAGCTTTTTTTTTTTTATTGTAGTGGGTTTTGTCATACATTGACATGAATCAGCCATGGATTTACATGTGTTGTAAGTAGTTTTTGATGGCTTATACTTTCAGGTAATTTTTTTTTTACATAACCTATGGCATTTATAACATGTAGCCTCAGGGCCCACAAGCATTCCCAACACAAAATTTTGAGAATATTTGAATACTTATAGTTCTACTACTGTCAAATCCAAGTAGTCTGAAACGCAACTTTGAATGTATATAGTTAGACTGCTTGTTTAAAACGCTCAGCCATGATACAGACCACTCTATTATAGTACTTCAGTTTCTTTAGACAAAAATGGAATCACAAGCTATTTCTTAACCACTGAAACATATGTTAAACGTACTACTAAAGTTATACCTCTTAAGCATTCTATATTCCATTTTAAAATTTGTCCCCCAATATTTTATTATTGGTCTAAACATTTTAGGCAGATGTGCCAACAGTAAAGAAATAAAGATTGTAATATGTAACACACGGTAATGTGATAAAACATTTTGGAGATTATGTAAATGCTTCCAATATTAAAAAATTAAACTTGGACAGAATGATTATTTAACCTTTTATTTCTATGTTCCTATTAATTTTTCTGCTTGTTTTGAGTTTTTCTGCATTCTAAGACATGTTTTTCATAGAAAATTCAAACAACAGAGAAAAAAATTTAAAGGACAGCAGAAATCCCTTTAACTCCCAATATCCATGCCCATCAGCAGACGAATGGATAAGGAAGCTGTGGTACATATACACCATGGAATATTACTCAGCCATTAAAAAGAATTCATTTGAATCAGTTCTAATGAGATGGATGAAACTGGAGCCCATTAAACAGAGTGAAGTAGGCCAGAAAGAAAAACACCAATACAGTATACTAATGCATATATATGGAATTTCAAAAGATGGTAATGCTAACCCTATATGCAAAACAGAAAAAGAGACACAGATGTACAGAACAGACTTTTAGACTCTGTGGGAGCAGGTGAGGGTGGGATTTTTTCAGAGAGAACAGCATTGAAACAAGTATACTATCAAGGGTGAAACAGATCACCAGCCCAGGTTGGATGCATGAGACAAGTGTTCAGGGCTGGTGCACTGGGAAGACCCAGAGGGATGGGATGGAGAGGGAAGCGGGAGGGGGGATAGGGATGGGGAACACATGTAAATCCATGACTGATTCATGTCAATGTATGGCAAAAATCACTACAATATTGTAAAGTAATTAGCCTCCAACTAATAAAAATAAATGGAAAAAAAACCTCCCAATATCCAGAGATAACCATTATTAATATTTTGAAGATCATCATTTTGAGGTTTGTTCATTCTTTTTTTTTATGTATTCTATCATCTATTTTTCCTTGCTTCCTTTCTTCTATCACAGTTTCTATAGATAATATAATCTCAAACATGATACTTTACAACTTTTTTCAGTCAACAATATGATACGGACATCTTCTATATCACTGAATATGGATATTCATTCTTTCAATGGTTACAAATTATTGCAACAATAGACAAAAGTACTTACCCTCTCACTGATACCTATTTTGACTGTATCTAATATGCTGTATTATAAAACAACAGTGCACTGAAAATCTTTGAAATTGTCACTTACTGAACACTTGCTATGTGACATACATCACTGTAAATACTCCCCAAATACTAGCTAATTTAATGGCCAAAACATCCATATACTGTAGGCAATATCATCACTATTTCACAAATAAGGAGAGTGAAGCATGGAGAAGTTAAGTAACTTGTTCACGTTCACAAGGCAGGAAGTGGAGCAGCTGGCATCTGAACCTTGGCAATCTAGATCCAGGCTCTGTTCTCAATCATATGGGCACATTTTGTGCTATACTATGTACGACAAACATACTGTCACTGTCTACTGTCACATATTTATTATTTTGAAATTCTTGCTTGATTATCTCTTTAGGATAACTCCCAAGACTTGAGATTTCTGATTCACACATTTAAAATCTGATACCTTCTGCCAAATTCCCCTCTGAAACACCTTTTATGGTGTTAATATTTATACCACACTGTACAATTTTACATGGCATTAGAGGCAAGACAGAAAACTTTGGGCCACTAGAGAGATGCAGATTTGAACGTGCTCTACTAAGTGCTGGGAAAACTATTTACTTTAAGATCCAGGTTTTTCATCTGGATACCTACTTTATAGGGAATGCAATGCAGGTTATAAATAATGTATATAAAAATTGTCCACAATCCTTCAGACATAGAAAGGAGTCCCTCAACTAATCATAGTTACAGTGACTTAATACAAATTATCTCTTGATTCATATACCAACCTTTTCTTGGGCTGGACAGGTTTTATTACTATAGCACCCATTTAAATGTCCTGTTTTTAAATATAATTTCTGTACCTTATAGTATACAGGGCTCCTGGTAACATATTTAACAATATAATCATATTTATCCACATAGAACTGTTTCATTTCCCTTAAACTGATGGTGGTATCAAACAAGTATTAAATACACTGTTATTCAAAAAAGGCATCTAGCAGATGCTTTTTAAAATTTAAGATAAAATTCAACATGATGCAGTGATTACCACAGAGGAAATTATCACTGTGATTACCACAGTGTTTAGAGACTATGGGTTAGAAGTGAGGGGACCATTCATTTTTCATACATACATCTGCGATAGAGACGATCACCACAGAGTCCTTCTCTTCTGGAAGAGTCATCCTGGAGAGGAGAGAGGTCAGTGTTTGCTTCAGGTAACTGTAATTTCCTCTGTTGACAGTGGGAATACCCAGGGCAAAGGTAACTGCAGGCACAGGAATATGGTATCATTTCAAAGCACAGAGAAAAAGATAATTTAGCATTAATATGTACGCTCATTACTATGTTTCAGTTAGTTGTGTGGTCATCAAAAAAGTATTTGAAACTCTATTGCAAAAATAATCCAAACTGCTGTTAAGTTTTATCACATATTTTCTTTTTGAGGAAATTCCAATTTGCAGAGGATTGTTAGCAAATGCATTAAATAGACTCTATGATGCTCTCACGTGAAGAGTTTCAATGTACTGAAAAATAAAACTAGCCATTCTCCACTTATTACAGCTTTCATCTAACTGGGTACAAAACATCATACACTGGCTGATTTTCTATTCTTCTTTCTAAGGAGATGCTGGAACCTGAAATAGGAAAAATACTTTGAAATATTTTCACCTGTGAAAAAATTGTATGAAGTAATTTTTAAATGACTGATGGAATCTATCAGGCATGGATCCATGCCTTTAAGTGACTTTTATTGCATATTAATGACTGAAGCATTAGGAGAACAGACCCCATGTTATTCCAATACATGTTAATATTCTATCAGCAAAGTCTACCCAAACTCAATCTTCACTGTACCAGTGCTCAGCTATTTGAGTTGGGTCAAGATATAATCAGTCAGTTCAGTCGCTCAGTTGTGTCTGACTCTTTGATACCCAATGGACTGCAGCATGCCAGGCTTCCCTGTCCATCACCAACTCCCGAAGCCTACTCAAACTCATGTCCATCGTGTTGGTGATGCCATCCAACCATCTCATCCTTTGTCGTCCCCTTCTCCCACCTTCAATCTTTCCCAGCATCAGGGTCTTTTCCAATGAGTTGGTTCTTTGCATCAGGTGGCCAAAGTATTGGGTTTCAGTGTCAGCATCAATCCTTCCAATGAATATTCAGGACTGATTTCCTTTAGGATGGACTGATTGAATTTCCTTGCAGCCCAAGGGACTCTCAAGAGTCTTCTCCAACACCACAGTTCAAAAGCATTAATTCTTCGGTGCTCAGCTTTCTTTATAGTCCAACTCTCATATCCATACATGACTACTGGAAAAACAATAGCTTTGACTAGATGAACCTTTGTTGGCAAGGTAATGTCTCTGCTTTTTAATATGCTGTCTAGGTTGGTCATAGCTTTTCTTCCAAGGAGAAAGTGTCTTCTAATTTCATGGCTGTAGTCACCATCTGCAGTGATTCTGGAGTCCAAAAAAATGAAGTCAGCCACTGTTTCCACTGTTTCGCCATCTATTTGCCATGAGGTGACAGGACAAGATGCCATGATCTTAGTTTTCTGAATGCTAAGTTTTAAGCCAACTTTTTTACTCTCCTCTTTCACTTTCATCAACAGGCTCTTTAGTTCTTCTTTACTTTCTGCCATAAGGGTGGTGTCATCTGCATATCTGAGGTTATTCTTATTTCTCCCGGTGATCTTGATTTCAGCTTGTGCTTCATCCAGCCTGGGATTTCGCATGATGTACTCTGAATATAAATTAAATAAGCAGGGTGACAATATACAGCCCTGATGTACTCCCTTCCCAATTTGGAACCAGTCTTGTTCCATGTCCAGTTCTAACTGTTACTTCTTGACCTGCATACAGATTTCTCAGGAGGCAGGTCAGGTGGTTTGGTATTCCCATCTCTTGACGAATTTTCCACAGTTTATTGTGATCCACACAAAGGCTTTGGCATAGTCAATAAAGCAAAAGTAGATGTTTTTCTATCCTGTCCTGCCTTAATTTCCACACCTTTATAATGGAGATAAGTACTTCGAGAATGGCTCAGTGAGGAACTCAGAAAAATCCTCTCCCTAAAAAGCAATAATCAAACTGTAAAACAAAGCTGTCAAAACCATCAGAGCCTTGGTATACAAAACACTGAGAGGTGTTTACTTGAGAAAAATTACTGAACTTCAGTGGCAGCAGTAAGAATCAGGATTTCCCTGATTACTATTGTGTTTGAACATATTTTCATATGTTTATTGACCTTTGGATATTCTTTTGTGAAATCCCTGTTCAAGATTTGTCCGTTTCTCTATTAAGTTGTCTGTATTTTCCTTACTGATTGACTGATGCTCTTTATAGATTCTGAATATGAACCCTTTGTCAGTTATATGTATTATGCATACCATCTTCCATCACAGGTTTCCTAAAATTAAGAAAAGACACTCTTAACTTTAGCATTGTGCAATTTATCAATCATTTCCTTTATGGCCAGTGCTTTTTGATTCCTGCTGAGAAATGTTTGCTTATCTTCAAGTCCATAAAGATGTTTTCCAGATCATCTTCTAGCTGATTTATTATCTGCCTGTTATATTTAGATCTACAATATAGATCTAAATATACAATATATTTAGATACCCAATACATTTAGATATTATATCTAAATATACAATATATCTACAATATATTTAGATCTACAAATCCACCTGGAATTGATTTTCATGAATGGTGTGAAGCAGGAGTCAAGTTTCAGATTTGGGGATCTACTCTCAGAAGCAATTTCTTGAATGGCTTCCCGTGTCTTAGGATAAGGAACACATTCACAAAAGTCTGCAAGGCCCGTAGTGACCCAGCCCCAACCTACCTCTTCTGTTTCAACTACCCTCTCTCGAAACCAGTCTTCCTTGGTGTCTTTCAGCTTCCCAGACTGATCATTCAGTCCTCTTTCCTCTCCAGGCATCTGCACATGCCATTCCTTGGTGCCCAGAAACGCGCTGTGCTAGTTCTACTCACTCTAAGTGGATTCTAACCTCGTCTCTCATACAACTTGTCCTTTGTGTTGCTACCCATGTGTCTTCCTACCTAGACTGCAAGCTGAGTGAGGGTAGACTCTGCTTATCTTGTTCACCATTATTATGAATCCAGCATTAACATAATGACTGCCACATAATAATGTCCAAAAACCTGGGGTGGATAAACACAGCCAAACTCCTCTATTATGTGGCCTCCGTTTCATGTTTTACTGCCGATAGTCACCAGCCCCAATTGCACACACAAACCACATCTTTTTTCCAAGTCCTCTTGCTGTTAGACCTTTCACATTCTTTCTTCTCCTTTTCTGCTATCCACCATCTGCCTTTTCTCTACTTGCATGCATGCATGTGTGCTAAATTGCTTCAGTTGTGTCCAACTCTTCGCGACCCTATGGACTGTAGTCCACCAGGCTCCTCTGTCCATGGGATTCTCCAAGCAAGAATATTAGAGTGGGTTGCCGTGCCTTCCTCCAGGGGTTCTTCCCACCCCATGGATCGAACCCATGCAGGAGAACCTGCATCTCCTGCATTGGCGGGCAGATTCTTTATCACTAGCACCACCGGGGAAGCCCTTTTCCTTACTCATTCCATTGTAATTCTTTTTACCCTTTATGTCTCACTTTAGATGTCATCTCCTCCAGAAAGTCTTCCCTAATTCCGCAAGTACAGATTAGCCTTCCCTAAATCCCCAAGTAGATTTGGCTCTACCCTTGTATATTCTGTCAGAGCACTGATTAATTTCTATTGTAATTGTTTCCTCATTTGTCTCTAAGAGGATAAGTTCTGCATCTGTTCACCACTATCTCACTGGAGCCTAGTAAGTGTTTGGAGCTGGGCAGAAGCTTGTTAAAGGAGGAAACGTGGAAGCCTTCACAAAGAAGTTCACGAAGAAGTTGTCAGTTAAGCTGAAAAGTCATATTGGATAAGAGATATGACAAGTTAGTTGTGGACTGACAGGAGGTGATATGTTCCTTATAGGCAATTATCAACTGATCACTTGTAGGGAATGTATGGGGTTGCTGCAAAAAAAGGAAGTGGCAGAAAATGAGATTTGAAAGATATAAACTACTGTGCATATACCATATCAAGGAGTTAATGTCACTCTATATGCACTGAGCATCTACTGAAGGATTTTAAGGAACAGTTGTGCATGATGAGTTATGCACTTAAATATGTACATCTGAGGAAAGTATTAGTAATGAACTGACTTTGGCAATACTAAAGCCAAGAGAAAAATGACAAGTCTATTTCAATAGACTGGGCAAGAAAAGAAGGCTGAATGAAAAGTAGTTACAGAGGGGCTATAGAGAGTAGAAATTATCTGAGATATATCAGAATAGAGAAGATACAAGCCTGATGACAGGTTCCCCAGGAGGCCATGCTACAGACTTCAGCACTCTTGCAAATGTTTTATGTCATCTTTAAGATAACTAAAATCTCCCTTTAAATTAGTTCTGGTGATGAAGGTTTATATGCAAACCTCTTCTCCCAAGAACCTAGGAAATCCTAGGTCAATATATTCAGCACTGATTATATATCAATATAATCAAACCTGATCAATATATTCAGCACTGGTTGGAAAGAAGGAAATAGTTGGGGGATTGGACAATTATTCAGGATTTAATACAGCACTGATAACTGGTTTATTTCAACACCCCGAGCTCCCACACAAGGAATTCCATTGCTCTTCCCAGTTACCAACCTCTCTCTCTCCTTCCTTTCACTCTATATCATGGGCTTTGGTTTATCTTTTCTGATGCTTATCCAAGGCTGGGCTTCTCCTTGGTATCCAGTATCTTAAGAGTTACTGGGGACTGATTTTATCTTTTCTGTGTCTTTCAACTCCTCCTCTTTCTGTATAATGTAGTTTTGTCTGGTGTGCACTCTTTCATACATTCACTCATGTGTATGTACATATTTATAGGCCACAATTAAAATACTTCTAGGAAGGAATATGATGCATGTGAAGACCTCTACAAGTGTGATCTCAGAGAGTTCCATCATCTCTCTAGGCCTCAGGTAAGAAATAAAGATAATCACAGCCCCTACTGCATTGGATTGTGAGAATGAAATGAGATAATCAAAGAAAACATCAAACTTGGTATATGGGACACAGAATTCAGTAGATGGAAAACAATGTCACCTGGCTTCTCCATCCCAACACAACAGATTTGTTAGAGGCATGTGACATAGACCAACACTGTTTATTCCCAAGGAACTGCCAAGAGCAGAGGTCAGCTCACTTTTTCTACTGAAGGGCCAGACAGTACAATTTTCAGCTCTTGGGCTGTATCATCTCTGCTGAAGCTACTTATCTCTGCTGCTGCAGCACAAAAGCAGTCAGAGACAACAAGTGAACAATGAGCATGACTATGGTCCAATAAGGCTTCTTAAAGACAGGCAAATCTGGCCTGCAGGCTCTGGTTTGCTGACCTCTGACCTGGAATGACTCACTCATTGGAATGAACGTGGTTGGTGGGAATGGCAGGTGTTCTGCGACTTAACCTAATATCCCTGCTTCCAATGCAAATACTTTTTCTCTTCTCCTATACCTGGTGAAATTGAACTCATTCTTCAAGGCTTAACTCAAGCATTACCTCTTCTGTAAGGCTTTTGTTGACTTTGCTCCTCAGAAAGATGAGGCAATAGGAAGACAACCAGATAAGAAATAGATTTATCAAAACCAAAGGAGATGAACACTGGGGTGCATGTGTCTCTTTCAGATCTGGTTTCCTTGGTGTGTATGTCCAGAAGTGGAATTGCTGGGTCATATGGCAGTTCTATTTCCAGTTTTTTAAGAAATCTCCACACTGTTCTCCATAGCGGCTGTACTAGTTTGCATTCCCACCAACAGTGTAAGAGGGTTCCCTTTTCTCCCAGATGAATGGATAAGGAAGCTGTGGTACATATACACCATGGAATATTACTTAGCCATTAAAAAGAATTCATTTGAATCAGTTCTAATGAGATGGATGAAACTGGAGCCCATTATATAGAGTGAAGTAAGCCAGAAAGATAAAGAACATTATAGCATACTAACACATATATATGGAATTTAGAAAGATGGTAATGATAACTCTATATGCAAAACAGAAAAAGAGACACAGATGTACAGAACAGACTTTTGGACTCTGTGGGAGAAGGCGAGGGTGGGTTGTTTTGATAGAACAGCATCAAAACATGTATATTATCTGTAGTGAAACAGATCAGCAGCCCAGGTTGGATGCATGAGACGAGAGCTCGGGCCTGGTGCACTGGGAAGACCCAGAGGGATTGGGTAGAGAGGGAGGTGGGAGGGGGGATCAGGATGGGGAACACATGTAAATCCATGGCTGATTCATGTTAATGTATGACAAAACCCACTACAATATTGTAAAGTAATTAGCCTCCAACTAATAAAAATAAATGGAAAAATAAAAAAAAAAAAAAAAAGGAGAAAAAAGTTGCCAAGCACGTAACAGATGCTTAATGATGTCTGGCTTATACTGACTTATTTCCAAAGCATCTTCATTAAACTTGGATTTAAATTCAAGTCTCCAAATATTTATTGAATGATCTTTTTCTGCAAGACAATACATTGATTTCCAGTAATACAAATGAATGCCAGATAGGCTGGGGGTCTGTATGAATATCATATGAGTTGATTACATTTTAAAATTTAAAGATGTTTCCAATGATCAAAATGTCTGTATTTGATCTTCCAATGCTAAGTTTTCTTACCACCTGTTTTCTCTCTGCCCATGATTACATCAGGATAAATTCTGTCTACTTTCCTTAGATGAGGGAAAAAGAACTTTAAGACTTCAAATGCATCAGACACTGTTTCATTCGTATCTGAGGCATTCACTTTCTTCTCAACTGTAAAAGAGAAAAGATAAGGTTTTTGAGTTCACAACTATAGGGATTCTTCTCTTTCCACTAAAATTTTTTAACATAGTAGTTAATAAGTTAATTCACGATTTAGTATTCAATATATAGGATACATACTATCAACTGTGAATTAACAACATCGTAAAGCTATAAAATATAGCTCAAAGACTATTGATTCATGTTTATTTTGAAGTGAAAGTGTTAGTCGCTCAGTCACGTCTGACTCTTTGTGACTCCATGGACTGTAGCCCACCAGGCTCCTCTATCCATGGAATTCTCCAGGCAAGAATACTGGCGTGGGTAGCCATCGCCTTCTCCAGGGGATCTTCCCAACCCAGAGATCAAACCCAAGTCTCCTGCATTACAGGTGGATTCTTTACCATCTGAGCCACCAGGGAAGCCCATTTATTTTCAAGGTATTTAATGTAAATCTAACACTATGAGTGACACAACCAGAGGCTAAGAGAACAGATGGTTCCAAACGAAGGAAGTAGAGCCGAAACATGCTCTAGCTGGCCTGCTCTACCACTTTAACATCACATCATTAAAGCTTGTATTTTTATAACTTTGTTTTCTAGCCTCTCAACATTTAATGACTCCACTCATTCAAATTTTCCCCAATAATTCTGAAAAAGAAGAACAACACTGAAGGACGTACACTACCCAATTTAATTCATAATGCATAATACAGTGATCAATGCTGTGGAGTACTACAGAACAAACAGACACACAGGCCTACGGACAACAGAGATACAGACATAGAGCCACACAAATATGGTCAACTGATTTTTGAAGACAATGCAAAGGTAACTGCAGAAAGAAAAACCTTTTCAACCCACGGTCCTAAAACACTTAGGCATTCACATGAAAAAGACTGAACCTTGCATTTCTCTAATAAAGAGTGATGCTGAGCATCTTCTCACGTGCTTCTTGGACAGCGGTACATCTCCTCTGGAGAGCTGTCTATTTGGTCTTCCACCCATGTGTATAACAGATACCTAGTGGGAAGTTGTGGTATAGCACAGGAAGCTCAGCTGGGAGCTCTGTGATGACTTCAGTGGGTGGAAGGAGGGGAGGGAGAGAGGTCCAGGGGGAAAGGGATACACGTATACATGTAGCTGATACATTTCATTATACAACTGAAACTAACACAACTTTGTAAAGCAATTAAACTCCAATAATATAAACTGTGGTGTTTGAATGTGGTGCTGGAGAAGACTCTTGAAAGTCCCTTGGACTGCAAGGAGATCCAACCAGTCCATCCTAAAAGAGATCAGTCCTGAATATTCATTGGAAGGGCTGATGTTGAAGCTGAAACTCCAATACTTTGGCCACCTGATGCGAAGAACTGACTCGTTGGAAAAGACCCTGATGCTGGGGAAGATGGAAGGCTGGAGGAGAAGGGGACGACAGAGGATGAGATGGTTGGATGGCATCACCAACACGATGGACATGAATTTGAGGAAGCTCCAGGAGTTGGTGATGGGCAGGGAGGCCTGGCGTGCTGCAGTCCATGGGGTCGCAAAGAGTCGGACACGACTGAGCGAATGAACTGAATAAAAACTGAACTTTTGCCTATACTTCATACCATTTATAGAAATAAACTCAAAAGTTTCATAGACCTAAATGTAAATTCTAAAATGATAAATTTTTTAAAAACCTAAAAAGAAAATCTTTATGACCCTGAGCTAGATAAAGAGTTCTTAGATACAACATCAAAGGCATAATACATAAAAAGGAAAACTCGACTTCATCAAAATTAAAAATTTTTGCTTTCTGAAAGACACCACAAAGAGAATAATAAGACAAATCACAGCGTGGGAGAAAATATTTCCAAATCACACACCCATGAGATATGTATCCAGGATATGTACAACTCTCAAAACTCAACAGTTCAGTTCAGTTGCTCAGTGGTGTCCTATTCTTTGTGACCCCATGGACTGCAGCAAGCCAGGCTTCCCTGTCCATCACCAACTCCTGGAGCTTGTTCAAACTCATGTCCATCAAGTGGGTGATGCCATCCAACTATCTCATCCTCTGTCATCCCCTTCTCCTCCAGACTTCAATGTTTCCCAGCATCAGGGTCTTTTCCAACGAGTCAGTTCTTCGCATCAGGTGGCCAAAGTACTGGAGTTTCAGCTTCAACATCAGTCCTTCCAATGAATACTCAGGACTAATTTCCTCTAGGATTGACTGTTTTGATCTTCTTGCAGTCCAAGGGACTCTCAAGAGTCTTCTCCAACACCACACAGTTCAAAAGCATCAACTTTCTTGATGCTTTCTTTATAGTCCAACTCTCACATCCATACATAACTACTGGAAAAACCATAGCTTTGACTATATGGACCTTTATTGGCAAAGTAATGTCTCTGCTTTTTAATATGCTTTTTAATATTCAAAACTCAACAACAAGAAAAAAAACACTCAATTAGAAATGTGTAAAATATCTGAACAGGCATCTCATCAAAGAAGATATATGGAGGGCCAAGGAGCACATAAAAAAAGTTCAACATCAGTAGTCACCAGAGAAATACACCTTAAAACTATGAGAGGCCATGACACCAGAGAGGCTATAATTAACTGGAGTGACTGTGACTCTCATACACTGCTCCAAAATGGCACAACCACTCTGAAAAACATCTTGGCAGTTTCTTATAATGTTAAACATCCACCTATCATATGCCCATAAATCCTAGATATATATCCTAAAGAGAGGAAAATTCCCTTCATACAAAAAAATCTGTACACTAATGCTTACAGCAGCAGGTATTTGTAATCACCAAAGAACAAAGAAACCTGAAAAACAATCCAAATGTGTCTTAATTGGTGAAACAACCTCTCCACTGCACATCCATATGGTGGAATGCTATTAAGCAACACACAACTGGTCGCATAACAACTTGGATGAATCTATGCTAAGTGAAAGAGTCCATAAAGGTTATACACTGTGTGATTCCATTTGTATGGCATTCTGTAAAATGGAAAACTATGGAAAATTATCAGCGGCTGCCAGGGGCTGAGTTCAGGGGAGGTACTGGATTACAGAAGGGGAAGCAGGAGGCAGAACTTTTCATCCAGAAGAAATGGGGAGCCACTGAAAGTTCATTTGCAGGACAGTGTAGCCTTCACTTTGGCTAACATGAGCATAAACAGGTGGGGACAAGACTGGAGAGAGAAAGGGGAGAAAAAGAAGTATGTTAGCAGTCATTCAGATGAAGCATGAAAGTAGCCTGATTAGGGTAGTAGAGATGGTGACAGAAAAATGTGGATAGATTTGTGAGATATACAGGATTATCAATGAATAGGACTGCTTACTGACAGGTCATGGGAGAAGTATGCTAGAGGAAGGATTCAGAGAGGATGTGCAGGTTTCTGGCTGCTTCTGTCAGATGGATCACAGATGGTGGTGCCATTCAGAGACAGAAAATAGAAATGGACCATTTTCGAGGTACAAGTGAGAGGAAATTTATCAGTGATGCCTCTTACCACACTTTTGCATGTTTCATAGTAAGAAGAATGAGTACTGATTTAGTTATATCTACTGGAAAGAAATGCCCTAAAATCAGAAAGCATAAAATCTAAATTTCCAAACACAAAAGATTACATAACAAACCACCATACACAAAACAAAAACAATGCAAACCTGCATTTTTTGCATCATGTTCTTTCTCTGAAATGTCAAGCTTCATTTCTTTGAAGGCATTAAGCAACTCTTGGCGATTTCTTTCTGTTTTGTTTTTTAAGCGTAGTATACTTTCCTTAAACTCCAAAATATGGTTTCTACAATTAGTTAATTGATTACCTACAAAGAAAACATGTAGATATTTATACATGTAGCAATATCATATAATTTTCTATAATATATGGGCTTCCGAGGAGGCGCCAGCAGTAAAGAACACACCTGCCAACACAGAAGACATAAGAGATGCAGGCGATATCATACAATTTTCTATAACAAAATATAAAGTATATGCTTCAATACAGTTATATATAACACTACACTTATATGTATGTGTGTGTGTATAAGTGCATGGAGAAAGAAATGGCAACCCACCCCAGTGTTCTTGTGTGGAGAACTCATGGACAGAGGAGCCCAATGGGCTTCATGGGATCACAAAAGAGCCAAACACGACCTAACTACTGAACAGAAACGGCATACATAGCGCTGTGCTGTGCCCAGTCGCTTAGTCGTGTCCCACTCTTGTGACCCCATGGACCGCAGCCTGCCAGGCTCCTCTGGTCCATGGGGTTCTCCAGGCAGGAACACTGGAGTGGGTTGCCATGCCCTCCTCCAGGGGATCTTTCCAACCCAGGGACCGAATCCAGGTCTCCTGCAATGCAGGCAGATTCTTTACCAGCTGAGTTACCAGGGAAGCCCATACAGTGCTATATATATATATAATATGTATGTACACATATACATAAAAAAAGAATGCAGTGTTAAAAATGGTAATATCTAGAAGGTGAGATTATCAATAGTTTTTTGCTTTATTATTTTGTGCTTTTCTGTATTTTCCAAATTTTCCATTTTGTGTATGTATTAGATTTGAACTTAGAGGGAAAAGCAAGTGAAGGCCAAAAATTCACTTCTAGGAATTTTTCTGAAGAAAATGACCAGAAATATGTACACAGATTTGGCTCTAAGGATGTTCAACATAGGCAGCACTATTTATCACTGTGAGAAAACTGGAAACAACCATAAAGCTCAGGGATGGAAGTATCCTAAATAAATTATAGAATACCTTTTAAGAGTTCTGCTGGCTCTCGGTTGAGTATTTGTGACGCTGGGCAAGCTACTTAATTTCTGTTAGCTTTTGCTCCTTCAGGTGCAAATGAATATATAAAAATTCCTGCTGCAGAGCTGTTATGAAGTTGTAATGCTATTATACATGTAAACCATGTGGCAAAGCACACACACACAAAATGCTTGACAAATGTCTGACAAATATTATTACTGATCAATTGACTACTCTTTCTTCATTTATCAATTAAATATTCTGCAGCAATGAAAATCACCCTGTAGAAGAATATTTAAAGTTTTATAAAATTGTTTTTTAAGAATAAAATCTTATAATTTCCATTTAGCAAAGAAAGTATATTAATATAGTAAAAAAGGTGTACAAGTTTATATTTTGTTAATATATAATCTTTGGTTTGTTGAATCATTTTTTATTTCCTATTTTCACAAAATTCTTCTGTTCCTAAAATCATTTTCATTGGGTCTATAATCAGAAAAAAATTAAGAAATTAAACACCTTTTATTTGTCAAGTACTCTGTCCATGGAAACACGAAATAGAGATGGTCAGTTCTGGCTTTCAGGAACTTTATAGCCTGATTGGTAGAACTAAATTAGTGACTGAAATCAATGTGCTATTTCTGATATTATAGATTCTCTTCTCCTTAGGTTTTAACTAATTAAGCACACACATTGATAACATCAATTCCAAACAGGGACTATGAGCTTTATTTGCAGCTCTGACAATGGGATACTGCACAATGCACTGGGATGTCCTATTTCCCTACCCAAGTTACCCCTACTCTCACCTCATTACTGAAAGAGGAGGTGGACGACAGAGAGGCCACATCCACAAAGGGGATGACTTGCTGAATGTGCTTACTACTTAGGGGGAAAGAGTAAAGAGGAAGGCTTTTCCCTCTTTCAGACAGTTATTATAAGAGGACAAGCCAGAGATGGCCCAAGTTGACTTTTTAAGGAAGCAATTCTGCCACCTTGTTAATCTGGCCCACTGATGCTAGGTCTGAACAATCTCACCATTCAGAAGAACCTTCAGTCTTCTGAAAAATGTAATGAGCTGCTGGGCGAAGTTCCAAGGGTTCCCTTTCAAATGCCCTCTCTAGGAGGGTGAAATGAAAGATATCCCCTTAAGGAAACATGGGCAGAGATCAAGTTCAACCCCTGGCACGCAATGACAATAGTATGCACAGAGGACAGCAGTGAGACGGTTGGGGGTGGGAGGGGAGAGCAGGCTGGGGGAGGATTCTGAAGGATGAGATTGCTCACAGACTCTTTTTTTTTTTTTTTCATTTATTTTTAATAGTTGGAGGCTAATTACTTTACAATATTGTAGTGGTTTTTGCCATATATTGACATGAATCAGCCATGGATTTACATGTGTTCCCCATCCTGAACCCCCTCCCACCTTCCTCCCCATCCCATCCCTCTGGGTCATCCCAGTGCACCAGCCCTGAGCTCTTGTCTCATGCATCCAACCTGGACTGGCGATCTGTTTCACACTTGATAATATACATGTTTCAATGCTATTCTCTCAGATCTTCCCACCCTTGCCTTCTCTCATAGAGTCCAAAAGTCTGTTCTATACATCTGTGTCTCTTTTTCTGTCTTGCATATAGGGTAATCGCTACCATCTTTTTAAATTCCATATATATGCGTTAGTATACTGTATTGGTGTTTATCTTTCTGACTCACTTCACTCTGTATAATGGGCTCCAGTTTTATCCATCTCATTAGAACTGATTCAAATGTATTCTTTATAATGGCTGAGTAATATTCCATTGTGTACATGTACCACAGCTTTCTTATCCATTCGTCTGCTGATGGGCATCTGGGTTGCTTCCATGTCCTGGCTATTATAAACAGTGCTGCGATGAATACTGGGGTGCACGTGTATCTTTCAGATCTGGTTTCCTCGGTGTGTATGCCCAACAGTGGGATTGCTGGGTCATATGGCAGTTCTATTTCCAGTTTTTTAAGGAATCTCCACACTGTTCTCCATAGTGGCTGTACTAGTTTGCATTCCCACCAACAGTGTAAGAGAACCGGGTGTGGACCCTTTTCTCCACACCCTCTCCAGCATTTATTGCTTGTAGACTTTTGGATAGCAGCCATTCTGACTGGCGTGTAATGGTACCTCATTGTGGTTTTGATTTGCATTTCTCTGATAATGAGTGATGTTGAGCATCTTTTCATGTGTCTGTTAGTCATCTGTATGTCTTCTTTGGAGAAATGTCTGTTTAGATCTTTGGCCCGTTTTTTGATTGGGTCATTTATTTTTCTGGAATTGAGCTGCAGGAGTTGCTTGTATATTTTTGAGATTAATCCTTTGTCTGTTTCTTCATTTGCTATTATTTTGTCCCATTCTGAAGGCTGTCTTTTCACCTTGCTTATAGTTTCCTTCGTTGTGCAAAAGCACTGGCACAAAGATAGACATATAGATCAATGGAACAAAATAGAAAGCCCAGAGATAAATCCACGTACCTATGGATACCTTATCTTCAACAAAGGAGGCAAGGATATACAATGGAAAAAAGACAACCTCTTTAACAAGTGGTGCTGAGAAAACTAGTCAACCACTTGTAAAAGAATGAAACTAGAACACTTTCTAACACCATACACAAAAATAAACTCAAAATGGATTAAAGATCTAAATGTAAGACCAGAAACTATAAAACTCCTAGAGGAGAACATAGGCAAAACACTCTCTGACATAAATCACAGCAAGATCCTCTATGACCCACCTCCCAGAATATTGGAAATAAAAGCAAAAATAAACAAATGGGACCTAATTAAACTTAAAAGTTCACAGACTCTTGAAGGAGCTCGAGTTATTAGACAGTTGAGGGAAACAGGGAAAAGTACTCTGTTGGAAAGCAGTGTGAAAAGGCGACGAGGCATTCAAAAATACGTCTCTACAAACCAAGAGCCGTTCATTATTTCAGCACAACACAGGGAAAATTCATAGTGAAGGTAAAAAAGGGTCTCATTATACCGGTCTTCTTGATAAGCTATGAGAAGGAGCTTGAACTTTTTCATATGAACCAGTGTTTCTCAAACCTTTCTTCTATAAAACCTCTAGAGGACTTCCCTGGTGGTCCAGTGGTTAAGACTCCAAGCTTCTAATACAAGGGGCATGGGTTTGATCTCCAGTCAGAGAACTAAGATCCCACATGCCATGCAACGTAGCCAAAAAAAAAATTTTTTTTTAAGTAAATAAAATAAAACACCTTTAATGGCAGTGAATTTGAAGAAAAGGGACACAGGTGGAGGCATAACTTGAAATACCCACAACATTTATGGAATTTCTGTAACGTTTCTTTAAAATGTGGGCAAATTTTGTAGCCCATTCCACAGCACCTTTTTGTTTTAATAGAAAGATAATGGAATCACTCTTTTTTCTTTGGGTGACTTTATATATCTTAGAACACCACTACAGACTATCATGGGAACAACTATCTCAATTGTGAAGCATCACTGAAGACTATTAGGTAATCACTACCTAACAGTTTTAGAGAGATCATTCTGATGACCCCATTGAAGACTGTTTCAGGAAAGCAAAACTAATGCCAGAGAAACTATCAGTTAGGAACCTATAGTGATATCAGTTTCAAGTGAGAGATGATAAAGAATAAACCAGGGCACAAAGGATTAGGAAGTAGGAGATGGATATGAGAAATATCTGAGAACTTTTATTGCAAAGACTTAGCTGATAGAGGGGCTTCCCTGATAGCTCAGTTGGTAAAGAATCCGCCTGCAATACAGGAGACCCCGGTTCAATTTCTGGGTTGGGAAGATCCACTGGAGAAGGGAAAGGCTACCCACTCCGGTATTCTTGGCTTCCCTTGTGGCTCAGCTGGTAAAGAATCCTCCCGCAATGTGGAAGACCTGGGTTCGATCCCTGGGTTGGGAAGATCCCCTGGAGAAGGGAAAGGCTACCCACTCCAGTATGCTGGCCTGGAGAATTCCATGTACTGTACAGTCCATGGGGTTGCAAAGAGTGGGACACAACTGAGCAACTTTCACTTTCACTTTCACCTGACAGAGAGGAGAATAGAATCCCTCTTAGGATTCCAACATGACTCTAGATTTCTAACCTGGTATTCAATCTGTATTGGGAAACAGGAAAAGTAGCGGAGCCAGAGGTAGTCATGATGCTTCTGAGGCATCCAAATGTGCGGCAAACACAAGGCTCAGAGAAAATGAGGGCACAGAGCAGTCTCCGGTCTTAGCCACTTTGCTGAAATATGGAAACATCTCCTCAGAGAAGCAATACATAGGTTAGCATTTTAGAAAAAGGCACAGAAAAGAAAAAAAACCATTGTAATTTCACTGCTTAAAGAGAACCACCATACATGTTTAGCTTTACATAGCTCTAGACTTGTGCTTACTTTTTTCCCTTCGCTTCAGTATAAAAATGTAAAAAACAATCACACAGGGGAAAAATCATTAAGTTAAAGTGACTCATTTTACACTGAAAAAGGCTTATACTTTCACCATAATCTACGATAAAAACAAATTCTTTATATATTATACAGTCCAATATCAAAATATATAAGGAAAACTATTAGAAACACAAGAATATGGGGAAAAATTATATTGCAATTAGCAAGGAAGGCATAGAAATTGGCTGTCAGTTGAGGTGGAATAAAAGAGAATTCACCCCTTGGAAGACAATAAATTCCAGATGAATTTTTTTTTAATTAAGGTAAAACACAAAGGTATAAAAGTAATGATGATATATCTGGGCTGAAACATTTAATACTTTTTCACTTGTCTGCCTTTTGTAAACAAGAATACACATATATGTAGCCTGTGGCAAAGGCTGGGTAGTGCCATTCCCCTGCTCCAAACCCTTCAGAGATGTCTCACCACACTCAGACAAAGAGCCAAAACCTGACCAGGATGGAGCCCTACATGTCGGCCTTGGCTCCCTCTCTGGCCTCATCCCCGTCCCTCCCACCTGATTCTGGGGAGCAGCTCCAGACACACTGGCCTCCATGCTGTTCCTCCTGCAAACCACTCTCCCCACCTTACGCTTTGACTGTTGCGAATTTTCTCAGTTCATCTGTAGATGAGCTGAGTGGCCAGAGCTCCCTAACTTCATTCACTTTTCTGCTAAAATGCTGCCTCCTCAGAGAAACTTATCCTAACATCCTTCATGAAATAACACATCCCTTTCTCCCCTTATCCTTTTTTTCCCCTCAAATCACTTATCATTGACTTCCTACTACTGTTTATTATTCCTATTACTGTTATTATTCACTGTTTTTATGTCTTTCTCTAGAGCTCTACAGAATGAAAGCTTGAGAATAGCAAGAACTTGGGATTTTTTAAGTATTAAATTCTCTATGCCTGAAACAGTAACTGCCACATAGCACTTCCACAAATACATGCTGAATGAATAAATGAACAAATTAATGTATAAATGGATTGGCCAGCATAGGAACTAATTTGAGTGACTCTTAAAAGTGAATCACGCTTTGATTAAAAGAACTGCCACTATCCAGATAAATCTTGAATATTCATTTAATGGATACTATTTGAGGATGCTTAAACTGTTTACAATGCATGTGGTTTTAACCAGGATAATCCTGTCATTGGGATTCTCGGGGTAATATACTCTTTGCAAAATGGATCCCCTGTTTGGAGTCATGGATGATGCAACATATCTATACTTCCACAATGTAAGTCAGTCCTTGAGGGATTAATTTGGTAAACAAGAGAGTTTTCTCCAGAGGAAAGAGTAGTTTTAGAAACAACCATACAGAAATATTAAAGGATATAATCTCTACTCTTGGATCTGCTCCTTGTACATTCTTACCTGATAATTCATTAATGTTCTATTTAAAATATTTATGTTACTTGAAAATTCAGTTACATATTTAGAGGAAGAACCATTAGCAAATTACTTTGCAAAAGTTTGAATAATTTGACGTTTTGAGTTAACTGAGGTGAAATTGTGAAAACAAACATCAGTCCCTGCGTACACTGGGCAAAAGTGACTTCACCCACAAGAAGGGTCCCGGTAAGATCCTTAGTACCACTGACTTCGCTTCTCACAGCAGAGGGCCAAGGCACTGCTCCCCAGGAACAGTAAAATGCAAGTCACATTTGTAATTTAAAACTTTCTAGTAGCCACATTGAAAAAAATTAAAAAGAAAAAAGTAAATGCTTTATAAGTAGCATAGAAAATGTAATTCAATATATCTAAAATATTTTTCAACATGTAATCAACACAAAAGAATTGACAAGTAAAAAAAAAAAAAGTATTGACAAGTAATGAAACCCAGTTTGCATTCTTTCTGTGCTCAGTATTCTAAATCCTGGGCATATTTTATATTTTTACAATACACCTTAATTCAGATGCTAAATTTTGATAGTTACAGTAACATGCAGTCTTAACAAAACAACAAAATTTTGCTTAATTGAGAAAGAATTTGCACTGTTTCTGTTACTAAATTTAAATTGTTGTTTAGTCACTAAGTCGTATCTGACTCTGCCACCCCAAGAACTGCAGCATGCCAGACTCCTCTCTCCTCCACTGTCTCCTGAAATTTTTGCTCAAACTCATGTCCCTTGAGTCAGTGATGCTATCTAACTATCTCATCTTCTGCCACTCCCTTCTCCTTTCACCTTCAACCTTTCCCAGAATCACAGGCTCCTCACATTAGGTGGCTAAAGTGTTGGAGCTTCAGCATCAGTCCTTCCAATGGATATTCAGGCTTGATTTCCTTTAGGATTGACTTGTTTGATCTCCTTGCAGTCCAAGGGACTCTCAAGAGTATTCTTCAGTGCAATTCAAAAGCATCAATTCTTTGGTGCTAAACAGTCCATGGAATTCTCCAGGCCAGAATACTGGAGTGGGTAGCCTTTCCATGCTCCAGATTTTCCCAACCCAGGGATCAAACTGGGGTCTCCCGCACTGAAGGCGGATTCTTTATCAGCTGAGCCACCCGGAAGTCCTATCTTAAAATAGGAAGTCTGATGCGATATAGCCACGATCTGACTTTTCCATCTTATTTTACTCACCAAACATTTCCAGTAATGAGAAGCAAGCTGATATAGTCATACTTTCTTCCATTTAATACTTACCATGTACCGTTCACTGTGCTATGCGATAGGTTAACAAACACAGATAAAGCCAGGTTCCTGCCCTAAATAACTGATAATCAGGGTGCTCTGGTTGGGGAAAAGAGCATCTATTTAAACAACTAACTATAAATTAATTGTTAAAATGGAATTATTAAGTGCTACAGGCAAAGGAAGTCAAGAATGATTTTTTTTTTTTTTAATGACTAATTCTTAACGAGGACTGAACAGTCAGGGAGGGAAGTGGGAAAAGTTTCAGAGAAGAGGGAATATTAGAAAATTTGAACCATTACACGCCAGTCAGGATGGCTGCTATCCAAAAGTCTACAAGCAATAAATGCTGGAGAGAGTGTGGAGAAAAGGGAACCCTCTTACACTGTTGGTGGGAATGCAAATTAGTACAGCCACTATGGAAAACAGTGTGGAGATTTCTTAAAAAGCTGGAAATAGATCTGCCATATGACCCAGCAATCCCACTTCTGGGCATACACACCAAGGAAACCAGATCTGAAAGAGACACGTGCACCCCAATGTTCATCGCAGCACTGTTTATAATAGCCAGGACATGGAAGCAACCTAGATGCCCATCAGCAGACGAATGGATGAGGAAGCTGTGGTACATATACACCATGGAATATTACTCAGCCATTAAAAAGAATTCATTTGAATCAGTTCTAATGAGATGGATGAAACTGGAGCCCATTGTGCAGAGCGAAGTAAGCCAGAAAGATAAAGACCATTACAGTATACTAACATATATATGGAATTTAAAAGGATGGTAACGATAACCCTATATGCAAAAAAAGAAAAAGAGACTCAGATGTATAGAACAGACTTGTGGACTCTGTGGGAGAAGGCGAGGGTGGGATGTTTCAAGAGAACAGCATCGAAACATGTATATCTAGGGTGAAACAGATTACCAGCCCAGGTTGGATGCATGAGACAAGTGCTTGGGCCTGGTGCACTGGGAAGACGCAGAGGGATAGGGTGGAGAGGGAGGTGGGAGGGGGGACCAGGATGGGGAATACATGTAAATCCATGGCTAATTCATTTCAATGTATGATAAAAACCACTGCAATGTTGTAAAGTAATTAGCCTCCAACTAATAAAAATAAATGGGAAAAAAAAAAGAAAAAAAAAAGAAAATTTGAAGAATGTGTTTAATTTTGCATACAGCAAAGAGAGAGAAGGGTATTCTAGACTAAGAAAATAACAACATAATACATAAGTATAAAATAGAATGAGTAGCGAGGGAAAAGCAAGTGATTCAGTCAGTAAGGAAAAGAAGGAGAAACAGCGTTAAGTTCAAGTATTGGTCCATTTTAAACTTATTATTCACTTATTTGTATACCCACTGTGGTTCCAAGAAAGAATATTTGAGGTAGTTTAAAAGGTAAATACATTTCAGATTACACCCCTCCATGTATGCTTTGCAATAATCAAATTATACTATGTACCATGCTCTTTAAACTCCCTATGAGTGGTTCCCCTATGCCCTAGTTTTATGGGGAAATATTTTAACATTACAAAGAGTATTGACAACCTAAAACAAATAGATTGCTGGTTACTGCTGCTACTAAGTCGCTTCAGTCATGTCCGACTCTGTGCGACACCATGGACAGCAGTCCACCAGGCTCCCCCATCCCCAGGATTCTCCAGGCAAGAACACTGGAGTGGGTTGCCATTTCCTTCTTCAGTGCATGAAAGTGAAAAGTGAAAGTGAAGTCGCTCAGTCGAGTCGGACTCTTTGCGACCCCATGGACTGCAGCCCACCAGGCTCCTCCGTCCATGGGATTTTCCAGGCAAGAGTACTGGAGTGGGCTGCCACTGCCTTCTCCAAGATTGATGGTTATTTCTCCCCCCGCCCCCCAAAAAAGAATTTATTCAGTATCAGCAGAGAATTGCAATCCAGAGTCCACAACCATGGTGAGCCATATGCAAGTCCCTCCACAGCAAAGGAAGAAGCACTCTTTAATAGAGGGGAAAAGGAAGTAGGCAGGGCTACAGTAAACAGAGGCCATGGCTTTTCACTGGCTGAGTCCTTGATGTTAAAGAAGAGGGGTCTTGGGGACTTCCCTGGTGGCTCAGTAGTGAAGAATCCACCTACCAGTGCAGGAGACATGGGTTCAATCCTTGATCCAGGAAGATCCCACAGGCTGTGTGCAGAGCTACCAGGGAAGCCCATAAGCCATTGATAAGGCTGCATACCAATTTCAGCTGGTGCTAAGGGTATTATTTTAAATATTTAGCAATCTGTATGGCATGAGAGGGCTTCCTTGGTGGCTCAGATGGTAAAGAATCTGCCTGCGATACAGGAGACCCTGATTCGACCCCTGGGTTAGGAAGATTCCCTGGAGAAGGGAATGGCTACCCACTCCAGGATTCTTGCCTGGAGAATTTCAATTACAGAGGAGCCTGGCGGGCTACAGTCTGTTCATCAGTAAAAAGAGAATTTGACCATAAGACATTGATAACACTGCACACCAATTTCAGCCCTGACTAGTAGTAGAGTTGCAAAGACACAGGAAATGCAAATGTTTCATAATGAAAGTAATTATATACTTCACATCCCCCCAAAGGGGAGTGTGTGAATCCACAGTTCCACATCCTCACAAAATGTGATTTCCTAATTTTAAAAATCTGAATGGTATTAAATGATATCTTGTGTTTTTAATTTGTATTTCCTTGATCGCTCATGAAGTTTCTCGACGTTCGTTCAACACTTACATTGCACTTGGTCTTAGAGTCTGCTTTGCTGATATTTATTGCTACACTTTCTTTGGGTTTGGGCTGCTGATATATATTTTTCCATCCTTTTCTTCCAACAAGTCTGTACTTTAAAATTTAAGTGTGTCTTTCGTAAACATCATGAAGCAGGGTGTTGTGTTTATATCCAGTCAGGAAATATTTTAATTTCTCTTTTGAAGAATTTACTATTAATACAATTAGTGATATCATTATGCATTATTTGAACATTATTTTAGAGGCTAGACTAGAGATTTTAACATGAATCCTTTACTTACTACACTTTAATACAAATTCTTACACCCTCACTTCTCAATAGTGCTACAAGTTGAGTACCATTTAACTCTATTTACCCGTCCCCTACTTTCTCTTGTAATTGTTGCCATGTATTTTGTTCTACATAGCTTAAATTCCACAAGCCATTTCAACTATTGTCTTGAACAGCCCATACTTGGATCCTGGACTCTGCTGACTTAGAACTACTCCTGGGAGCTATCTTCCTCAGCAGTCCTGCTCCATGCTATTTTGTAGGCATACTCCGACAAGGTTTTACATAAATATGTGCACCCATATACTCTACCACTTGGCTGGGGAGAAGGGTGCTTTCCTTCCAAAAAGAACAGAGAGGCCCCCAGAAATTCACTCATAAAGTCTGGGTGCTCCAGAATGAGGCTTCTCTCCACTAAGTTAAGGCTGGGGAGCATTTCCATCCTCAGTTCCAGTATTTCAAACTCAAGGAAAAACTAGGAAACTGAGAGGCCTAAGCCAAGAAAATATTTCAAAAGGAGAGTGTAACAGTGACCAAAAAAAAAAAAAAAATGTAGACAGATAAAGTTCTCCAGCACAGTAATAAAAAGCCACTGCATCCACAATCCTTAAAGCCATCACTCACATGTAATTGGTGAAAGCAGCAGCCACTTGATCTCCAAGGCCTCAGTGCTCATAGGTACTTCATCCCAGTTGACCACAGATGATAATCGAGAGAACTTTTGCTAGTGTCTATCAGCTGGACTTTCCAGTATCCACCAGAAGGGTAGCTCCCTGGCAGTGTGGTAGGTGATCATATCACTATGGTTACGTCCAAGTGATCCCCTGGAGAAAGGAATGGCTACCCACTCCAGTATTCTTGGGGCTTCCCTGGTGGCTCAGAGGTAAAGAATCTGCCTGCAACATGGGAGGCCTGGGTTCGATCCCTGGGTTGGGAAGATCCCCTGGAGAAGGGAATGGCAACCCACTCCAGTATTCTTGCAGAGAATTCCATGGACAGAGGAGCCCAGAAGGCTACAGTCCATGGGGTCACAAAGAGTCAAAGAGGACTGAACAACTAACACTTTCACTTTTTTCTTTTGTTTTCTTAAGCCCAAGTAAGGCAAATAAGCAATTGCAGATTCTCTTTCGTGAAAGTGTTTATTGGGTGATGCAGCCTCCTCAGGGACCCCTGGCCATCTGCTAGCTACCTCCCATGCCTGTCATCCCTGACAATACTGGACCTGCTGCTGCTGCCTGAACCCCTACACTCCAGTGAGGGCTAGTAGTTTTGTAGAAGAACCACAAAAAGCAAAGTGACTACTACCTTTGTGCACCCTCTAATCTGGCACAATGCCTCTCACTGGCAAGACGGAATGAGAACACAGCTGACCAGGGCATCTAACAGACTACTGGTTTTGATCATGACAGAGAATTTAGAAGGGCGTATAAAGACTGTCAGCAGATGGGAGTTTTAGAGAGCTCAGGGACAAAGCAAACTAAACAGCATATTATAAGGGACATGTATAAACTGATGAAGACTATATTCTAAAAAGCAAAGAAACAATAAGCACATAATTCAGGAAAGGAATTATTCAATTTCAGTAATCCACTGTTGGAAGCAAAAGCATGAGTAATATTCTAGTTTTCCTTTCTTTCAGATAAGTACCCAGAAGTGGAATTATTGCATCATATGGCAGTTCTATTTTTTTTCTAAAAGTATTTTTTTCTTTTTCAAATTATGATTATTTACTTGGGGACTTAGAAAACACAGAACTAAGTTACATATAGTTTCATTATATATTACAATTATTTTTAAGTAGATAAATTAAGATATTTAGTTGAGTTTCAATATCAAACTCTCAAAAATTAATAGAATGAATAGACAGAAGAGCAGAAGGATATAGTAGACCTGAAAAGCACTATGAACCAATTCAACATAATTAAGATTTATACAATGTTCACACAACAGGATATAAATTCTATTCATGTTCCCATAGACTATAAACCAGGAGTCACTGGAACATATCGAGGGACATAAAGCAAGGCGCAAAAATCTCATGGTCTAAAGGTATTGAAATCATACAGAGTCTGTTCTTTTGTCACTGTGGAATTATGTTAGAAATCAATATTAAAAGATATTTGAAAATAACCACATATTTTCAAGTACAGTGAGACATTTATCAAGAGAGATCTTTGACTTAGCCATTGAAAGCCTCAATAAAGTTAAAAGACTGAAAAAACACAGAGGCTGACTGCAGTGAAGAAAGTATTTAAATAAGGAATTAATATCAAAATGAGAAGTTAATATCAAAGATATTTTTAAAACCCCAAGTATTGGAAATCAAATGTCCACTTTTAAATGATGAGTGTATCTAAGAAGTAACAAGAAAAATTAGAAAATATTTGTAACAGAATAAAAATGAGAAGGGAATTTATCAGAATTTGCTGCATGCAGCCAAAGCTGCTCAATGCAACTAAACACAATGTGGAATCTTGAATAAAGTATGAATACAAGTAATGGACACTAGCATAAAATTTTGTGAAATCTGAACAAAATCTGTACTTTAGTTCATAATACTGTATCATGTGTTAATTTCTTGATTTTTTTTAACAACATAGTATTTCTTTATATTCTCAGAATTACAAAAGCTTTTTTAACTACACTTGATCAAGGCTTGAGAAAGAACAACAACAAAAAGAGATGGAGAAATTGGAAAAGATAAACTAAATTAAATGGGAGCACTGAATATGAAATAGAAAAAGTGAAATAAACAAGATAAAACACCATCATATAGTCCAGTTGTTTTTTTTTTTTTGCATTTATTTTTATTAGTTGGAGGCTAATTACTTTACATCATTACAGTAGTTTTTGTCATACATTGAAATGAATTAGCCATGGATTTACATGTATTCCCCATCCCGGTCCCCCCTCCCACCTCCCTCTCCACCCGATCCCTCTGGGTCTTCCCAGTGCACCAGGCCCAAGCACTTGTCTCATGCACCCAACCTGGGCTGGTGATCTGTTTCACCCTAGATAATATACATGTTTCAATGCTGTTCTCTCGAAACATCCCACCCTCGCCTTCTCCCAGAGTCCACAAGTCTGTTCTATACATCTGAGTCTCTTTTTCTGTTTTGCATATAGGGTTATCGTTACCCATCCTTCTAAATTCCATATATATGTTAGTATACTGTAATGGTCTTTATCTTTCTGGCTTACTTCGCTCTGCACAATGGGCTCCAGTTTCATCCATCTCATTAGAACTGATTCAAATGAATTCTTTTTAATGGCTGAGTAATATTCCATGGTGTATATGTACCACAGCTTCCTTATCCATTCGTCTGCTGATGGGCATCTGGGTTGTTTCCATGTCCTGGCTATTAATCTTGAGCTTTGGAGGAAAATAACAATACCTGAGCATTTGTATTTTTCAAAAAATTTCAAGATAATTCTAATGTGCATCTGGATTTTAAAAAGTGACTACAAGTTTTTCTAGTAAATGGTAGTTTTAGTGATATAAAATTATTTTCTGTTGACCAATCATGATACAATGGTATTAAAACAAAAAATAGTTACAAAATAATAAAAGATGTTTACTAGTTTTCATAATCAATAGCCAGACAAAAAATAAAAGATAACTACAATTGCAAGCCACAATGAAAACATGATAACCTAGCAATATAAAATAATTACATACAATTTGGGGGAGGTTCAAGCAGAGTGATGTGGTAAGTCCAAGCACATACATGTACATGTTTTCATCCATCCATCCAGTCTGGCTTTTGGTTGGTGCGTATAATCCATTTACATTTCAGGTAATTATTGATATGTATGATCCTATTACCATTTTCGTAACTGTTTTGGATTTATTTTGTGTAGGCCTTTTCCCTCTCTTGTGTTTCCTGCCTAGAGAAGTTCTTTAGCATTTGTTGTAAAGCTGGTTTGGTAGTGCTGGATTCTCTTAATTTTTGCTAATCTGTAACTCTTTTGATTTCTCTGTCAAATCTGAAGGAGAGTCTTGCTGAGTAGAGTATTCTTGGTTTTAGGTTCTTCTCTTTCATCACTTTAAATACATCATGCCATTCCCTTCTGACTTCTGGAGTTTCTGTTGAGAAAACAGCTGATAACCTTATGGGAGATCACTTGTATGTTATTTGTCATTTTCCCCTTGTTGTTGTTAATATTTTATGTTTATTTTTTTGTCTTTTTGTCAGTTTGATTATGCCTGGGACTTTGCATTTCTTGGACTTGGTTGACACCATTTCCTTTCCCATGTTAAGAAAGTTTTCAGCTATTATCTCTTCAAATATTTTCTCCAGTCCTTTCTCTCTCTCTTCTCCTTCTGGGACCCCTATAATGCAAATATAGGTGCATTTAATGTTGTCCTAGAGGTCTCTTATGCTTTTTTTTTTCGTCATTTTTTCTATACTCTGTTTTGTGGCAGTGATTTCCATCATTCTGTCTTCCATGTCACTTATCCACTCTTCTGCCTATAAATAATAACCAAAAGCTATTGGTTCCTTCTAGAGTATTGTTCATCTCTGTTTGTATCTTAGTTCTTCTAGGTTTCTGGTAACCTTTTTTGCATCTTCTCCATTCTTTTTCTGAGACTATGGATCATCTTCACTATCATTATTCTGAACCCCTTTTCTAGAAGGTTGCTTATCTCCACTTCATTTAGTTGTTCTTCTGAGGTTTTATCTTGTCCCTTCATCTGGGTCATGACCCTCTGCCTTTTGATTAACTTTCTGTGATGTGGTTTTTGTTCCTGTGGCTGTTGGATTGCAGGGGTTTTTTTGCTTCTCTGTCTGTCTGCCGTCTGGTGAATGAGGCTAACAGGCTTGTGTAAGCTTCCTGATGAGAAACTTTCTGGGAAAAACTGGCTCTTGCTCTGGTGGGCAGGGCCACGCTCAGTAAAACTTTAATTGTCTGCTGATAGGTGGGGTTGCATTTCTTCCCTTAAGTTGTTTGGCCTGAGGCGACTCGGCCCTGGAGTCTACAGGCTCTTTGGTAGGGTTAATAGTGAGCTCCAAGAGGGCTCACCCCCAGGGTCACCTCCCAGGACTGCTGCTGCCAATGCCTCATCTCCTTGGTCAGCCACTGCTGCCCCACGCCGCCACAGGAGATCCTCCAACATGAGCAGGGAGGTCTGGTTCAGTCTCCGGTGGGGTCACTGCTCCTTACCGCGGGTACTGGTACATGCAAGATTTTGCTTGTGCCCTCCAAGAATGAAGTCTCTCTCTTTCCCCAGTCCTGTGGAAGTCCTGTAATCAAATCTCACTGACCTTCAAAGTCAGATTCCCTGGGGAGTCCTAGTCCTAGTCCTAGTCCTTTGGCTGGATCCCCAGGCTGGGAAGCCTGATGTGGGGTTCAGAGCCTTCCCAACACAGGGAGAACTTCTTTGCTATTATTGTTTTCCAGTTTGTGGGTTGTCCACTGGGTGGGTATGGGATTTTATTTTACTGTGATTGCACACCTCATACCATGTCATTACAACTTCTCCTTTGTCTTTGGACGTGGGATATCTTTTTTCTGGTGGTTTCCAGCGTCCTCCTGTCAACTGTTGTGAAATAGTTGCAATTTTGGTGCTCTCGCAGATGAGTACACATTCTTCTACTCTGCCATCTTGAACTAATCTCCCTGATAGTTCTATTTTTAATGTTTGCAGGAGCCTCCATTACTGTTTTCCACAGTGGCTGCACCAATTTACATTCCCATTAACAATGAGGAAGGTTTCTCTGTTCACCTCATCTTCACCAACACTTGTTAGATGGCTTCCTATCTCACTCAGAATAAAAGTCATAACTCTTACTGTGGACTCCACAATCTCTTCCTTCTACAATTCTCTTCCTGCTTGCACTGGCCCGTTACTACTAAGATTACTTAGTGTGCACCCTGAGTCATACATAAATGTGTTTAATAAGAAGAATTAAAATTTAACCAAAAACAACCTAAGAATAATCTTGGAAGGCTGAGTTAATATATAAGAGTAATCTTGAGAGGCTGAGTTAATATATTTGCCGGATTCCTGAGTCTTAAATTCAAAATTCAACTATATATATGCTCACTATGGACTACAGCTGAAAGAAAAAATATTGGAAACCTAGTTAACTTTGAATTTCAGACAAATGATAATATTTTCTGTATAAATATATCCCATGCAGTTTTTGTACTTCAAACTAATGCATTCATTGTTCCTCTGAGATTCAAATTTCAGACGACAACCTCCATTTTTACTTGCTAAATCGGTAACCCTACAGACAACCATAAACTAAAACACATGGTCCATTTGAGGAAGATCAGGTGCTAAACAAGCACTCTAAATTCACAGTGTCTCTCTCCCCCCAGTCACCTCATCTCTAAACAAAACAAAACAAAACACGCTAGGGAGCCCTTAAGTGTGGCTCAAAACCATGACGTTTTGATAAACACGAAAGAGGAAAAGAGGCTGGCTGTGTAAAAGGAGTTCCTGAAGTAAGACATTCATATTTAAAAAAAAAAAAAAAAAAACGATGGGGAAAAGAACGACGAACTGTGGGGAATGCGGGGCACGGAAGGAGCCCCCCATTCTGAGGGGAAAAGAGCCCGCAGAGGTGAGAGGACCCGGGAGCCCCGCGGACCGACCATTCGCGCGCGCCCCGCAGGGGTCACGACCACCCGGTGAACCAGGGCGCTCTTTACAGTTTAACCGCTGGCCGGGTAAGGGCGTGGTGGTGGTTGGGTGTGGTAGTCACATCTGAAAGTCCCTAATGTGAGAGCGAGAGACAGCCATCATGCTACCACATCTTCCCACTTTTCTCCAACCCGGCCGCTCCAGTCACCTCGGAGCCCAGAAGCCCCAGAATCGAGAAAAAAGGCGGGAGAAGCCAGGCGCCGCTTACTAGTTTGAGTCATCCTGGAGATGCAGAAGCAGGAGAAGCTGAAGAGCACGACAGCGACGAGCGTGATGAGCAGGTTCACGTGCCTGGTCCTCATGGTGCCGATTCGACGACGGCGGCAACCGGCAGCTTGGCTAGAATAGCAGAGCACGCAGCTACCACGCCGCCGGCTAAGGACTGGCACGCGCCGTGCGCTGCGCGCGCCGCTGCGCAGGGAAACTAGCGCCCCCACTCATCCCACCCACCCCCAACCCACACACGCACCCAGCCCCCTTCCCTCAGCAGCAGTTTTTGCCTTCTATCCTGAACCGCTTGCCAGGGCTGCTGATAATTAAATGAAATGAACTATGCGAAAGCTCCCACTCCAGGTGAATTCTCAATAACTTTATTGTCCTGTAAGATGTCGCTTTAGCCAGACTGGCCTAAACAGTTTGCATACATGACCTCATTAAGTCCTCATAAAATCTCAATCTTTTTTTCAAAGTATAAAATGAAAATAACATCATCTTCCTAATATGCTGAGCAACTAGCTGCAAGTTGCACAGCTGGAAGCGGTTCCTTTCTTCTCATACAAACTTTGTACATGGACAAGAATTTCCTAAAGAAAATATGTGTCTTTACTTGGAATTTTCTAGCCTTAAATAGACTCTCCTGGTGACTCAGATGGTACAGAATCCTCCTGTAATGTGGGAGACAAGGGTTTGATCCTGAGTTGGGAAGATCCCCTAGAGGAAGACGTGGCAACCCCCTCCAGTATTCTTGCCTGGAGAATCCCATGCACAGAGGACTGAGTGGCTAACACACACACAGCACAGCCTTAAACAGTAGCTGCCAAGTGCCCATGACTTGGGAGGCTTAGACTTTTGTGTGGGGAGTGACCAAGACTAGACATTCAGTTTAATCCCCTTACCTTTATTTTTAAATATTTTGGTACCCCATCCCCCTACCTTTATTTTTAAATATTTTGGTACCCCATCCCCCAAGAAAGGAGCAGGGAGTCAAGTTGTGTTGGGGGGAGGGGTTGGAATACAATGAGCAACAGCCCAAAAGAGATTTGCTGGGCTCAGCCAAGTTCAAGGTATCAGTTTCTCAGATTTTTACCCCAAACTGGGAAACACTAGGAGAACATCAGTAGGGTTACACTCTCTGGGCAGGTTAAATGTGGTTTGCGTTTTGGGTTCTCTGCTCTGATCTCTCTTCTTATTTGGGGTCCCCTGGCAGTGTCTGGTAGCAATCATTCTACTACTACTCCAAACCAGCACTGCACCACGGGCTGGGCCAGTTTCTGGCCCCATGACAGGAGAAAGATTTGAACACAAGCCAGCGTGGGGATGCCATTTAAGATGCGTTTACTCATGAGTGAAAGGCTAGAAGTGGTGGCCTTCAGTTAAGCAGTGATCTACCCAGATGCCAAAAGAGGAAGCCCAGAGGAATAAATGCCTCTACTTTCTTCCCCTCCATCCCTTCAGTCTCATGCCAGTGCTTCCTACTGGCTAAACTCTACTGGAAACCAAAAGAAAAGGAACTTCAGCTTGATGTACTATATGCTATATTATACGACCCTTCCTCCCGGCATATGCAGCAGGGTGGGAAAAGATGCAGAGCACATTGAAGTGGGAGCACCCAGCTACCAGCACAAAGGAATTTCCAAATCAGTATTTCATTGTTCTCTTACCTGAGCTCCATTGTCTCATTACCTGTCTTCTCAGCACTTCTTGGATATCCTGAAAGATGATGTTCAAACTTCCTCCCCGACCTAGCTATCTTCCCACAGTCATCTGACTTTTGTCAAGGTCACCATAGTTTTCCTGATCAATTTACTCTTTTTCATTATGCCCCATGATTTATAAATCTTTAAAGTCCTCCTTCGAAATGTCTCATCTTCCAGACCTGCATTTCTGTTGCTCTGCACTACCCCAATAGCCATATTCTTATGATGATACTCAGGCTGGCCACACTATCTGTAGTATCTACACTCTGCAGTCCACTTTTTACTCCAGTAGATCACCAGTTCCCTAGTGTCAACTGTCTTATTTAAGTAGCTCCATTCTTCCTTAGTGATAAAGCTCAATCCATGCTCTCTGCTTTCTCAAGTGTATTTCCTGATATTCCCTTACATGCCTTAAGGACCTGCCAGACTCTATTCTATCCTGAACATGTCATGTTCACTCTTCTCTTTCTGTGCCTTTTCTCTTGATATTTACACACAGTTCAGGATACCCAGTCTCCTCCCTGACCGTTCAACTCTTTTCCACCTCAAGGCCTCAAGTTTTCCGTGTTTCATGAATCAAAATGTGACTACAGCAGACCGCTTCTCTGAATGCTTTTAGTGTATCAGGTATCTGCCTTTCATTTTGCTATAGGGGCAGAGATCCCCAAGGTGAGCCTGAGTTACATCCACGGTTAAGGGAGAAATGTATTTAAAGCAGATTGAATAATTGATGATTTTACTAAGAAATGTACTTCCAGACATTCATGTCAGTGGTTAAGAAGGTTAATGGTATAGAGAATACTTGTGCATGGATGCCTGGGAAAAGAGGGCTTCCTGCTTCTTTACCAGACCAGGTAGACTGGCTCTGGGAGAAAAAGAGCTGGCTGTGGGCAGAAGCCGGAGGCCCGTTTCCAAGGAGACCATGGGACTCACAGGAGGAAAAACTGCTTCAGAGCCTAATTTCCCCAAATAAACAATAAATATACTGAAACAAGCCTGTACACATAAACCTCATGGGTAAGGTACAATGAGAGCCCAACAAAATTTTGGTAGGCGTAGTTACATTGATAACTTACAAGGCCATCACTGTTAAATATAAAGAAAAACCTCGGTGTAAACAGGCCTAATTGAACAAGTCCATTTGCCCAGAAAAAAAGTCCTAGGATTATTTTCCATACTGCTAAACTGAAGGAAAGCAATATAATAGCCAAGAGTTTCTAACTGATGAATCTTTCTAAATTTGGCTCTTAACTGCTTCTGAATGTCACTAGATTTTTGTTGGTATCGGAAGGAGCAAATCAGGAGATCCAATGGAAAAAGAGCTGGTGCTTTAATTTATCCACAGAGTTCATCTCTGTTGGAAAACCCAAGGAGGCCATGGTGCTAGTCTCAAAAGGATGATGGATTTATTCACAACACCCAGGCTCTGTGTGACACACTCGACAGTTGTAGAAACACTTTGTATTTGCATCAAGACTCTTAGATCCAAATAGTGAAAAGGCAAGCTTACTGCTTACTTCTGTACGTTTTACTATAAACTGTATGCTATTATAATTTAAATCTGTATATATAGTCTAAGTCGTAAATCCAAACACATTATCTTCGTTTTCACTATTTATTTACTTCATAGTGATGATTTAAACATATTAACAACCAATTAATTAAAGTACAACCAGCTCTAGGAACACATGAACTTCGAAACCTCCATGAATTAATACAATAGACGTTTTGCTCTTGCTCAAGTAATGTCCAATTGACCAGCAGTTTTCTATGTGATCGCTTGGGATTCCAGGCCCTTCCATGGTGTGGCCCCCTTTTCCTCTCAGGTTTTGGATTCTTTCCATTTCACTGGGGGGCTGGGGGCAAGTGTGTGGAGAAGAAACTGGGACCAGAATAAACACTTTTATTTTCGTTGAAGTACAGTATTATATAACTTACAGGTAGTAACCAATAGGGGCATCACCCAGATTCACTTATTGGTTACTGCCTATAACTCTTTCTAACATGTCCAAACATTGCCCGAGGCAAAGAACTAAGTTCTCCCTCCACCGTCTTATATGCTCTCAATTCGGCTCACTGCTTGAACTTACTTTGACATCATCTGTTTTTACTGTCTATAGAACAAACAGTAGCTGCTTTTTATATTCAGGTTTGTACTATGCAGGGTCTCATGGATAAACCAAGAAAGTTGTCTCATTTTAGTGGAGAGAGTCATGAGGTTTAGACAGTTTAGCAACAGAAGTGAACTTCGAATTAGTCCAAAAGCAGAGATGCTGCCTGCTCTATCTTATAACTCCACAGAGACACTTCTCAGGACATGAATTTCATTTTATTTGAGAATTTTGTTGTGCAGCTTCTTTGTGATATCACCCATATTATATCACAGGTAGTTCAGATCTTAATATAGTTTGCCACTCTTAGGTTATGGGGACTGTTTATGTGTGCTAAGTTGCTTCAGTAATGTCTAACTCTCGATCCTATGGACTATAGCCCACCAGACTCCTCTGTCCATGGGATTCTCCAGTCACAAATAGTAGAGTGGCTTGCCATACCCTTCTCCAGGGGATCTTCTCAACACAAGGATCAAACCCATGTCTCTTCCATCTTCTGCACTGGCAAGCAGGTTCTTTACCACTAGCGCCATGGGGACTGTTTATACCAGAGCACAAACAGCATGCTGGCAAACTGGCTCTCTTACTGCCATCATCAGGAACTTTCTGAGCCCCAAATCCCAGTGGTCACCACGAGGTGGCAGTGTTATATTTAATTCAAAGTTTCCAACGTGAATATATTGTGGTATCAGAAACTTACGTATGAATAATGTAAACTTGTGTTATGAATGTGTTAGAACTAAGGGTTGCAGCAGCAGCCTTGGGCCAGTACCTATTATATATTTTTCATAGCTTGTCAAATATTCCTTTAAGGCATGGTGCCTCCTTTTTCGGAGAAGGCAATGGCACCCCACTCCAGTACTCTTGCCTGGAAAATCCCATGGACTGCAGCCTGCCAGGCTCCTCCGTCCATGAGTCTGTCTGAGAGTCGGACACGACTGAGCGACTTCAGTTTCACTTTTCATTTTCATGCATTAGAGGAGAAAATGGCAACCCACTCCAGTATTCTTGCCTGGAGAATCCCAGGGACGGGGGAGCCTGGCGGGCTGCCGTCTATGGGGTCGCACAGAGTCGGACACGACTGAAGCGACTTAGCAGCAGCAGCAGTAGCAGCAGCCTCCTTTTTATTGACAGAGTCCTAGAGGGGGAGTAATATATTGTTTGTTTATATAACACCTCTAGAGGCCCTAAGCTAGCTTTAGAAATGTCACTGATTTAGCTAAACTCTTAATCTAAACTGGATTGATTCTATGCATCATATGGACCAGTAACAGCTCTCATATCTCCTGACTGTCTCCTTCCAGGGTGGGGAATGATCATGATGTAATCAGTATAATGAATTAACTTCATTTTGATAGTGATCATCTCTAAATATAGTCTCACCAAATTGTAGCAGTGAGTTGGAATCCCCAAGGTCAGATGTCGCTGAGGAAGAACCATAAACATATTATACATTCCTTTTCCTGTATAAGGAAACTGATCTTGCTCTGAAAGTGAGATCAGAAGATACCATAGCTGTGAAGGGAACCCTCCTATATTGTTGATGGGAATGTCAGTTGGTGCACCCACTATACAAAACAGTCTGGAGGTTCCTAAAAAGACTACCACCCCTGGGCATACATTTGGAAGAGTGGAAAACAAAAAGTTACACACACACCAATGTTCACAGCAGCAATACTTATAGCAGCCAACACATGGAAGCAGCCTAATGTCCACTGACAGATGAATGGGTAAAGATGATGTGGTACATATACACAATGGAATATTACTCAGCCCTAAAAAATAATGAACTAATGTCATCCACAACAACACGGATGGACCTAGAGATTATCACACTATGTAAAGTAAGTCAGACAAAGACAAATATCATGATATCACTTATATGTGGAATCTTTTAAAAAAAGTACAAATCAACTCACTTGCAAAACAAAAACAGACTCACAGATATAGAAAACAAATTTATGGTTACCAAAGGGAAAAGGAGAGTAGTAGTATGTGATTAATAGATACACACCACTAAATATAATAACAAGGATTTACCATCTAGCACATGAAACCATATTCAGTATCTTGTAATAACCTATATGGAAAACAATCTGAAGCTGTATACCTGAAACTAACACAATATTGTAAACCAACTGTAGTCAAATAAATGTAAAAAAAAGAAGACGGCATCAATGTCACAAAAAATATTGCAAAGTTAGTTTGTTGAATCTCTTATATGGTTTTTTAAAAATACTTGGTATGACAGACACTAATTTAAATTATGGTAACTACCTTGCTTATTTTAAGATTTTTTAAATGTGGGCCATTTTTTAAGTCTTTATTGAATTTGTTAAAATATTGCTTCTTTTGTTTATGTTCTGGTTTTTTGACCCTGAAAGCTTATGGGATCTTAGCTCCTCGACCAGGAATCAAACCCATGTCCCCTGAATTGGAAAGTGAAGTCTTAACCACTGGGATCATCAGGGAAGTCAGGCTACCTTGTTTAAATCACGATCACTAACAGTTATTTCCAAGGGTCTTTTCTTGTGGACCACAGAGGATTAATAGAAAGCACTGGTGGAGATTAGCGCTGCTGTTTGCATTGTTTTCTAATGAGAGATGAGGTTTCCTATGTCTTTCCCGAACCTGACACTGCCTGGTATTAACTATGAATGGGGGTCTGAGCAGTCCTCAAGGCTTTCCTTTTGTGTGTTTAATTGAAAACACATAAAAGGGCAAACTTCTCTCTCTTAAAAGACGTATAGCTTTAAGCTAGTAGTGACAAGGCACTTCATCACATCCACTCTAATTAGAGATTCGGGGAATGGCAAGCACTGGATAGTCCCTACTTTATTTCTCCAGCTTCAGCCTCATTGTGATTCTGGTGCTGCCTACCATAACATTCGGGCTTCCCAGGCGGGGCTAGTGGTAAAGAACCTGCCTGCCAATGCAGGAGGCATAAGAGACGTGGGTTCAATCCCTGGGTCAGGAAGATCCCCTGGAAGAGGGCATGGCAACCCACTCCAGTATTCTTGCCTGGAGAATCCCACGGACAGAGGAGCCTGGTGGGCTACAGTCCACGGGGTTGCAAAGAGTCAGACAAAATTGATGTGACTGAGCATGCATGCACACACCATAACATTTTCATTTGTCCTAAATTTTGATTTCATACCTTTTGATTTCATTGTCCTTCCATTCCCCTGATGATAATACAGTACATTTTGCACCACAGTTAGATAATCCCCCAAAGATTTTCCACTATCCTCTGCCACTCAACATAAACTGTATCATACAATCTTGGACCTCCTACCAGAGGTCAATTGAAGACTTCCTGACCCTCAAGTTAGTTGTCCTTTTCTCCCACATCTATTAGTTGTCCTAATAGATGAAATAAAATAACTTCTCTGTGCTAAACACACCTGATTTCCCTCTTATCTTCAGTATCCTTAGCCCTAAACTCACCCAGGCTGGGATAACTGGAACAGATTTAGGTTAACTTAGGTGAGGTGGTGCTAAGAGTAGGAGCTAGAGGAGGTTTCCCTGTTCCCAGTCATCGTTAATGTGCCACCAAACTCTCCGTAGGGTCCCTGTCAAAATTCTTGCTTCTTTACTCCCCCTCATTCTTATCCTCTGTTTGTTTGGTTTTTGTTTTGTTTTGATCATATAAATAGTTCTACTCAATTCAATGTTTATTTGCTTTGTTCTGGTTTACCCCAGCCCATTACCCTAATTCTGCATAGCTTAAATTTTCTTTTCATTGGTAAAGCCCATTACTAGAAGCTGTACAAATTTACCTTGTAATTCTTTGTATTTCCTTGTTCTTCCATTAAAGGCATTATATGGGGAATTCACACACGGGGGGTCCGTTAAGCACAGTGTCTAGCATCGTTTCAGGGAAGTGCAACACAAGTCATCATAAAACCAATCAGGGTTGTCACTGTCCATAACATTTAAAAAAATTTTTTATTGGAGGATAATTGCTTTAAAATGTTGTTAGCTCCTGCTGTACAACATCACATGTGAGTCATAACTGTGTGTGTGTGTGTATGTGTGTGTGTGTGTGTGTGTGTGTGTATCCCTTGCCTCTTGAGCCTCCATTGCACCCCTCTAGGTCATCACAGAGCACCAGGCTAGGCTCCCTGTGTTATCCAGAAGCTTCTCTCTAGCTGTCTATTTTATACATGGTAGTGTATATTTGTCAATGCTACTTTCTCAATTCGTCCCACCCTCTCCTATCCCTGCTGTGTCCCAAGTCCATTTTTTGTGTCTGTCTCCATTCCTTCCCTGTAAATAGGTTCATCAGTACTGTTTTTCTGGAGTCCATATATGTTTTAATAAACAAAATTTGTTTTTCTGACTTACTTCACCCTGAATACCAGGCTCTAGGTTCATCCACCTCATTACAATTAACTCAAATTCATCCCTTTCATGGCTGAGTAATATTCCATTGTGTATATGTACCACAACTTCTTTATCCATTCATCTGTCGATTGTCCTTAACATTTTTAATGCTTCCACAGAAGTAATCCATCTCACTGTTAGTGGAAGGAGTATATAGTTTTCCTTCTCAGTATAAACTTGCTGCATTCCAGAGTTCACACACCTCAAAAGAGGACCTGATGTTTTGTTTGTGTCCTTCATGGATCGGGGCTTCCCTGGTGCTCTAGTGGTAAAACACCCACCTGCTAATGCAGGAGACATAAGAGACTCGTGTTCAATCCCTGAGTCAGGAAGATTCCCTGGAGGAGGGCATGGCAACCCACTCCAGTGTTCTTGCCTGGAGAATCCCATGGACAGAGGAGCCTGGAGGGCTGTAGTCCATAGGGTTGCAAAGACTATGGGACATGACTGAAGTGACTTAGCACACACGGATGCACATGAATCAAACTGAACATCGTAACAAATTGTTGATTAACAGTCACACCAAACAACTCTTCCCATTAAGCAGCTTCTAAATCAACAATGCCTTGGCTGTTTAGTCTGAGAATCCAAGAAAGCAGAGATTCCTCAGTACTACTCAGAAATACAACCGAACTTCATTATATTATAGCCTTTGTTTTCCATGTAGGTATATCTAGTAAGACCTGGTCGAAATTTAGAAGTTAGCTCAGAGACCTAAGTAGGTCCTACCTTTTTGAAGCCAGAATTCTAATCTCAGGATTTAACCATCAGTTAGCCAGCCACATGGAAAAAGAAAGCCAAACAGAATAGGAGAGAGAGAAGGCCAGTCTTCCTTGAGGCAGAGGACTGGTTTAATGTATCTGCTGCTGCTGTTGCTGCTAAGTCGCTTCAGTTGTGTCCGACTCTGTATGACTGCATAGACAGCAGCCCACCAGGCTCCCCCGTCCCTGGGATTCTCCAGGCAAGAACACTGGGGTGGGTTGCCATTTCCTTCTCCAATGCATAAAAGTGAAAAGTGAAAGTGAAGTCCCTCAGTCGTGTTCAACTCTTAGCGACCCCATGGATTGCAGCTACTAGGCCCCTCTGTCCATGGGATTTTCCAGGCACGAGTACTGGAGTGGGTTGCCACTGCCTTCTCCAAAGTATCCGCTAGTTACAAGGAAATGAATTTGCGGCAGACAGGGAAATCATACGCACAAGGCGTTATAATGGACAGTGATTCTACTTCCAATAAATCAGTTCAATCAACTTCCTGAGTTCTGACCAAACAGGTGAGCATTCTCCTCTCCCAGTGAAAAACCTGGATAGACATGGGCTTAACAGGCAGCATGGAGACAATAAAAAGAGTTCCTCTTTGCCCCTCCCCCACTCCGTGTAGCACCTTGAAAAGGTAAAAGAATTATATAATTGTACTACAGAATTATCTCACTCTCTATTATATGAAGGTATTATGTAATAATAGACCCCTGAAATAGAGGTTTGATTCTAGATCTTAATTTGCCAGATTGGCTGTGTAACTTTACCTTTTGAATATTTTTTATGTACAATAAAAAAATGCTCATTGAGATGATCTTTAAGTTCCTTTCAATATCTGAGTCAATGTTTTATTATTATAGTATATGTCCAGATTTCAGTACCAAGTTGGTTGCTTCTATGGGTCAGGGATGATGACTTACGCACCCTTCACATGTCTACTGTTTTACGACTAGCACCTTTTTAAAAAATGTGGTTGAAGTGTGGAAGAGTGTGTACTGCTGCTTCAATCTGTGTTAACAATGAGATGGAGGGAGGGAATATTATATATACCTCCTCTCTCTCTCTCTCTCTCTCTCTATATATATATATATATATATATATATATATATATATACACACACACACACACATTTTCATAGAATACCCCTGCAGGTATAAAAAACTAACACTGGTTGCTTTTGAGCAAGGGGCTAAGGGACCAGGAGTTGTGCATGGGTGGGTAGAAGTCATTTTTCAATATAAGTTGTCCTTTGTACTTATATTTTACTCTCCCCTTGGTCTTTCTTCTCCAACCATACTGTCCTTTTGCTATTCCTCCAACTTATGAAGTATGTTCCTGATTCAAGCCCTTCGCATTTGCTATTCTAGTGTCTAGAATACTCTTCCTCCAGATTCTCTCCCTCTCTTACTTCATTCAGATCACTACTCAAGGGGCACCTTAACACGGAGACTGCCCTGCCTATACTATATGTAAAAACACTCCTTCCTTTCCCTAATACCCCTTTTTTAGTACCACCTGACGTACTAAATATTTGCATTTATTTGGTGTATGACTCCCTTTTGGAACACTGCCTGGTGCATAACAGCCAATCAACAGATACTTGACTTAATACATTGTCTGAGGTTGGATTTTTTAAAAATAATCATGTACATAAATTAATTTTTCAAGAAAAAACAAACACCAGTTAAGGGATAAATGTCCTATGAATTAACGATTAGATGTTTTATCATGAAAGGACAAGGTCTAAACTTCTTTACTCAGCGTACAGGGCTCTCCTTACCTTCCTGCTAGTGGCCATGGGCAAGTCATTCAACATACATTCCGTTTCCTCATCCATAAAGTGCTAATTACTTCACGGAGTTAAGACTAAATGTAGGTGAAAGTGCTTTCGTAACCTTGGCGCTATGAAAGTTACACAAAACACATCGCTTCTCCAGTGCTTGGAATGTAGGAGTATTACACGGTTTGAACTTGCGCAACTGACCTGAAGCGCTAGGAGAGCGAAGTCTTCACAGCCGCTCTGACAAAGACCTATCTTTGACTGGAGACAAGCCGCGAGGTAGCCGTTGTCAGGGCAACTGTCGGGCGTCTCCAGCATCCGAGCACGCGCGACGGGGCCCCTCAGCTCGTCATTGTTTCAGAGATCGCGATTGGTGGGCCTCGGGCCAATCGGAGAAGCCGGTGGGGGCGGGGCGGGGACAGGCAGTGTCCGGGGGAAGGCGTTCCCACCGCCTCGCTCCTCGACTTCCGGGTCGCGGTGCTTGCAGGGAGCGCACGGCTCGTAGCGTCGTTTCCGTTGCCGGCAGTTTGCAGTTGGGGAAACCGAGGCAGCTCCCGCGCCTCCTAGTTCTTCCGCTCCCGTGAGGTGGCTGCTGTTTGTTTTCCTCTCGCCGGGTGCTGCTTGCGTGCGGCTTCGCTGGAGGCGCGCGAGCCCCGCGGCGTCCTGCGGAAAGTCCATTGGGCGTCCGTGCCGGCGGGGCTTTGTGCGAGCCGTTCCCTCCCACTCGCGGGCAGGGCGCGAGCTGGGCTCCGCCAGACTCCGGGAGGGGGGCTCGATGGCGCAGCGACCCCCCGAGGTTTGGGGAGCTCTGGCGCCGCGAGGCTGGCGTTCCCTCTGCCTGGCAGTTCGGCTTTTGTCCTGATGAGCGCGGACCAGATGGATTCTTTTTAAAGTCACAGTTCAGCCCGTCTCCACAGATTCTGCGCTGACTTGAGGGGATTTCGAATTTGACAATCCCTAGGGAGACGATGTATCGGTGGGAATATTTAAGGCAGGAAGGAGATGAGCTTTTTCCTTCGTTTTTAAGTAATTCCTCCTGACTTGAATTTCCCCGACCCCGCTTCATTTAAGAACCGAAGATTTTTTCCTTAGAGCATAAAGATTAAGTTTTATCGAGGGTGTAGTTTATCACTAAGTATTTCTGCCCTTCACCTGTTGAATGGAAAATCGGCAATTAGCCAGGGTGTGATCTACTTCGTGTTCAACTTCTGTACTTAAATTTGTAAGCAATATGTAGTGTTTTGTTTGCTGGGATCGCCTGACCGGGACACATGTAACTGGGATTATCCACGGGGTTAAGAAGAGTTGTTCCTTATACAAACATTTCTGATATATGCTATATTTGATTTAATCGTTGCCTTAGCTGGGGTTCTTTCGTTCTTGGGCTGTTGATCCCTATTCTCAAACAATAAGAAATTAAATAGTGAACCGAGACCTTGAATCTAAGTAAGTAGTTTGATTTTTACAGTTAATTGTTTAAAAGAGGTAAATAGACCGTTTGACCAGCATCATTTAATTAATGTAAATGGCATATATGACATCTGTCTTTGTTTTCTTAGCTGCCTAACACTACTACAAAACAGACATGATGGATTAACAATATAATTTGGGATTCAATGAGTTGAATAAACTAATTTTTCCCTTTTTAAAAACCTAATTTAGGGTCATTAAACCTGTCATATATTTCCTTCTGCAGGGAAAAAAAAATGTTTATTGCTTTGTGGGAGTTCTTCTATGGGCACTTTTTTCGATTTTGGATGAAATGGCTCTTACGACAGATGACTGGAAAATGTGAATTGCAGCGAATTTTTGATACCTATGTAGGTGCACAAAGGACGCACAGGATAGGTAATGTTTTTCAAAAAAGAATGATTAAAAACGAATAAGATTCTATTTTTCTCAGTACTGATAGTGACAAATGCTCTTATGTATCATGATCAAATCACTTAATCTGTTTCATTATCTTTGAATCCTTCTAACTCTAAAACTGATTTTATGGAAAAAGAAACAATTATTTAATTCATCAGTTGTATCTTAGATTATGGTTGCAACCTACTTTCTAGAAAAGAATGCCTCTCTACTACTGTTACCCCTTTGAAATTTTCACTTAAGGAGATCCATTTTGACATTCAGCATCCTTCAGTCTTATTCTCTCAATGTAGTTCATGAAAGAACAATCATAGGTATCTGGTAATCCCTAAGAAAGATCATTAGACTGGAAATCTGCTCTGTCATAAACTGTGTAGCCAATAGCCACATGTGGCTATTGAACACTTGAGATGTGATTAGTTTGAATTGAGATGTGCAGAGGTATAAAATGTATGCTGGATTTCAAAGTCTGTGTGAAAGAAGAATGTAAAGGTGTCTCACTAATAATTGTTTATATTCATTGTATGTTGAAGTGATGATATTTTGGATCCTTGGGTTAAAATATATTGTTACTTTTATCAGTTTCTGTTACTCTTGTATGGCTACTAGAAAATGTTAAGATGTAAATGTTAAATGTGAACATACATGGTTCACATTTGGGCTTGCGTTATATTTCTGTTGAACAGTGCTGCTCTAGAACTTTCTAAAATTGATCAGCTTTCCATGCTAAATTGGAAGTATTACCTTAAATTAGAACACAGATGAATGAGAAGTGCAATTGAGGTCATTTCTCTTTGACCAGAGTAAGGCAGACCAGGGGTGGACTGCACTTCATGTTCGCTGTGTTAAATGGGAAAAGCATGACTTAACCAAAACCTCTTTTGTGTTGAACATCTGCCCTTCAACTAAGAAATCCACCCCTCTTAGATTTGAGGAGTCGGTGTTGGTAGCCAAGACAACAGGCAAAGAATGGCAGTCAGGGAGGGAACCTCAGGGCATCTGGATGACTGCAGGGTAATTACTTCCCAAGATTTTTCACAACTTTCTGGCTGACTTACATTCTTGGTTGATCTTAAGAGTTGCCTTTTTGACTGCTCTGAGGAGAGCAAAGTATTTCTTGATAAGAAAAAAAAAATGTAAAAATTATATCATCTAGAGCTATTAAAATAATTTATTTTCTCAGTATTTATAGTATTTGTTTATAGAGTAATTCACAAACTATTTAAGTAATAATATTCTTTTTCTTCTTTTCAGAAAATTCCTTGACATACTCCAAGAATAAGGTAGGCTCATATCAAGGTAATAATGCTAGAAAATTAACTTGGAGATACTTTTTCTTTAAAAGAATGTCTCAGTTTTAGAGTTAATTATTTTTAGTGTGCTACTAGAAGAGTCTTTGCTGCAGAGAGTGTTGGGTGAAGTTTTCCCACTTAAGAAGTAGTATTCTATTTTTTTTAAACACTTTTTTCTCTTCGTGTGTGGGGGGAGGGGAGGAGCGTGCAATACTTGTCACAAAGAAGTATTTGAATAATTTGTTCTGTTCTGAGGTTTTGCTTGTTTATTTTACCTCAAAACTTGATAACTTGTGGGAAAGGAAAGTGTTTAAGGGGAAAGCTTTCTCATAGATTGTGTCCTTAGGATAGGTTTGGATAGTTATTTGGGTTTTCTATAGAAAACCTTTTGATCTAAAATAAGTCACTTTTTATTACTCATGCTATTAGTTAGTTATTGCTGTATTGTTGTTGTTTAGTCACTAAGTTGTGTCCAACTCTTTGTGACCTCATGGACTGTAGGCTCCTCAGTCCTCCACTGTCTCCACAATTTGCTCAAATTCATGTCCATCGAGTCAGTGATGCTATCCAACCATCTCATCCTCTGCCACCCACTTCTCATTTTGTCTTCACTCTTTTGCAGTATCAGAGTCTTTTTCAGTGAGTCGGCTCTTTGCATCAGGTAGCCAAAGTATTGGAGCTTCAGCTTCAGCATCACTCCTTCCAATGAATATTCAGGGCTAATTTCCTTCAGGATTGACTGCCTTCATCTCCTTGCATCCAGGGGACTCTTTTAAGAGTCTTCTGTGTAACAGACTTATAAAATCTCAGTGACATATACCAAAGTTAGTTATTTCTTGACTCATATATCTGTGGGCCGACTGGACAGGCTCTTCCTCAAGCTGGTGCCAAGTTCAGGTCTGTTCTAGTTATCTCATTCTGGGATCCACATTGAAAAGAATCCAGATTGATCCATAGTGAATCGTTGGAGCTCCAACCACACAAACATATTTTAAGTTTTCTTGTGTCATGTGTCATTAATATGCCTAGAGTAAGTTACCTGGCCAAGCCCAAGTCAAAGGATGGAGAAATACATTATGCTCACCATAAACCCATGTTAGACATGTGGGTATGTAACTCACTTACATGGGAATGAAAACTAGGGGCTGATTATTCAGTCTAACACATGCTATGCTTCCCTATAGTAGTTCACAGTTTTTTCCCTCTGTATATAGATTAGTTGGTTTGGCAGAGGTAGAGTATGGGTCATCTAGACTCTTGTTTGAATAACATAGTGGATCACAACAAACTGTGGAAAATTCTTAAAGAGAAGGGAATACAAGACTGCCTGACCTGCCTCCTTAGAAATCTATATGCAGGTCAAGAAGCAACAGTTAGAACTGGACATGGAACAATAGACTGGTTCCACATCAGGAAAGGAGTACGTCAAGACTGTATATTGTCACCCTGTTTATTTAACTTATATGCAGTATATCATGCGAAATGCCAGGCTGGATGAAGCACAAGCTGGAATCAAGATTGCCTAAAGAAATAGCAATAACCTCAGATATGCAGATGACTTCACCCTTATGGCTGAAAGCGAAGAAGAACTAAAGAGCCTCTTGATGAAAGTAAAAGAGGAAAGTGAAAAAGTTGGCTTAAAACTCAACATTCAGAAAACTAGGATCATGGCATCCGGTCCCATCACTTCATGCCAAATAGATGGGGAAGCAGTGGAAACAGTGAGAGACTATTTTGTGGACTCCAAAAATCACTGCAGATGGTGACCGCAGCCATGAAATTAAAAGACACTTGCTCCTTGGAAGAAAAGCTATGACCAACCTAGACAGCATATAAAAGCAGAGACATTACTTTGCCAACAAAGGTCCATGTAGTCAAAGCTATGGTTTTTTCAGTGGTCATGTATAGATGTGAAAGCTGGACTATAAAGAAAGCTGAGCACTGAAGAATTGATGCTTTTGAGCTGTGTTGTAGAGAAGACTCTTGAGAGTCCCTTGGACTGCAAGGAGATCCAACCAGTCTATCCTAAAGGAAGTCAGTCCTAAATATTCATTGGACGGACTGATGTTGAAGCTGAAGCTCCAATACTTTGGCCACCTGATGTGAAGAACTGACTCATTTGAAAAGATCCTGATGCTGGGAAAGATTGAAGGTGGGAGGAGAAGGGGATGACAGGATGAGATGCTTGGATAGCATCACCACCACGATGGACATGAGTTTGAGTTCAGGAGTTGGTGATGGACAGGGAAGCCTGGCATGTTGCAGTCCATGGGGTTGCAGTGTCGAACACAGCTGAGCGACTTCACTGTCACTATACATCTATAACTTTTTTAGATATTCATATATGTTTGTATTTGGTTATAATGTACAATGTGGATCTAGAGTTTAGGGTCAAAAAATGTTGACTTGCTACTACTGTCTAATGATACTGATATGAGTTCCTGATTCATGCCAGAAAGAAAATGGACACTGTTGAATGTTGCAAGCTTATCAGTTAAGTTCTGGAGAGTGACCTATAAAATAGGTGCTTTACTGATTTAGTCTTTTATTTATAAATGGTCAGTATAACTCATACATGAATGAATATTGTGGTGGGGAGCAGTTCAGAGTCCTTCCTTTTTGTTCAGAATCTTATAGAATCTTATTTCAGAATCTCTTTCTCTCCTTTTTTAATGAGACTATAGGGATCTAGAGTGTTACCAAATTGCTGATTGTAAAAATTTGTTTATATGTGTCTACTCATATAGTTCCTTTAATAACCTGGAACACAATTTCATGAAGTAACAACATCATAAATTGTAGATGAACATCTGGAGAGATTCTGGAACTAGGACCTCTCTTTCACAGATCTGTCTATATAACTTATTATTAAAATTGATTTTAACATTTTCAGTCATGGAATTTGCTAATGGGATTTCATGTGTTGTAAAATTATGCCTGAATTAAGTGAGACTGTATGTGTTACTTTTTAAGAGCTCTAGTGCCTTAGTCAAATCCTTGAGCAAAGATTTGAGTGGTTGCTATATGTTCAACATTCCATCAGGGTCTTTGGGATATGAAACAGGAAGTAAAGAACAAAATCTAATGTAATTATAAATAGGCATCTGGAGATGTAGGAGGTAAGGTGGGCTAAGGTGAAGTGTCTGGAAGCTTTAAGGTAATAGTTACAAGTTTAAAGAAAATAAAATGTTCATTATCTTTTATCTCCTTTATTGGCTACTAAAGTTCACTAGAGAACTAAACATTAAAATTGTATTCTTATTATTTTATTTTTTAAAAATTGCTAATTGTGTTTTCAAGAGCATACTAAAAAGAAATGGTCAACAAATGGGTGGTTAAATACTTACTGAATTAAATCAGAGGAGCTTTGTTTTCTTGAAGTTTTGAATCTAGCGTAAACTTGTCAATAAGCTAATGGGTGAAGTCTCATCAGTTTAGACATACAATATATGGTGTGTGTTTTATCTCATTTGCATACTTCATTTATCAATACTTTGTATTGATACAGAGTAAAACTGATTTCTGATTTTGTGATATTTCCATTAACTTTGTGTACTTCTTTATTTCTGTGAAAAAAGTCTAAGTTCCAATTCTGTCATTTTCTTTGGCTTTGCAAGAGTACTCATTGTAAAAGAAAGGTATTAATATCCACATGGTTGTTTTAAGACTAGAGATGTTAATATGGAAGCAGTAATATTTAAAAATAATAATGTTTTCAAAGTCAGTGACTGTAACTTGCCACATTAACAAAGTAAATCAGAAAAATATGGTCATTTCAGTAGATATTAAAAAAATTGTTTTGACAGAAGAGTAAAAGGAACTTCATTGTCATATTAAAGGCTGGCATGGTATACAACACTGAAATATTGAATGCTCTGCACGTTCAGTTGGAAAAAATGAGGATGTTTACTCTCCTTTTATCCAGCATTGTGCTGGAAGACCTAAGCAGTGTAGTAAGGCAAAGAAAATAAATCTAAGACATAATGAGTGAAAAGAAGTAAACTGTCTTTATTAACAGATGGCATAGTTTATGAGTATAGAAAATCCTAAGAAATCTAAAAATTACTAGCGTTATTAGTAAATGAATTTAGCAATGTCATAGGACATAGTATGTTTCTGTATGTTAAGATAAACTTCAGAAAAACAAAAAAGAATAATTCCACTTACAGTAGCATCCAGCAATATAAAATACCCAGGGATAAATTTAATGAAAGCTGTGTAAGACTTCCACATTACAACTCCTTTTCCTGAGAAAATTAAAATGGAAAGATATACTGTACTCATCAATTAGAAGAGTCAATGTTATGATGCCAATGCCCAAACTGACCTGTGGATTCAATGCAATTCCAGTCAAAATCCCAGCAAGTTATTTTTGAAGGGAGTGGCAAGCTTATTTAAAGTTGATACAGAATTTTAAGGGACCTAGTATAGCCCAAATAGTCTTCTCAAAGAACAAAGTTAAAGGACATATACTATCTGACTTCCAAGACTTTCTAGGCAAAGAGATAAATAAAACAGGTGAGAGAAGAGAAATAGGCCACATGTAATTTTTAAAAAGAATACTAAAGCAATTCAGTGAGATCAGGAAAGTATTGGAAAACCAATAAAGTGCAGGAACAGCTGGAACCAAATTGGGATGGTAGGGGGTGGGGAGGCTCCTATCACACTCTTCTTGTGAAATTAATTTGATATGGACTTTAGACCTATATTTAAAATGTTAAGACTTCTCAAAGAAACCATAGGAGAATATGCATCTTCTACCATGGGTTAAGCAGAAGTTTCTTCTAGAGAAGACAGAGCATTACCATTTAAGAAGAAAAGAGAAAAATCAGACTTCATCAGAAGAAAAACTGCTTATCGAAAACGCCTTTAAGAAATGAATTGGCAAGCCACAGAGAAAACATTTATAGCACATATACCTGATTAAGGACTTATATCCAGTAAAGAACTTTTTAGAACTCAGTAATAAAAAGACAGCACAATTGCCCTGTTGAAAATACTACTTTTTTTCCCCAGCTATAAGAGATTTTTCTCATACAGCTTTCTTTCACACAAATAGGTTTTACAGAGAGCTCCACTTGTTGTTCAGAGTGAAGTGGACAGATGTGTAGAAGATATAATGAAGGAAAAGAATATTAACCCTGAGAAGGATGACAGGTGTGTTTTTACAGTATTCTCATTTATCATGCGCTTACATCCTGTGAGATTAAAGATCACACAAAGTTGTGAAACATTAGAGGTGAAAGGTTTGTGAAAATCATCCAATTCAATCCTTACACTTCACTCGATGAGGAAGTGACATCCAGAGAGGTGAGTAGTAGGAGATCTAAAACCTGTATCTTTGAGTCCCAGGACTTCCCTGGTAGCTCAGATGGTAAAGTATCTGCCTTTAATGTGGGAGTCCCGGGTTTGATCCCTGGGTCGGGAAGATCCCCTGGAGAAGAAAATGGTAACCCCAGTATACTCTTGCCTGGAAAATCCCATAGATGGAGGAGTCTGGTAGGCTAGAATCCATGGGGTCGCAAAAAGTTGAACGACTTCACTCACTCACTGGGTCCCAATCCAGTACTATTGCCAATTTATCATCTGCCTTCTCTAAAATAGCTTACCATTACTTTCCCAAAGTTAAATGCAATTTCAGCACCTGTGTCCTTCTTTGTGTTTGAAAATTCAGTTCCTCCATCCTCCTCCAGGAAGGTCCTCTGTTACACAATTAACCCATTATCAGCACAAGTTTATTGATAGTAAATACTTAGCAATTTTTCCTTCATTTGGTATTTTCTATGTGGCTATTGAGGAAGGAGTCATTATTTAGGCTGAAACAGGGAAAGGTACAGGAGAGAACTGAGATGATGATTCCACAGAAAAGGGAACGTTTGGGCTGTACCTCATTGAGCGGGTCGGAGAGAACATTTCATGCAGAGAAAGAGGCTACAAGGCACAGGGTCCTTGAGTATCTGGAAATGATAGGGAGTCCTTTGTAGCCAGAGCGCTGCATAGGCACGGAGCAGAGGGTGGAGAAGAGCGTAGGGGGGCGAGGTCAGAGACACTGCGAGAAGGCTCGCCGGTCACACTGAGAAACTTGGATTTGTCCTCTGTTTTCTTTCTTTTTTTAAAGCAAACAAGCTGCATGATCAGATATGTATTTTAGGAGATGGAGGGTAAATTTGAGGATATAGGAGGCTGGTAGAAGGGATAAAGACAAAACAGGAAACTGAGTCGTTTGGACAAGAGACGATGAAGCCATAAATACACCAGGTTAAACAGATCTATGATGGGGCCTTTAAAGGATAGTTCAGAGCCACAAAGGATAAGGGCTCAGGGACTTTTTGATGTGTTTTTGATGGAGAGGAATGTCAGAACTCAGCATTCTAGCTTGGGGAACTAGCTTAGTGATTCCGTGAGTAGACTGAGAGACTGAGTTGAGAAAGAGCGTGCTTCTTCAGGGAAGATAAGCTGTTGTGTTTGGGAGAACTGGGAGAACCTGTCATGGCGATGTGCGTTGTTGCATCCTTGGAAAACCAGGTCTGCATTGAATATTGGGCAATAAGAATTGGGAAATGTGTGAGTTGCTTAGAGAAAATGTGAGAAGAAGTGAACAAATGAAGGATTCGCGCATTTTACAGTTTGCAGAGTTTGCTTTTCCTACGCATCTTGCTCTCTGTCCAGGCCTTGTTCTGTCTTATCCTGCGTGATACTTTGTATAATGTTTTGTGTTTTCAGAGGCTTTTGATGCTTATTGTATTCAACTGAAAACTAGAAATTGCTTTCTAAATAGACATATGAACCACAGACTATGAAAGGTGTTGCTTTATTGTGGTAGGAAGGTATGTTTTTTAAAAATAACAATTTTTATCATTTTCAGTTTTAAAATCAGCATGAAGGCATGCTTACTACAGATATCCGGTTATAAACAGCTCTATTTGGATGTAGAAAGTGTCAGAAAAAAGCCGTATGATTCTGATAACCTGCAACACGAAAAGCTGCTTATCAAGGTAAGTTTTTGGCATTCTGTATTTGAAGTGACACTGGAAAATAAATCAGGCTTAAGATAGTAAGGCCTTGTGCAACGTCTAGAGGCTTACACAGCTATCTGATTTCTTTGCCTCTTAGAAAATGTAATCATGCTGGTGAAAGATTTTTCATTAACTTTTTATAATTTTATATATTTTAATGTTTGTTTAATTCTGAAATAAATCATCAACTTAAAAAGGGAGATCTTTTCAGCGGAGAAGTATGGGTCCGCAAGCTTCAGACTTTCCCCATGTCTCATAGAATCCCTCATGCAAATTAAGCATCTGTTCAGCTTCCTCTCAAACTGTGAACATGGAGGCCCCTTTGCAGATCATTATGTCAAATCTTTGGGGATTTATGAAATGTGCTGAATATTGCCACAATAGATTTAAAAATTAAGGGAGTAAAGAAATTTACTTAGAAACTTCCTGTTTCTTATTTCTAGAGTAGAAAGGTTGGTGCAGTAAGGTCAGTGCAGTGCTGAAATGAGAGATTAGACCTGGAGCAAGCTTTCCAAATCATCTACTTTAGTACCTTTGAGGATGAGTTTAGTTCTGGGGCCTAGAGAAGATGAAGTCATTTGCTTCAGGAAGATCTTAGAATGATCAGTTCTGAAATAGAAATGAGTCACCTGCCTGTCCACTTCACCTATTCTAATTGTATTTTTTAATGTTTAAAGTTAGGGAAGACAGCACAGAGCACCTGGTGTTTAGTTTAGTTATAAACTAAAAGTGCTGTGGAAAGAAACATCATTCCAGTAAGAGAGTATCTAAGTTACAGTGAGAGACAAGTTTAAAAACAACAAAACTTTTTCCTTGTTTTCAAAAAGAGTATAAATATGCACGTCACCGAACTTTAAAAACAAACCTGATTTTGGCAAAGAGGATAATAAACCTGCTCAAAGGACTTTTGCTATGGGTTGAGTGCCTGGCACTCACTGAGGCTGGACTCCTCTTTATAACCTTCTCATCATCATTATTGCCTTAACTTCAGACCCTCTCTACACCATCTCTTTAGAGGAGTAAGACCCAAGTCCTAGCATTTTAGTCAGGGGAATTTTCATCTTGGTGATTCATCATGAAACTTACTGAAAGGTAAAGAGCTGGTGGCTGGCAGTGAATCACCCAGCCTCACACAAACTCAGCAGGGTCAGGGGCTGAGGAGATCCAGGTCTCTAAGTGCAGTCTGAGGGCCACCTTCACTAAAGTTAACCAGTGTTTTAACGTTTAGAATCCAGAGTTCCACGTTGGCCTGTGAAATCAGAATCTCCAGGGGTGAAACCCAGAAATTTGATATTTACACATAGTAGATTTTGAGTATTAGTGGTCTTACCTTGTCTCTCACCACATCATTGTGGGCCTCATTCTTGGCATAATCAAACGCTTGCTGAGCTCATGGAGAGACGCTAAGGTGAGCAGATGCATGTGTTAGTGATGAGAGGAGGGACCAGAGAAAACCCAGTCTGATGACTGTATTAGCTTCAGGGCCAGAGTCCTGACCCTGCCTTACAGTAAGGTCACAAAGTCTTCACATTTCATTCTAGGTAACAGGATACTCCTTTCATTAGGAGTCCTTTACTCAACAATGCCTGAAATGATAGTGAAATGGAAAAAAAAAAATGCAAGTATTTCTGTTTTGCAAGTGTTCACAAACTTTCTTATCAACTTTTGTAAGTCTGTTTTGTTTGATGACTTGTGGTGTTGAATTTGGAAAATGACTGATTTTTTTTTTTAAAACTTTAGTTTTCATTGATTAGTCTGTTGCTATCCAATAGTTGATAGCTATTCTTAAATCCTCAGTCTTGGGGAATATATTTACTTACAGACAGGTCATACTTTTTTCTTTTAAAGCTATGAAAATTTGTAAAAATAATGATCATATAGTTTTTAATATTACCAGTATTGTTTCTCCATGATCCCCTCCATATCTCAGACTTGTAGTCCCTCTGACTAGGGACTAATCACCCGCCATTAGAATAAAGCCTACTTAAGAATATAGTGTTTGAGGCAACGGCCAAGTGCCTAGCACTGTGTTCTTCTCAAGGAAGCAGTTACCAATTCTAGTGTATATGAAGACGTGTCATTGTTTTAGATTTCTGTGTATTTGTTACCTTTTCAAAATCTGTTCTTTATTTATATCAATCTTTTACACTGGAATAAGTGTGCTACATTTTTTAGGATAACTGAAACGTTCTCTATAGTCTTTGTTGAGTCTGTGATTTGTCTACAAAAGTAGTTTAACTGAAAGCATTCAGCTTACCAGTATATCAGCTGTGAGAAGGAAAATGTCTTGGTAATTAAGAGCATCACTATTGTTTGTAATATGGAAGCATGTTTATACAGCTCTGGAATCTTCTCATGCCCACGAAAAAGTTGAAGGCTAGAATCTCCAAGCAGTGGGCTGACATTGGTTTCCAGGGTGATGATCCCAAAACAGACTTCAGAGGCATGGGCATACTTGGATTAATCAATCTTGTGTAAGTGAAAATAAATTTTCTTTTCTTATCTGAATGAAATTCCATGTAGTCTCCAATCTTGTTAAGTTTTAGTAAGAATTAATCTGGTTGTTTCATACTATCTCTGAATTTTAATAGCTGCTGTGCTTTAGTATTTACTAATATGCTGGCAAAAATTTGAAGATGTTGCCCATATGCTGTGTGTGTGTATATGATTTCTTTACTTACCAACTTTTCCTCTGTCTCTTCCTACGTTTCTGATGCCTTTTAAGGAATTGCATGTACTCTTTTCTTACTCTTTATATCCTTTTGCCTCGTCTCTCTTGGCTCTCTGATTCCATTTTAGGAAATACAAGCACACAAGATGAAAATGTGCTTCACACTTATTCTTCACCATCTGTGACAAGTGATCTAAATCCTTGACTTTTCAGAGCCTATATGAATTCTCTCTTGTTTTTCTTTTGTTAATATTTATGCTTGGGCGTATATGTGAAATCTCAAAATATGTAACTAAAATTAGAATTGATAACCAACTCTATTTTAGAAATTAACCTGGAAGATTAATATGGATATGAATGTGCACATGGAGATATTCTAGTGTTTGGGCCTGTCCTTGAGTAGTGATTTATAGGCTTATAAAATGCCTAGGGTGGGAACCCTAACCATAACAAAGTTCATATAATTGTTACTGTGAAAGAATTAATTCCCAAACTGAGCTAATTTATGTTAATATTGAGAAAAAATATCTAGATCAATATGGATAAGGCTATTTGGGAGGAAAATAGAAGATATAGTAGGGCTTTGATATTTACAGGTTTTTTTCCAGTAACAAAAGTATTTAATTTTCTGTAATACCTAAATTTATGAGTAGGAAATTTCCCTATATGTCTACTTTTCAAAAGTAAAGCACAGTAGTCTGAAAAATAATGATAATAATAATTACAAAAAAATGAGATTTGCTGGTTTTCCACTTTGATAAACAGAAACTTTGAATTTAAGTAGAATAAATGCAGTTTGTTTTCACTTGGGAAAATTCTAAAGTATTTTAAAATTTATTATTGTTCAGAACACGTAGATCTTTTGTTTTTAGCCTTTAAAGTCCATCTTTTTTTCTTGGTACTTATAAACTACACAGATAATTGTAGCTCAGTTAGATACACTTTCTTCTGATGTTTCCTTTCTTAACTTTTGCTGAGTAACCTTGCTTTTGGCTCATTTCCTCAGAAATCAAGATTTTCAGCACTTGTCAGAAGATAATTTAGCTTAAAACTTAAATAATTTAATAGGATTTGATTCAGTTCTGTGGTAAGGGATTCTGATAGACCTTTAAATAATTTGCAGATATTTTTACTCTAGAGCTAGTAGCTACTAATTTGAAAAATGACTGCAATCCAGATATACTGTTTGGTGGCCATTGATATACTAGAAATGGTTGAAAATATAAAATTAGCTCTGACTTCTCTATAAGATCTGGTCTATAAGAACTCAAAAGAGGTTGCATTAGTACACACCAATAGGATGTATGAGCCTTTATATATTTCTCTTCTGTACCTGCTAATGCTTCTGTTTTATGGCCAGTATTTTAGTTATACCACTCATCAAGGAGGGTTTTGTTTTTATTTGGTTTTTAAGCAAAAGGAAGGCTGTTGACTTTCTTCTGATTGCATTGACAATGGCATTAAGCAGCAGATTTAAGTCACAACAGAAGGAATGAACTCAGGTGAAAGGAAGTGTCCCAAGAGGTAGACAGTGACTATTTTATAAGAAATGTGGAACAAACAGACAGAACTCTAGATTTTCCTTAAGATGGATAAAGAAAAAAATCTCTTGTTGGATCATTTTTTTTGTCAGAATACTTCAAAATCTAGCAAAGGACCCATATCCTATACTAGATAGGCCTGATGGCTCAGAATTAAGTTTTGATTGAGAAATACCTCAGAGTCACTAAAGGATTTGAGATGGAGATTGGGGTGCTTTTGGCAATAGGACTGTCATTTTGACTGTAGCTTTTAAAATTGCTTCTGCGTATCTTCAGTTTGAATAGCATGTTAATTTTGTTATTTTTCTTAAACTTTTTCAGATATTTCAGTGAAAATTACACCAGTGAAGCTCATCAGATTCTTTCCCGTTCAAATCATCCAAAATTAGGGTAAGCTGGATATGTTAAAGAAACTGTAAACTCTTGAATTTAAGTTAATTAGAAGATCTGAATTTGAAAGTATTTCAGGGATTTTTCTAATTAGATTATTTTAGTTAATAAGAACTTTATAAATAATACTGCATGACATTATTTTAATATATGTGATCATAAACTGATTTTGTATGTATTTCAGTTATTTTTATCACAAGATACAGTTTATCTATAAAATGGAAATAAGGACCTTTTAAAAATTTTCTGAGGAAGATTTGAAAATGGGAATGGGAAATGGCTTTGAAACAGGAATAGGAAATGAGATATAACTTTGAAACTTGTGAAGCAAAATGTAAATAGATATTATTAGCTTTGTTGTTCAGTTGCTAAGTTGTGTCAGATTCTTCGGATTATTAGCTTTATTGTTACTTATTTTTAATGTTTAATGATACCTATCTTTGAAAAAGCATTATATTGATAACAGTATTATATCATAAAAATAAATACCCTGATAATGGAGAAACTACCAGATTACCCAGTGTATTTTAGAAATCAGTGAGGTTGTATGTAGTACTCTTTTGGATTTTTTAAAAAGGATTGTGGTTTTAGATAGTCATGTGACCAGAGCTTTATTTTCATGTTTTAGATTAAATCCAGAAAATCAATAGGCTCTAAAGAACAAATTTTTAATCAATTCTGGTTTACTTTCTTAATATGTAGAAATTATTTTAAAATCAATACTGTGTTAGAAATTAATCAGAGTAACATTTTACTAATTCCTTGCATAGTTTAAAATTTACTTTATGAACTCTTTGACTAGCTGGGATAACTGGTAATGTTTCTGACATAGGTATTCTTATGCAATAGTTGGAATCAATCTTACAGAGATGGCTTATAGCTTACTGAAGAGTGAAGCTTTGAAGTTTCACCTCTACAACTTTGTTCCTGGTATACCAACAATGGAACACTTTCACCAGTTTTATTGTGAGTACTGAAGTGAGTTAAAAGTAGGTATTTCTAGGAAAATTTTTAAATCCTTAGTAAAGTGTGTGTATATATATTTATACTTAATATATAATATTTTATATATAATATATGTGTAATATATAATATACTACCTTGATCAAATATATAATGTATGCTTGTCATTTTACTATTTAGTATCTTTGAAAAACAAGATGATGGAATATGGGTTTCCAAGAGTATTTTGTACTTCAGTTTATATATTTGCTGATGTAAAAAATTCAGTGAGGCAGTTTTTTGACATGTATGCAAATTTAGTATTTATGCAGTTTTTCTGTAGACATTCATTTTCCAGTCAACTACAGATGAATTTTTCTTCTTAAGTAGTGGTTAATGAATGCTGTTGAATCAAAGACAGATCATTTGGTTACTTGTGTAAGAAAGTTTAAAGGAATGTTTCACACACACACACACCCCTTATTTCAAGATCAGTTTTTTTTGTATTAGGTTGGGGCTATCTAGTAACTCTTCCTAAAACAGTCATGTTACAACTGTTTCTTTAACTTTTAATGATATTTGAATCTTGAAGGTTTAATGTGAATAAATGCATCTTCTGAAGATATTGCTCAGAAGCAAAGAATTCAGATT